>NC_090648.1:345301274-346501274 GCF_040937935.1 Hyperolius riggenbachi | reverse complement strand
GGAAGAACCCCACCTCGGGTTCTCTTTTAAAAAAAACTGAGATAATGATTCTGCACATTTTGTAAGTTTTCTGTATCAATTACATTAGCTGCTGTGAAAAACGTTCCCCTGCTCCCCCAGTCCAGTGTGTAAGGGCAGAGTATAGCGCAGTAGAGAGTGTAGGGGAGTGACACAGGACTTCTTGCCTGGAGTGACGAAAAGACTAGAAACGCCCCTGGCGAAATGTCCCGCAAGCTGTACTGCGCAAGTACTGAAGGGCACATGTTCAATGAAAGTAAACTTGTCCGCGAGCGAATATTTTTTTTTTTTTTATTCATTTTCATCACGCATGTGCACTTCAAAATGCACATGCACAGTTCAAAATCACTCTGTGCTGTTTGAGGGGAAGTTCCAGAAGTCTTGGGAGGTAAGAAGATGGTATATGGCGAATGGGATGGACTTTGAAGACAAAAAGCAGCGTCTGGTCACTCGGGCCTCTTTTCCACGGACTGTTGAATTGTGTGCTCAGCAAGCAGTTACCAGGCAGCAGTGAGCAGTTACCAGGCAGCAAAAAGCAGTTGTGAGAGTTAGAGAGGCATTTCACTGCCTATCAACAGTCTGTGGAAAAGAGGCCTTAGTAAAAAAAAAAGTTAGCTAGTCCACCATGATCTTCATTCCACTGATTCAGGAGTATTCCTGTGCGGATCAATATAAGAAAAACTAAAATTATTTTTTAAAAATTGTATATCGTTCACAAAAAAAGAATACCTTGCAAATGTGTGCATTATTAATATTTATTTATATTGTGCCAACATATTCCGCAGTGCTTTACAAAGCACAGTAAGACACCGAGAACATAGGTTCAACCGAAAAATGTACAATAGAGTCTCAAGCAGCACAAACATTGCAACAGTAAACATTAGGAGGATGACCCTGCCCTTGCGAGCACGGGCGTAACAATAGGGGATGCAGCCCATGCTCTCGCAGGGGGGCCCGCTCGGGCCCGTTTTGGGGGGCTGGAGGGGTCGCAAACATGAGGGGAGAGCTTGGAGGGGAGAGCTTGGTGGCAGTGGTGCTCAGCAGAGCTCTTTTCCAGCTATTCGAGCTCGGTATTCGAGCTCCGAATAGCTGTAGCTATTCGAATGGGCTATTCGAGTACACTCGAATAGCCCATTCACTATTCGAGCAAACGGCGCTATTCGAGCTCGGTACCGAGCTCGAATAGCGTCATAGCCCAGATTGATGCCCTTAGAGCCAATCAGAGGGCTCCCAGGCCCTCTGACGGCAGCCAATCACAGAGGGGGACCCTGGCCAGCCCCTACCCTATAAATAGTGGCCGCCATGTTCCGTTTCTCCGTGCTTGCCTGAGACTTGTACAGAGAGAGAGTTGCTCCTTTGTGCTTTGGCTTAGCAAGAGCTCTATTGTGGTCATTTACCTAGCGTTTTTGCTCACATACACCTCCTATACACACCTATATTGTTGTTAGTTAGTTAGACATTGTATTTTAGTTAGTAGCCTTTGTGTTACATAGAGACAGGCCAGCTGCTGCAGGCTTACAGCTTTAGGCCTCAGGGCCTTGCCTGTGTGGGCAGCTGTCCTCCTGTCCTCTGTTTATTTCTCTCTATTCTATACCAGTATTTCTGCTGTCCTTTACTACTGATTGTATTAGTATTGTAGTTATATACTGTAACTGTACTAGGACACTCACTGTCACTGTTCATAGGCTACTAGCTGCTCCTGCGTGTGTGCACTCACTTTCTGTGTACACACTACACACACTCTATTTCCTTCTGATAACTGATTGATTATTGTAATTAGTTAGTTGTACTTACTGTTACTACTTACTGTACTAGGAGTCTAGGACACTCAGTCACTGTTCATAGGCTACTAGCTCCTGCGTGTGTGCACTCACTGTCTGTGTACACACTACACACACTCTATTTCCTTCTGATAACTGATTGATTATTGTAATTAGTTAGTTGTACTTACTGTTACTACTTACTGTACTAGGAGTCTAGGACACTCAGTCACTGTTCATAGGCTACTAGCTCCTGCGTGTGTGCACTCACTGTCTGTGTACACACACTACACACACTCTATTTCCTTCTGATAACTGATTGCTTATTGTAATTAGTTAGTTGTACTTACTGTTTCTACTTACTCTTACTGTACTAGGAGTCTAGGACACTCAGTCACTGTTCATAGGCTACTAGCTCCTGCGTGTGTGCACTCACTTTCTGTGTACACACTACACACACTCTATTTCCTTCTGATAACTGATTGATTATTGTAATTGATTATTGTAATTAGTTAGTTGTACTTACTGTTACTACTTACTGTACTAGGAGTCTAGGACACTCAGTCACTGTTCATAGGCTACTAGCTCCTGCGTGTGTGCACTCACTGTCTGTGTACACACACTACACACACTCTATTTCCTTCTGATAACTGATTCATTATTGTAATTAGTTAGTTGTACTTACTGACTGTTACTACTTACTTACTTACTTACTGTACTAGGGACACTCACTCAGTCACTGTTCATAGGCTAGCTCCTGCGCGTGTTTGCGCGTGCGTGCACTCACTGTCTGTAGTGTACACACACTAAATTTACTTGTGATTACTACTGATTATTGTAACTGCTAGTTGTACTTCCTGACTGTTACTACTTACTGTACTAGGGACACTCACTCAGTCACCTCACCCACCAACCCACTCCATTAAAGTACCCCACTTTTCACCCGCCCTTTTAAAAAACTTTTGTCTATACGCCCAAAACATCGAAGATGTCTGGAAGTGGCAGCCAGCGCGGTTTGGGCAAGGGGAAGGGCAGCAAGGGAATCAGGAGGAGAGGGAGCAGCTTTGTGGCAGGCCGCGGCCGCGCCACCATGCACAGTTCCGCAGCAGCAGCAGCAGCGTCAGTGGCTAACATTCCTCCCATAGCCACTGGCCGTGGACGCCTTGGGCGCCGCCCAGCAGGAGCATCTGCAACTCACGCTGCAGAGACACAGCAGCAGCAGCGTGTAGCACCTGCTCCGATTTTCCTCCAGCCGGGTCGGAAACGTCCCATTGAGGAAAAGCATGCAGACACTGTGGTGCAACTCATGACGGAGGATGAGTAGCCCGCCATCAGCTCTGCATCCGAGGCCTCCACCCTCACCACCACCACCACCCCTGTTCGCAGCAGCCGCCCAGCAGGGTCTGGGGAGGAGGCCAGTTCACCGTCACAAGTTGGCGACCTGTCACTCAGCAGTATTTTTACCCCAGGCACCATCAGGGTATTGTCTGCTGTTGTTGGCGATTTTGAGGAGGAGATGCTGATGGGCACTTTGGGGGATGAGGGATTGGACAGCAAGACTGTGGCGACAGTCAAGCAGCCCATCCATGCATCAGGAGAGGAGTTTGGGGGGTCATCATCCCAGCAGGACATGTTTCAGGAGGGGGAGGATGATGATGACCCGGTGACAGACAGAGACTGGGTGCCACCACCTCCAGGGGATGTCGTCCTCAGCAGCTCTGAGGAGGAGAATGCTCTTGTGGGCCTTGCAAGGAGGCGCATCATTGCAAGCATTGGGAGCAGTAGGCAGGTCCCACAGCCTGCTGGTGTCTCAGGCTCAGCAGCAGCAGCAGCAGCATCTGCCAGTACCACCACCAGCCGCACCCAAGCCCCCCCCCCCCCCCAACCACCACAGGGAGACAGGCAGCAGCGCTTCCATGCCGTAGGGGGATGTTTCTGTCACCAATCTGGCGATATTTCACCATGCCCACTGTGTACAGCAAGTACGCCACTTGCAACCACTGTCAGCGGAAGTTGAGCAGAGGTGCAGACCCCTTAAAGTTCAGCACCAGCTCGCTCATCAACCACCTTGCTGCGAAACATTTCCACCAGCATGAGGAGTTCCAGAGGCTGAAGGCATCTGGTGCTGGCAGTGGCACCACACCCATCACTGCACAGCCTTCAGCAGCAGCAGCAGCAACAGCAGCCACCCGCCCTCCTGCTCCTCCAGCAGCACCAGCAGGAGTGCGGAAACGCACTGCTCCTCCCCCCTCTGCAACTCCTGCCGCCGACACTGAGGCCTGTTCTGGCAGCCAGTCCTCAGTGGCCTCCTCCGCTGTGTCTGCTGATTCCCGTGCCAGCAAAAGGCCACGCCAGAGCCTTTTGAGCGAGTCCTTCCAGGGGGTGGTTAGGGCTCTGCCTCCCAGCAGCCGTCGCGTGCGGCAGCTGAACGGCTTGCTGGCACGGGCCATGTGCTCCCAACTCCTGCCGTACACGCTCGTGCAGGAGGGGAGCGACATTCGTGCGCTGCTTGCTTGCGCAGCCCCAGACTGGCAGCTCCCCAGCAGACACTTTTTCTCCCGCAAGGCCATTCCTGCACTGCACCGCTTTGTGATGGCCAATGTGGAGCGAGGGCTGGAGCACGCGGTTGGTGAAAGGGTCCACGTCACCATGGACTCCTGGAGCAGCCGCTTCGGGACAGGCCGCTACCTGTCCTTCACTGTCCACTGGGTCAGCTTGGTGGAAGGGGGTGAGGATGGGAGAGCAGCAGCGGGCACAGCAGCAGCAGCAACACAGTGGGTGGTGCCACCCCGCAGGGTCAGGGGAACTGCAGCAGGTTCCTCCGATCCTCTGCCATCCTCCGGCACACCTGGCCAAACCCCCCGCCTCAGCAGCAGCGTGAAGGCCCGCCACTGCCAAGCGCTGCTGCACTTGGTCAGCCTTGGGAAGACCAAGCTGACGGCAACCCATGTGTTGGCCAAACTCCAGGAGCAGGAGAGGATTTGGCTGACCCCCAGAGGCCTCAGAGTCGGAGAGGTGGTGGCCGACAATGGGGCCAATCTGGTTGCCGCAATAGACAGGGGAAACCTGACCCACATCCCCTGTCTTGCCCACGTGCTGAACCTGGTGGTGCAGAAGTTCTTGCGCACCTACCAGGGGATGGGCGAACTGCTGGAAACGGCAAGGAACGTTGTGCGTCACTTCCGGCGCTCGGCTGCAGCCTGTGCGAGCCTGGAAGACGTGCAAAAGGAGCTGGATCTGCCACGCCATCGGCTGATCCTTGACGTTCCGACTCGCTGGAACTCCACCCTGGCGATGTTGGAGCGTCTGGTTGAACAGAAGCACGCTGTCAACCAGTACCTTGCCCTGGCCACTGTTTCCGCCGCTCAGAGAAGGGACAAGACCAGCAACATCCCGTCCATCGTCCCCGATGATGACTGGAGGCACATGCAGCAGGTGTGCTTAGTGCTGGCTCCCTTTCTGCAGGCCACTAACATGGTGAGCAGGGACCATGCTATGGTCTGCGAGTGGGTGCCCCTGGTTTGTCTGCTGAACAGGGCCCTCGATGCTTTGCTGGAACAGGGAGCGGCAGCCTTGGACCAGCAGGAGCGGCAAGCAGCTGCACAGTCCACCTCTGAGGGGGAGGAGGAGGAGGACTTGGTGGAGGTCCCTGACCTTGCTGGTGATGAGGGGGAGCAGCACAGTGCAGCTGAGTTGGTACGGGGGTGGAGAGAGGATGAGGCTGACGAGGCAGAGGAGGAGGATGAGGACAGCAGCACTGCCGTCGATGTGCCAGCAGACGTGGCCCGCCTCTTCCCAATGGCAGCGCACATGCTGACGTGCCTGCGCAGAGACCCCAGGGTGATCCAGATGAAGCAGAGGGAGGACATCTGGATCAGCATGATGTTGGACCCACGCCTCAAGGGGAAGTTGAGCCAGTTCCTGCCGCCTGCAGGAGGAGACCCAGCGCAACAAATAAGGAGCTTGCAGCAGGCCCTTGTTGAGCGCTTGGAGGAAGCCTTCCCCCAGCCTTCCACCCCCACTGTCCAGCAGCCAGCACAGAGGCAGCAGCAGGTGCCTGCATCCAGCAGCAAGCGCCCCACAGACCTGCTGTCTCTCAGCCATGAGCTCTACAGGACTGT
This sequence comes from Hyperolius riggenbachi, assembly GCF_040937935.1. Lineage (NCBI taxonomy): Eukaryota > Metazoa > Chordata > Amphibia > Anura > Hyperoliidae > Hyperolius > Hyperolius riggenbachi. Next base: position 346,495,375 of record NC_090648.1, on the reverse strand, counting down.
AGAGGCTCCGGCAGCAGTGACTAGAGAGGAGGTGCATGCAGCAGCATCCTCCACCGGTCACAGCCAGCGCCTGACCCGCATGGTGGCTGACTACATGGGGTCCTACAGCGGGCTTGACAGCGATGCCCCTGTTGATCCCATGGAGTATTGGGTCAAGCGCCTGGAGATCTGGAGCGAGCTGGCGCAGTACGCCCTGGAAGTGCTGTCCTGCCCCCCTTCCAGCGTGCTGTCCGAGCGCTGCTTCAGTGCAGCTGGTGGTGTGGTCACCGAGAAACGCTCACGTCTGTCTCACAAGTCTGTGGACAGACTGACGTTTCTCAAGATGAACCAGGCGTGGGTGGAAGGCGAGTTCCTGGCCCCTGTTGTCGGCGAGAGGGGGACATGAACTGGCTAAGAACCATCGTTAATGTGCCTTACCACCCTTTACCACCTCCTGGCTCCTGCTCACTAAGCCAGCCTGGTTCACTTTGACTATTACGTCGCCTGCAGCCACACATTTTACACCTACAGTGGGCTGCTGTGTACTGCCCTTCTGCTGTCTGTCTGTGTTTCCCACTGCCAGGGTACACAGATTTACCTTCTGCTGCCACTCTGCCACCAGCTATTACGTCAAACAATAGCTATATATCTGTGTAATTTGTTTTACAAACAAAACCAAAAAACCATTAAAAAAAAAAAAGGTTTAATTTTTCTGAGGTGCCCGGGTTGAAAACTGTGTTGTCCCAGTTGTGTATTGGACACGATGTGGGCTGCACGACCGCTGTCTGGGACCTCCTGTTGTGTTCATTTACGGCCTGGTATCACCGCTAGGTACCAGGGCTATTATGTCACGCTGCCTGCCTGCTGCCACACTCACACTACTCCTCCATTCCTCCTGCTGCTGCTGTCTGTCTGTGTTTCCCACTGCCAGGGTACACAGAATTACCTTCTGCTGCCAGTCTGCCACCAGCTATTACGTCAAACAATAGCTGCTCACATTACTCCTCCATTCCTCCTGCTGCTGCTGCTGTCTGTCTGTGTTTCCCACTGCCAGGGTACACAGATTTACCTTCTGCTGCCACTCTGCCACCAGCTATTACGTCAAAAAATAGCTATATCTGTGTAATTGGTTGTAAAAACAAAACAAAAAAAACCAAAAAAAAAAAAGGTTTAATTTTTCTGAGGTGCCCGGGTTGAAAACTGTGTTGTCCCAGTTGTGTATTGGACACGATGTGGGCTGCACGACCGCTGTCTGGGACCTCCTGTTGTGTTCATTTACGGCCTGGTATCACCGCTAGGTACCAGGGCTATTATGTCACGCTGCCTACCTGCTGCCACACTCACACTACTCCTCCATTCCTCCTGCTGATGCTGCTGTCTGTCTGTGTTTCCCACTGCCAGGGTACACAGAATTAGCTTCTGCTGCCACTCTGCCACCAGCTATTACGTCAAACAATAGCTGCACACATAATTACTCCTCCATTCCTCCTGCTGCTGCTGCTGCTGTCTGTCTGTGTTTCCCACTGTCAGGGTACACAGATTTACCTTCTGCTGCCACTCTGCCACCAGCTATTACGTCAAAAAATAGCTATATCTGTGTAATTTGTTGTAAAAACAAAAAAAAAAAAAACAAAAAAAAAAAAGGTTTAATTTTTCTGAGGTGCCCGGGTTGAAAACTGTGTTGTCCCAGTTGTGTATTGGACACAATGTGGGCTGCACGACCGCTGTCTGGACCTCCTGCCTGCTGTGTTTATTTACAGCCCTGGTATCACCGCTAGGTACCAGGGCTATTATGTCACGCTGCCTGCCTCATTGACTGCCTGCTGCCACACACTCATCCTCCTCCTCCTGCTGCTGAATTTACCTCCTGCTGTCTGTGTGTTTCCACTGCCAGGGAGCACATACAATGGCGCTTTCCAACATGCGTGCGCCACCAGCTATTTGTTACGCTCAAAAATAGCTGCATTTCTTTAAAGAGGAGGAGGGAGGAGGAGGGAGGAAAAGGGAGGAGGAGGAGGAGGAGATGATACAGTACTGAACAAATTTCTGGACACAACTTTTTTTTTTTTTTTTAAAGGAACATCCCCACATAATCACTTGCTGTTGTTACTTGGAAAAAAAGAGGTTTCTTGCATCATTCACCCTCAAAACAAGTGTTGGAAGCTATTTAAGGCCATTTCGAATAGTCAGCTCGAATAATGAGCTCAAATACCGACTCGAATAGTGAGCTCGAATTCCGAGGTCGAATCGAATAGTAAAAATTATTCGACTCGAATATTCGACTGACCTCGAATAATTTACTATTCGAATTCGACCTAACTCGAATTTTGAAAAGGGGTATTTGAGCACCTTTGCTTGGTGGCACGTTGGTGGGGAGACGGTCCCCCCTTCACCTCGGGCTCTCCCCTCCAGCATTGAATAAAGTGTATGCAGGCGGCGGGGCAGATGCATACTTTCCGTGCGCTCCAGCGTGGATGTTTCTCCCTCTAGTGTCTGACGCGACTTCCTGTTTATACAGGAAGTCGCGTCAGAAGCTAGAGAGAGGAACATCCGTGGAAAGCACAGAAGGTATGTATCTGCCGTTGCCCCGCCGCCTGCATACACTTTATTCAATGCTAGAGGGGAGAGCTCGAGGTGAGGGGGGGGACCGCCCCACCGCCCCCCCCCCAACCGACGTGCCACCAAGCTCTCCCCTCATGCTGTGACCCCCTCCAGCCCCCCCAAAACTGTCCTGGGGGGGGGCCTGCTCAGAATTTCTGCAGGGAGGCCCAGCGATTCCTAGTTATGACCCTGCGAGCTTACAATCTAACGGGCAGTGGGAGACACACTAGGTAAGGAGGGGGGGTAAATGGTTGAGGCAGTGAGCCTTTGATTACATTGTAAACAGGAGCTAAAAAAATGTTATAAACTTGTCTGAAAGAAAAGGTGTGTTTTAAAGAGTGCGTTTGAAAATGTCCAGGTTTGGAGCATGACGTACAGGCATTGTACAGCCTGTATTGTAAAGTTCATACCAGGCAAGAAAGCTCTATAGATGTAGGGCTGTCAGGTTCAAGTTGGAGGTATTTCCCTTGAGGTCAGCATGTGCCGCCTTGAGCAGCAGCAGTCAGTTATTAGTAGGCGTGACGTTTTCGCTGTTGGGGGCGTATTAGGGGAGGAGCTCTACAAGTCATTTGTTAGTGGCTGGAAGAAAAGGTGACGTTTGTCAGGGCGCGTCGCCAATGTTTCGCGCTACGTGCTCGTTCGTTCGTGTTGTGAATTGGAAGTTGATCGTTATGTCTCGGGGTCGCGCTCGGAGTCTTAAAGCGACAGGCTAGCCAGACGGGAGCGCGCTGCTGATAGTGGATGAGGGCTAGCCACTTCCCCTCCCCCGGGACTGGCCGCCTGTGACCTCCTGTGATCCTGAGGCTCCAGGTATGCCCGGCTGCTGCATCCTGTGACGGGCAGCTCCTCCCCTCTTGTCATGTTAATAGAGCTCACCTTGTCGCTCTCCGGTGCGCCCGTTATTGTGTAGATGTGACCCCAGTGGGAGCCGTGTGGCCCGCAGACTGGCAGTGCCCTGGCAGCTAGCGGTAAGGCTGCCCGCCTGCACGTGCTGCTATCACTCTTGTATTGTTATTCGTCTGTCTGCCGCCCGCTTCCTCCCGACAGCGCCGCCCTCCGCCCCTTCTCTTCTGCTCTGTCTCTCCTTTTGTGTCTCGGTGGGCCCGGCGGTGAGCCTGGTATGGCGCTGCCTGGCCTCTGGCATAGTGCGGGCTCCTTCCCTTTGTTGTTGCTTTTGTGTGTTTCCTGCTGAGCACATGGTCTGAGACAAGAGCCTCTTAAAGCCACAGCTGCTTGTGCTGCAGGAACTGGCTAGGCTGGGCACACATGCTGGCATCATGGTATCACTCCAGCAGCCTGCTTCCATTACACCAGACCTCAGGAGCATGTATGCCCCCATTTCATCTGACTGACAGCTCACTGTACCTTCTCTTTGTACATAATACATCTTCTTGGCAAACTGGAATTGAGCATTGTCTAATTGCGGTGGTTTAGGTAGGTTTTGCCTGCCTACAGTCTTTATAGATAAGTTCTTTCTCTACATTTGCATTAATTAATATAACTCTCCTACCGTGCATCATATTGTTGTGGTAATTCATCTTTTGTGAGATTATCAATGTAAAGGTCTTGTATGCATGTAGTCAGCACATTTTCTTACATCAGCACTCAGAGCCACCACATGGGCTGTGTACTCCTCAGTTGCTTGGTTTTGTGTCCCAACCTCACCAGTTCTGACAGTACAGGTACTTGCATTAATGTTTATGTATTTTTATATGGTGCTGAGATTACTTGCAGCTCTTTAGTCCCTTTAGTTTATTTAATATATAGCACTGCCATCATTCACAGTGCTTTACACAGTATATAGTTTTGTAACGCTACATATGCATGCTGGACTTATGTCTGCTGAGCTGGTCGTAAGTGTCCTAAATGGATGCTTCCCTTCCCCTTTTTGTAAGAATCGTTTCGATAGATGCCTTCGATGATAAAATTCCGACATGTCTGATGTTCCGCTCGATTTCTTATAGAAGTCAATGGAAAAAAAGATAAGAAAAACGAGTGGAAGATAAGAGAATCGAGCAGAAATTTGAATGGTTAATCCCGCGCTGAATCGAACGCAAAAACGTATCATGTAATCCCAGCATTAGAGGGCTGCCTCTGCATGATCCAAAGGCATCCCTCACCTCTACCAGTCCAGTGCTGGGATCCCCCAAAACTCTTTTTGAGGAGCGTGTGCAGCCGTGGAAGAGCATTGCCGCACGGTGCAGATGCTTCCTGCCTGCACAGTAGCTTGGGACCACTCCAGCTTGGCTTTTTCTTCAGAGCCGGAGTGACTCCATGCTACTGCACAGGAAGCTGTGCAGTGTAGCTGTGCTCATTTACAGACTGGAGCATAATTGTGAACTTCCAGAGGTTTCCAGCACTTGATCAGTGGCATTGAGGAGAGCGTGTGGGTATCCTTTGGGAGATCCGGAGGCTTCCCTATACTCCCTCTTTCACTCCTTGTAAAGTCACAGGTTTGCTTTAAAGTGAACCTGAGACGAAAGTCTAAAGGGGCCCATGCACCTAACGATTTTCCCGCCGATATACAGCAGATTCGATCGCTGTGATCGAATCTGCTGTGAAATCGTCGTTCAAATGCTGACAGAATGATCGATTTCCGTCCGAAATCCATCGTTCCCATCGATGCGTCCGTGCGGAAGATTTTTCTCGATCACCGGCGGGTCGGGAGCGCGCCGATAGCGGCGTTCGAATGCCCGACGCAATACAGCAGCAATACATTACCTGCTCCGGCCGGCGCGACTCCCCCGGTCTCCGCTGTCTTCTTCTCCGCTCCAGGGCTGCAGCTTCACTGAACTTCCTGTCCCGGCAGGAAGTTTAAACAGTAGAGCGCCCTATGAAGCCAGCTGGAGCCCAGCGCAGAGAAGAAAGCGGAGAAGGGGGGGAGTCGCGCCGGCCGGAGCAGGTAACATATGCGGGGGAAGGGGGGGGGTTAGCTCCACAGATTGTGATCGGTTTCATGCTGAAATCGATTCACAATCTGTTTGCAGTAAAGGCAGCCATACGATCCCTCTCTGATCAGATTCGATCAGAGAGGGATCTATCTGTTGGTCGATCTGATGGCAAATCGACCAGTGTATGGTTTATACTCACCTGTGGCTTCCTCTAGCCCCCATGAAGCTGCTCAGACCCCCGGCGTCTCCTGTTCCCCACTGGACGGCTCAGTACTCTAACCAAGTTGTGCATGCTCGGCTCTGCATGCTCCCCTGTCATGCTCCCGGTCAGGCTGCACATGCCCAACTCAAGGGGGCTGGAGGAAGCCCTGGGTGAGGTATAAAATCACTTTGGCCTAGAATCTAACGTGTACAGAAGCCTCTTGACGTTGCCCATAGATCCAGTATTCTTAAACTTAGGCAATGTCAGCCACAGGCAGGGGTGGACAAAATACAAGAGCTAGGTGGTCAGTGCTTTTTTTTAAAACAAAAAAAAAACCAGTTGGCACCTAAAGGTTTTTATTTCGTTAGATATGATTTAAAAATATTGAATGCTAGGAACTAAAAATGATTACCCTTCCAAATCAAGCAGTACAAAGCTGGTGGTAGTGCAATCAATATTTTAGATCTCGGGCTCCCTGTAATTGTATCTAATATTGAGTTCAGCAAAGTAGTAAGCATAAAAACGTAGTGGGGAGATATCAATTGTTTAGAACTATAATAATGTAGAACATAGTTTTAACATAGCATTCAAAACTGCTGATGAGAACATATAGACCGTAAGGACTCTTTCAGATGGAGGCTGAACTGCGCATTTGTAGGGCAGTTCAGTCTCCTGGGTTACGCCCATGAGTGCCATTTTGGGTGCATTGTAAATGCAGCCCAATGGCAGTGGTTTAACGCCATGCATGTCAATCGCTGACACAGCGGCGGGGAATCAAGGAATGTGGTGCGTGAACACTGCTATGTCCATGCTCAGATGTGACTCTGGGTGGCTGCCTGTTGAGTGCCAGTATCGAGCACTAATAAGTGCCTAGCCGGTGCAGGAGAGCAGCTGATAGGTGGTGACTTCTCTTCCTGTCATCTGCTCATCTGAAGGAGCCCTTAAAGGAAACCTAAAGTCATCTAGTCCATAGAGCAATCTCTTACTGCGCAGGATGCTCCCGGTGACAGGAGTGCGATCGAGGACACAAGCGGCCAGGGCTGTGCAGACTCGCTGAATCGTCGGAAACAAAAGTGGGTCTCTGCAGGGGACTGAAGGATCCTTTTTTTTTCACTGTGCAGACACGGCGCGGCTGCAGTAGGTCAGTAAAAGCCCCAGGTAAGTTAAACAGGCTTTTTTTTCAATGACTTTAGGTGTCTTTAAAGAGGGATGCCACCTGCAAGAGGTCTTGTAGCTTCCACGCTGTGTGCACAATGGAACAAGGAAGTCCAAACAAGTTAAAGGGTAACTGAAGTGAAAAGAATATGGAGGCTGCCATATTTCTTCTCTTTTAAATACTAGTTGCCTGGCAGCCATGCTGATCTACTTGGCTGTGGTAGTGTCTGAATAATCCCAGGAACAAGCATGCAGCTAATCTTGTCAGATCTAAAAAATGTTATGTGGGGTTTGTTGATTTTTGAAATATAAAATTAGGAAGGTGGCAATTTACCCAAAAAGAAAAGGTAGGTTTACTGTAGATGGGAATCTGAGTGCAGTATTGTACAGTGTCAGTCAAGTATGTTAACTTGAAACAAAAAAGAAGGGAGCGACGGGGGCTATATACCCCTATGCATGTAAAAAATATATAATATAGGTCACCTGATTGGTAAACAACTAACACCATATTAAAGAAAAGGGCCAACACAGGTAATGAATATCTAGCAAGAATTGAATCCACACATACATGGTACAAGTAAAAGTATACAACTTTATTAGACAATCCAATTAAAAACAGATAAAAATTGTAAAATCTCCCGATTAAAACCAAAGGTAATTGGTATTCCAGCTCAATAAGAGTAATCATATATAATGAAAATCCAATATACAATAGAAAAGCATGTGTGGAGGGACACTATTCATAAGTGCATATAAGCCTCTTCTGAAGCAGCAGATTAGATGCGACCGCGTCAGGCGTGTTCCCTCTCCTGGCTTCCAGTCTACACAGCTCCGGTAAGGGCACTCTCCTACACAGGATACACATCATCTTTTTTCTCCTTCAGGGTCTTTTTTTCAGGCGGTTTTGTGGTTCACGGGTTCTGTGTGTGGGGCGGTGTGCATGCGCACCCCCAGTTCTCTTATCTGGGGCTGGGTATGCACGCTGCCGCACACGGAGGACCTTCACTGCACATTATATGTATATGTTTTTGGTTTATGTATTTATTAGCACTAGGCACTTTATGAGATATATGTATTTATCAATTAATCTTTTTTGTAGTTTAAAGATATGGACTATGAATTGTTGGATATCTGATTTCCGTGTATCCTCTTATATTAGGCACTTTTTTTGCACTCAGCACTTATATGCACTTATGAATAGTGTCCCTCCACACATGCTTTTCTATTGTATATTGGATTTTCATTATATATGATTACTCTTATTGAGCTGGAATACCAATTACCTTTGGTTTTAATCGGGAGATTTTACAATTTTTATCTGTTTTTAATTGGATTGTCTAATAAAGTTGTATACTTTTACTTGTACCATGTATGTGTGGATTCAATTCTTGCTAGATATTCATTACCTGTGTTGGCCCTTTTCTTTAATATGGAGTCAAGTATGTTAAAACACCAAAGCTCGTGTTTCCACCAAAAGCCAGAGTAGGTTCGGACTACAGTACTGCAGAAGCCCAGTGTGGCCATGCCTTTGGGGGCTGCTGCTCACAATGGCTTGGTGGAGGAAGACGGAGGAAGCTTTTGATGATCCACAACAAAGTATTTTAATTTTTCTCCCACTGCAACTCCCAGGTTTAATTAAGTGGTTAACGTGATAAGTCGTCAAAATACCTTTTTCTTTGCCAGGCTCGTGCATTTAAGAGCCATTTTTATATCAAGCTTTAAAGTGGCCATACACTAATTGATTTCTCCTGTCATTATACGGCTGATTCAATTGCAGCAGGTGGCCTGATCGAATGGTGATCAAATGGCTTGATCAGTCCAGATGGGAAATCTAGGTTGATCGGCGGCAGGTCGAGAGTGGTGGCAGATCGTCAGCTGATATCGTTGTACTTGAACAGTGCATCGCTGCAGTTCGATACATTTTCAATAATTTCAATCTAAAATCTATTGAAAATCTGTTGCTAGTGTGTGTCACATCTGATTCCTATCAGATTTGATCTGACTGGAATCTATCTGATGGTCGAATCTGGCGGCAATTTATGGCCACATTTACAGTGAAACTAAAAAAAAAGCTTGCTTTTTAACACATCAAATTAGCCAATAAAGGGCATCATGTTTACTAAATGGCTATTGCTACTGGCAGGAAGACTGATGAATAGCAGACTGATTTGTTTGCTAAGTTGAGGAAGAGGAAGGAAACAGACTGCTGTAGTCTGCTTGAAACCAGACCTAGTGAGTAGAGGATGCTGGGAGACCTGAAGCCAGGGCATACTGTGTTTGAAAAGCTACAGAAACTGCTGCTGCAAGCAGGGCCTGTGCATTTGACAAACGGACTCATGAAGAATTCTCTTGTAACTCTGTGGTAGTGTTCTTTAGTGTTAATGTAGCAACTATAAGTGCCAAATACATGTTTTATTGATCTGTAGACTTTACCGTGGGGATGCATTCACTGTGCAAATGAAGCTTTTATCTTCAAGACTAGTGCATTGCAGAGTAATTGGAGGCAGAAGTCTGGCTACATAAAGCTTGTTTAGAGGGAGAGTGTGAATGTACACTGCTTGGGTTTACATTTCATTCCTGTTTACATTACCAAAGAATTAAAAGCTGCTAGAACAATATTATTTAAAAACACAGATAACAGATTGTTTGTTTTGCACTGTTCAGTGTAAATATTAGCTGTACTGCAAAGTCTCACTGAGCACATGGTAGATTTTAATTCTTTGTTTTGTGTCTCTACACACACACACCGTAGTGCCTTTAGTCTTCTGGCTTTTCTGAATTGTGTGCAGGTCCACATTATTTGGACAACATGTTTCTCTAAAAGTGGCCACACACTCATCGATTTTCTCATTCAGTTCCTTGCAGATTTAATTCATCTGTTTGGAATCAATTTCCCAAAATGTCAGCTGAATTTTTGAATGATTTTGCATAAAAATGGCAAGTTAAGTTTTTAAAGCGGGATTGTCCCCATAAAAATCACATTTCAACAGCAACTGGTCTGAGTCCAATGAAAATAATGTAATAAAAAGTGCTTAATTTTTACAATAATTATGCGTAAATGATTTGGTCGGTGTTTGCCCGTTGTAAAATCTTCCCTCTCCCTGATTTACATTCTGACATTTATCACATGGTGACATTTTTACTGCTTGCAAGTGATGTCAGTGGAAGGAGATGCTGCTTGCTGTTTTGGCAGTTGGAAACAGCTGTAAACGGCTGTTATTTCCCACAGTGCAACAAGGCTCCCACAATGTGATGTCAGAACCACGGTCCTGACATCACTCTGTGGGAGTGGTCTCACCACAGTAACAGCCATACAGAGCCCCCTGATGATCCGTTTGTGAAAAGGAAAAGATTTCTCATGGGAAAGGGGATATCTGCTACTGATTGGGATAAAGTTTAAGTATTTATATAGCGCCGACATATTATGCAGCGCTGTACAGAGTATGTATTGGCTTGTCGCTAACTGTCCCTCAGAGGGGCTCACAATCTAGTCCGTACTGACGGCGGACTGATAAGGCTGTTCCTGAACGATCCGCTCAGCGGATTGTTCAGAAACAGCCTTGTCAGTCTGCCGACAGCGCGTACACACACACACATACTGTCGGCTAAAGACCGCTCAGCGGGAGGGTCCGGTGGACCCGACGTTGCATTTAGTAGTGCGTGTGTAGCACCTTAACCACTTGAGGACCGGCTGACATTTGTCAGATCTGTGCTGCGTGGGCTCTTCAGCCCACAGCACAGATCGTGTAATAGGCAGGGCGATCAGATTTCCCCCGCCTTTTTTTCCCACTAGGGGGATTTCCTGCTGGGGGGGGGGTCTGATCGCCGCCGCTGCCTTGTGCCTTGCAGGGGGGCTCCTCCGCAGCGCTATTCCGCCCTCCCTCTCCTTCCCATGGGCAGTACAGGACAGCGATCCGTCCTGTACAGCCTCTGATAGGCTTCAGTCTATCAGAATCAGTTTTATTTCGCCAAGTACAGCAAGAGCCATAATCGGAATTATTTGTGGTACACATGGCATAGACAGAGTAAAGACATAGCAAAGACATACAACACATACAGTTTGAAATGCAGTAAACAGATATACAGACAAGGATGCCGGTAAACGCTAGTAGAAGGCCCTCGTTTCCGGATAAGAACTGAGGGAGGCAGCGTCGGGGACCAGCTGACCAACCCGTCAATTACGAGTGCAGGCCGGACCGGGGAAGGTCAGAGTTCAGTGACCGAATGGCTTGGGGGAAGAAGGTGTTCTTCCGCCTGGTGGTTTTGGATGCTGTAGTCCTGAAACGGCGGCCCAACCGGAGGAGCTTGAAGTAGTGGCTACCAGGTTGAGAGGGGTCACGGGAGATCATGGTGGCCCTCTTCCTCAATCTAGCGGAGTGGAGGCGATCAAGAGGTGGAAGAGGGGACCCGATGATTCTCTCTGCATCAGCTATGACCCTCTGCAGTTTGTTTATCACTGGCCGTTGCGCTCGCGTACCAAACAATGACTGAGGAGCAGAGGATGGATTCTATGGTGGCAGTATAGAAGCTGACCAGCAGCTCCCGTGGCATGCCGAATCTCTTCAGTTGGCGCAGGAAGAACAACCTCTGCTGGGATTTCTTTTGAATTTTAGTGGTGTTATGCCCCCATTTGAGGTTATTGGTGAGAGTCGTGCCGAAGAACTGAACCGGATGCCGGAGATCCCCAGCCAATCAGAGGCCGGGGATTTCCGGCCAATCAGAGGCCGGGGATCGCCGATCTCCTTTACGATGCTGCTGCGTCAATGAGCACTCTCAATGGATTTATAATGGATCTGCAAAGAGTATAGTAGTATTATATGGGCCTTCCATGTCCACTCAACACACTGATTAGGGTTGCAACCATATGAACATCCATGGAATAACGTCAAAAAAAAAAAAAAAGTACCACGGTATTACACAATTATTTGGACACACGCACCTATGGTAGCCAGATGTGTCCCACTCAGCATACATATGATTAAGCCGCCAGGAGATTTGGGTGCAGGGTAAAGCTGAAAAAACTGCTCACCCTGCTCCTGCAAAAGTCCTGGCGGCATTAAATACTATTCCCCCTACAGGTCGCTGTGGATAGTGGTGAAAGATTTAGTAATTCGGCTTCCAGCTATTGCTGGCGTCCGAATTAGTGTTTTTATTGTAATTTTTGCTCTATCTTTTGACGGTGCCAAAATTGCTGTACTGCTATAGCTGTAATTCCTATTACAACCTATTGCTGCACCCATATCTCCTGTGCTCTTTTTACGGAGCTTTGCTCCCTCACTCCCCTGCATGGTAGCCAGGTATAGGTGCCTCCAATATAGTTAGTTAGGTATAGGTGCCTCCAGTATAAGTAGCCAGGAATATATGCAGTCAGTAATTAGGTAGCCAGTAATAGGTGGCCGCAGTGTAGATAGCCAGCAACAGGTGGCCACAGTATAGGTAGCCAGCAAAAGGTGGCTGCATTTTAGGTGGTTGCAGTATAGGTAGCTAGTAATAGGTGACTGCAGTTTAGGTAGCCAGCAACAGGTGGCCGCAGTATAGGTAGGCAGCAAAAGGTGGCTGCATTTTAGGTGGTCGCAGTATAGGTAGCTAGTAATAGGTGGCTGCAGTTTAGGTAGCCAGCAACAGGTGGCCGCAGTATAGGTAGCCAGCAAAAGGTGGCTGCATTTTAGGTGGTTTCAGGTAGCTAGTAATAGGTGGCTGCAGTTTAGGTAGCCGGTAATAGGTGACCGCAGTATAGGTAGCCAGGAATGGGTGTAGCCAGCAATAAGTGGCTGCAGTATAGGTTGCCAGGAATAGGTGCAGCCAGTATAGATAGCCAGGTGGAGGGGGTAAACGAATACTCATTTCACCTCAATCCATCACGCGTGTACTACTTACTTCTTCTTGTTCTTGCGTTCTATCTCCCTGTAACAGCACCCAGGGGGCTGAAGAATTGTGTGATCCGTGTAAGAAACCTAGTACTCCAAACTCATTATTCTCTTAATATGAAGAATAAACATTGCAGTAGCGCTTTTCAAAACGCTAGCGAAAGCCAGCCGTTGAACAATCTGCTGAAATCGCTAGGTCCGAACTGATATCCAATTGTTTTTCCGATTCACTTCTATACAAAATCGATCAGATCGGAACTGTCAGAAATAATCAGTTTGACCCGTCTGACGGGAAATTGCATGGTGTGTACCAGGCATTAGTCTCTTATGTGAAGATGGGGATAGGTATAGCGGTAATACTACTCTGTAAGTAAGCAATTTAATCATAATGTTACTCAGTGCATAATGACAAAGACTTTCATGATCTCATCATTTCTGCAGTATATAGTATTAAAAGATTTAAAGAATCTGGCGAAACTGTATGCAAGGGGCAAAGCCAAAACCCCATACTGTACTGGATGTGTGTGTTCTTTGGATTTTCAGGTAGCACTGCGTTAAAAACCAACATGGTTATGAGATGCTGTTGAACTGCTGTAAAGTTTCACTGTACCTGTGTTTTTTTTTGTTTTTTTTTTTTTAAATCATTATTCAATAACCAATGTTTTGGTTGATCAAAAAAAAAACCAACAACATGGTTCTCTAATGGAAATCACTGCGTTGGCCCAGGAATAATTACAGAAACCATTGTCTGTGAACATAGTGCATTGATGCATCCACAAATGCAAGATGGATCTCTACCATGCAGATAAATAATCTACCTTGTATAAACGTGCGGCAGAAACACCTGTCTTTGGGCTAGATCTCATTTAATATGGACTGGGCTGAAGTTGTAGCACTGTCCTGAGGCTTGATGAACCAAAATTATTATGGAAATCATGGACACTGTGTACTTCTGGCTTATTAATCAGCTGGCACGGGTAATTTGCAGATTTGGAAAGGCCATATAATAATGCTGAGTGACGCACATACAGGCTTTGGAATAAAATTGCTGCCATCCAGATATCTTTTTCAGTGAAGGGTTTCCTTATTTCTGCTAAACCATGCAAAACCACATTCTGCCATATCTTGCCTGCAGCCCAGTCCCATCATCCACTGGATGAATTTTTAGCGCATTAGAAAGAAAGGAGTCCACCGTCTATAAAGCTGATGAAATAATAAATAGAGCAGGAATGATACAACATCTATGCTTCCAAACTACAGCCATTGGGCTCCTTATAGTTCCTATTAGTGATGGCCATGTCTGATAAAAACTCAGGGAGAAGCATGTGATTTGTTTGATCAGATTTGAAAAGCTCTAATTAGCTGTGATCACATACTGCTTTAGCACATGATCATTGCTAGCGCATCTATTGCTGGGTACACACATTGTGATTTCCTGCTCTATCCGCAGGATCGATTACTTTCGACATGTTTTGATCGATACATTATGGAAACCTGATCGAGCGGGAAATCGCAAAGTGTGTACCCAGCATATCACCTGACCAAAATGATCACATGCTTGTCCATGAGTTCTCCTAGACATGACCATCACTAGTTCCCATATGTGTTTAGAGTGTTTTAAAAGGAAGAGGTGATACAGCACAGTGGTGTGTTTATTTTTTTTTGAAGGGGTGGGTATTAGCATTTAGCGTAGCTAATTTAAAATAAGAATATATTTTTCATAACACAATAAAAGTTCTAAGATTCAGTTTTTCAGGTTATCTTTTTGGTTACATAAATGGCTCCATGTATTCTGTTTTTAAGTATTACAGTTCCAACTTTTTGGAAACTGATGTTTAGTATAAGCTTTTATACTGTGTTTACATACAAACTGCAGTGTTTGTGTGTAAAAACTGAATTCTGATTGCTCTGGAGCCAGCTAAACACTGCAGACATGTTTAAGCTATCCCAGTGCTTTGTGGCATTGTTTGAGTCAGATGAGCAAAGCATGATACCTAAGGGCACCTTTTAGATGCTGCCCAGTAATTTGTTACTAGGCTGTATTGGCTAAGATTACACTGAATAAAACTGAATGTATGTTTGAATCTTTACATTTGCTTTCTCTATGTTGTTCACTTGGTGAATGTTGTTTCTTTTCCTCTTTCTCTTTTAGTTGAGGGCAGACAGTAAGAGTGGAGAAGTCTGTGCATTGCAAAAACCCATCTTGAACTTCGCCTTCCCAACATCACAAATGCGACCATGGGAGCTGGCGGTGAATAGGTGGCCTCCTTCAGCGCCCATTAACCAGCGGAGGTTCTTGGGACCCTGCAGCGCCCCAGCACACCTCAGGCGAAGGTAGGAGCTGCGGGGCTCTAGAAAAGGTACCACCAATCAACATATACTGTGCATCCTAGGCTACCTTCCTATTACACTATTGTGGTCAGATTCCACACGTGGCTCTCACCTCCGCATACTTAATGGGAGAGTGTTTTATGTTCTATTTTTGAAAAGATCCATGCACTTTCTTTTTACAAGAGTGCTGTTTTTTTTCATCAAAGAGCTTTCTTACTTTACTTACAAATATGCAGACTAATCTTGTGAGGAAAAAATACATTTTACAAATCCATTTGGGGGCCTACAGATTGAATGACCTATTGGTTATAATAAAGCTTCTCCTTTTCATCTGATATGAACTGATCTTAAATATTAATAAATATGCAAGTTTGGCCAAGTATCATAGTCAGATAGGAATGAAGTGATGATGTAATGAGGAGCATTTTTAAACGGCTTAATGTATGGCATGCGCTTTTGTCAAATGCTGCCACTTACCGAAGACTAAGTACACTCTATAGTGGTCAGTGTGAGTAATGAAAGTATTTATTTTAAATAAATATGCAAGATTCGATGCTATATGAGACATAATCCTAAGGAATCGCAAAGACCTCTGGACACCAGCTTTTTACAGTCATGGCTTTATTACCTGGGCATAGTTGGGCAGATTAAGTAAAACTTATGATGGAAATAAAAGACCTTGCTCCTTCATTCTGTCATAAAATTGCAGCTGAAAGGTGCTTGTGGCCGGCAGACGGGAGGCTGAACTGCACGAGAAATGCACATTTTAGCCTCCCGTGTGGAATGGGACTTTACTCTGCTTGAGTCAATGGATCAGTCATTTGCTTACATCCACAAGGCGCAAGATCATGGAAATTGTTTATTGGTTGTTACTAATCCTTGGAAGAATGCACTTCCTGTCGATAGACAATCTGGGCATTTCAATAAGATTGTTGATTTAAAGGAAATAAAGTAAATATTGCATGCTGTGTACCTAAATTTTTAATGCAGCAGAACACCACTGACAAAGCACTGTTACGAGAAAATTCACCTGGCAGGTTATGAAGTCTGCCATGATCACTGATAATCCTCTCAATGCTGCAGGTTTGCTCCCAGCATATTTTGCTTGCGTCCTGCTTTTCCCACCTTAGAAATGAGTGCTTCTACCAACTTCTTCTAAACACTTCCTGCTCTTCCCACCTCAGAGATGAGTGTTGCTGCCAACTTCTGCTAAACACTTCTTGGTCTTCCCATCCTACCTGCTGTTTTTTAATTGGAGATTTGCTGCTTCCAGGATTTTCTAAATGCTCCTTGTATTTCTTACCTCAGGCAGAGTTGCTACTGACTGACATCTTCCTCATCCTTCCTACATTTCCTCCCCCTGCTCTTCCCTTCTCAAATGTGCTTCTACATCTTTTGCACCCTTCCTTCGTCGTCTTCCACTCAAACAGTTCTTTCCTGTCATTTAACCCTCTGCTCCTTTCCGGGAGAGGAGTTTCTGCCAAAGTCTTCTGCACACTTATTCTTCTTCTGTCATATGGGTTACTGCAAGCATTTTATGCACGCTTCCCTTGCTCCTCCTCCTTTCTCTTCTCTCCTTCAGAGAGGTGGTGCTGCTAGCATCTTCTTGTGCTTCTCACTCTTGCTTCCTCCCCCGATAGAGAGCTGTTGCTGCCAGCATCTTCTGCACGCTGCTTGCTCTTCTCCCCTCAGAAGTGTTGCCAGCTTCTTCTGCACTCTTCCTTTTCTTCCTCCTCCTGTCCCTTGCTCCTTCTTCAGAGAGAAGTGTTGCTGCCTGCATCTTCTGCATGCTCTTATTCTGTTTCCAGACATAAGCCCAACAATAAATGCTTGGTTCAAGTGCCTTTAGAATTTGAGTGATTGCATCCTGTCTGCATGCCCAGCTGCCCTCTCAAGTTTACGGTTTCTTTTTTTTTTTTCTTGTTTGGCAGTGCATTAGATCTTTGAATCTACCCCGTTTACCTAATTGCTGAAGCTGGTGCAGCTAGTAATTTGTAGATTAGCTAATCACCTACGTGAGACACTGGCATCTAATCATTTTAAGTTGACAGGCACAATGTAATTAAATCATACTGTCATGCAGTTAACCAAGTTTTAAGAAGGCTGAATCCATTGGTGCCTTGATTTCCCGTGCTTCAGTCAACCTGTGGGACTGCTTTACAAGTATTTTCTGAAAGGTAATGGCAAAGTAAGTCAGACATGGTTGCAAGCTGAAGCTCCCTGGCAGGGACAGACAGAAAACTTTAAGCCCAGTGCGGGAAAACTCAGACATCAGGACTATGGAGCATTTTTTCCTGACTCCAAATAGGATTACGTTAGGAGAAAGCTTCAGCCTACAATATCTGTTGCTACTTGTTAAATATGGATCTGTGATAGATTGGACAGCTATTTCATGGCAATATTAGATCTGATCATTTTTCACCTTCATCTCTCCAAGAATTGGAGGCTTTTCTCCTTATAGGATGGTGCAATATTCCACTACATACAGTTCAGGACTTGTATGATATAACATTCCAGAGAGGATTTGAAGCTTTCTGAAGGCAAGTGGTGGCCCTAGTCCTTATTCCTTCATTTATTTTCTATTGGGTGATTCCATTAATAATTTTATTCTCATGGCTTTCCTTTTTAAAGCTATGTCTGGTACTACTCATTGCTTTTTTTTTTTTTTTTTTTTCTAGCCCGCCAGCAAGACGTCAGTGGGGAAGGAGGGACAGACCCCAACAGAGTACAGTCAATCAGGATGACATTTCCTTTCGGGCTGCCTTTTTTCCTGTAGAGGAACAAAGAGTTTTCGCCCTCACCAGCACTCCACCACGAATGCTCCACCCTGCTTCACACTCCACTCAGCAAACGCCATTCATGGTTGACCTTCATGATCAGGTAATTGATGTCAGACGTATCAGCTGCTACATAACTTGCAAGAACAGCTAAAAGACATGAAAAAATCTGATATATATGCCTTATGTGGGATTGCTGGGTGGACAATATTCACCCCACTGTAATGTTATTAAACCGGCAAAATGTCCCAGCTGGCTTATTTGGCCACATTACATACGACAATGAGGTGAAACCACCTATAAGGATAAATGGATGCTGTAAAGTAACCCACAGGAGCTCTGTTGTCTCAAAAAAAGCACAATCCAATCAGAAAAAGGAATAGGATCATCCTAGAATACAAATTTTTATTAGATTCCATTTGCAGGTACAAAATCTGGTTGACCACCCCTATACAAGACTCAAATCAACACTCGCTTCTCACCATATATGCCTTGTTTAACCATTTACCGCCATCCTAACGTATTAAAACGTCATGCTTACCGCTATTAACAGCAACATGACGTTTTAATACGTCGCGCATTCCCGCCGCTGCTACCGCCGTGTGTCCGCCGCTACCGCCGCCATTACCGTCGGGATCCCGTGCTGGGCGATTGGGGAAGAGGACTGAACAGTCCTCTACCCAATCGCAGTGCCTGGAGTGAATGGACGTGACCGCGAACAGCGGCTACGTCCATTCACATAAACAGGAAATGTAACAGTTTAATAAAGTGTGTAAAAAAAAAAAAAAAAAAGTGAACACGTCCTATGAGTGTTCACCAGCGCCATCTTGTGGCCAAAAAGTATATTACACCTACAAAACACACACATTTTCAAGTATATACACATCATTAATAAAATTACACTTCCAACCCTCCCCCCCAAAAAAAACACTTGTAAAAAAAAAAAAATCAGCTTAAAAAAATAAATAAATAGTTGCCTTAGGGACTCAGCTTTTTTTATTCTATATTTTATGGGGGAAAATTAATTTTAATTTATTACATAGGGGCTTGTAATTATGGCCAGAACAAACAGAAAAATAACCACTTATATTTCAAAATAATATACTGTCGCCATACATTGTGGTAGGGACATAATCTAAACGGTTTAATTATCGGGACCACTGGGCAAATAAAACGTGTTTGTTTTATCCACAGGAGAATGTTTAATTTTAAAACTATAAAGGCTGAACACTGAGAAATAATGATTTTTTTTCTTTTTTTTTTCTGTTTTTCTCATTAAAATGCATTTAGAATAAAAAAATTCTTAGCAAAATGTACTATCCACAGAAAGCCTAATTGGTGGCGAAAAAAACGAGGTATAGATCATTTTCTTGTGATAAGTAGTAATAAAGTTATTAGGGAATAAAAGGGAGGAGCGCTGACAACTGAAAATTGCTCTGGTCCGTTAGGATAAAAACCCTTGGGGGTGAACTGGTTAATACCCCCATACAAACTATGCTCATACTGCTTCTAAATAAGGGGGGAGGGGGGGCTAGGTAGAGGGACTGCATTGCACTTACAAAGTCATGTTTTTATTCAATAAATTATATAAAATATGAAACAAAGTAGGTCTGGCTAATACCGGCAATACAATGTACAGTATAAGTATTCAGTAAACCACAATAGTGGCCACAGTCTATTCTAACTAGCATATACACTGCACACTCACCATTCACACTAACTGGCATACACACTGCAGTGAAAAATGGTTGAAGAGGACATTTTGTTCCTCTTAGCGTAATGTTTATCAAAAGTGCCTGCGCACGGGAAACAGTTCAATGCTGTAGAGGCAGAAGTGATCATAAGAGGTGCTCTTACTGATGCCGGGTGCCTGACAGGTTGATACCTAAAGGAACCGCATGCTCTGGCCAGTAGCAAAGACAGGAGTGACTTATAGTGTGGCTGGTGGTCGGGTTCAGGCAGTCAGGCGATTGCACGCTGGGTTAGCAGAAACCCAGTTTCAATGGATGGTAAATGTTGGTAGAGATGCAGTAGCTTGCAGCCCGACAGGAAGTTCTACCCCTCATGTCCTATTGGTGGTGACATAAATCCAAGTAGCCGATGCTGATGCGTATCAGAAAACAAACGCTTTTCTTCATCAGAGCTAGAGTTAGTTGCATTTGGTGGATCTTATATAGGGATTGCCACCCAGAATTTGGATAGTTATGTACCTGCAAACGGAATCTAAAAACGTTTTGTATTTTAGAATTGTGAATCTATTCCATATATTTTTATTTTTACTGGATTAGGCCAATTACCTTTTTATTTTAATTTTCTCCTTCACCTCTACTACATATACTGTACTGTAAATTCAACCTATCGTTCTAAAAAAAAACTATGCAGATAAGGTGTATGATGGGATACATCTTGTGGTATTACTTTTAGATAAATGTAACCTCTACTTCAGAAATGTTTGAATTACAAATTCTATAGATTAGACAAAATACACCATTGTCTCCAAAATGTTGTAAGTTGTATTGCTGGATAGGAGATGTTTCTTGGTAGTTTCTCTGCACACAGGTGGTGCTCCACCCCCTCCTCTGCAATGCAATCACGGCCACGTTTCTGAAGTCTGCTGGAGCTCTGCAGAGACTTTTGCCTGCGCTACCGCAGCTTGGTAGCCACCAATTAGGCCGCAGCTATTGAGCTGGAGGCGGGCTGCAGCAAGGCAGATAGGAGTGGCCAGAGCCATGGCAGAAGCTTGAAAAAACCTGCAACTGCCGCATTTCTGAGGGAAGTGAAGTGCTCATTTTATTGAATGAATGAACGGCCGATCAGCTAAGTTATTAATGCTGAGTTTCCCCCCAATCCTGCATCATTGAGAGAGTCTGGCATGACAGGCTCTGTCTTTTATACTGAAGGCAATTTTTAATAAATACAAATTAGACTTGCTTGACAAAGGATATGTTAATAACGTTTCATTAATAAATAAGTTACCTGCAGTGCAAACTACAAGCCAAAATGATTTGTAATTTAAGATCATTCACTGTTAACATTTTATAAAAACTTCAACATTTCTGCAAAAATTAAAAAAACAAAAAGAAAACCCCCTTCAACATTTCTAGTGAAAGTTGCCTATAGTCCCATTAATTGTACCCCTCCAAATTCTTTATCAGTCCTTAGTGTGATGGATGTCTGCACTGGTCCATATGAAGACTCTAGATATTTTCTACTTTACTTTATGCCTAAATCTCTGGAATGGTTTTGACGTGTAGTTTGTAAAGTAGACAACCTTTTTGCTATGCACTTTTTCCATCATATGATCACTTTCTGTACCTCAGGCCTGTGACAGATTTTGTTCTAAAACTGAGCTAAAGCCATAAGACGAAAGGAAATTAAAATGCATCTATGTGGGTGGTAACAAGTCTTTGCATATATTTCCTCAATCTGTTGCTTTGCTTATGTATATAATAATTACACAATGCACTGCAGCGTATGGTCACTAAACAAGATGGACCAAGACAATTGGCTGTAATTTTGTTCTGGGGATGTCTCTTAAACAGCAGGCAGTTTGCATCCCTTCGCTGCAATCTGTTCCTGTCTCACAGTTCCCCCTCGAGTCATCTAAAGGCCATATATGTATACCATATATACCCGCATACAAGCCGAATTTTTGACCCCCAAAAAGGGGTCCGCGCCCGCTCCCCCCCCTCCCCGCTCCCCCCGCGGCCGCCGCTGCTATTACCTGCTTAGGCAGCGGCCGCTTCCTAATCCGCGTTCCCCTTCTGAACTTTCAGAGTGTATCACAGCATGCGCGCCCGGCGCTGCTGCTGTGACGATGCAGGGGGCAGGAAAGAGCGGTTCCCCTGGTAACGGCGATACAGATCGCCGCTATAGGGAGCCGCGCTCTTTCCTGCACTCTGCATCGTCGCAGCAGCAGCGCCGGGCGCGCTGCTGTGATACACTCTGACAATTCAGAAGGGGAACGCGGATTAGGAAGCGGCCGCTGCCTAAGCAGGTAATAGCAGCGGCGGCCGCGGGGGGAGCACTACCTACCTATGCTGGGCACTATACTGGCTAAACTGGGCACTTTACTAGCTATACTGGGGCACTATACTGGCTAAACTGGGCACTATACTGGCTAAACTGGGCACTATACTGGCTAAACTGGGCACTTTACTAGCCATACTGGGGCACTATACTGGCTAAACTGGGCACTATACTGGCTAAACTGGGCACTATACTGGCTAAACTGGGTACTTTACTAGCTATACTGGGGCACTATACTAGCTATACTGGGGCACTATACTAGCTAAACTGGGCACTATACTAGCTATACTGAGTCACTACCTACCCATACTGGGCGCTATACGGGGCACTTTACTAGCCATACTGGGGCACTATACTAGCCATACTGGGGCACTATACTAGCTAAACTGGGCACTATACTAGCTAAACTGGGCACTATACTAGCTAAACTGAGGCACTACCTACCAATACTGGGCACTATACTGTCTATACTGGGCACTATACTGGCTATACTGGGCACTTTACTAGCTATACTGGGCACTTTACTAGCTATACTGGGCACTATACTAGCTATACTGGACACTACCTACCTATACTGGGCACTATACTAGCTATACTGGGACACACTGGGGGGCTGCACCAATCCAGCATTTCCTACCCCCGGCTTATATGGGGGTCAATCATTTTCCCCTAGTTTTTCAGGGAAAAGTTGGGGGGTCGGCTTATATGCGGGTCGGCTTATATGCGAGTATATACGGTAGACACATTTCTTTGCTGTGTGCTGTACTGCCTCGCCTGTGCAGATGGGAAGAGGGACAACAGGCAGTCAACTGAGTTTTATCCTAGATGGCTGATTGGTGAAGGGGAGACCAGTGGCTCTATGGTTAGCCTGGACACACTAGAGTTTCATCCAAGACAATGGGGGCCAATTCTCACTTGTACTCTCACTCTATTGGTGCCAGTCCCTAGCTGACCCCAATCAAATGTTCGCCTATCTCAGCATTGCATTTACTGCTAAAAAGCTCCCTCTACCCATATCTGCGCTGTCTTAATTAAAACAATATTTATTGCGTGCAGGGAAATTTTGGCACCACTATAGCCTACGCTATGCAGTGCCCATTTTCTGAAGTGCCACCGGTGCACATGTTAGCTGTTCGGAAAATACTTGCGCACCTTCTGGTGCATTCTCTGAAGAGCTACATGGTTCCATGTGACTTCAGTAGGTGACACTGGAAGTTCAGCTGAAAAGCTGAGCTTGGAAAACACTGCTGGAAATCTCCCTGAGGGGACTGGAACCAGCTCCACATTAGACACTACAGAATAATCCATTTTGCATAGAGATATAAAGGTGTTAATTGTGCAGAGTACATGTTATCTTTACCAGCCTTGTACTGTGATCTGTGTTTGTCTGTTCTAATACAACATCTTTTCTGTATTGCATCATTTCCCAGGTGCACCAGGGACCTGTCCCTCTTTCATACACTGTTACAACTGTAACCCAAGGCTTCCCTTTGCACACTGGGCAGCACATCCCAGGGTGCAGCACCCAGCAGCTGCCAGCATGTTCTGTCATGTTCAGCAGCCAGCACTACCCACTTTGCTGCCTGCCTCCTCCGGTAAGTGACATAAACAAACAGGAATGTTGTCAGTTCATAGCTTTGTATTTTACATTTGCAGTGTCCAATTGGGAGGGATAAAGCTGTTTCAGTTTTTTCAGCTATAGGATGATGGGAACATGTACTAATATACTCTGTCTGCCAGGTGTTTTAAAGGGACTCCGAGCAGTGCAGAAACTATGGGAAGATGCATATCATTTTAAAGCTCTCCCTCTCTCCTCTTTCCAATGATATATAAACCGCCGCCCTACGCCTTTTAGTTTTCGCTATTTTCGCGATTGAAATTGCCACGGCCGAAAATAGAGAAAACTAAAAGGTGTAGGGCGACAGTTTAGGGGTCGTCAGAAAGAGGAGAAAGAGAGCTTTAAAATATCCATCTTTCCATAGTTAGTTTATTACACAGGGCGACTTTTTCTGCTGAATGGAGCTGCTGACTTTGAGAAAAAGTCGCCCTGTGTAATACAATGTAACTATGGAAAGATGGATATCATTTTAAAGCTCTCTTTCTGACGACCCCTAAATCGTCGCCCTACGCTTTTTAGTTTTCTCTATTTTCGCGATTGAAATCGCGGCCGCAGCAATTTCAATCGCAAAAATAGCAAACTAAAAGGCGTAGGGCAGCGGTTTATATATCATTGGAAAGAGGAGAAAGAGAGCTTTAAAATGATATGCATCTTTCCATAGTTTCTGCACTGCTCGGAGTCCCTTTAAGTTTATGAACATTCATGCTTGTGCTGTCAGGATATACATGTCCATGAAATAATACTTAGTATAATGTAACACCCAAAGAAAGCCTAATTGGTGGCAAAAAAAAAAAACCAACAAGGTATAGATCATTTTGTTGTGATAAAGTTATTGGGGAATGAAAGGGAGGAGCGCCGAAATGTGAAAATGTCTCTTATCCATAAGGTGAAAACAACCCGCGGGCTAAAGTGTTTAATATGATCTCTTTTAAACCGTTATGATCTTATAAAAATGCAATTGTTCGCCAAAATGCGCACTGATAATGGCCATTTTAAGACTCCCTGAAGATAACTACCCAATCTAGTTAGGATACAGAATGGAATATTTTGGATTGTAATTGTTTTTTGAGAAAAACCCAATATGTAGAATGCATATCTGCCCTTTTTATTCTAAATGCATTTTAATGGAAATAAGAAAAAAATGGAAAAAAATCATTATTTCTCATTTTCAGCCATTATAGTTTTAAAATAAAACTTAACCACTTCCCGACCGCCGTATGTACAATTGGCGGCCGGGAAGTGCACCCCGCAAGGACCGCCGTATTGACAAATGGCGGCGGTCCTTGTAGGGGCATGGGCGGAGCGATCGCGTCATCCGTGACGCGATCCTCCGCCTCCGCCTGGCGCCGCTCACCCGCCGCAACATCCCGCCGGCCATACGGAAGCGCCGGCGGGATGTTAACCCGACGATCGCCGCATACAAAGTGTATAATACACTTTGTAATGTTTACAAAGTGTATTATACAGGCTGCCTCCTGCCCTGGTGGTCCCAGTGTCCGAGGGACCACCGGGGCAGGCTGCAGCCACCCTAGTCTGCACCAAGCACACTGATTTTTTTTACCCCCCCCCTGCCCCAGATCGCCCACAGCACCCATCAGACCCCCCCCCCCCGCCCACCCCCCAGACCCCTGTTTGCACCCAATCACCCCCCTAATCACCCATCAATCACTCCCTGTCACTATCTGTCAACGCTATTTTTTTTTTATCCCCCCCCCCGCCCACTGCTCCCTCCTGATCACCCCCCCACCCCTCAGATTCTCCCCAGACCCCCCCCCCCCCTAGACCTCCCCCATGTACTGTATGCATCTATCCCCCCTGATCACCTGTCAATCGCCTGTCAATCACCCCCTGTCACTGCCACCCATCAATCAGCCCCTAACCTGCCCCTTGCGGGCAATCTGATCACCCCCCCACACCAATAGATCGCCCGCAGATCCGACATCAGATCACCTCCCAAATCCATTGTTTACATCTATTCTCTCCTCTAAACACCCACTAATTACCCATCAATCACCCATCAATCACCCCCTATCACCACCTGTCACTTTTACCTATCAGATCAGACCCTAATCTGCCCCTTGCAGGCACCCAATCACCCGCCCACACGCTCAGATTGCCCTCAGACCCCCCCCCCCCCCCCCTTATCAATTCGCCAGTGCATTAATTACATCTGTTCTTCCCTGTAATAACCCACTGATCACCTGTCAATCACCTGCCAATCACCTATCACCCATCAATCACCCCCTGTCACTGCCACCCAACAATCAGCCCCTAACCTGCCCCTTGCGGGCAATCTGATCACCCACCCACACAAATAGATCGCCTGCAGACCCGACATCAGATCACCACCCAAGCGCAGTGTTTCCATCTATTCTCTACCCTAAACACCCACTAATTACCCATCAATCACCCCCTGTCACTGCTACCTATCAGATTAGACCCCTATCTGCCCCTAGGGCACTCAATCACCCGCCCACACCCTCAGAATGCCCTCAGACCCCAGCCCTGATCACCTCGCCAGTGCATTGCTTGCATCTATTCCCCCCTCTAATCACACCTTGAGACACCCATCAATCACCTCCTGTCACCCCCTAGCACACCTACCCATCAGATCAGGCCCCAATTTGCCCCGTGTGGGCTCCTGATCACTCGGCCAAACCCTCAGATCCCCCTCAGACCCCCTTCCGATCACCTCCCCAGTGCATTGATTGCATCTATTTTCCCCTCTAACCACCCCCTGAGACACCCATCAATCACCTCCTGTCACCCCCCTAGCACTCCTATCCATCAGATCAGGCCCAATACAACCTGTCATCTAAAAGGCCACCCTGCTTATGACCGGTTCCACAAAATTCGCCCCCTCATAGACCACCTGTCATCAAAATTTGCAGATGCTTATACCCCTGAACAGTCATTTTGAGACATTTGGTTTCCAGACTACTCACGGTTTTGGGCCTGTAAAATGCCAGGGCGGTATAGGAACCCCACAAGTGACCCCATTTTAGAAAAAAAGACACCCCAAGGTATTTTGTTAGGTGTATGACGAGTTCATAGAAGATTTTATTTTTTGTCAAAAGTTAGCGGAAATTAATTTTTATTGGTTTTTTTTCACAAAGTGTCATTTTTCACTAACTTGTGACAAAAAATAAAATCTTCTATGAACTCGCCATACACCTAACAGAATACCTTGGGGTGTCTTCTTTCTAAAATGGGGTCACTTGTGGGGTTCCTATACTGCCCTGGCATTTTAGGGCCCCTAAACCACGAGGAGTAGTCTAGAAAACAAATGCTTCAAAATGATCTGTGAATAGGACGTTGGGCCCCTTAGCGCACCTAGGCTGCAAAAAAGTGTCACACATGTGGTACCGCCGTACTCAGGAAAAGTAGTATAATGTGTTTTGGGGTGTATTTTTACACATACCCATGCTGGGTGGGAGAAATTTCTATGTAAATGGACAATTGTGTGTAAAAAAATCAAACAATTGTCATTTACAGAGATATTTCTCCCACTTAGCATGGGTATGTGTAAAAATACACCCCAAAACGCATTATACTACTTCTCCTGAGTACGGCGGTACCACATGTGTGGCACTTTTTTACACCCTAAGTACGCTAAGGGGCCCAAAGTCCAATGAGTACCTTTAGGATTTCACAGGTCATTTTGCGACATTTGGTTTCAAGACTACTCCTCACGGTTTAGGGCCCCTAAAATGCCAGGGCAGTATAGGAACCCCACAAATGACCCCATTCTAGAAAGAAGACACCCAAAGGTATTCCGTACGGAGTATGGTGAGTTCATAGAAGATTTTATTTTTTGTCACAAGTTAGCGCAAAAATGACACTTTGTGAAAAAAAACTATTAAAATCAATGTCCGCTAACTTGTGACAAAAAAATAAAAACTTCTATGAACTCACCATACTCCTAACGGAATACCTTGGGGTGTCTTCTTTCTAAAATGGGGTCATTAGTGGGGTTCCTATACTGCCCTGGCATTTTAGGGGCCCTAAACCGCGAGGAGTAGTCTTGAAACAAAAATGACCTGTGAAATTCTAAAGTTACTCATTGGACTTTGGGCCCCTTAGTGCAGTTAGGGTGCAAAAAAGTGCCACACATGTGGTATCGCCGTACTCGGGAGAAGTAGTATAATGTGTTTTGGGGTGTATTTTTACACATACCCATGCTGGGTGGGAGAAATACCTCTGTAAATGACAATCTTTTGATTTTTTTTCACACAATTGTCCATTTACAGAGGTATTTCTCCCACCCAGCATGGGTATGTGTAAAAATACACCCCAAAACACATTGTACTACTTCTCCCGAGTATGGCGATACCACATGTGTGGCACTTTTTTGCACCCTAACTGCGCTAAAGGGCCCAAAGTCCAATGAGTACCTTTAGGATTTCACAGGTCATTTTGAGAAATTTCGTTTCAAGACCACTCCTCACGGTTTAGGGCCCCTAAAATGCCAGGGCAGTATAGGAACCCCACAAATGACCCCATTTTAGAAAAAAGACACCCCAAGGTATTCCGTTAGTAGTATGGCGAGTTCATAATAGATTTTATTTTTTGTCACAAGTTAGCGGAAATTGATTTTAATTGTGTTTTTTCACAAAGTGTCATTTTCCGCTAACTTGTGACAAAAAATAAAATCTTCTATAAACTCACCATACTCCTAACGGAATACCTTGGGGTGTCTTCTTTCTAAAATGGGGTCATTTGTGGGGTTCCTATACTGCCCTGGCATTTTAGGGGCCCTAAACCGTGAGGAGTAGTCTTGAAACGAAATTTCTCAAAATGACCTGTGAAATCCTAAAGGTACTCATTGGACTTTGGGCCCTTTAGCGCAGTTAGGGTGCAAAAAAGTGCCACACATGTGGTATCGCCGTACTCAGGAGAAGTAGTATAATGTGTTTTGTGGTGTATTTTTACACATACCCATGCTGAGTGGGAGAAAGATCTCTGTAAATGGACAATTGTGTGTTATAAAAATTAACAAATTGTCATTTACAGAGATATTTCTCCCACCCAGCATGAGTATGTGTAAAAATACACCCCAAAACACATTATACTACTTCTCCTGAGTACGGCAAAACCACGTGTGGCACTTTTTTGCAGCCTAACTGCGCTAAGGGGTCCAAAGTCCAATGAGCACCTTTAGGCTTTACAGGGGTGCTTACAATTTAGCACCCACCAAAATGTCAGGACAGTAAACACACCCCACAAATGACCCCATTTTGGAAAGTAGACCCTTCAAGGTATTCAGAGAGGGGCATGGTGAGTCCGTGGCAGATTTCATTTTTTTTTGTCGCAAGTTAGAAGAAATGGAAACTTTTTTTTTTTCTTTTTTTTTTTTTTCTCACAAAGTGTCATTTTCCGCTTACTTGTGACAAAAAATATTATCTTCTATGAACTCACTATGCCTCTCAGTGAATACTTTGGGATGTCTTCTTTCCAAAATGGGGTCATTTGGGGGGTATTTATACTATCCTGGAATTCTAGCCCCTCATGAAACATGACAGGGGGTCAGAAAAGTCAGAGATGCTTGAAAATGGGAAAATTCACTTTTTGCACCATAGTTTGTAAACGCTATAACTTTTACCCAAACCAATAAATATACACTGAATGGGTTTTTTTTTATCAAAAACATGTTTGTCCACATTTTTTGCGCTGCATGTATACAGAAATTTTACTTTATTTGAAAAATGTCAGCACAGAAAGTTAAAAAAATCATTTTTTTGCCAAAATTCATGTCTTTTTTGATGAATATAATAAAAAGTAAAAATCGCAGGAGCAATCAAATAGCACCAAAAGAAAGCTTTATTAGTGACAAGAAAAGGAGCCAAAATTCATTTAGGTGGTAGGTTGTATGAGCGAGCAATAAACCGTGAAAGCTGCAGTGGTCTGAATGGAAAAAAAGTGGCCGGTCCTTAAGGGGTAGAAAGCCCTAGGTCCTCAAGTGGTTAAAACTGTGGCTAAAAGCCACACATTTTATTTGCCCATCTGTCCCGGTTAATGCAGTTTTTATGCAATTCTGATGTTCTCGCGTGTCGCCCATACGCATTGCCGAAATGTGCATGACTATGTGTTTAGTATAAACGAAGCCTTATGTCCTGTTTAAAAAGGACCTCCAGTCAAAATGTAAAATAAATGGAGGAAAGAGATTTGTCTCATGCTCGATCTACCCATACATCACCTGATGTATGGACACCTTTAATGTCATAAAATTTTCTTTTTGCTTTTCATAACCCTGACTAGTCCTTTTTTTATTTTTCCCCTTAAAGCTCATCCCAGGGTGCACCATGCAACAGCTTCCTGTCTCGTACCAGCCATTTCCTCCTCTGTTATCCAGCGAACATTACATCCTGCACCCTCACCCACCGCTGCCACCACACCAGCCACCTCATCTGGCCTCTCTGACCCCGTTTGTTACAGTGCAGCCACAGAGAGTGGTAAGTGTCAAAGTGCTTTGAATTTTTTAATATTCCAGCGTTAATTAAAACCTGTCTGTGGGGCTCAGCTGTTCGTTTTAATATCTGAGAGCCTACAGCTCTTTGGTTTTCCAGCTCCTAGCAAAGGGCACTACAGTTTAAGGGAAACTTGTATGATTGGATTTTCACAAACTATTTAAAGTGATCCTGAGCTCGGGATCAAAATCAGATAGTTACCTTAAGAGAGGGAAGCCCAAGGATCCTATTGAGGCTTTCCTCTCTGATATTAAATTCCCTGTTCTTGAATGTGGCCCCCTCCACATCAGGGACGCGCAGCTCTTCCTCCAGAAGAGTGGCAGCAGAACAGCTGCGTGAGCCCGCCCACGCCTGTGCAGTATCTCGAAACCCGAGGCTTCGGCTTACTGTGCATGCACAGGTGGACTGAGTCGGCTATTGGGCATCCACGCTGAAGGAAGAAGAGCTGCGCGGCCCCAGTATGCTTAGCAACAATGCCTTGCTGATCTCCGGGGGGGGGCGTACTCAGTGACGGGTATATCAGAGCAGGGAGAGAAGCCTCAATAGGATCCTGAAGCTTCCCTCTCTTTAAGCAAGTCTCTGATTTTGTACCCGAGCCTCGGGTCGGGTATCCTTTAAGACATTGAAGAAGCAAAATGTTGTTGTTTATGGCCAAAATCCTAGTTTAAAAAGCAACTTGCTGGTTTCATATATACCTTTCTGTTTTAATATTTAGTAGAACCGCCTCTGGCTACAAGTACAGCTTTGGTTCCTTTAGAAAAGCCTCCCAACAGTTTTAGATGGCTGGATTCTGCACATTCTCTTTGGTAAAATTGCTAATTGTTCATTATCTGACTTGTCCAGCCTGTGAGCCAGAAGCTCTTGTCAGCCAGGGCTTTTCTAATAAATGTGCCCACGGCCTGGTTTTGGCTCCTTCCTGGTGGCTATGTGTCCCTTCCTGGTTCTGTCCCCACCCTCTGTAGTAAGTGCAAATACTCATACATTTATGTCAGTCATACTAGGTATTATGCTGGGTACACACTCTGCGTTCCCACACTTGATGCCCCGCTCTATTCCCGGCCGCTCGATTATTTCCGACATGTCAGATTCTCGTTCCAATGGATCGTTAGGTCGATTTGGCATACTTTACATGAGAATCGACCTAACAATCATCGAGACGTGATCGGAAATAATCGAACGGCCGGGAATAGAGTGGGGCAGAGAGTGTGTGTCAACGCGCACTGTGTGTACCCAGCATATAAGGGTGTTGAAGCTGAGGGCTGCTAATCAGCTGGGAGCACCACTCTGACTGCCAGAAAGCATGCATTGTCATGTTGTGCAAGTGTTTTGGCAGCAGTTGACGGATGACGTCATTCTACATCCTCTCACAACAACCGATGTATATCAGATTGCACTCTCTACTAGTGATTGATGAACATCACGAATGAGCATTCACAGACTTTTCTGCTAAAGTTTGCTGCGAACCCCATTGACATTCAGCAGAACTGAAAGTTTCACTTGCCTGGGGCTTCTGCCAGCCCCTGCAGCAGACCTGTTCCCACGCCATGACATACCTATCCTCCATTCCCCCGCCACGGCTCACTTTTTTTCTTATAGTGGAAGCCGACTTCTAAGTCAACCTCCACTGCGCCCTCGCCACGCGTATCCTAGTACGTGTTCCTGTAGCCAGGAGTACTGCGCAGGTGCAGTATGAGAAAATCTCTACTGCGCAGGTGCAGTATGAGAAAATCTCTACTGCGCCTGCACAGTACGCGTCCGGCTATGGGAGTCTGAACGAGGACGACTGCGGACAGGGCCGCGCAGGCGCGGTGCACTAGAACTGCGTAAAGTGAAAGTGAGTCTCTGCAGGGGACAGGAGCATTGGTGAGTGGCACAGGTTAGCTGCAGTGGCCTGGCAGAAGCACTAAGTGAGTGAAACTTTTTTTTTTTTTTAATTTCAGTTCTGCTTTAAGTGGCAGGCGAATTTCTCAAACCTTCAGGGCTTCTCTGCAGCAACAATTTCTTTAAAAAAATAGTGTCCAAAAACCTAGACAGTGGTGTGGGGGGATCACTTGCGAAGCAGCAGTCGGGGGCCCGCTGTACACACATCTTAATATCGGCTGAGGTGGCCGTTTTGGTTGTTTTTTTTTTGTTTTTTTTTCTGATTATAAGCGAAAATCAGTCAAAATTAGGATTATTATTAGGGCATAGACCTCTGACAATTCGGGCTCAGCCACACTAAAAGCACTTTTCTGAATGCCTTGTGATTAGCGCTTTTTAAAAATCGTTCCCATTCACGTTCATTAAAATCACGGTAAAAAATCACCGCAATTGCGTATGCGAAAAATCGCGGCAGTTTTTACACAATTTTTACCGCAATTTTAATGAAAGTGAATCAGAGCGATTCTTAAAAAGCGCTTTAGCTTGTCTCATCTCTCCGGTCAAAAACAAGTGTTGACCTTGCCTGTCTCTCGGCTCAGTAGCTCCACCTGCTGGTAGCAAATGGGTAAATGCAATTTAGCATTTTTTTTTTATATAGAACCAACACATTTTCATAGAGAACATTTCACATTACTCACTCTCAGGAAATCCATGCAGATACAATGGGTACATACATTCCCTATGCATATAGTATGTTTAATTGAACCCAAAATCCTAGCGATACAAACCCTGAGGCCCTGTTCAGTGGTCAGTTGCAGGGATGGGCTCACGGGTACTCACGAGTCCGCAAGGACTCTAATTCGTAATTAAAATGAGCCTTAATTGCCGCAGCTGTGTGGCTGGAGGATAAGGGGTTATTTACCCACAATTCCGTCCTGCCTGCGCTCCAAATAGCTTGCACGCGTCTTATTGGACGCATTGCAAGCCTCACTACGCCCACTTCCTCCTTCAAGCCGAAAACAAGCATGCAGCTTTTCATGTTAAATCTGAGAATGTCAGAAATGCCTGATCTGCAGCATGCTTCTTCAGGGTCTATGGATAAAAGTATTAGAGGCAGAGGATCAGCAGGATAGCCAGGGAACTGGTATTGCTTAAAAGGAAATAAGTATGGCAGTCACTATATCCTTCTTGTTACAGTCCCTTGAGTTGGTATTAAACCATCTACTTCAGTTGTATAAAGACATCAGATTATCATTACCAGCTATAAGCAAAGAATTTGCCCAACAGGCAGTCTCCACTCACCTTGGAAGTAGAAGCCATGCTAGAAAATAAAATACACTTACTGCTGCTCACTTGACTATCATTCTGTTTAATTTGCTAGTTTGGCTTTCACCTCCTGGTTCTTGTTTCCCAGCTAGTGGTTTTCTCCCAGATAAGATGACCTCAGGAAATCTCCTGCTTCCCTATGAATAAACATGCATGCTTGGGCAAGCTAAATGTGCTGGTATCTAGGAATGACTGTTAAGTGTAGACAATTGCTAAAAAAAACGAACTGCTGTTGGAATTCTGTAGTTTAAATAACAAGAGCATTACCTTTTATCAATTGTTCTTAAAGTGGTACTACAGTTCTGCAATAAAAAATATTTAAGGAAAACATTATTCATGTCCCATCTTGCTGCCCTGTAGCAAGTACTGTCTTGTAGGATTGAGCATCACATCCTCTTTGGGTAAACTTGCTCCGGATAGTCTGGTCTCTTTTACCATATTTTGCAATTT
Organism: Hyperolius riggenbachi; assembly: GCF_040937935.1. NCBI lineage: Eukaryota > Metazoa > Chordata > Amphibia > Anura > Hyperoliidae > Hyperolius > Hyperolius riggenbachi. Next base: position 346,461,822 of record NC_090648.1, on the reverse strand, counting down.
GGCCACACCTAAACGAATCCTAGCCCAGCTTCTTTACTGTGTTGCCATAGAGGTCCAGTATTGAGTCCTGTCACTGATGTCATGCGACAGGCTGAGTTATGGTATAGTGTGGCCAAAGTGTAGGCCATAAGATCTTGTATGACTTATAGGAGCAGTTACACAGTATTATGAAGCCTTTGAGGGAATCTCTTGCATGATTTGTGTTGCTATGGTTCATTTGCAATTTTTTTTAATCTTTAAGCCAGCATTTACATCTTAAAGTGTATACAAGGCGACATGAGATAAACATGTATGTACAGTGCAAAACATATTATTAATTAGGCTGTTTTACATGGTTTGCTGCCTGAAAGAGTTAATTTTTAGGCGTGTAAGTGACTGCTTCTGTCTTACCGATACCTTCTCGGGAATATAGTAAACCTCACTGATGAGCAAAGTGAAGCCATAAAAGTTTTCCTGGCTGAATACAACTTCTGAGAGCAGGAGGAGATAGAAAAGAAAAAAAGTCAATCGTTCATGTATTTTCATTAAGGGACACTGAATAGGCTTCCACTGAGCAGACACAACAAAACATTCTATCTACCTTGTAAATGTTTAAATATAAAACCATGGGATATCCAAAAAATGTCATTTTTAGAAGTAGGAGGATAAATACAATGGTTTATCTCATCAGTTTATTTTCACCTCGGGTTCACCTTTATGCTTATGTGCTGGAAATGAAGTTAATGCACATCTTGGCAAAACATTCCTTACTGTAAGCTTGCATTTAAACTTAACTGCACACAAGGCATCATACTTGTCTGTTTAACATAAAAAAAGATTTTTACTAATGATTACAGTGCTAAATGAAGGTCATCACAATGTGTGATGTCCCTGCTTCTCAGACATTTAGTTCCCTCCAGTAGTAAAACAAGGAGCGGTATAGCTACAGGGAGGGACCCCAGCAGGTGCCTGCTTTGTATTTAAAGTGCCACATCTTCATGTTTTATTTTTTTGCATGGCTGATTTTCTGTTCTATTCTGTATTTCCCCATTTAGCCACTGCAGAGGATAGACAATGAGTTAGATCTTCGTGGGGACCAACATCACATGGGCAGTTTCCCATTCCACCACTCTCACCCTGTGCCTGCATTGCCCCATTCTGTGCCCATGCATTACCTCTCCCATGATGCATTGCACCAGGAGCTATCCTTTCCTGTGGTAAGTGGCCAGCAAATACTTTTCAAGGTAAAAGGAACTTGATAGAAAAGTGGGAGCTGTTTTTAAAGGTCTGGGCTCGGAAGCTGCTGTTTTAATCTTTCCTTCACTGCTTAGTTTTTGAATTATGACAAGCATGTGGGCTCGTTGGGCCAAAACCTCACTAACCGCATACTTGACATGGACTAGCAACTAAGCAGAGTGGTGAATCAAGAAAAAAAGATAACATAACTGTCTCAGAACTTGTCAACAAGTGGCAGCTTCCATTTTATTGATTTTCTGTAAAACTTACAGGTTGCCTTTAAAAACTTGACTAATACAATTTTAAAGGAAAGACCTGTATGAAGCTTATTTGGTTGTGCTGTGCAAATGCATTTTACATAGCAAGGTGACTCTCTGCCATATTAACCTTTTCTGTACATCTGTAATTGCAGCCATACGCCCATTTGATGCCACGGCGACTAAATGCCCAACGATATCGCCTGCAGCAACCACTGCCACCTCCTGCACTGCCTCCTTCGTATTATCCAAGCTTTCTGCCCTATTTCCTGTGAGTACTTCTTGCTATGTGGCTTACAGCCCTATCACATTATTTACTGTTTTTTGACTTTGGTAAACGGTTTGCTATATTTGAGTCCTTGACCTAGTTCCACCTTTTTGTATTCCAGTTCCATGCTTCCTGTCTCTCCCACTTCTGTTGGCCCAGCTATCAGCTTGGATTTAGATGTGGATGATGTGGAAATGGAGAACTATGAGGTTGGTATGGCTCTGCAGTCCATGGTTTTCTGTTTTTCTTATCCTGTATTGTTAATCTGGGGACACAGCATTCAGTGTAAATGTCCTTCTCCATTTGACATAGATAATGACTTTTTCTGTTGGGTTATCTCATACATCCCGAAAACCATGTGCATTGTTTTATTGTGCCTGTCTTTCTCCTTTCTAGGCGTTGCTTAACTTAGCTGAGCGCTTAGGAGAAGCAAAACCCCGTGGACTCACCAAAGCCAACATTGAGCAGCTTCCATCTTACCGCTTCAACTTTGAAAGCCACCAATCGGAGCAGACATTGTGAGTACCTTTGAGTGATATGCTCTGGCCCCAATTTTATGTTAAACATATACAATAATACAATACAATAACATTTCTATAGCGCTTTTCTCCCATAGGACTCAAAGCGCTTAGGCTCTCTCAGATTCAGTAATTAGTAGGATGAAGTATTCACACAACAAAAGTTATATTTCTGCAAATGCCAAACTGAACAGGTGGGTTTTCAGTCTGGATTTAAACACGTCCAGGGATGGGGCTGTCCTGATCTGTTGAGGTAAGGAGTTCCAAAACGTAGGGGTAGCATGACAGAAGGCTCTGGGACCAAAAGTTTCCAAGTGGACTCTGGGTATGACTAGATTATTAGAACCTGTGGATCTGAGAATGCGGGGATTGCTACGCAGCTGTAACATATCTTTCATGTATCCAGGGCCTAGATTATTCAGGGATTTAAATGTCAGTAGGCCGATCTTGAATAGGACCCTCCATTCTATAGGTAGCCAGTGAAGGGAATGCAGGACTGGCGTTATGTGGCAGTGACGGGGTTGGTTGGTTAGCAGTCTGGCAGCAGTATTCTGTATCAGCTGTAGGCGGTACAAGACCTTTTTTGGAAGGCCAGTGTAGAGAGCATTGCAGTAGTCCAGTCGGGATGTGATGAAGGCGTGGACTAAGGTTGGCAGATCTTCTGGGGGTATGAGGTGCTTGATTTTTGCAATGTTCTTCAGGTGAAAATAGGATGATTTCACCACAGCAGAGATTTGAGTTCTGAAGTTTAAATCCCCATCAATTAGAACTCCCAGGCTACGCACATGATCAGAGCTGCGTAGATCCGTGCCTCCTATTCCCAGTGGTGAAGACTGCAAGTTAAGTTGTTTTGTTATCATGCTCTGCCCTCCAATCAGAAGGACTTCAGTTTTGTCTGCATTTAGTTTCAGCCAGTTGTCATTCATCCATTGCTGTAGTTCACGTAAGCAGGTGTTTATAGTTAGAGTTGGGTCTGTCACACCAGGCTTGAAGGAAAGATATAGTTGGGTGTCGTCTGCATAGCAGTGGTATGTCAGGCCATGTTTTTGGATTAGTTTTCCCAACGGTAGCATGTAAATCGTAAAAAGCAGGGGAGAGAGGATTGAGCCCTGGGGCACCCCATACTTAAGTGTTACAGGGGTGGACAGGAAGGGCCCCATAGACACTTTGTGGGTTCTGCCACTCAAGAAGGATTGGAACCACTGAAGTACTATGCCATCAATGCCGCAGTATTCCTGTAGCCTGTTTATCAAGATGTCATGGTCAACTGTGTCAAAGGCTGCAGAAAGGTCTAGCAGTATGAGGATCGAGCACTCTCCTCTGTCTCTTGCCATGAGCAGGTGGTTGCATATTTGGATGAGGGCAGTTTCAGTGCTGTGGTGTTTCCTGAAGCCAGACTGGAGTGGGTCATAACTGTTATTTTGTAGGATTCTGGCTTCTAGCTGGAGGTATACAGCTTTTTCAATTAGCTTGCCCAGAAAGGGGAGGTTAGAGACAGGTCTGTAGCTGGTCATTGCATCTGGGTCCAGGGAGGGTTTTTTGAGGAGAGGCCTGATGATTGCTGATGAAACATACAGGGCTAAAGAAAGTCCAGTAGTGATGTCCATATTTATTTTACCATTAATTACATTTCACTACTACTGCGAAGTCTGTCTATTGCCTTTACCGTTGGGGTAAGATTTTAAAAGGGAGGAGGGTGGGGAAGTCAGGCAGTAGCGTGTTTTTGAGTTGGAGGGAAACCAGGACACCCAGCATATAAACCCTGGAAGGAGATGCCTGGGAACAAACCCACCACCCTGGAGTACAGGTATCAACCTCCTGTCCTCAAGGTCCACATCCATGGCAGTGTTTGGGATGGACTGAGAAATGTGTTCTAATAGATATACACCTTTTCCTGATTCAATCCCATCAATTAACCACTTGCCGACCGCGCACTCATAGCGCGGGTCGGCAAAGGAGTAGCTGCAGGACCAGCGACGCACATCTGCGTCGCCGGCTGCAGGCTAATTAATCAGGAAACAGCCGCTCGTGCGAACTGCTGCTTCCTGTCAATTCACGGCGGGGGGCTCCGTGAATAGCCTGCGGGCCGCCGATCGCGGCTCGCAGGCTAAATGTAAACACAAGCGGAAATAATCCGCTTTGTTTACATTTTTACAACGCTGCTAACAGTAGCAGTGTTGTACTAGATCAGCGATCCCCGGCCAATCAGCGGCCGGGGATCGCTGTCACATGACAGGCAGGAGCCTGTTAGAGGCTGCACAGGACAGATCCGTTCCTGTGCAGCCTCCGATCTCCGGGGCAGGAAGGGAGAGGGGGAATCCTGCGGTGGAGGGGGCTTTGAGGTGCCCCCCCGCCACCCACACGCAGGCAGGAGCGATCAGACACCCCCGCCCCCCCCCCCCCCCCCCCCCCCCCCCGTGCACATCATCCCCCTAGTGGGGAAAAAAGGGGGGCGATCTGGTCGCTCTGCCTGTTGTTTGATCTGTGCTGGGGGCTGTAGAGCCCACCCAGCACAGATCTTCTAAATCAGCGCTGGTCCTTAAGGGGGGGTAAAGGCTGAGTCCTGAAGTGGTTAATACCATACAGTATTTGAGTACATCTACACCAACAATGGCCACAGACAGTGTAGATCTTACAAAAATTACAAATAATGAAAAGAAATATGTTAGACACAATACATTCCCTTTAGAGATACAGTCTGCTTTTTGGCTGTCCTGATGGTTATTGTGATTTTATGACCACATACTACTGGATGGGCATTTTGTTAATAATAAGCACATTCTACTGAAGCATTCAAGCACGGGGAAAAAAAAGTCCTACGAACACTTTTATGACATTTTTACAATGTGCTTGGCTTGGATGGGTGTGTTAGCATCATAACATTTTAGGGCCTGGGGACACTGTTGCATTGCTGGGCAGATTTCAGCAGCGTGTCTTAGTATATGATACACGAGGACATCATGCAGCAGTCTTGTGCGTTGCTTAGTATGTTCTGACAATGCACTGCAGCATAAATTTCTGTGTGCAACACATGGCTGTCCCATTTGATATAGATGAATGGGGTCAGGGCTGCAAGCCTTGTGCTACATTTCCTGATTTCCTAAATGTCCTGTTAGTCGTTGCTGCCCTCCAGCTCAAACTGATAATGTGTCAACCAGACACATTGTCACCAGCATGCTCTTATAAATGAGAAGGCAGTGCGCTGTCATTCTTTAACTGCTTATAAGAATGCACATTTCAAGCTCTCAAAGGCCAGTTAAAATAACTTGGAGGGCTGCATTAGGCCAGTGGGCCTAGAGATTGACACCTGTGTCTTAAAGTACCCGAGGAGACAAGTGACATGAGATGAACGTGGATGTAAAGTGCAAAACGTATTAACCAGACTGTCTTTCTTTTTTTTATTTTGCTGCCTGAAAGAGTTAATTTTCAGACATGCACATGGCAGCTTCTCTCTTGCCTGTACCATGTCGGGGAATATAGTGAACCTCACTGATAAGCAGATTACAGCCATCAAAGTTTTACTGGCAAATTCCAACTTCTGAGGGCAGGGGAGAGAGTAGCCAATAGTTCATGTATTTAAAATCTTTATAGACTGTCATTCATCAGAGACAATAAAACATTCAATCTACCTTTTAAATGGTTAAATATAAAATAAAACCATGGAAGATCTTTTTTAAAAAAGTCATTTTTAGGAGTAGAATAAATACAATTGTTTCTCATCAGTTTTTCACCTTGGGTTCATTTTACACTCATTGTTGTTTTTCAGACTGTGCATTTTGCTCAGTGATTTAAAAAAAATGCATTGTAACTGCGGTCTTGATATTCTTGTGCACATAAGCTTTCAATCTGTTGCTTTCTTACAGGTGTGTGGTCTGCTTTAGTGACTTTGAAAGTCGTCAGCTTCTCAGAGTGTTACCCTGTAACCATGAGTTCCACGCAAAGTGTGTTGATAAATGGCTTAAGGTACATTGCTTTATGCTACTTTATTTACAATTTGTAATGTTTGTTATCAAAGCAGAGCACCTCTGTTCAAAAAAAAAAAAAAGAAACTGACCTGTTGGGAATAGTAACCCACAGGCGGAACACCAGTTAAACTTTGCTTTCCTGAGTAGATCTTGCCCCTGTTACCACAGTGGCCTCCAGTCTTGTTTCTCTACTTGGAAAACACAACCACAAACGCATACTAAAGAAACGTGAATCCATAACGCAGTTAAAAATGCATGGTTTTCTGCAATACATTTATGCTTACAGCCTTAAAGGACCACTGTAGGGAGAAGAATATGTATATTTCCTTTTAAACATGTATATTTCCTTTTTAAGAATATTTATTTCCTTTTAAAAAATGTCAGTTGCCTGCCAGCCCTGCTGATCTATTTGGCTGCAGTAGTGCCTGAATAACACCAGAAACTTAACATGTGGCTAATCTTGTCAGATCTGACGATGTCAAAAACCCCTGTTCTGCTGAAAGGGAGGATCAGCAGGATAGCTTATAAGGAAATATGGCAGCCTCCATATCCCTGTCGTTACAGTTGTCCTTTAATGTGCCTTGAAGTGCCAGGGACATCAGAGTAAGGGGATGGACAGACTTCTCACTGCTGCGCTGAGGAAGAGGCTTAGAAAGTAAACAGGCTAAAAGTCCAGCGAGTATCTGCTTGTGTCCCTATAGGATTGGTATAAGATCCCTGCAGAGAAGAAGCCTTTGATTTGGTTATTGAATACCTCTAATGATGATAAAGATGAAGTGGGGGTTCTTTTTTTGAGCTGTGTTACTGGGAAGGTTCGGTTAAAGGAAACTTAGTTTTAAAATGTAACTAAATATCTTATTAGCATTCAATTTGAAGAAATCTGGTACCGCAGCACGTGTATATACTGGGTTTAGAGGGCGAAAACCAGCGGAGAAAATTAGATCTCTCTCTCTCTCTCTCTCTCTCTCTCTCCCTCCCCCTCCCCTCCTCATTTGTTTAATCACCCAGAGGAGTAGAGCTGTTACGTATGTATAGCTGGCAACAGGCCAATGGTAGTTAAGAACTTAACTATTATATAATGTTTAACTACCGTAACATACAATGAATATAGAACACAGGTATAGACTATGAAGTCACAAGAAAGAAATGTCCACACACACGGTAAATGATGATACCATCCCGTATTTCACAGTATATAGATGCTCATAATCAGTGTATGTTTGATGCTGTAAAATAATTTATATTAAATCCACTCCCACAGTCAAGTCTACAAAAAGAGAGGGATTTCAGAATTGCTTGATATGATTGATATTAACCAACTGTAAAAGATAAGTACTACAGAAATGTCCTGACACATTTAGTGGTTAGAGGCCAACTTCCTCAGGCACAGGGTAACAAAAAATCTAGACGTACAAATTCGCAGCTTAACCCAATGCAAGCTGATGAGCCGGTCTTTGCACAGAAACGTCCTTACTGGTAGGGCAGATGGGCAACACTCAAGCATGGCTGGTTTGGCCACTAAAGAAGGAAGGCATTAAGCTTGGCATAACGTGAGCACCACAGCAGGTATCTTAAACCCCCATAGTATTGAACTACCAATTACAATTACCAATGCTCATTGAGAAGTTGAATACCTTCAACTTCTATCTATCAAATTAAAAAATTTACTTTGTGACAATTCTAGCTTACCGTTTAATATCTTGTTCATAGTAGGTGTGTTTTACATGTGGTAAACTTTATGGCGTAACAAAATCTTGTTTTTTTTTTTTTTCTGTTTTCCTCTCTCCATTTAGTCCAACCGCACATGTCCCATCTGCCGGGCCGATGCCTCTGAAGCTCACAGAGATGGGGAGTGAGGAAAGGAATCTGCCATCTCACTTCCTACCAGTGCACAAACCCAGAGGGATCAATATAAAGTAAACCAGCCTCCTCGCCTGTCTTGGATGCTTCAGCTTCCCCCTCCATCTGCTCTTGTCCTAGTGGCTAGGATTCAGCAGCTTTGAATCTGGAGGTGGTGTCAAGAGTCACACATTCCACTGTCTCCATCCTAGTACCTCTACACCCCAGTACCTCCCAGCGGAGTGCCTACGTTATGTATTATAGTTGTAGGCCTTGGGAGGGATTTGAGGTGTGTTGTAGATGAATTGGGTGGCCAATTGAAGAGTTACTTTGTCCCTTTCCTCCTCTGTGGGTAGCTGAGGCTAGCAGGTTAAAAAGAAACATAAAAAGACTGGGTCTTCAAGGCCAGCGCTAGCCCCCGAACAGGAATTTGAGGCATTACCAGGGGCTCCCTGTTTGCAAAATTCTTCTGCCAGTCCCTTAGTTAAGGGGGATGTCACAGCTGCTTATTTAAGTATGTTTGCACTGAAGCCCGAGTGGGCAGTTTGTTATTTTCTTTTAATTCTATGGACCAGCATTTTACGTTGTATTTTACTTAATGCCGTGAGAACTAATTCTTTTTAGAGCGGGTTGTAATATTAGTTTGGCCTTTTTAAATTGAATATTATTGTTTTTTTTTTTTTCTTCAATCTATTGTTAATCTGGTCTGCAGCTTTGTTCAGACTTGTGTGGTTTAGCAATCCATTCCAATCTACTTGAGAGCAATTAAATTGTGTGAATTGATTTACAGCAATGCTGTATATTTTTCTGAATTGGTGGGAGGACTCTTAGCCTTTGCTCTGGTTCAGGTAATCAATTCATTGTGTATGGAGGAGAGGTTGAAACTAGGAAGACATCAGTTTGTCCTCTGTATTTTAGAAAGCGAGACAGGGGTCTCTTCTCGGTTTTTAATCACCAGCTAACCCAGTCTTAATCTACTGAGCTGTTACTAACAGATATGTGCCATTTTTCATGTGACAGATTTTTAGTGTTGCGGTTTTGTTGCAGGAGCCTGATTTTGAGCAGTGCGATCATTTTAAATGTTTTATTGGACAAGCGGTCTAGCAGTTTTTGTATTGACCAGTCTGCTGGCGTAGGAGCTGTTTGCCCATATTTCTCTCCTGTCTTCTGCTAGCAGAAGCCCTGGTAATGCCTCCAGAGTATGTTGTTTGGCAGCAGGTCACACAATTGCAGACTGGTGTGACACCACAGGGTAAACTCTGTTGCACGCCAAGCTGTGTTCTAGTGAGCGTGGCACCCGCGGTTTCCCCACCCAAGCTTCCCCTTCAATAAACATAGGGGACACCTGTGGGCAAGCGGCTGCCTTATTTAATGATTTGTATCTGTTTTAGTTCAAGTTTGCATGATAGAACAGCAATGAAAACACAAGAGCCAACCAATCATTTCTGATCTGTGTGCGCGTTTCAACGGTCAGACAGAGTCTGTCTTAACGTTTCACAATATGCATGTCTGAGCAGCTTTGGAATATGGTATCTGCTAACCCTTGGCCGTCTGTGAAGTGACGTGAGGGGGGTGGGTGGGACTGGGATAAGCATTATATAGGGGTATGTATCATGCTGAGCTGATTCCTGCTGTGCACTTGTTCGCAAGCAGAAGGCACCTGAACTGTTTGTTGGGATTTGAATGTTTTTGTTGCCTGTAACAGTCACACTTGGGCAGGGAATGCGTGCGATGGGGTGTTCTAAGGCCAAAAGCCAATTTTAACGTGGTGGAAAGAGCGGCCCATAGCACATTACAGTGGGTAACTGCTGGACCTTTCACACTGACAATGTTGCCGACTAGTTCTACATATATTGGTTCTATATTACTGAAGAATAAGACTTGCATCCACTGATAAGATGACAAGTCACACCCAAAATTTAAAGTTATTTTACATCAGTATGTTAAAGTATTACTCCAGCCAATTATTGTCTCAGTTTTGGGTAGAGAGAATAAGAATTTAGTCCATAGCGGGCCTTTACCACACCTATAACCCTGGTTGGTCTTGTTCATCTTTGATGGGGCAACTTTTCAGCCCCACAGATGGGACTGGATGGTGTTTTAAGCTTATTTGCTGTACCCTTATACTCTCCAGAGTGTTTTAAAATAGTGTTTCCTAATCTTTTCTCAGTTGTGTCCCACCATCTCAACCTTTGCAGTGTCTGAGTATCACCTTCATCTTTAGGAATGACCACATATACCGCTCGGTTACACTGCCAACATACATTCAGTATACAGCCTTCTCCAATATATTTGCACTGGAACCCACAAAAGCCCTTTATACCTACGTTCTGCATGTTGTATTTGTTATATGCCACTATAACTGACGCTAGAGTGAGCAGATTCTCCAGTAATGCAGTTCTGTAGTGGAAATCTACGCCCTGTAGTTTGCCACCTCCAGTGGGGAGGAAGTCCCTCTGGTGCCAAGTGTTCCATGCTTTGGGAAACCTGGTTTCATTGCTATTGTTTCTGTTTGTTTTTAATTAGACTTACATATGGGAGCTGATAAGAAATCATATAAAGACATTGCAATAACCTATAGCAATTGAGTGCTGTGCATAAAGCGGCTTAAAGAATATCTGCGCTTTTATTAAACCCCGGCATTAGAAGAGTCAACTGACTTGCAGCAAATAGTAAATGATTTGTTACATTTTGAATGAACCAGTCTGGATAAGCTTGTACTGTTTCTTGTGTCCCGGAAATGCTGGTCTTTGCATCCAGTATTCAGCTGTCTGGCCACTGACCAATAATCACCAGGGCTCCGCAAACCTATGCATCTGTGTGTTACAGGGATGCTGTGAATAATGGGAGCCCCACTGATGGCAGCGTTTTTTTTTTTTTAAAAAGATGCTAGTGCTGATTACATCAGGTGTATCATATAAGCCACACCCACCCCACCACGCCCGGTCTGTTTATTGACTGAGTGAGACCTTCTCACCACACTAGTTACTTCCTAGCCTCAGGCCAGGACCACGGCACATCTTTATTTCCAGTGTTTTACTGTAGTTCTGGCTTAATGGATATCTAATGCTAGTCTTTGCATCCAGGACCACCAGAAGAACTGCTGGGAACAAAATGTGAGAAAACCACTAGTGCTGCTAATTTGTAAACCGAACATAGTTACATAGTTATTTTGGTTGAAAAAAGACATACGTCCATCGAGTTCAACCAGTGCTGCAGGAGCTGAAGCATGTACAGCAGGATTCAACATGCTGCAGGAGCTGAAGCATGTACAGCAGGATTACACTTCTTGGTGCTAGCCTGAATATGTGTGTGTATTTTATGTTTTTTATTTTGGTTTAAATGGAAAAGCCCTATCTAGACAGGCCCTCTAAAAATGTTTTTTTAGCAGCAAAAATGCACTATCCTTATTGTAAATCAGTTGACTCTTCAATGTTCTCTTTTCAAATAATTTGTAACAGCCCCTCCCCAGCCCTTAAAGCTATGAGCAGACATTTAGTAACTGTCACCCAAACCAATCTTTTGTGACCGTCTCTGCAGCCTGATTTATTCTAAAGAGTAGGGAGGGAGAGAGCAAATGGGAGGCTTCAGCCAGCAGAATTTTCGATAGACCAACAGCAGCAGTTGGTCGAGCGTAATCCAGCACCGTGCATCACTAATGATGTTACCAAGAATGTTGTGGGACACCAGTGTTGTCTCAACCACTGGTGACAAAATGTAATGTGTGCACATAGTTTAGCAATTGCCAGTCAGAAATGATTTCAGCAGCAACCATTCATCAGTATAGTATCTACAGTGTAAACAAAGAGGAGTGGCTATGCTACAGTGGATGCACTCCTCATTCTTCACTAGGTAGCCACACACGGTACATTTTTTTATTTTTATTTTTTATTTTTTTTATAGATTTCTTTTTGATTTGAGCAGTATAATCATTTTTTCTGATTGGTCAAATTTTTCAAATGTTACGTGTTCAGTTTTCCCCAATTGTGAAGAAAAGATTGAAAAATTTGCTTGCGTCTATAAATCAATACATTGACAATCTATTCTACACCATTTAATCTTCTGAAAAATTGTACAGAAATTTCTGCAACTTCCCATAGTTTTATTAATAAACAAAATGAAAATTTTGATCCAATCTCTCACTCTGTCTTTAATTTTTTTTTTTTTTGTGAATGAGTAGTTTTTATCTAGTTGCCAAATTAATTTCTCTTTTCATTGTATGGTGTGTGGCCACCTTAGGTGTGTCATAGACTAGCTGCCTGCACAACAGAGTGGTCACTACTTATTGTTGACACTGCTGGAGGATGGAATGGGAGGTTGCTCTAATCATTCTCTGAGAAGCACATTCCCTGTAGGGAGTGCTATGGGCCGTTATTATAAAGCATAGGGACAATATGTAAAATATGTAAGGGCACTTGACTTCAAAATTCAGAATATCTGAATGCACAAATATTTTTACAATAGGCAGTAAAGCGTATCTAAAACAAAATGCGGAAGGAATTTCCACATTGATGTGTGACCTTGTTTGTACATGAAATTAGACCAAATTTGCCCCTTGATGAATTGTAATGAATTACTGGTTTTGTTTACGTTTCAAAATCTGTGAATCCCATGTACACAATCTCTACCATCCCTGCATTCTGCTGGTCTGATATATTACTTCCTCCTGTTGTCCATGCCAGTCTTGCTTCCTGGACATGACATGCAGAGTAATGAGCAGATGTGACTACACCTCACATCTCATCTGTGTGAAAGCTTCACTCACAAACTACTGTAGTGGGTGGGTCTCTGAGTGAAGCTTTCACACAGGGATGTACTGTAGTGGGTGGATCTCTGTGAGTAAAGTTTTCACACAGAGATGTACTGCAGTGGTTGGATCTCTGAGTAAAGCTTTCATACAAGGATGTACTGTAGTGGGTCGATCTTTGTGAGTGATGCTTTCACACTGGGGTGTACTTAGTGGGTGTTTACCCACGGACTACAGTAAAGAATGTTTCCACGGACAACAAGAATAATCTTCAGTTACAGGCCTCCTCAGAAATGGGACCTGAAAGAGAAACTAATTGTTTTGCTCATAGCTATTTAAAGGGAATTTTTTTTTGGTTTGTTTTCAATCCCTAGGTTGAGTAAGGAACAATTCTTGCATCCAGCATTCGAAATAATAGTGGGACCTCTTTCTCACTGTTGGTTAATATGGCAAAGGCATTGTGGCGCTGCATTAATGAAATACAGTGGTTTCAAATTGGCCAGTTTCAGGATGAGCTGCCAGGTTTGGGTTATGATCTCATGTGTGGACAAACTCAACCTACTGGTATCAAGGATTAGATTGTGGTTGGAAGTGCAACCATGTTCATAAGTTATTCAGATTTGTGTATGCACTTTTACCCACAGTCTACACCCATGTTTATACTGAACCTTTTTTACAGCAATGTTAGGTATGACCAGGAGATGGCACAGCAGGTAAAATCTTTCATTGTAGCTTTTGGTTCTTAGAAGGGCAAAATAAGGAAACTAGATGACTGGATGTGGGGGAAGACTTCATTTACCTAAGTAGGATTTCCAGCTTGTCCCTTTTATATAGTGAAAGTTGTTGGCATGAAATTGGGAATTTGGCTGCCATGGGCAAAACTGAGTGATTATGGATTTATAACATTTGTTTTATTGCTTCTCAGAGGCCCTTTTGTTTTAAATGTTCCTAGACCCATACATACAACTCTAAAAACAAAACTTTGATCTCCCAGTTGAAAACTAGATTTTTGTAGGTCCTGACACCATTCAGCTGTAGACGTCTTCCCCTCCACTAGCCCTTCACTGTTCTCACTGTTGGAAGGTTTCAGGAAAGCATTGAAGATAATCATACTGTTTGATAAACACTGATGCACTGATAATTAGCTGTAGTTACATACTCTGCACGATGGGAAATGGACATCTACAGAACACAAACTGCAAAGCACTGAACACATCTATCATACTCACCTAAAAATGGTCCATGCTTCACCTCCAGCCTAGCTAATTACTTGTCCGTTCATACAGGTGATGGCTTTCCAATTTTTTTTGTTTTTGTTTTTTCAGTCTTCTTTTTGCATATTGGCAGCCTATGGAGTTCTAAGCCATATGCTAACAGTGAGAACAGTGGAAGATGTAAATCGTTCCATATGCTGGAGCATGATTGTATTTTTACTGCTTTCTTTCCCCTCACAACCAAGTCAAGTTTGTAAACTGCCATTAGTGAGGCTTGTGGAAGAAGGCAACAGCGACTGCAGCAGTAACACAGATCAAGCACTTGTTTTACAGCACACACGTTACCAAAGGTCTTACTGTATATATACTTCAACACTTCAAAATTCTATCAGCAGACTTACAACCAGACAACAGCAGTATCTGCTGCCTATCCGTTAGAAGTCCCATGACCTCTGGAGAAGTCCTCAAGGCCTTTCCCAGCTGGAGATGGGGTTATTTCTTCATCTGCCCTCTGCTCCACTGTATAAAATGCATCGTTCTTCCACTAATCTAAGTAGGAAACCCACAACCATAGTTTGAGTGCTGTTGAGCTCTAGTACAGTAAAGCACTTAGCACCCCATTATCAGTCTGCTATAAGTACAACCCATTGATTTAGGATGTCTGTGAGTGCTGCATAGATGCCACTAAATTTTATATATATATATATATATATATATATATATATATATATATATATATATATATATATATATATATATTCCTTTAAACACCCCTATGGTGGGATATAGTGGATTGTTTACTGTATCATCCTAACCTCCTGGACCCTTACTCACACTGGGCTGATTGTTCTCATTTCCCTCCCACTAACATTCCTGCCCCCCAGAGTTGTGGCTTCCCTTACTCAGGGTCCCGGAGGTGTCTTCTGTGTTAGAACTGTATATCTATATGTGTGTGTAAGCATATAGATATAACTCTATATATAAACTTTTTATTTTTGCTTTTGGTACTTGCACATTTACTGGTTACCTCATTTCCCATGTATGTATTTGGAAAAAAAAATGCTAATATATAGAAATGGTTCTTGAAGCTATCAGAGTGTGTTTTTCTTTTTCCTCCATTCCATTGGAATAATATTGGTTTGTAGCATTTAACATTTAACTAGTAATATTGTATTATATATATATGTGTATACTGATTGAAAATTTTTAACAGATTTGTACTTTTTTTAAAATGAAAGTTGCTAGTTTTGCTTGACCTGGTAGTGCAATCATTTATTTTTTTTAATGTTGTGGCTGAATTGAGAGGGTTCACTAATAAATGTACAAGGACAATATTGACATCTCTCGTCTTTCTTTTTATAATGTCAATTGTATTTCATGAAAACTGCGAAGAAGGGGGGGAATGCGGTCATCAAGACAGCGAGCTCAATCTGCTATTGTTGCCTAGGGCTAGAGGTTACTTGAGGACATAACCCCTTACTTGGGTCACTTCACCCCACACTGAGGGCTGGGGACCACTAACTTTTGAGTCTCTCACAGGGCTGTGGAGTCGGTCCAAAAATCCACCGACTCCTCAGTTTAGGATTCCACCGACTCCACGACTCCGACTCCTCTAATTTGCATATTACAATTTTGTTGATTAAAAGTATGTAACATGAAATTCGTCTCTTAACTGCCAACGCTTAGGAATTTTACAAGACAACTGAAGTGAGAAGGATATGTAGACTACTATATTTATTCCCTTTAGACTAAAACTAGTCCTTGGTAAGAGTACTTGTAAAAGGTACAAACCGGAACAAAGAACATCTATCAGGCCCTAGGCAATGTAAGTGTGGGTACATGTAAGAATGATGTGCAGGTACTCTGCAGGGGAATGAGGAGATTCTTCCTCTATTACACATTCTTCATGCACAATCTGAACAAGGTTTATGGGTGACAGACAACACCTCTGTGTTTAATGTGCACAGCATTCTCAGTGGATTCCCTGCAGCTTTGTGGGGAGTGCATATGTAGAGTATAGTACTACTGTGTAACAAAGTAAACCTGAGACAGATGAAATTAAAGTTTTATACATACCTGGGGCTTCCTCCAGCCGCCTTCAGGATAATCAGTCCCTCTATGTCCTCCTCCACCACCTGGATCTTCTGCTATGGGTCCAGGTACTTGAGCCAGTCAGGCGTAGTGCGCATGCACACTCTCCGCCACCAGGAGCGTACTACACCTGCGCAGCACTATTACGCAGGTGCACAATGTTCCTGGCTGTGGGAGCGGCATGCGGCCGGACAGCGCTGACTGGCTGAATTACCAGGACTCATAGCAGAAGATCTGGGTGGTGCAGGACAGTGAGGGACTGATTAGCCTGAAGGGGGCTGGAGGAAGCCCCAGGTATGTAAAAAAAACTTTACTTTTCATCCGTCTCCGTTACCCTTTAATTTGTAGTCACCAAACCAAATTTTAATAACATATCAAATTATTTGATTTCATGAGCAAAATACATTTGCATAAATCAGCATCAATGCAGAATTATTTCCATCTCGTTGACCATCTCTATTAGTGACACGGCTACACATCAGGCTTTATTCTTACAGCATAGATGTTATTTAGTATATATAAGAGATTCCTGTGTACACATCATATATACAGTCACAATCAGATATGTATATCTGACCTTAAAAATACGGGGACTGCTTTATTGAAGCAGCACAAGTAACTAATTTTGATTGGTTTATTTCATTTTTGTGGACTAAGCACAGCTATTACTGTATATATACATTATATTTAATGACTATTATCTGAGAAATAGACCATTTTATCATATTTTCTATTTTAATTACAGTTACAAATTCATTAGGAGTCGGAGTCGGTGCATTTTTTTCCGACTCCGACTCCAGGCACCCAAAATTGCCCGACTCCACGACTCCGACTCCACGACTCCGACTCCACAGCCCTGGTCTCTCATGCCTGCTGCCAACCAAGCAAGAGAAGGAAGTGAAGTGGTTTGACTTGTTCATAGAAACCAGCTGAGTTTCAGCAGTAAAACGGAATAAATGTTCTGTGAGCACCTCCTCCACAATTTATTGCACAATTTATTCTTCCAGCCCCCCTCATAGTCTTTGAGTGTCCTCCAGGTCCCCTCTATTGTTTGGCTGTCACCCCAACTAAAGTCTGTAATTAGCTGTCTGGAGTGTTCTGCATATGTGCGGCTGCAAGTCTTTACGAACTGTGCATGCGCAGACTGCTCCCTGCCACAGGTGCGAGATTGAGGCGGCGTGTGGTCCGGGACAGTGCACGGGTCACAGTCTTTGGTTGGGATGACAGCGAAATGTACTTGGAGGGGCTTCAAAGACAATAGTGGGCTGGAAGAAGCCCCGACTAAGAAAAACTAATCTGAATTGCTTAACCACCCTGGCGTTACATTTCCCCAGGATTTTCGTGCAAAAAGTGGTACAATTAATTTTCATAACCTTTTTCCTGTAACTTACCAAAATGAGTCAAACGAGTTTAGTATAGATTATGAGTATAATAAGTGTCAAACACAAATTATTGTCAAAAATAAAATAACATTTATTAATGACAAACAGAAATAGCTTTCATTTTTAATCAATGCAGTAACAAGTAATACAAATAAATGCAGTGATATGCAGAAAATGGAGGCAGAAAAACAAATATATACCTCAAAATACCTCCTTCGTGTGGTATACCTTGAAACCAGGTATTGCACAAAGTGCCACATCGCAGTCTGGGCAATTGGTCCGGGACTCCTTCCGGAGTTTTTTTGCCGTCGGGCCTTTTTTTGGCGCAGCAGACCGCACACCTTCTGGTCGGTTGTTGCTTGTGTGTGGTCGCTGGCAGGTATTCAACAAAGTGGCGTCCAGTCAGTCTCTCTGAATTGACAATATAGGACGCTCTGTGCCCCACTCTACTGGACTCCGCTGGGGGGTGCTTCAAATAAATGACTTCACATAACTGCCATACAAAGTCATGGTGAACCACAAGGCTGTCACTGTTTTTTGAACAGCACAAAAGCGTTCCAGAGGCATTGTTTTCTTGGACAGGGTTGCCCACACTTTTTTTCGCCCCGCGAGCTACTTTAAAGTTCGCCAGAGGCCAGAAGATCTACCGACGTTTTAAAATGCACCCCAACTCCCCCCCGGGTGTGTGTGCCCTTAGTACAGGTTAGCTGGGTATGTGTGCCCTTAGTATAGGTTAGCTGGGTATGTGTGCCCTTGTTATAGGTTAGCTGGGTATGTGTGGCCTTAGTATAGGTTAGCTCAGGGGTGGGCAAACTTTAAGTCAAGGGCCACATTGAGTTTTGAAAATGGGCCGGGGGGCCAGAGTCCCTTTATTCCGGTGGGGAGACTAGCAGGTACATAGCAGTGGGGGTAATGGATTTCACCCATTACCCCCACTGCTAGGTACCTGCTAGTCTCCCCACCGGAAATAAAGGGATTTCAAAGAAGCGGTGCCTCGATCTTTGTCTCCTATTCTACTGGATCACAAAGTTATTCATCACACCCCAGATTGGCAGCATATCTAGCCACAAATGCTATGAGATTGGCAGCATATCTAGCCACAAATGCTATGAGATTGGCAGCACATATGCCCCCCACAAATGCTATTTGATTGCCAGCACATATTCCCACAAATGCTATGAGATTGCCAGCACATTTTCCCCCACAAATGCTATGAGATTGCCAGCACATATCCCTCACAAATGCTATGAGATTGCCAGCACATATCCCCCACAAATGCTATGAGATTGCCAGCACATATCCCCCACAAATGCTATGAGATTGCCAGCACATTTTCCCCCACAAATGCTATGAGATTGCCAGCACATTTTCCCCCACAAATGCTATGAGATTGGAAGCACATATCCCCCACAAATGCTATGAGATTGCCAGCACATATCGCCCACAAATGCTATGAGATTGCCAGCACATATCGCCCACAAATGCTATGAGATTGCCAGCACATATCGCCCACAAATGCTATGAGATTGCCAGCACATATCGCCCACAAATGCTATGAGATTGCCAGCACATATCGCCCACAAATGCTATGAGATTGCCAGCACATTTTCCCCCACAAATGCTATGAGATTGCCAGCACATTTTCCTACCCAAATGCTATGAGATTGCCAGCACATTTTCCCCCACAAATGCTATGAGATTGCCAGCACATTTTCCCCCACAAATGCTATGAGATTGCCAGCACATTTTCCCCCACAAATGCTATGAGATTGCCAGCACATTTATCCCCACAAATGCTATGAGATTGCCAGCACATTTTCCCCCACAAATGCTATGAGATTGCCAGCACATATCCCCCACAAATGCTATGAGATTGCCAGCACATATCCCCCACAAATGCTATGAGATTGCCAGCACATTTTCCCCCACAAATGCTATGAGATTGCCAGCACATTTTCCCCCACAAATGCTATGATATTGGAAGCACATATCCCCCCACAAATGCTATGAGATTGCCAGCACATATCGCCCACAAATGCTATGAGATTGCCAGCACATATCGCCCACAAATGCTATGAGATTGCCAGCACATATCGCCCACAAATGCTATGAGATTGCCAGCACATATCGCCCACAAATGCTATGAGATTGCCAGCACATTTTCCCCCACAAATGCTATGAGATTGCCAGCACATTTTCCCCCACAAATGCTATGAGATTGCCAGCACATTTTCCCCCACAAATGCTATGAGATTGCCAGCACATTTTCCCCCACAAATGCTATGAGATTGCCAGCACATTTTCCCCCACAAATGCTATGAGATTGCCAGCACATTTTCCCCCACAAATGCTATGAGATTGCCAGCACATTTTCCCCCACAAATGCTATGAGATTGCCAGCACATTTTCCCCCACAAATGCTATGAGATTGCCAGCACATTTTCCCCCACAAATGCTATGAGATTGCCAGCACATTTTCCCCCACAAATGCTATGAGATTGCCAGCACATTTTCCCCCACAAATGCTATGAGATTGCCAGCACATAGCCCCCACAAATGCTATGAGATTGCCAGCACATGTTGCAAAATGGAAGGCAAAGTAGGATTACCTTCTTCTCTCCGACCTCCTCCAGCAGCAGCAGCCAGGCACGTGGCGTGTCAGCCAGCCAGATGCAGCAGCAGCCAGGCACATGGCGTGTCCCCTCCGTGTGTCAGCCAGCCCTCCAGATGCAGCCTAGGCAGCCGCTGCCCCAGACAGGTCCCTCAGGCAAGTCCATTAGGCCCCAGCACAGAACGCTCGCTCGCTCTCTCTCCGCCTCGATCCGACAGGCGGGCAGTGCGCAGCGAACTTGCGGCAATGGCTCCGGGCGGGGGCGGAGTCAAGCATCATGACGGAGCCACGCACCAGGGCACGCCACGGCCACCGCCTCAGTCCCCCTGTCTGATTGCGTGAAGCACGCTGCGGGGGCGGATTTACTTCAAAAGGAAAAAAAAAGAATAAACGAGCTGCAGGCTTTGGCGGGCCGGATTGAGGATGTCCGCGGGCCGTAGTTTGCCCACCCCTGGGTTAGCTGGGTGTATGTGCCCTTAGTATAGGTTAGCTGGGTGTATGTGCCCTGAGTATAGGTTAGCTGGGTGTATGTGCCCTTAGTATAGGTTAGCTGGGTATGTGTGCCCTTAGTATAGGTTAGCTGGGTGTATGTGCCCTTAGTAAAGGTTAGCTAGGTGTATGTGCCCTTAGTATAGGTCAGCTGGGTATGTGTGCCCTTAGTATAGGTTAGCTGGGTGTGTGTGCCCTTAGTACAGGTTAGCTGTGTGTGTGTGCCCTTAGTATAGGTTAGCTGGGTGTATGTGCCCTTAGTATAGGTTAGCTGGGTGTATGTGCCCTTAGTATAGGTTAGCTGGGTATAGGAGCCCTTAGTATAGGTTAGCTGGGTATAGGAGCCCTTAGTATAGGTTAGCCAGGTATATGTGCCCTTAGTATAGGTTAGCCGGGTATAGGAGCCCTTAGTATAGGTTAGCTGGGTATAGGAGCCCCGGTACACGCAACTTACCTCGCTCCAGCGGTGGCCTCCTGCTCTTTACCCCCTTTTCGGCGGCTGAGGGAGGCTCCGGTGGGCTGCGTGCGTTGAGGAGGAAGTTTTTCTTCTAGCGCCATGCCCCCAGCCATGACAATGCGTCATGGCAGAGCCGCCCCTGGCCTCTCAGCTGCGCCTCCCTGCGAGATCAGCGACCAGCAGCAGAATCTGATGACGCGGCTAATCGGCTGCGTTCTAGAGCTGCTGGCCGCAAAATTCAATGGGACGCGGCCATGAGGCCGCAATCTACCAATCAGGCGGTCACGATCTACTGGTAGATCACGATTGACCTATTGGGTAGCCCTGTTCTAGGAGGTGCCTGAAAGTATTGATATAGTACTTTTTCTGCTGTTTGCAGACAGCTGGGTAGAATGTCATGATCGCATCAGCCCTGTCCACACCTCCCATGGTCTGGTTGTAATCCAGTATAGCTTGGGGCTTGTCCACCTCCCTGCTACCTCTGGTAGTGTTGTGCACAGTAGAAGCATTGTGCACCGTATTGAGGACACAAACATTCCGCTTGTCCTTCCACCGGAGAGCCATCATTTTCCCCTTTCTGCCAGGCAACAACCTCACCCTTCTTTAGCTTCCTGGCAGAAAAGGTCGGTGGCATTTGTTGACAGTTGGCCCTTACCGTGCCGTAGGCATCCGTCTTGTGCTGGATCAGGTGGTCGTACAGCTCAGGGGATGTGTAGAAGTTGTCTGTGGTCAGACAATACCCCTGATCCAGCAATGGCTCAATGAGTGTCAGTACAGATGCAGTAGCATACCCATACTTGCTGTATTGTGGAGCAAACTTGGTGCATTTGCCCGGTTACCCGGATATCCGGAATCCGGATGAGCATCCCTGGTCATCATCACTGCTCTCCGACTCTGAGGACAGGTCACCGGGTGCATCGCTGTCCGACAAATCGCCAAGAACAGATTCCTCTTCGTCACTTCCCTCCTAAGCATCCAGTAGCGCCTCGTCACACAGACGCCTCCAGGAGCCCAAGGCCATGACCGCAAGCTGGATACGGGGTCAAGCACAGGCGAGAGGTCAGCCACAAAAAAAAAATCTGCTGCAAATACAATCACACAGAGATTACAGTGCCTTTAGAAGGACTAGAACTGCAATATGTATGAAGCAAAGGCAGGAAATCACAAGTTAGCTGACAAGCAGACTAGCAATTGGACACTGGGACTCTGAAAGAGGAAGAATCAGTAACAGATCTGCCTTTTTATACTGTGTATAGGTATGTTTGCTAAACAACTTTGAATTATTGTAACAGGATTGGATTACACTGGCATTGCGTACTGTCATTTAGTGATGTAATTCATGTGCTGGTCAGCGGGGGGTACATGGATTGCATCACAGGAAGGAGCTGGGGATCGCCATCTTGCCTATGCAGCGATCAGTGCTCATGGAGCCCGGGAGGGAGAAGGAGATGGGCTGGGAGAGCCGACAGATGCAGCGGGAGCGCCGCCGATCACGCTGGTGAGTCCCTGCTACTGCATGACTAGCTCAGCTCGTCATTACCGCTAATAGCATCGGTGGTCGTCCATACCGCCAGGGTGGTTAATAAACAGCCCCCTAGCAATTCAGTTTAGTTTTTATAATACCATTGTTTTTCAACTTTCTGCACCAAAATGACTGACCCAAGAAAATAGCGTCCCATGCATTAAGCCCAATCTACACGATACGATTCTTTGTGCGATTCAATTACGATTCTATTTACGATTCGATTAAATTCAACATGTCCGATTGGGATTCATTTCGATTTGCCATTGCTAAACAATGGCAAATCGAATTGAATAGAATCCTGATCGGACATGTCGGATTTAATCGGATCGTAAATAGAATTGTATCGCTTAGATGGGGCTTTTGATTTATGGTAATCAGCCAAAGGCCTGAAAAATTGAAGAGAGTGGCAGGGTTCTTGATAAGTTAAACCAGATAGTACAAATTTATTAATTCAGATAATTTAAATATACACAATTGCTTGATTGAATGCAAAAATCAGCAGAATCTAAAACTAGCTAAAATTCTCGCTGGAGCCAGAACACCTCTTGTATATGCTCAACATACCTCTATCTAACTAAGCTATGCCGGCATTACACACACCAGTACCTTGCATACTGACACACGGGCCCAGACAGACATGAAAATCATAGTTCTAATGGATAGAATGCTGTAAGCTCCCCATAGAGGGCATAGGATCCACCTGCACAGCAGCGATAAAGTATGGGTTAATGCAAGCCACAAGAAGTGATATTGATTAGTAAGCAGTTCCAGAAGTTGCGCAACAGTAATCTGTAGCAATCTCACCACCTCCGCTGCTTTTATCTTCTCGTGGGTACCCACATCATTGTGCACGGCATGGCTTGTCCGAAAGGTCCTGCACCAGGGTGTTCGCTGTATGCGGTGGATAGGTCGCAGTCCGTGGCTGGCCTGGCTCCTTCCGCCAGCAATGCTTCCAGCAATGGTGTCAGTCGGGCTAGCACGTGGGACGCCGTGTAGAAGCGCTCCCACCGTCAGTGCTTGGCATGGGATGCGTCACCAGGGTGTAAAGGCTCCGCCCATCGATGCGTTTCCCGCCCCTCTAGTGGGCGATTCGTCAGGATGTAAACTAGGCGTATCCACCATTTCCTTTTATGTGTCAACAGAGTCAGCCTCCTCAATCACAGGTTACCAACTCCCTCCTGCCTAATCCTCGGAGAAGAGGCGGATCACTCCACGTATACACCAGATGCAATCTACGGTGGCAGTGACAACACAACGGAGAGGGTCACAGCAAATGTGACAGCTGGAGGTAGGGATGATGATTAATCGCACTTTTAAAAAAGTCCCAGGCGTAGCACTTGCGTATAGAAATACAGTCTCAGAGGATACTGGCTGTGATATAGGATGACTGACTGTCATATCTTTTCAACTTAAAGCTAGGGCATGGTTACAAACATCTGTTCTTAAAGGGGGCATGTCACAGGAAGTTGTAATCGGGATATCCACAGTGGACGAGGGGGGAGGGGGGGCGGGCTGCAACCAATCTTCACAGATGTGGATAACATAAAGACAGTAGACCGCAGGCATTCTATTACATCCATGCACCTAATGATAGCTAGATATCAACCAACTCTAGGTATATGTCTGCTTTCTCAGAAAAGGTTTTAAATCAAAATCACTATTTAACCCATACGGTTGTAGTGTTTATATTGTAAACGAAAAATCCACATGCTTTCTTTACAGAGCAATTCATTTGTTTGATCCCCCCTCCTCCGTTTTGACATGTGTAATCTATAGATACCCTTAAAAGAGGTGCCCCGCAAACTTGAGTTATGGTAATCTGCATAGTGTCTACCAAGGATGGTGTCCATATTTTTATTGACAATGTTTCCCAGATGTTCCAGGATTCTAGTCTTGAGTGCTCTTTCGGTCATCCCTATGTACATAAGACCACAGGGGCAGGTGACCATGTATATAGTATTTTCTGTGTCGCAGTTAATAAATGACTCTATTTTATATTCGACACTTCCCCCACTGTCCCAAAAGGTCTTGGTCTTATGTACATAGGGACATGCCTTGCATCCACCGCATCTATACATTCCCTTGATAGGGGTTTTATTTAGCCACGTAGCTGGGGCTGGACTCTTTTTGTATTCACTGTTCACCAACATGTCCTTTAAATTTGTAGATCTTCTAGCCGTTATGTTAGGAAGGGGGTCTATTAGTTCTGCAATTTCAGATGACCCTGTTAGTATGTGCCAATGGCGGTCCAACATTTTATGCAGTTTTTCCCAGTGGGCCCCATATGTGGTAATCAGTCTAACCCAACCAGTATGCCCTCTTGTGCCTCCATTGTCACAGGGATTTGTCCTTGCTTTCCCAGATTTTCCTCTGTCAAGTAACTCTTCTCTCTCCCTTCCCCAAGCTCTTTTCAGAGCTCTTCGCAGGATTTTATGTGGATATCCTCGCTCGCGGAATCTACTGTACATTTCCCGGGATTCCTTCCTAAAGTCATCATCAGATGAACAATTTCTGCGCAACCTGACAAACTGTCCATATGGGATGCCTCTTTTTAGATGGTCAGGATGGTGGCTCGTAGCATGGAGAATGCTATTTCCTGCCGTCGGTTTACGGAAAGACGATGTACTGATTTTTTCCCCTTGGATTGAGAGCATTAGGTCCAAGAAAGATAGACTTTCGTCACTAAAATTGTACGTCAGTCTTATATTCTTCTCGGAGCTGTTGATGCCTCTCACAAAACGATCCAGGTCGGCAATTCCCTTTCTCCATACTAAGAGCACATCATCTATATAGCGCACCCATAGTGCGACTCCATCCGCAAAGTCAGGGTCCTGGTAGACCACTTGTCGTTCCCATAGGCCCAGATGGAGGCACGCATACATAGGAGCGCATGCCGCCCCCATTGAAGTGCCCCGTATCTGTTTGTAGTACTGACCCGAGAATGAAAAACAATTATTACCCAGGATCAGATGCATTGCTTCTACAAGAAATGCGTTATGGGCATATGCACATGGGTAGTGCTCGTATGTATAGAATTCCAAGGCTTTTAGTCCCTCCTGGTGGGGAATAGACGTATATAATGATTCCACATCAATACTTACCAGGAGGGACCCAGCCGGAACCCTAAAGTCCTTCAGAACTCGCAGGACATCACCCGTATCAAGGACAAAGGAGGGAAGTGACATGACAATAGGCTTCAACCTAACATCCACATATTGGCCCAATCGCTCAGTTGGTCCACCATTACCAGACACTATCGGGCGTCCTGGGGGGGGTGTACTTGTTTATGGATTTTGGGTATAAAATATAAGGTGGGTTCAGTATATTCTTCCACTCTTAAATATTCCCACTCCATTTGATCCAGTACCCCCGTGTAACGTGCCTCATCCAGTACATCGTTTACTTTGTGTTTCACTTGTGGAAAGGGATCTTCTGTCAGTTTTTGGTATGTTGATACATCATTTAATTGCCGATTTGCTTCAGCCACATAATCTTTTTCATTTAACAAGACGATATTTCCACCCTTGTCACTGGGCTTTATGATTATCCCCGATGTCTTTTTCAATTCATTTAACGCTTTAAAGTCCTCTGGTCTCAAATTGAGATCAGATCTAGGGACCGACCAATCCTGGCTTCTGAGATCCCTTTCCACTGCTTCTAGAAATACTGAAAGGTATTTATTTTGTTTGATAGGTGGGATATATGTAGATTTTTTCCGGAAGTTGGTACTAGCAGGGAATTGTTCCTGTCCCGCTGTTGGTGTGTGAGGGAGCAGATCACCGGGATGTTCATTTGCCTCATCCCACAGTGATTCAAGGTTCAGTAATGCCTCTCTTTCCTGTAGAGATAAACTCGTGTATACCTGGTGACTCGCTTTTTCATTTACATTTCTTCCACCAAAAGTGAGTTTAAGCATTATTTTCCTCACAAACATGTATATGTCTTTATATATATTAAACGAGTCCCCCCGTGATACCGGTGAGAAAGAGAGGCCCCTCTCCAAGACTTCAATGTGGGATTTATTCAAGGCAAAATCAGATAGATTAACCACTTAACGACCGCCCCCAGCCGATGGGCGGCGGCAAAGACCGGTCCCAAACGACCGCAATACGCCCATCGGCGGGGGCGGCTGCGGGAGTGGCTATGCGGCGATCGCGTCATTCGTGACGCGATCAGCCGCCGGGGACTGGCTCCGCCCCCCGTTCGCCGTAACCCGCCGGCCGTTCGGAAGCGCCGGCGGGTTACTGGCATCCGGATCGCCGCTGCAACAGTGTATAATAGGCTTTGTAATGTATACAAAGCCTATTATACTGGCTGCCTCCTGCCCTGGTGGTCCCAGTGTCCGAGGGACCACCAGGGCAGGCTGCAGCCACCCTAGTCTGCACCCAAGCACACTGATTTCCCCCCCCCCTGCCCCCTGATCGCCCACAGCACCCCTCAGACCCCCCCCTGCCCACCCCCCAGACCACTGTTTGCACCCAGTCACCCCCCTAATCACCCATCAATCACTCCCTGTCACTATCTGTCAACGCTATTTTTTTTTTAAGTCCCTAATCTGCCCCCTACTCCCTCCTGATCACCCCCCCACCCCTCAGATTCTCCCCAGACCCCCCCCCAGACCCCCCCCCCCGTGTACTGTATGCATCTATCCCCCCTGATCACCTGTCAATCACCTGTCAATCACCTGTCAATCACCTGTCAATCACCCGTCAATCACCCCCTGTCACTGCCACCCATCAATCAGCCCCTGATCTGCCCCTTGCGGGCAATCTGATCACCCCCCCACACCAATAGATCGCCCGCAGATCCGACATCAGATCACCTCCCAAATCCATTGTTTACATCTATTCTCTCCTCTAAACACCCACTAATTACCCATCAATCACCCCCTATCACCACCTGTCACTGTTACCCATCAGATTAGACCCTAATCTGCCCCTTGCGGGCACCCAATCACCTGCCCACACGCTCAGATTGCCCTCAGACCCCCCCCCCCCTTATCAATTCGCCCGTGCAATATTTACATCTGTTCTCCCCTGTAATAACCCACTGATTACCTGTCAATCACCCATCAATCACCCCCTGTCACTGCCACCCATCAATCACCCCCTGTCACTGCCACCCATCAATCAGCCCCTAACCTGCCCCTTGCGGGCAATCTGATCACCCACCCACACCAATAGATCGCCCGCAGATCCGACATCAGATCACCTCCCAAATCCATTGTTTACATCTATTCTCTCCTCTAAACACCCACTAATTACCCATCAATCACCCCCTATCACCACCTGTCACTGTTACCCATCAGATTAGACCCTAATCTGCCCCTTGCGGGCACCCAATCACCTGCCCACACGCTCAGATTGCCCTCAGACCCCCCCCCCCCTTATCAATTCGCCCGTGCAATATTTACATCTGTTCTCCCCTGTAATAACCCACTGATTACCTGTCAATCACCCATCAATCACCCCCTGTCACTGCCACCCATCAATCACCCCCTGTCACTGCCACCCATCAATCAGCCCCTAACCTGCCCCTTGCGGGCAATCTGATCACCCACCCACACCAATAGATCGCCCGCAGATCCGACATCAGATCACCTCCCAAATCCATTGTTTACATCTATTCTCTCCTCTAAACACCCACTAATTACCCATCAATCACCCCCTATCACCACCTGTCACTGTTACCCATCAGATTAGACCCTAATCTGCCCCTTGCGGGCACCCAATCACCCGCCCACACCTCAGAACGCCCTCAGACCCCAGCCCTGATCACCTCGCCAGTGCATTGCTTGCATCTATTTCCCCCCTCTAATCACACCTTGAGACACCCATCAATCACCTCCTGTCACCCCCTAGCACACCTACCCATCAGATCAGGCCCTAATTTGCCCCGTGTGGGCTCCTGATCACTCGGCCAAACCCTCAGATCCCCCTCAGACCCCCTTCCGATCACCTCCCCAGTGCATTGATTGCATCTATTTTCCCCTCTAACCGCCCCCTGAGACACCCATCAATCACCTCCTGTCACCCCCCTAGCACTCCTATCCATCAGATCAGGCCCAATACATCCTGTCATCTAAGAGGCCACCCTGCTTATGACCGATTCCACAAAATTTGCCCCCTCATAGACCACCTGTCATCAAAATTTGCAGATGCTTATACCCCTGAACAGTCATTTTGAGAAATTTGGTTTCCAGACTACTCACAGTTTTGGGCCCGTAAAATGCCAGGGCAGTATAGGAACCCCACAAGTGACCCCATTTTAGAAAGAAGACACCCCAAGGTATTCTGTTAGGTGTATGATGAGTTCATAGAATATTTTATTTTTTGTCAAAAGTTAGCGGAAATTGGATTGTTATTGTTTTTTTCACAAAGTGTCATTTTTCACTAACTTGTGAGAAAAAATAAAATCTTCTATGAACTCACCATACCCCTAACGGAATACCTTGGGGTGTCTTCTTTCTAAAATGGGGTCACTTGTGGGGTTCCTATACTGCCCTGGCATTTTAGGGGCCCTAAACCGTGAGGAGTAGTCTAGAAAACAAATGCCTCAAAATGACCTGTGAATAGGACGTTGGGCCCCTTAGCGCACCTAGGCTGCAAAAAAGTGTCACACATGTGGTATCGCCATACTCAGGAGAAGTAGTATAATGTGTTTTGTGGTGTATTTTTACACATACCCATGCTGGGTGGGAGAAATCTCTCTGTAAATGGACAATTGTGTGTAAAACAAATAAAAAAATGTGTCATTTACAGAGATATTTCTCCCACCCAGCATGGTTATATGTAAAAATACACCACAAAACACATTATACTACTTCTTCTGAGTACGGCGATACCACATGTGTGACACTTTTTTGCAGCCTAACTGTGCTAAGGGGCCCAAAGTCCAATGAGTACCTTTAGGATTTCACAGGTCATTTTGAGACATTTGGGTTCAAGACTACTCCTCACGGTTTAGGGCCCCTAAAATGCCAGGGCAGTATAGGAACCCCACAAGTGACCCCATTTTAGAAAGAAGACACCCCAAGGTATTCTTTTAGGTGTATGATGAGTTCATAGAAGATTTTATTTTTTGTCACAAGTTAGCGGAAATTGATATGTATTGTTTTTTTTTTCACAAAGTGTCATTTTCCGCTAACTTGTGACAAAAAAAAAATCTTCTATGAACTCACCATACTCCTAACAGAATACCTTGGGGTGTCTTCTTTCTAAAATGGGGTCACTTGTGGGGTTCCTATACTGCCCTGGCATTTTAGGGGCCCTAAACCGTGAGGAGTAGTCTAGAATCCAAATGCCTCAAAATGACCTGTGAATAGGACGTTAGGCCCCTTAGCGCACCTAGGTTGCAAAAAAGTGTCACACATGTGGTATCGCCGTACTCAGAAGAAGTAGTATAATGTGTTTTGGGGTGTATTTTTATACATACCCATGCTGGGTGGGAGAAATCTCTCTGTAAATGGACAATTGTGTGTAAAAAAAATCAAATAATTGTCATTTACAGAGATATTTCTCCCACCCAGCATGGGTATGTGTAAAAATACACCCCAAAACACATTATACTACTTCTCCTGAGTACGGCGGTACCACATGTGTGGCACTTTTTTGCACCCTAAGTGCGCTAAGGGGCCCAAAGTCCAATGAGTACCTTTAGGATTTCACAGGTCATTTTGCCACATTTGGTTTCAAGACTACTCCTCACGGTTTAGGGCCCCTAAAATGCCAGGGCAGTATAGGAACCCCACAAATGACTCCATTTTAGAAAGAAGACACCCCAAGGTATTCCGTTAGGAGAATGGCGAGTTCATAGAAGATTTTATTTTTTGTCACAAGTTAGCGGAAAATGACACTTTGTGAAAAAAAACAATTAAAATCAATTTCCGCTAACTTGTGACAAAAAAAAAAAATCTTCTATGAACTCACCATACATCTAACGGAATACCTTGGGGTGTCTTCTTTCTAAAATGGGGTAATTTGTGGGGTTCCTATACTGTCCTGGCATTTTAGGGGCCCTAAACCGTGAGGAGTAGTCTTGAAACGAAATTTCTCAAAATGACCTGTGAAATCCTAAAGGTACTCATTGGACTTTGGGCCCCTTAGCGCAGTTAGGGTGCAAAAAAGTGCCACACATGTGGTATCGCCGTACTCAGGAGAAGTAGTATAATGTGTTTTGGGGTGTATTTTTCCACATACCCATGCTGAGTGGGAGAAATATCTCTATAAATAGACAATTGTGTGTAAAAAAAATAAAAAAATTGTCATTTACGGAGATATTTCTCCCACCCAGCATGTGTATGTGTAAAAATACACCCCAAAACACATTATACTACTTTTCCTGAGTACGGCAATACCACATGTGTGGCACTTTTTTGCGGCCTAACTGCGCTAAGGGGCCCAAAGTCCAATGAGCATCTTTAGGCTTTACAGGGGTGCTTACAATTAGGCACCCCCCAAATGCCAGGACAGTAAACACACCCCACAAATGACCCCATTCTGGAAAGTAGACACTTCAAGGTATTCAGAGAGGAGCATAGTGAGTCCGTGGCAGATTTCATTTTTTTTTGTCGCAAGTTAGAAGAAATGGAAACTTTTTTTTTTTTTTTTTTTTGTCACAAACTGTCATTTTCCGCTAACTTGTGACAAAAAATAAAATCTTCTATGAACTCACCATGCCTCTCACTGAATACTTTGGGATGTCTTCTTTCCAAAATGGGGTCATTTGGGGGGTATTTGTACTATCCTGGAATTTTAGCCCCTCATGAAACATGACAGGTGCGCAGAAAAGTCAGAGATGCTTGAAAATGGGAAAATTCACTTTTGGCACCATAGTTTGTAAACGCTATAACTTTTACCCAATCCAATAAATATACACTGAATGTTTTTTTTTTTATCAAAGACATGTAGCAGAATAACTTTCGCGCTCAAATGTATAGGAAATTTTACTTTATTTGAAAAATGTCAGCACAGAAAGTTAAAAAAGTCATTTTTTTGACAAAATTCATGTCTTTTTTGATGAATATAATAAAAAGTAAAACTCGCAGCAGCAATCAAATAGCATCAAAAGAAAGCTGTATTAGTGACAAGAAAAGGAGGTAAAATTCATTTAGGTGGTAGGTTGTATGACCGAGCAATAAACCGTGAAAGCTGCAGTGGTCTGAATGGAGAAAAAGGCTCTGGTCCTTAAGGGGCGAAAAGACTGTGGTCCCGAAGTGGTTAATCACCACCCCCATCGAATCACCTCCCTCACCACCACCACTTACTTCCGCTTTTGGGGCTGACCCCTGCAGGTACTGACCCCCATAGTTCCTATCTCCTCCTCCTCCCCCTGACTGTCCGAGTTTGAGTCCAGTGTCTGGTCGTTTTTTGACTGTTTAGGTTTTTTAGAATTTTTTGATTGCTTTCCTTTTGGCGGATGCTGCTTAGTTCGGTTTTTTCCTTTTCGTGAGTCATCAATGACTACGTCACGTCCAGAAAATTTTACCGACTTTTTACTGCTGGCCGAGGAGTCCACTGATGTATCAGTATCACCTCCAGAGGCCTCAGTCCCTGTGCCCTCCCCTCCTGTATTTCTTCTCCTCCTCCTCCTATTTTTCCCCTTATTTTTGTTGTTTCGATTCCTCGGGTTTAAGGCGTCATCTGAATCCCATGCTGCCAGATCCTTTTGAAATTTGTTTCGTTTTTGACGTTTAATCGCTGCCTGTTTGCGTTCTATGGACTGTTTTAGTGTGTCATTTAATCCATCAAAAGTTTCATGATTACTATAGTCATCCAGTACAGCTGCACTCTCTGCTATTTCCTCTGAAATTTCATCTAGTTGTAATTTTTCTTCATCTGCGATCATCTTGAGAACCTCCAAGCCCCTCGCCAAGGCTCTCTCCTTCCACTTTATAACAAATCGGTCAGTTAATAGATTTTCTGCTGGCATTACACGGTCGAGTAGACCGTCCGGTATCACACCTGCTTTGTAGTATGACTCCAGCAGTGACACATTCCACTTTCGCTTTAATTGCTTGTGGAG
Source organism: Hyperolius riggenbachi (assembly GCF_040937935.1). NCBI lineage: Eukaryota > Metazoa > Chordata > Amphibia > Anura > Hyperoliidae > Hyperolius > Hyperolius riggenbachi. The sequence goes on along the minus strand of NC_090648.1, from coordinate 346,429,221 downwards.
CAATGCGCCATGTTGTTAGAAAATGTATTTGAGCTAAAGACATTGTTCAATCTCGTTTGACTGTGAATGTCTGGCAAAAGTTGCCTCTATTTCCTCATCCACGTCTCTTTCGAGATCATGTATGCCATGGTTCGCAGTGCCCCACAGCCCCCAAGCGAAATAGGACTAATCAAGGGAGGGGAACAGTGGCGGCGGGCCGGAGGCGGTCAGGTGAAGGTGATGACACTGAAAGTCGGTGGACACCTTAAAAGCTAAAAATCTCACACTAAGAATAAATGTCAGATATCTTTGCGACAAAGAGCGTATGTGAATATTCAGCGGGATGTAAGCTTATTTGCCAATGGACAATATCAGCCAAAGGCCACCAGAGAAGTAGAGTACAAGAAAGATTGAGGGCCCTTTTCCACTAGCAATCGCTAGCGTTCGCGCTGAACGCTAGCGATTGCGATTCAGCAAAAGAAAAAAATTCCTGGCGATTTCGATTTTGCCATGCTATGCACTGCATAGCAAAATCGCGGCAAAAATCGTTCTGCAATTTCCTCCCGAAATCGGATCGGTCCGTCGATCGCGCCGTGCGGGAAATTACCCTCGATCGCCCGCGGGTAAAGTGCGCGTCGCTAGCGGCGGCCGATCCGATGAAAAATACATTACCTGATGCGGGCTTCCGGGCGTCTTCTCCGCATCTTCTCAGCGCTGCACCCGCTCCATCCCGGCGCTTCCTGGGTCACTGCAGTGACCCAGGAAGTTCAAATAGAGGGCGCTCTATTTGAACTTCCTGGTCACGGAGTGACACAGGAAGCGCCGGGATGGAGCGGGTGCAGCGCTGAGAAGATGCGGAGAAGACGCGCGGGAGCCCGCATCAGGTAATGTATATGGGGGGGAACAGGCGGCAGGAGCAGCTGAACAGATTGTGATCGGTTTCAGGCTGAAATCGATTCACAATCTGTTTGCAGTAAAGGCAGCCATACGATCCCTATCTGATCAGATTCGATCAGATAGGGATCTGTCAGCTGGTCGATCTGATGGCACATCGACCAGTGTATGGCTGCCTTAAGCCCTGGAGCCCCACCCCCCCTTATATAAGGCAGGGTCCGGCGGCCATTACACTCACTCTTGTGCCTGCTAGAGAGAGGAAAGGGACAGCTGCTGCAGCCTTTTTCTCCTAGGGACAGATATAGTTAGGTTCTAGGCTGCTTTGCTTGCTCCTGACTGATTATTATTGCTTTTAAAGCACCCATCAACAGCAACAGCTCTTTTCAGAGCTCATCCTGTACATATTTTTTTTTTCTGTGTGTCAAACTGACACTTTTGTTGCATGCACAGCCTTGCTAATTGATAGTGTGTGTGTGTGCCACTGCCAGCAGCCCAGCACATTCAGTGCTCACTGCATCTAACTACCTGTTGTGTTGAGTGAGAACCTACCTCACTGCATCTTAAAGGATACCCCAACTGAAAGGTGATATAATGAAATAGACATGTGTATGTACAGTGCCTAGCACACAGATAACTATGCTGTGTTCCTTTTTTTCTTTCTCTGCCTAAAAGAGTTAAATATCAGGTATGTAAGTGGCTGACTCAGTCCTGACTCAGACAGGAAGTGACTACAGTGTGACCCTCACTGATAAAAAAATTCCCCCTTTTTACCTCTTTCTTGCTCTCAGAAGCCATTTTCTGCTAGGAAAGTGTTTTATAGTTGGAATTTCTTATCAGTGAGGGTCACACTGTAGTCACTTCCTGTCTGAGTCAGGACTGAGTCAGCCACTTCCATACCTGATATTTAACTCTTTCAGGCAGAGAAAGAAAAAAAGGAACACCGCATAGTTATCTGTGTGCTAGGCACTGTACATACACATGTCTATCTCATTATGTCACATTTCAGTTGTGGTATCCTTTAAGTACCTTTACTGTTCAGTGAACCCAGCTCACTGCATCTAACTAGCTGTTGTGTTGAGTGAACCCACCTCACTACCCCCCCCCCCCCCCCCCCTGAGATGGACAAAATGGACAAACCAGGTAGAGGAAGAGGCAGACCCAGAGGAAGGCCACCAGGCACCGGCAGGTCTGTGGCTGTGCGAGGTGGTGTTGCTGTGATTTCGTGCGGACCTGGCCCAAAATGCAGTGCTCAGAAGAAGGCACGTGCCATCACTTCCCAAAATCGTGAGGAGGTGCTTGAGTATTTAACCACTTGAGGACCCACCCTTTACCCCCCCTTAAGGACCAGCGCTGTTGTAGCTGATCTGTGCTGGGTGGGCTCTGCAGCCCCCAGCACAGATCAGCGTGCAGGCAGAGCGACCAGATCGCCCCCTTTTTTCCCCACTAGGGGGATGATGTGCTGGGGGGGTCTGATCGCTCCTGCCTGCCGGGTGTTGCGGGGGGGGACCTCAAAGCCCCCCTCCGCGGCGAAATCCTCCCCCTCCCTCTCCTACCTGGCCCCCCCTTGGAGATCCGGGCTGCACAGGACGCTATCCGTCCTGTGCAGCCAGTGACGGGACGTCCCCTGTCACATGGCGGCGATCCCCGGCCGCTGATTGGCCGGGGATCGCCGATCTGCCTTACGGCGCTGCTGCGCAGCAGCGCCGTACAAATGTAAACAAAGCGGATTATTTCCGCTTGTGTTTACATTTAGCCTGCGAGCCGCCATCGGCGGCCCGCAGGCTATTCACGGAGCCCCCCGCCGTGAATTGACAGGAAGCAGCCGCTCGCACGAGCGGCTGCTTCCTGATTAATCAGCCTGCAGCTGGCGACGCAATACTGCGTCGCTGGTCCTGCAGCTGCCACTTTGCCGACGCGCGGTATGAGTGCGCGGTCGGCAAGTGGTTAACACAGAACACCTCATCTCCTGCAGCCACCAGCGCTACAACAAGCACCACATCCGCTGCATTTGACACTTCGCAGGAGTTATTTGGTGGTGGTGGTGAAATCACTGATTCCTAGCCACTACTGCAACAACAACAAGAAGGCGCAGGTACACCACCTCATATGTCTGAGTAAGGTGCTGATAGTATGGAGGAGGGGGATGATGAACCACCTGAAGTTGGTGCAGTTGAGGAGGTGTCTGAGGAAAGCGCAGCTGGCCAGGAGGATTATGATGACGATTATACGGATACCACATCTGTTCCCGGTAGAGGCGATGACCAGGGGGACAGTTCAGAGGAGGAGTCAGAGAGGAGTAGGAGGAGACTACTCCATGATAAAAGCAGAGGGAGCTCGTCCTCAGAAACAGCTGGGGGCAGTGTCCAGCGCCATGTATCGCCAGCTATGGCCAGCCAGCCAACATGCCCTTCAATGTCAGCTGCTGATGCCACCATAGCGCCATCACCCCAGGGGGGCTCAGCGGTTTGGAAATTTTTTCACGTGTGTGTCTCAGATCAGAGCACAGCCATCTGTTGTCTCTGCCAGCAAAAATTAAGCCGTGGAAAGGCCAACTCTCACGTAGGGACAAGTGCCTTACGAAGGCACCTGGAGAGAAGGCACAAACAGCTATGGCAAGAACACCTGAGGAAAAGCAGCACCCCTCAAAAGACAAGCCACCCTCCTTCTCTTCCTCCTTCAGGTGTATCATCTTCATCCATTTTCTCCCTTGCACCTTCACAGCCACCCTCCTCCACACCGCCCTTCCCTTGAGCGGTTCCTTCTCCTCTGCCCACAGCAGTACCCAGCTGTCCGTGAAGGAAGTATTTGAGCGTAAGAAGCAGATGTCTGCCAGTCACCCTCTTGCCCGGCGTCTGACAGCTGGCGTGGCGGAACTATTAGCTCGCCAGCTATTACCATACAAGCTGGTGGAGTCGGAGGCTTTCCGTAAGTTTGTGGCCATTGGTACACCGCAGTGGAAGATACCAGGCCGCAATAATTTTTCACAAAAGGCCATACCCAAACAGTACCGTGCAGTTGAGAGGCAAGTGGTGTCATCTCTGGCACACAGCGTTGGGTCAAGGGTCCACCTGACCACGGATGCCTGGTCTGCCAAGCACGGGCAGGGCAACTACATTACATACACAGCCCATTGGGTCAACCTGGTGACCGATGGCAGCAAGCAGGGAGTACGTGGCTGCGCAGCGGACCGACTTGTCACACCTCCACGGCTTGCAGGCAGGCCTCCAGCCACCTCCTCTCCACCTGCTACCACCGCTTCGCTGTCGTCATCCTCCTCCTCCTCCTTCACTGGTGCCACGATCTCCTCTCCAGCTACACAGCCCCAGCACCCCAGGGCCTATGCTGCATGCCAGGTATGACGGTGTCACGCAGTGTTAGACGTCTTGCCTGAAAGCGGAGAGTCACACTGGAGCAGCTCTCCTGGCTGCTCTTAACAAACAGGTGGAGAAATAGCTGACCCCGCACAAGCTTGAGATCGGCAACGTGGTGTGTGACAACGGCAGCAATCTCATTGCCGCGTTGAATTTGGGAAAGCTGACACATACTGTGCATGGCACATGTGCTGAATCTGGTCGTGCAAAGATTTGTGTCCAAGTACCCAGGCTTAGAGGACGTCCTGAAGCAGGCCAGGAAGTTGTGTGGGCATTTCAGGCGCTCTTACAAGGCCATGGCACGCTTTGCGGACATTTAGCGTAGAAACAACTTGCCGGTGAGACGCCTGATTTGCGATAGCCCGACTCGCTGGAATTCCACTCTGCTGATGTTCTCTCGCCTGCTAGACCAGGAGAAAGCCGTCACCCAGTACCTGTATCATTACAGTACAAGGACAGAATCTGGGAGGATGGGGATGTTGTGGCCCAACAACTAGACACTGATGCGAAATGCATGCAGGGTCATGGAGCCGTTTGAGAAGGTGACCAAACTGGTGAGTCGCGATGAGGGCACCATCAGCGACTTGATCCCCTACGCCTACTTCCTGGAGCGTGCCGTGCGTAGAGTGGTGGATACAGCTGTGGAGGAGCGTGAACGGGAAGAGTTACGGCAGCAGGAGTCGTGGGAGCCATTTACATCCGAACCCGATGTTCCCACAACACCTGTGGCAGCACAGAGGGAGGAGGAGGAGGAAGAAGAGGAGGAGTCGTGTGGGGAAGGAGAGGAGTCAGACTCTGATGATGGTGATGGTGAGGAAGGTTTTTCTGTGGAGGAGGAAGAGGCAGCGGAAGAAGAACAACCGCGGCAACCGTCACAGGGGGCTTCTGCTGCTCCACGTTCCCGTGGTATTGTTCGTGGCTGGGGGGAGGAAGAGGAATTGCATCCCGTCACTGAGGAAGAGCAAGGAGATGGAGAGTACGTCTGCATCCAGCTTTGTGCAGATGTCCTCTTTCATGTTGTCCAGCCTGTTGAGGGACCCCTGTATAAAAAAACTCAAGGCGAATGACCTGTACTGGGTGGCCACGCTACTAGACCCTCGGTACAGGCACAAAGTGGCGGACCTGTTAACAACTCAACACAAGGCGGAAAGGATGCAGCACTTGCAGAACAAGCTGTCGATGATGCTTTACAATGCGTTTAAGGGTGATGTGGCTGCACAACGCAATCAAGTTACCACTGGCAGTAACCCTCCTCCTCCCAAGTCCACGCAGGCAAGGACAGGACACTCCAGCGATCTCAGGGTGATGTCGGACATGCGGACGTTCTTTAGTCCAACTCCTCGCCATAGTCCTTCCGGATCCACCCACCACCAACGCCTGGACCGGCAGGTAGCCGACTACCTGGCCTTGAGTGGGGATGTAGACATTGCGAAAAGCGACGATGAACCTTTGGACTACTGGTTATGCAGGCTTGACCTGTGACCAGAGCTGTCCCAATTTGCCATACAACTTCTCTCTTGCCCTGCCGCAAGCGTCCTGTCAGAAAAGACCTTCAGTGCAGCTGGAGGCATAGTTACTGAGAAGAGAAGTCGCCTAAGTCACGACAGTGTTCAGTACCTGACCTTTATCAAAATGAATGAGGAATGGATCCCGGAGGGCTACTGTACGACCGAAGACTAAGTCAGTCCCCACACACAGCATCTCTGCCTGCAGGCCGCTTGCCTTCTCCGCAACCACCAACAGGGTCCAGGACTCTAGGCGGATTCCTGAAGCTACACTAATTTTTCTGGTGCGTGTACATGCCTGCCTAATTTTTCTGGCTGCACTGCGGGCGGCTGCAACAAAAAAAACAAAAAGGCATGTACATGTGCCCATCCCCCTTCGTGATCATTACCTTGCCGCGGTGAAGGGGCTTGCGTATCACAATGAAGCAATGACCGCCGGCTATATGAGTGTCTCGGGTGGGGGTGGCACACAAAAGATAATAAGGTCGTTGCTTCATTGTGGTCAGACCAAATTTGATCAGCTGGACTGTTGTTCTATCATTGAGCTACCACAGCCCGTCGACCATATGGGCTTGAAAAACGCCACGGCCTACACTCTGGCCACGGTGTGCACCAGTCCAGCACGGCCGTCACTACGCAAACAGCTGTTTGCGGTGCGTTACACAGTGAGTTTGGTGTGCCAGTGTGAAGCAGAACTCTAATTACACTCCCTGATTGATGTATACCCATGCAAGATGTTTGAAAGCACGTTAGGCCTGCAATTTAGCATTCAATGTGATTTCTGCCCTTAAAACGCTGCTTTGCGTCAAATCCAGATTTTTCCCCGGGACTTTGGGCATGTATCCCACTCCGCCATGCCCCCCCCTCCAGGTGTTAGACCCTTTGAAACATCTTTTCCATTACTTTTGTGGCCAGCATAATTTTTTCTATTTTTCAGAGTTCGCCTCCCCATTGAAGTCTATTGCGGTTTGCGAACTTTTACGCGAACCGAACCTTCCGCGAAGATTCGCAAACCGAAAATCGGAGGTTTGCGACATCTCTACTGATGTTTCACTCTTTCAGGCAGAATAAGGAAGAAAAAAAAAAAAAAAAAAAAGGAACAGACAAGTTATTTGTGCTTCACACTAAACATACACATGTCTATCTCATTGTGTCACATCACCTCGGTTGTCCTTTAATAGTAACTAAGTCAGTGATTCAAAAAATTTCATCAGCATATTCCAGGTCAGTTATGAGAAGGTACTGCAGCCAAAATGTAGAGTAGAAAATAATAGATAGACAGCAGCATTTTCAGACTGAGGGTAGGGTCTGTAATAACAGCCTACAGAATTTTAAGTTTACTTTAACCCTTTCTGGACCAGCACCCTCTGCCCCCTTAAGGACCAGAGGGTGCTGGTCCAGCAAACCGCTGCTTCCCGACGAATCGCCGCAAGTTACCGTCGCTCCCGCCGGATACGCCACTTTGCCCCTGCCGCAGGCTGCTCTCTCTGCCGCCGCTTTCATTGGCTCCTGACCCTGTCACTCCATGTAAGCCAATGGGAACGGCTTACATGAATGACAGGGCCAGGAGCCAATGAAAACGGCTCCTGCCCGGCTCACAGTGCTCTGCCGTCATAGAGGCGGCAGGGCAGCACATTGCGGCAGGGGCAGAGCTGACCGAGCGACGCGGACGGGCTGGGGCGCGCGGTCAATGGGACGTAGAGTTTACGTCCGGTCAGGACCGCAGCGCCCCCTGCCCGACGTAGATTCGTACTCGCTCGGTCCGAAAGTACTTAAAGGGAATTTTCTTGCTAGAATCTTTTCAAAGCAACATTGAGATGTGTGAGGATTTACATGATAAACCAAATCTGGAGGGAAGACACTGGCTGAAATCTCTTCCAATTTCCTTCAAGCTAAAGGGGCGCTGAAATATTTGGATTCTAGCCCTAATTTCCAAATGCCCCAGGCCAGCAGCTGCTGCTGAAGGTTCAAATTACACAAATTATAAACCCAATAAATAAACGGTCTAACGATTACAAATCATGGAAGATGTAGGGTCCTTTCACAGTGTCTTTTGCATTGCAATAGGTTTGTATGGGGCTTACTTATGGAGCGCAGTCTGGCAGACTCTGGTGAAATATCGCACATTTACATTGGCAGTGAAGCACACTTTCATTGTACTGTATGCTTTACTGTACAGTATCACCACACATCTAACATGAGGTCCAACTTTTCAGCAGGGCAGCATTGTGATTGTAATACAATGTCACAGTTTCTCAATTTTTTTTAAGTGTCCCCTTTTGGCAATTTATATCAGAGCAGGAGGCAGCTAATTTGGGCACCAGACATAGCCAGAACCGCAATTCACAAGAATGGATTAGTAGTGTTAGGTATACGGTTTACAGTAGGGCTAGTTTAAGGAAGAGGTAGATGCCTTAGTAGAATAGCAGCAGTACTGCTGATATTCTACTAGCAGCTTTAGCTGGCTCCCAAATGTATTTGGCACCCTCTTTACATGTATGCATTACCCTTTGGCCCTTTCTGGTGTTCTTTATTCAGGTGGAGGGAGATCAGTGCTAATCCTCCACTGGGACTACAGCCAAATTTGAGCCCCATCCATCTCTGTCTATTACTGCCTGTTTCCCGTTGCATATCTTAAAGGGAAACAGAGAGGAAGGACAGTAAAAAAAATAAATAAAAAGATTTCATATAGACGCAATCATCCGCTTCCTTTATCGCCGGTACCGGGTCCCGTCACTTCCGGCGGACGCAACCAATTGTCCGCAAACACGGGCTCCCTCCATACCCTTACGCATGCGGCTACGTAAGGCGCCGCACGCGTAAGGAGAGAGCACCAGTGATGCGGAAAATTGGCCACGTGCTTCCGCCAAATGTACAGGACCCGGTACCGGCAAATACAGGCAGCGGAGGACGGTGGCGTGGGAGCGATCGAGGCTTATGGGGCTGAAGGAAGCCCCAGGTATGTATAACATCTTTTACCTTCTTCAGCTCTAGTTCTGTAAGTAGTTTTTTTGGCATCTTTGTTAACCCCCTTGGTGTTCTAATTCTTTACAGATTTTAGGGTCTAAAAGCAGTGCAATTATATTGCATGCTTTTAGATCCTAAAACCTGGGGGGGAATGCTGCTAGGGAGCTCTACAGCAACCCAGCACTCGCTCACTTCCCTGGGATCCAGCGCTGCAGTTTTCTCTCTGTCCTCTGGTTGGCGATGTAACCCTACAGTGAAAGTGCCAGCTGTCATCATGACAATAGACCAGGCATGGGCAAACTTGGCCCTCCAGCTGTTGAGGAACTACAAGTCCCACAATGCATAGCAGGAGTCTGACAGTCATGTTTCTAGGTCTTCCAATTGATAAGACAGGAAATTACAGCAAAGCATTTCTAGACTATTTTCATGTTAGGACTTGAGGCATATGACTGCCATATTTGTCACCTTTTGAACAATACCAGTAGCCTGACCGTTGTGCTCATCGCTTTGGCTGCAGTAGTGTCTGAATCACACTTCTGTCAAAACATCTGATCTGCATGCTTGCTCTGGGTCTATGGCTTAAAGTGAAACTTACATATGTAGTACATGTACTGCGCAGGACGGCAATGGTGACGGGATTGTGATCGAGGATGCACTGGCCTGGTGACAGCAACTAGCTAGGCACCAAAAATAAAACTGAGCCACGGCGGGGACTGGATGATCTGTGACTGCGGGGGCACGGGACATCTGCAGAGGGGTGGAGGAAGTCCCAGGTAAGTGAAACTTTTTTTTTTTTTCCAGCTTGGCCAAGTAAGGCCACATACACACATCAGACCATAGTCTTTAGAAAATGAAAGATCACAGACCAATTTTACCCCCTTCCATGTAGTATGAGAGCCATACCTACACAGTCTTTTCTATGGAGCTGAACTCCACATCAGAAAAAAAAAATCTTTGCAAGATGCTGCACACACAGATGCTGTACAGACACAAAAGATCAGTATCTGCAAAAGATCTGTTCCTGCCAAAAATCCATTCCTGCAAATTGCAATGATAGTCTATGAGATCTGCAGATCAGCATACACACCTTAACTGACATTCATCTGCAGATCAGACAATCATCTGCAGATCTGAAAATCCATCCTGGTGGATCTGATCTGCAGATGAACATCTGTTAAACAAGGTGTGTATGACGGTCCGCAGCTATCATAGACTATGAATGCATTTTGCAGGAACGGATCTTTTGCAGGAACAGATCTTTTGCAGGAACAGATCTTTTGCAGATACTGATCTTTTCAATGTCTACAGCATCTGTGTGTGCAGCATCTTGCAAAGATTTCTGTCTGATGGGGAGTTCAGCTCCATAGAATAGACTGTGTAGGTATGGCTCTCATACTACATGGAAGGGGGTAAAATTGGTCTGTGATCTTTCATTTTCCAAAGACTATGGTCTGGTGTGTGTATGAGCCTTTAGATTCACTTTTAAGTATTAGAGACAGCTGATTTGCAGGACAGCAAGGCAATGTGCATTGTATAAAAGCAAATAAATGTCAGTTCCCATATTGCTTATTTCAGGTGTGCTTGATGTCAGTCTACACTTTACGACTGCCACTGTGGTTCTTGTATATCACAGGTCGATGGAAACACGTTTTTTTGCCCAATTAGTTATTTTTGTATAAACTAATATCTAATTAGGCAAAAAAAAAATGTATTAGATACAGCCAGCTTTAGCTTGCAATACCTTCCTAGAGAGGATTGTTCAGATGGCGCTTGGAACTGTAAATATACAGTATATATTTTACGGTACACAATTCTCACACAGGATCTATGTACTACAAACACCTTATCTGTCCCAAGCTGACATGTAACTGTCACTGCAATCTTAAGTATCTCTAGCAATCTTTTCTCTACTTCATCATTAAGTTCATGGAGGACACAACCATGAGGGCCTATTCACACTAGTGCTATTAGCGGGCTTTACCACTAATAGATTTTTTAAATGGTAGCATAATTGTAACTGTATGGTCGAGATCTCATTGCCATGATAAAGGTGCCCATACACTCGTCAGATTGGCAGCAGATAGATAAGAAATGCATCTGATGATCTATCTGATGCGTTTTTAGAACATTTTTTACCAGGATAGAATTCCAATAGATTTCAGTTTGAAATCTATTGAAATTCGATCTGATGGCATTTTTTTGCCATCAGATTTCCATTAAGGCCAATGCAAACTGATAAGCAATCTCATCAGATCGACCTAAATTTTCCACCCTGCAAGTTCGATGGAAATCAATCGAAATCGATCGAAATCGGCCGTCGATCGGTCGATTGGCCAACCGATTTGCAATCGATCGGGATCGATCGGTCGGCCAGAAAATCTGCTGAGTGTATGGGCTGCTTTAGCGTCAATCGCTAACGTGCCGCATGCAGCATTTTGCCATGATTGAAGAGCGATCATGATTGGCATGCTAATAACGTTATTAAAGTGATAATCAGAAAAAATGAGTACAGTGATTTCACCACCAAACTTGCAGTAAAATCACCTGCACAAAACATTTTTGCGTTGAAAAGTGTGAATGGGCCCTGTTCAGTTGTGTTGCAGAATAATTCTGTAGGTCAACTCACTGCCCAGAATGATACTATGAGGCTGTCCACAGTACTGCATTGTAACTGATGGCGTTATTCTAACTCGCTGCATGCAGGCTTTGTATAAAGTCTATATCTAGTCTCCACTGCAGTTCACAGTCATATCACATAACATGTTATGCAACTGACCGCTGTGAACCTAGTCTTAAGGTGCCCATACACTCGTCAGATTGGCAGCAGATAGATAAGAAATGCATCTGATGATCTATCTGATGCGTTTTTAGAACATTTTTTACCAGGAAAGAATTCCAATAGATTTCATTTTGAAATCTATTGAAATTCGATCTGATGGCATTTTTTTGCCATCAGATTTCCATTAAGGCCAATGCAAACTGATAAGTAATCTCATCAGATCGACCTAAATTTTCCACCCTGCAAGTTCGATGGAAATCCATCGAAATCGACCGTCGATTTGCAATCGATTGATCGATCGATCGATCGGTCGGCCAGAAAATCGGCTGAGTGTATGGGCTGCTTTAGTCAATGGAGTAAAAATAATTCTGACTTCCATGCAGCTTGGAATTGGTCTAATAAACAGCAGGAAGTGCATTTGGCTATCCCATTATGGAGCTGCCTATAACTTGCATTCAAGCCCAAATTTGTCCCTCAATTACCTTATCTAATGATGAGTAACATAATGGATTTTCTTTACTACCAAGTTCACAGTTTTCCAACCACTTATGGTAAAGGTTTTGTGCACAGCATAAATGGTGTATTAATTATCTGGCTTGCTACATTTGCAAGACTGGGGGCATGGCTAGCTGCTGAGCTGAATGGCTGCCTGAGACCAGAGCTCTCTGCTAGAATACCCTGGTAAGCGGCTAAAAGCAGTCTGAGAAGCCTCTAATTTATTACAGAATGATGGCTGAACTCACTGAGGAGGAATACCAGTGGAAGAAGGTGAAAAACAGCTCTCCAGCGCTGAGAAGACTGACAGATTACTACCCTGCAGAAAAGCAAGATGGCCACCGCTATCCCCAGCAGGCCAGGACTCCTTCTCCCCTGCACACTCCATCCCCTCTACAGCAAAGGAATCGCTTTGCCCCTCTATCTACACCATACTCCAGGGGCCATCAGGCGATTTATGAAGAGGACAGCGATGAGGAGGAACATCAGCGGCAACAGCCGTCTAAGAAGAGCCGCGAGCGGAGCCCACTGAAGCCGGGACCCACAGTAACGCAGCTGGCCGAGTCAGAGAACCAGGAAGCCGGTAAGCTACTAGCGGGAACGCATGCGTACAAAAATCCGCATCCCAATGCAATCCCTATGGGAACTCACGCGTACACAAATCCGCATCCCGGCTCCCAGGCGTACGAAAATCTGCATGCTCCAATGCATCCCCAGGCGTACGGAAATCCGCATACAGATGCCCAGGCGTACGGAAATCCGCATACAGATGCCCAGGCGTACAATCAAGCAGGGAGAAACAGTCAACTCCTACCCAGACCCTCCTTTTACCCAGCTCCTGTTACTGACACATTAGATCCTCTTGAATCATTCCCAATTACTGACCAGCCCATCTCCCAGCAATTTCTCAAGGACATTTTACTCTCCTTCAGAGCAGATGCAAAAAGAGACATGCAGGCACTTTTTAATCATGTCACCCAGTTGGAAGAGGTAACTGACAATAGAATCTCCAAGTTAGAACAACGCATAGAGGAAATGACTATAGCTCATAACGAGTTAGTTGACTCACAAAGGAATCTTATAACACAAAACAAATGGATGAAGGAAAAAATATCAGATAATGAGGACAGAAATAGGAGGAACAACAAAGATAAGAGGAGTTCCAGAATCTGTGGGCACTAATGACCTCAAAGACTTTGTGAAAGACATTCTTAAAACAACCTTTACAGCTTTAACTGAAAGCAAACTCACAATAGATAGAGCCCACCGACTCCCCAAACCTTCTCATCTCCCCAAACACCTACCCTGTGATGTGATCACGCGCATCCATTTTTTCCATGCCAAGGAAATGTTACTCTCTGCGACTAGAGGAGGGAAGAAACTTCCCCGACCATACCAAGACCTGGCTCTCTACCAGGACCTTTCCCAGGCAACCCTCCATGCGAGAAGACAATTCGCAGAGATTACCACTACTCTACGACACAGAAAGATTGATTATTCCTGGGGATTCCCACCGAAACTTTTGATCTCAGACAACGGTGTGACGTATGCTGCTAAAAGCCCAAAGGAAGCTTACTGCCTTTTGGAAAAATGGAACATTCCTATCTTTGTACCAAGAGATCCCAGGAGGGATAAACCAATCAGGTTACCTTATCCAAGCAATTAGTCTCTCCAAAACAACCTAATAGGATTGAGACGCAACAAGAGATGGATACTACTCAGCCACCACCAAACCCAACAGAAGAAGACAACTCTGCTGAGGCTACCTCAGTTTCTTAGAAGAATGGGTATTCAGCCACAAAACTTTTCCCCACAAGAAACCCTTTCCCTAAGGTATACGGTTTTTGGATCAAGGCCACATTGTGGTCATTGTCTACTAACTTTCTTTGATCCAATTCTGAACTTTCGTTGTGTGAGAGTCATTATGAATGACTTTGCTGTCACTAAAGTTACTGTTATTGTTATCCTTTTTTTTCTGTTGACCTCACTCTTTATATTCACAGGTCTAAGTATGGACTTTAGTTTTTTGTCAGATGACTTTAAGATGTCAGACTGGAATTTTCTTTCCTTCCCAGGAAACTTTCTAAAAAGGAAATTTCTACACACAACTTCTGGAACAGTAAGTGATTATGTTACCCACAGGTTTATCATGTCTTTTATAAAGCTAAAATTATTTACTCATGTCACATGATCTCAATCTACTCTCCCTGAATGTAAGAGGCCTAAATTCCCACAGAAAGAGATATCTGCTACAAAAATTAATTAAGGAAGAATATATTGACATATTATGTATTCAAGAAACCCATCTAAATAAAGAAGGAGCACAAAAATTGAAATTACACCAATTTACCCAAATTTATCATTCCAATCTTATTAAAAATAAAAAATGTGGAGTCCTCATCGCGGTGAAAGACTCAGTAGGCCTACAAGTCGAAAAGACTTTCACCGCAAATGACGGCAGAATGGTAGTTATAGTCGGCAAAATCAATTCACAAGATGTAACTATAGCCAACATATATGCACCTAATACACATCAGGTAAATTACTTGAACAAAAAACTGGCAAAAATCAACCAACTTAAGAAAGGCCACCTGTTTATTTCAGGAGACCTTAACGCAGTGGTAGATATACAATCAGACTGCACATCCAGCCGTAAAAGACCCCCCACTTCCATCCAACCCACTCTGACCAAGGCCGAACTTTATGATGTTTGGAGATGTCATCATCCTACAGAGAAAACATACACCTTCTACTCCCCAGTACACAAAAACTTCTCTAGAATTGACTACTGTCTGGTGGATAGGTTCTCTTTACCCCTAATTTTAAACATTAACATTGGCCCTAGAGTTTGGTCAGATCACTCCCCTATATTTATGAAAATTCAGCTTCAAAACACCACTCAATCATACAAGAATTGGAGAATGAATAATTATACACTAAACTCCGAACACTCTTTCCCCCAAATCAAAACAGAACTTCTAGAATACTTTAAATTCAATGACACAACAAATATCCAGATCAATTCTTTGGAATGCCCACAAAGCTTTCATAAGAGGAGTTTTTATCAAACACAGCGCCATACAAAAGAAAAAATACAGGGAAAAAACAGATAAACTACTTAATAAAATCAAATCCTTAGAATCCGAAATTTTTACAAAAAAGAAAACAGATCTAATTCCAATTTTAGAACATACTCGTCATGAATTGGCGGACTGTTTATACACATACTATGACAAATGGCAAATAATGCTTAAAGAAACCTCCTACTATGAAAGGAATAAAGCGGGCAAAGCTATGGCAAGAAAGATTAAAGGCCGTAGAATATACCAACGCATCATAAAAATAAAACACCCCCAAACTAAGAATCTAGTATATCACCCACAAGATATAGTAGAAGCCCTCGCCTCATACTATGAGACCTTATATAACCTTCAAACAGATCCAAACACTCACGTCCCCTCTCCAATGGAAATTGATAAGTACTTGGAAAAAGTCAAACTACCAGCCTTATCTGAATTTGAGAAAAAATACACAGGAGTACCTTTCCACCAGCAGGAAGTACAACTTGCCATTAAAAAACTTTAAAAAAGGATAAGGCACCAGGGGTCGATGGCTTCACTAATGCATACTACCAAAAATTTAGTGATACTTTAGTCAAACCTCTTACTGAAATGTTCAATGAGGTAGCAACCCTTGGTGCCTTCCCCAAGGAAAACCTTTCAGCCATAATAACTACAATCCCCAAAGCGGGGAAAGACCCTACGGATCCTGGAAATTACAGGCCTATATCGCTCCTCAACACTGACATCAAGATCTATGCTAGAGTCATTGCGAATAGGCTTGCCCCCCTGATTCCACAGTTAATCCACCCTGATCAAGTGGGATTTGTTAAGGGGAGATCGACTAATGATGGTACTAGGAAGGTACTTGCTTTGTTGCATGAACTTAGACTCTGTCGGACGCCTACTCTCTTCGTCTCCTTGGACGCTGAGAAGGCGTTCGACAGAGTCAATTGGGTATACATCTCGAAAGTTTTGTCAAAATTTGGTATGTCAGAATTTTTACACAAAGCTATATCTGCATTATATGGTCAACCATCTGCAAGAGTATCTTCCTCAGGCTCCACTTCTTCTTCCTTCAATATCACTAACGGAACTCGCCAAGGTTGTCCCCTTTCACCCTTGATATTCATCTTAACATTAGAACCTTTAGCCCAGAAAATAAGAGATAATCCCTCAATCCACGGTGTACCCCTTAAATCATCAAACACTAAACTAGGTCTATACGCCGATGACATACTTCTCTATTTACAGAAACCCCTTACTTCCCTCCCCAATTTAAATAAGGAATTAGAACACTTCTCAAAGATTTCATTTTACAAACTGAACCATACGAAAACAATTATCCTTCCCTGTCATGTACCCAAAGCCACGATAGACAAACTAAAGAAGCGATGCCAATTCACCTGGACAGACAAATCTGTAAAATATCTGGGTATCCAGATTACCCCCACAGTAGCCCAACTATTTAGAGAAAACTACCAACCTTGGTTATCCAAACTAAAATCACAGCTAGAAAACCTCAATAAATTAGAATTTTCCTGGATAGGCAGAGTAAACACCTTTTAAGATGATGATACTCCCACAACTCCTCTATTTATTTAGAAATCTCCCCATTAGAATACCCCAACAATTTTTCATTAGCCTACAAAAATTACTCAATAAATTCATCTTGTTAAGCAAACATTCAAGATTTTCAAACAAAATATTAACGCTCCCTATCTCTAAACTTGGTTTTGGTACCCCAGACCTTGAAAAATATTATCAAGCGATCATAATAGAACAATCTAGAACAGTTTGGTCAGGAGACTCTTCAAAACAGTGGTACACCATTGAAGAGGAACAATTAGCTACTGGATCCTACAAGTTATTTCTTCTGTCTAGATTAGTTTGGAAGGTCCAACAAAATACAAAAAACCCAGTTTCAGCCAATATGCTTAGAATCTGGAAAATATTGCTGAAAATCTATAAAAAAAAGATACTCTAGCTGTTGAGATGCCTACTCCTCTGGCAACACTCAATGCTGTTATTAAAGGTATAAGCTCAACAATCGAAAACTGGACTTCCTGCGGCATTATGGACATAAAGGATTTGCTTGTGGATTCTAAAATTAGGTCATTTGAAAACTTGATCGAACTATATAATATTTCCAAAACCGATGAACCAACTTATCTTAAAGTGCATAGATTCCTAGCCAGACACCCCCTAACTCCAATAATTATCCCACCAAAAATTAAAAAACTAATTCTACCTGAAAAAACAAATCTGAAAGGCACATCCACTATATACAAAACAACATTAGAACTTAAAGATGAAGCACCCACTTGGCAACTTAAAGCTTGGCAAGAGCTTCTACAAACCGAAATTAGTCAGGAAGCCTGGGAACTAGCCTACAAATCTTTAAAGAAATCCTCACACTGTACTAACCACCAAGAAAGTTTCCTTAAATGTGTGTGGAAATGGTATATGTCACCAGAAAAGATCAGTAAGTTTGATCATAAAGCCTCCCCCCTCTGCTGGAGAGGATGTAATGAAAATGGTTCTCTTCTACATATATTCTGGAGCTGCCCCAAACTTCGAAAGATGTGGAAAGACATAGAATCTTGCCTCAAAAAACTCCCAGTATCATTGGAAACTATACCCCCTTCAATGTCCCTCTTGCACCTTGGGACTATGGACCTGCCCCCCAAAGAACGACTAATAATGAATCATATTTTTATCACTACTAGACACCTAATTGCTAGTAATTGGAAATCTACATATGTACCCCAGATTGACGAAATATTAAAAATTGTTGAAGCTAACCTATTGGCTGAAAAGTCATGGGCTATTAGGAATGTCAATGTTCAGTCGTTTTGGGGAAGAGCAGGTTTATGATCCATTATATACCCTGAGACAACCCTGAGCGAGTTCTAAGATGCCCTAACTATACTCTCTACTCTGGAGAATTTATGAAGTCCTCTTACTAAGGAATACAAAATATAACAGAGATATCAACATAAATAAATACTATAATTATACTTGAATGCACGTCTTGAGACATATGTCTGATAACCTGTGGATATGTATCTTATATATCTGAGAATTCAATACACCATACATATGATTCGTAGGAATGTTACTGTTCAACGTATATGGTTATTGTTATTTGTTTAATTTGGGTTTTGTTGTTATAGACTGGCAGATTTAGCTATTTTTAGCTAAATTACTCCAGTTCGGTTATTATTTAATAGCTACTATGTTATTAAAGATATAGTCCCATAAGGACTGAAGGTCACAATACATACAACCCCCAACAATAAGATATCTTTTAGATTAGATTGATATACGTGGATGCCCTCTTTTTGGGAATAAAGGGATATTACTTCCTATCCCAGATAGAAGGGTATCTTGTATTACCAATAAACAAACAAAGCAAACCAAACGAATATAATGCAACAAAGTAATTACTACTCATAATAAACAATAAGAATATATAGTAATTCATAATATATCACAATACTTCACAACTCCCCTGACCAATACAGAGGTCAACACTGGAATCTGTCTATGACCTCTCCGGACTCTATCTATGGATCAGATTATTTTAGAGCTTGTGCCATACCTACCCTTTTCCACCAATCAGAACAGTGGACTGTCTGAAATCTCTGTAGGGTGGTCCATTCCCCCATTTTTCAGACAGCCAAGTTCAACTCAAGATCTAATTTCATAAGTATTAGGTTCAAGGTACAAGCTTTGAGGATTCAACTACCCAATCTAGAGTCTGGAAGACATAGAACACAATCCAATCCAGCAAAACAGAAATGTTTTATATATGAGCAAATTCTACTAGAAATAATCAAAGAATTACACACAACAACTTCACCAATACTATTGTAAATACTCTGTTGACTGTATAACACACAATTACTTACCCTACTACACTGTATACTGTACTTTATATATACTTTTATTTATTTGTACTGTAAGCTTTAACTGTAAACTTATATGCTATACTGTCAACTGCATTATCAAACATTTAATGTCATAATGTGACTGTTTATGTATATTTTGAAATTCTTTAATAAAAATTATTGAAACCTACATTTGCAAGACTGTCTATGTGAATGTCAGATGCAGTTTGGTGAGGAAAATAAAATAGCACTGCCCTGTCCAAACTCTGTTTTCCCATCATCACCCATACAAAGTACAGTAGTTGAGGGAGGAGCTGGGAGTAGGCACAGGGATGAGCATACAAATGATAATCATACAGAAGCAGGGCCTTTATACATGCAGCCACAGCAGAGCGGGTTAACTCACCACTGTCCCTGTGGTACATCTTCTGGCTCTGAAGGAGGAAGCATCCAAGTATTGGAGGGACAAGAAATCTTTCACAGTGAATGCAATAGTGATGGCGTTGCAACATGAGGGCTCACATCCACTAACAGCCTTTTCTAAGCTGTAGTGATTTGAAAAAGCTCTTGCTAATGCACTGCTATAGAGGATTTTTATAAAATCACATCACTGAAGTGGGATCACACCCATAGCATTACATTTACAAGAGCTTTTCAAATCGAAAAGCGCTCCTAGAGGGTTCCAGGTTTTAAGTGTGAAAGAATCCATTACATATCACCTGAGAGCAGAGGAGGTAACTAGCACATTTTGTTGAGCTGAAAAAAAGGCTTATAGGCCAATATATAAAAGTACATATAACGACCAGGGCTTTGGAGTCGGAAGCAATTTTGTCATCAATAATTTCTATATACAGTAATCTCTGTTTAGTCCACAAACATGAAATAAACCAATCAAAATTAGTTACTTGTGCTGCTTCAATAAAGCAGTCCCCATATTAGTCAGATATATTTGATTGTGATTGTATATACAGGTCCTTCTAAAAAAAAATAATTGCATATTGTGATAAAGTTCATTATTTTCTGTAATGTACTGATAAACATTAAACTTTCATATATTTTAGATTCATTACACACAACTGAAGTAGTTCAAGCCTTTTATTGTTTTAATATTAATGATGCTCATGAAAACCCAAAATTCCTATCTCAAAAAATTAGCATATCATGAAAAGGTTCTCTAAACGAGCTATTAACCTAATCATCTGAATCAACGAATTAACTCTAAACACCTGCAAAAGATTCCTGAGGCTTTCAAAAAACTCCCAGCCTGGTTCATTACTCAAAACCGCAATCATGGGTAAGACTGCCGACCTGACTGCTGTACAGAAGGCCATCATTGATACCCTCAAGCAAGAGGGTAAGACAGAGAAAGAAATTTCTGAACGAATAGGCTTTTCCCAGAGTGCTGTATCAAGGCACCTCAGTGGGAAGGAAAAAGTGTGGCAGAAAACGCTGCACAACGAGAAGAGGTGACCGGACCCTGAGGAAGATTGTGGGGAAGGACCGATTCCAGACCTTGGGGGACCTGCAGAAGGAGTGGACTGAGTCTGGAGTAGAAACATCCAGAGCCATCGTGTACAGGCGTGTGCAGGAAATGGGCTACAGGTGCCGCATTCCCTAGGTCAAGCCACGTTTGAACCAGAAACAGCGGCAGAAGCGCCTGACCTGGGCTACAGAGAAGCAGCACTGGACTGTTGCTCAGTGGTCCAAAGTACTTTTGTGGATGAACGCAACTTTTGCATGTCATTCGGAAATCAAGGTGCCAGAGTCTGGAGGAAGACTGGGGAGAAGGAAATGCCAAAATGCCTGAAGTCCAGTGTCAAGTACCCACAGTCAGTGATGGTCTGGGGTGGCATGTCAGCTGCTGGTGTTGGTCCACTGTGTTTTCTCAAGGGCAGGGTCAACTAGCTAGCTATCAGATTTTGGAGCACTTCATGCTTCCATCTGCTGAAAAGCTTTATGGAGATGAAGATTTCATTTTTCAGCACGACCAGGCACCTGCTCACAGTGCCAAAACCACTGGTAAATGGTTTACTGACCATGGTATTACTGTGCTCAATTGGCCTGCCAACTCTCCTGACCTGAACTCCACAGAGAATCTGTGGGATATTGTGAAGAGAAAGTTGAGAGACGCAAAACCCAACACTCTGGATGAGCTTAAGGCCGCGATCAAAGCATCCTGGGCCTCCATAACACCTGAGCAGTGCCACAGGCTGATTGCCTCCATGCCACACCACATTGAAGCAGTCATTTCTGCAAAAGGATTACTGATCAAGTATTGAGTGCATAACTGAACATAATTATTTGAAGGTTTACTTTTTTTTTGGTTTTAAAAACACTTTCCTTTTATTGGTCGGATGAAATATGCTAATTTTTTGAGATAGGAATTTTGTGTTTTCATGAGCTGTATGCCAAAATCATCAATATTAAAACAATAAAAGGCTTGAACTACTTCAGTTGTGTGTAATGAATCTAAAATATATGAAAGTCTAATGTTTATCAGTACATTACAGAAAATAATGAACTTTATCACAATATGCTAATTTTTTGAGAAGGACCTGTATGATGTGTACACAGGAATCTCATATATACTACATCTATTCTGTAAGAATAAAGCCTGATGTGTAGCCGTGTCACTATAAGAGATGTTGAAAATAATTCTGCGTTGATGCTGATTTATGCAAATGTATGCACTCCCTTTGCTCATGAAATCAAATTTGATATGTTTAAATTTAGTTTGGTGACTTCGAATTAAAGGGTATCTGAGACAGATAGAAAGTAAAGTTTTATACATACCTGGGGCATCCTTCAGCTCCATTCAGGCTAATCAGTCCCTCGCTGTCCTCCACCACCTGGATCTTCTGCTATGAGTCCCGGTAATTCAGCCAGTCAGCGCAGTGTGGCCACATGCCGCTCTCACAGCCAGGAGCATTCTGCACCTGCGCAATAGTGCTGCGCAGGTGTAGTACGCTCCCGGCAGGGGAGTGTGTGCATGCGCACTACGCCAGACTTGCTCAAGTACCTGGACTCATAGCAGAAGATCCAGGTGGCGGAGGACGACAGAGAGGGACTGATTAGCATGAAGGAGGCTGGAGGAAGCCCCAGGTATGTATAAAACTTTAAATTCATCTGTCTCAGGTTTACTTTGTTACACAGTAGTACTATACTCTACATATACACTCCCCACAGAGCTGCAGGGAATCCACTGAGAATGTTGTGCACATTGAACACAGAGGTGTTGTCCATCAGCCATAAACCTGGTTCAGATTGTGCTTGAAGAATGAGTAATAGTGGAAGAATCCCCTCATTCCCCTGCAGAGTACCTCCACATCATTCTTACATGTACCCACAGTTACATTGCCTAGGGCCTGATAGATGTTCTTTGTTCCGGTTTGTACCTTTTTCAAGTACTCTTACCAAGGACTAGTTTTAGTCTATGACTAAAGGGAATAAATATGGCAGTCTACATATCCTTCTCACTTCAGTTGTCTTTTAAAATTCCTAAGCGTTGGCAGTTAAGAGATGAATTTCATGTTACATACTTCCAATCAACAAGATTGTAATATGCAAATTAGAGGAGTCAGAGTCGGAGGAATCCTAAACTGAGGAGTCAGAGGATATTTGTAACGACTCCACAGCCCTAACAGTTAATCAGGAGGGCAATCTCGGAGCTGCCTCTAGGACTAATGTAAAATGGTTTCCAAAAACAAAAAAGCAAAGTATGCATACAATTGAATACTGTGGCACAGAAAAATAGAGCAATTACTTTGAGAAACCTTTCAGAATGCTGGTTTCAGTCAACATCTGGAACTTTTCTGCTTGCTCTAGGCAACAATAAAAGTTGCTTATGAGGTCTATATAAAGTGAACAAAAAAGCCACCACGTTTGTAAGAGGGATTCATTATAGTAGCAATCTGTGCGTTGATCATTCTATTAAACCAAAATGTGTTATCAGAAAACCACAACTCTTATTTCTGGTTGGAGAAAGTACCATAGCACTGTGCGGCCCATAGACATTCACTACAACTGTGTACTGCTACTTTCTAAAGCGGCAAACTGAAACAAGCCTGTTCTCCACTGTAGCCTATAGCATTCTCTGCTTTCTAAATGGAGGGGGCTTTTTGGTGATCTACAAAGTAACAACGTGCTATAAATATGGCCATTGCTGGTTTTTGCTGAAAATGGCGATAAAAAAAAGTAGTGATCTTACATTAAAGTAGTAATCAGTTATACAGTCGACAAAAGCTACCCAAAATTGCTCCGATTCCTAATCCATAGCCATGTTAAAAAGAGAAGTTGGTGCGCCAAGAGCAAGCTGACTAAGATGCAAACAGAGACAACAAGTGTTCTTCAGATAGTATGTATTGTTAGCCTGTATTCACCAGCCTAAAAGGATGGTGCCACTACTATGCTAGACACAGAACACTAAAAGAGACCTTGCAGCTAGCCACTCAATTAACAACAAAGTCACAACAGATCTCCTTTAATGGACATGGCAGGAATAGCGTTGCTACAGGAACAGTTTGTCACTGCTGTTCCTGATGACATTCAACATAAGCATTTAACACACTGAAGAAAACAAAAAAAAAACTCTAAAAATGTTTTTGTTTTTTTAATTTATCTCTGGAATAAATTATCTTGTATATAGTCCAGTTGGGACATACAGAATACTAGTGACAAGAAGGCATCTAAGCAGGGAGACCAGTCACTATATATTGCCTTTATTACACTAAGGGGGTTGGCCATTACCAGGACCCCTTCAAACCCAAAGCGAGATCATTCACACACACTCTTCCAAACTGGATCTGCTGAAAATCCTCTCATCTCAGAGCAATGACAGCTGCCAATCTCACTCCTTTGGTCTTTTAGAAAGCAATAAGGAAATGGAAAAAAAATACAATTAAAAAAAAAAAAAAGCTTTATACAGAGTGAGAAAATAAGTTTCCTCTTGTTCCTCGAACAGAAATGACAAAACACATCCACCTCCGCAGAACTGGTTAGAGGGTTGGATGTAAGCATGTGCTCCGCAGGGGTGGTTCCTCCTGTAGTGCGGTGGAGAGGCATGCAAGGCAATGCTCCACACACCCCTATGCAGACAGATTATTTGTAATTTCGCAAATACCAAATTGGGACCCTGCAACATACTCCCTGCATTATGTTCATGGTCATCTGGCCTTCACCCCCTTCCAGTGGGGAATACAGTTCACTGCTGCCTACTACCGTCCCCTCCTTCCTGGGGGTAGGGGCTGGGGTGGGGGTGATGGATCCAAAGTCAATAGCAGCAGTTATTAAAATGATGTCATGAGACTTTTCGCTCATTTGCTGTTTACATTTTTCTTTTACTCTCTCCCCAAATTTCACTGAGGGATAAAAATAAATCTCTGCTATTCGTCCGTCAGATCCTGTACAAAGAGGAGCTCTGAGCGGCTGAGTCCAGCCTCCTGAAGGGTTGGAGGCACAGGAGCTTCCTCGCTGGGAAGGCACGGCAACACTCGTCGGGGAAAATTTGCCGCTATCTGGAAATGCTCAGGGGTCTCTTTCAACGAGAAGAGGAAATCGTGGATCACCTGCAATAAGACAGATTAATACAATATTACAGTGAGAGCTCTATAAACCCACATATGTCAGCGACCATACAATGTAGTAATACAGGGCTTTCTTCACAACAAAATCCATCTATCACAAATAAGAATAGAAGAGGACAACACATTTCACAGGTGTCACCCTACTTCCTGAGGTCAACAACACCAACAATTTACCACAGCATTTCTCAACCTTTTTTTTTTTTCCTGGAGGAACCCTTCAAATCATTTTCTGATCTCAGGGAACCCTTGCATAAATGGAGGGAAAGGGAATATATTTTATAGTAGGATTGGTCATTAAAAGTGGGTGAGGTTAAACACTATTATTGCAATAGTCGCCATTGCATTTTTCTCCTTTACAGGACAGCCATTTCATGCACTCCAATATTGCCCTCAATTATTGCACTCCCCCATTATAGTTGCCCGTGTGAGGGTTTTTTTTTCTCCATCTGCTGTACACACATCCTTTCAATTCTGGCACCCCATATGCTATCTTTTATTCATCACTAATGTAATGTGTCAAAAGTCCAGTGGCCATTGCACCAGCGAAGAAGTAGGGAAGCTAGATTTCAGGATGGGCAAAAAAATGAGTGAAGAGGACATTTAGAAGCTAGGTACGCAACTTTGAAACTTTCTCAACCTGCTAGCGGAGGCAGCTCATCTTGAAGGGGAAAAATGCCAGGGAACCCATGCAAAGTCCTACTTTAAGATATAGCCAAGGGTTTCAGACACCTGAATGATGTGCTAAATAGAAGCTTGTCACTTATCAATTGACAGGAGTCTGCTGTCTGCACATAGGTAAAAAAAAACACAGAAAGGGGACACCGTAAAGCCCAGTAACAGAAAATATTTTCCACTGGGTGCGTTTAGATAAAAATCGGATCACACGTGTTTTGACAATCACTTCAGCACTGAGATTAACATGTATATCGCAATGCTGTTTTTCCACTAGCGTAATTTTTTGCAAATCCTAATTGACGGCCTGCTACATTTTTGGTGCGTTTGCGCAGCAAAATTGCATAGCAATCGTGCTGATATGCGATTTTCTTCACCATTCAGCAATACAAATGATTTTTTAGCCATGTTTTTTTTTTCCTCTCATGTCAGAAATCGCAAGCACAAACATCTTGCACACCTGATGGATCGTGGTGCAACTGCAGTACTGGAAATTGAAGGAAAGCAATCGCGGTTCCTAGTGGAAAAGGGCCCTTACAGCCAATTGGTGAAAACCTATCAAGCTGTGAATGCATTAATGCTGTAGGTATAAGGAATAAAAAAAAACCCTTTAAATTGCGAGACTGGGATACATGCGAGTTCAGGACAGCAATTTTATTCTGGTTGAACTTAATGGACAGATGTCTTTTTTTCAACTAAGTGACTATTATACATTGACTGCTACATCTTGTAACCATCACTACACAGCCAAAGCCAGCACTCATTAGCACAGCAGTGATGCTGGATTTTTATCCTTGTGGCTAAAAAATACCATTACTACTGTAATTGTGAAATGGAGACTTGCATTACTCTGTATATGGATTGAACGATGCTGCCATGCACTTGCATTACAAAGGATGGTTGTAATGTAGTATGTGTGCAGATTAGTCCTTGTTTAGTTACAAATACCGTGCAATGAGCTATGTGAAGGGAAAGATATGAGGAACAAAGAGCAGCATCCATACAAATGGAAAACTTACAGAGAGGGATTGCGTGAAGAGAAACCTCCGCTCCACTCTCGTGTCATTTGGCATCTTAAAGATTATCTTCACACTATCGGGATGGTCCGGCTCTGGCTCTGCCGGAAGACATTCTGACATGCGTACCTTCTCCTCTTGCAGGTTCTGTGGAAGAAGTCAAAGAAAAAACATTAACAAGCCAATCAACCAACTATTCCTCTCTCTCTCCCTCCCCCCCCCCCCCCCCCCAGCATTGTAAGCCTTTTGTATCTTGTACCTTGTATGACCGACTGCTTGTCTGTCACCCAATGTATCTATTCTTCAGCGCTGTGTAGTATGAATGTTATACGAATAAGAATGCAGCACTCACAGCTCCTGTAACTTACACAGCAGGAGGTCTGCAGACAAGTTTACATCAATGTAACATCTCCAAGCAGGGCAGTTGAGGGAAGGACAGCAATAGCAGCTATAAAAATGTCTGTCGCCTCTCCTCCCAGCAAAGTGCATCTGCAAGGGGGGCATGCCATAGAGGCTACGCTACACCAGGCACAGCACTCAGAGACAGCTAATAGCTATCAGTCACCACCTTACCAGGCATTTACAGATAACCATCTGCCCTGCAATGCTGTCTCCCCGGCATGAGCGAGCGCTGCCCCACACTCTTCCCTGTGTTCTGACATCTGACCTGCGAGGCTGGAGGTGAGGCTGGAGCACATTCTGGGAAGTTTGCTGCGATGGGAAGACTGGGTGGAGGAGGAGAGCCCCCTCCTCTGCACTAGTCAGTAGTCACCAGATCGGGATTCAATAGCTCCAGCTCCTTTGAAGTTCCCGCGGTGCCTGTAACTTCAGTTACCAGGCTCTCCCCGCCCCTTTACATCACGCATATGCAGGAGCTGAGGGGAGGGCAGGGCCGGTTTAAGCAACAATGGGGCCCCAGGGCAAAATAAACCTGGGGGGCCCCCCCAACATATACCCCGGAACAAAAATCGGCATTAAGAGACCTTTTTTGCAGCTGGTATAGTCAGGGTGTGAAGCCCCAATTGGTCGGAGCTCCACATTCTGGCTATTCCAGCCTGCATGGGGGACAAGGGGTTAAAAAGTTTCAGGAGGGGGGACCCCACAATTTTTTTTTTTTAAATTCCCACACTCTAAACATAAAAAAAAAAAAATTGGGAAAATAGGAAAACATGCCAGGGATCTTCATACAGCCATATTGCGGCTGTATAGCGATCCCTGGCCAAAGCGCTGCGGCTGCGTATAGACCCCCTGGAAACCCCGTCAGGAAATTTATTGCGCTTTCGTTTGATGCATGTAAAATTACACTACCGTTAGGTTTGCTACTAAAAGTGACATTTACCGCATTTAAAAGTATACTTTTTTTCCTTCGAAACTTTAAAATCGATTTTCTCAAAAACTATTTGAAAAATTGTTTTTCCCTTTTATTCCTAATGATCTCCTTAACATACCCTGCAAATTTAGGGTTTCTAGCATTTAAGGTGGATTTGCTATTAACCATTAAAGTCGGCAGGTTTTTAAATGTGTTTTTTTTTCCTTTGAAACTTTAAAATCGATTTTCTCAAAAACTTTAAGGCCGATTTTGAAAATTTTTTTTCCTCTTGTAGCCACTGGGGGCCCCTACAAGCTCTGGGGCCCTGGGGCAGCTGCCTCCTTTGCCTTAATGGTAGCGCCGGCCCTGGGGGAGGGCGGAGATAGTGTAAGTGACAGCGGCTGGCTCCAATAACACTGCCGCTGCACACTGCATTGAGTGTGGAGGAAGGAAATCTGATGCACGCTGTAACCACAGGTGGGCGGGAAGCTGAGACCAGCCGGGAGTTGCGCCCGGCTAATAGGCTCTGGGGAGAACACTGTAATAATATTTAGAAGCTTATAGTTATTGTCAGCTCATATTAAAATGACACATGAAGCGAGAGGGATATGGAGGCTGCCATATTTATTTCTATTAATACCAGTTGTGTGGCATCCTGCTGATCTTTCATGCATTAGTAATGTCTGAATCACACCTGAAACAACAATTTGGCAAATCCAGTCAAACATCTGATCTGTTGCATGCTTGTTCAGGGTCTACAGCTAAAAGCATTAAAGGCAGAGGATCAGCAGGACTGCCAGGCAATTTGCATTGTTTAACTACTTCAAGACCGCCCCACGCCAATGGGCGTGGTCACGTCTGAAGCCTATGACAGCGGACCACACTGATTGGCTGGCGGGGGGAGGGAGGGGGGGGGATTTATGAATATTTTAAAAAGCAGCACATTTTTATAAAAAAAAACAATAAACAAATGTCTAGGGGGGGGGGGGGGCATCAGACCCCACCAACAGAAAGCTCTGTTGGTGGAGAGAAAAAGGGGGGGGGGGAATCAATTGTGTGCCGAGTTGTACGGGCCTGCAACTATGCCTTAAAGCTGCAGTGGCCCATTTAGTGAACGAGAACCAGACAAATAAAATAGCATATTTATACATACTTGGGGCTTCCTCCAGCCCCAGCAGCCTGGATCGCTCCCACGCCGCCTTTCTCCGCTGCCTCTGTCTGCCGGTACCAGGTGCCGTCATTTCAGCCAGTCGACGCAAGCGCAGTGCGCTCCCTCCGTACTGCGCAGGCGCATGCGTAAAGAGCCGGAGGGAGCCCCTGCGCATGCGGAAAACTGGCCGCGTCCGGTGGAAGTGACGGGACCCGGTACCAGCGATAGAGGCAGCGGAGGACGGCGGCGTGGGAGCGATCCAAGCTTATGGGGCTGGAGGAAGCCCCAGGTATGTATAACATCTTTTCTTCATTTTTCAACGTCGTTAGTCTCTGGTTCCCTTTAAAAATTGCCCTGGTCTTTAGGGGGGTTTTCCACTGCAGTCCTCAAGTGGCTAAAGGACAACCGGGGTGGCATGTGACATGATGAGATAGACATGTGTCTGTACAGTGCCAAAGACAGAAATAACTAGGCTGTGTTCCTTTTTTCCTTTCTCTGCCTGAAAAAGTTAAGCATCAAGTATGCAAGTGACAGTTTCTGTCCGGGTCGGGATCGGGTCAGACTAATGCATAACCCTCAATGTTAAGTAATTACAGCCATAAAGCACTTTACTGTCAGTAAATGGCTTCTTAGAGCATGAGAGAGATAAAAAGGGTCAATATTTCATAGATTTGAGTTCTGACATATGTCAATGAATGTGTTATTGAGCAGAGACAATAATACAGTAAAAACTTTAAAAAAAACTTAAATAGTCATTTTTAGGAGACTGATGATAGATACAATTGTTTTTCTCGTCAATTTGTTTTCACCTCGGATGTCTTTTAAAAGGAACTAAATATGGCAGCCTCCATATCACTCACACTTCAGTTATGCTTTAAAAGTTTGGAAACCCAGACTGACAGATACTTGTACAGATACTTGAATTAAATAATTTGATTCCAACACAATTGTCAACAGGAACATAAAAGAGGCTCAAATTGTTTGCTGAAAAAGTCCAGTTCTGCCAGTAGAGGGCTACTTGTTTTTTATGTGGACAACCCGCAAATTTTCATCCTGATTCAGTACATCATACAGTGCAAATATTACTAAAAAAAAAAAAGAAAGAAAAAAAAAAACTTTTCAAAAAGGAAATTACAATCGAATGACTCATCCACCTTTTCTGTTTTTTTTCATATATTTGATATCATTGGTATAAGAATTGTTGATCATGTGCCATATGTTATAGAGATAAATGCTTTACCTCTAGAGTATTTTCACCGACATTTTTAACGCATGTTCCAAGTTTATCTAAAGGTCTGATGGGGGCTGCAGAAAAACAAGTGTTTTAGTTGAATATCACTATATTACTCGTTCCCCTGGAATATCTCTGCTAAATCTCAAACTAAATGATTTTGGTACTTTACTTGCCCAGAGACAAACTTGTCACAGTGAAGATCCCTCATGCACATCTTTGAAGCTGGACATCACATCCTGCCCCTTCCAGTCACAGGTACTGTGGGAAAGTAACAAGAACCTTTGGCTGACAAAACTGCCATGCAGTTACTATTCCTATGACTGGGAGCACCAGTGTGGATGCCTACTAGAGGGCTAGTACATTCAGAGGACATCCACTGTCACCAGAGCGAGCTACTAAGGGAGAAGAAGCGGACCAGGGGCAATCAGAGAGAGTGTCTTCTTACAAGAAATAGTGTACTGGTTAGGGGCTCTAACACAGGAGACCAGGGTTCAAATCTCAGCTCTTCTTGTTCAGTATGCCAACACCTATTCAGTGAGGAGACCTTGCGCACGACTCCCTAACACTGCTGCTGCAGCCTACAAAGCGCACTCTAGTGGCTGCAGCTCTGGAGCTTTGAGTTTGCCAGGAGAAAAGTGCAATATAAACGTTGTGTCTTGTCTATACGTCACCAGTAGGCTTGCTCATATGGAGTAGCTACGCGTACATAGGTACTCAGAATCCAAATTTAAATTAGCCAGCGCTGATCGCAGGGACAAGGGTGTTAATGTGCCCATGCCAACTGGATCCGAAGCCCTCCACTTGCGTTCCACATCACTCCCACACTCCGACCTTGAAGGAGGACGTGTGTGGGTGACGTGGAACGCAAGTGGATCGCATTGGATCCAGGCAGTGGCATGGGGAAGTTAACCTCGCCTCTCTCACGGTCAGCTCTGGCTAATTTAAATTTCGATTCCATTCAGCTACATACTCGTAGCTTTCAGTAGGAGAAAGCCTAGTTGCCAGTAAGCTTTGCACAAACAATTATTTGTAATTTCTGGTGACCAGTGGGCACACCATCTCACCAAAAGTCAGGTGCTTGATATTGTGGCATAGGCTATGTCACGAAGCAATATCAGCAATCAAGTATATCAGCACACCGTATTTGCAGGAATCTTGCTCTTTTATTGAGCCAATTGTCGGGGGCCTCGCAGGGTCCCAAAACAATTGTCGGCTACTTCTGTGGATATAATGGCTCAATAAAATAGCAAGATTCCTGCAAATACGGTGTGCTGATATAATTGACTCCAGTTTCTGGTGACCGTCTGTTGTCCATGTTGGCACACCCTGTCCCCTGCACTATTACTGTTGACTATGATGCATCATTTTGGTGGATTTCTGTTCTATTTACCACAAAGGCAGGCATTCTGCTTCTCTAACCTCACTTTCCTCTCTCTAGCACAACATATGCTGCTCAGAAGAGCCACATTTGCAGTTCTGAACATTGGTCGCTGTACAGGCTGAAGAAAATTAGACCATACCATATTATGAAGTCTGTACATTTCTTTAGAATTTGAAGTTTGGACATGGCTAAGAGATTTACCCTCTTCTTTCGCTCCTCTGCCTGCTGCTTGAGCTGTGCCTCCTCCTCCTCTCGTCTCTTCTGCTCCTGCTTCTCCCGCTTCTTGCGTTCCTTCTCTTGGTCGGCTCTCAGGGATGCAAGGTATGCCTCATCCTGCTGCTGTCTTAATACTTGAGTTTGGTTTCTTTCCTCCCTGAAAATGCAAAAATCAGTTTATAAAAGCGAGATTTAGCAAATGCATGTTTTCACCAGCTTTAAAGTGTACCCGAGATGAAACCCATCTCAGGTACCATACTTACCTGGGGCTTCCTTAAGCCCCTCTGACGTCGCTCAGTCTCTCGCTGTCTCCCCAGCTGTCACCCACAATACTGCCTGAAAACCTGGCCGAGTCATGCATGTGCAGCCTGGCTCGCTCCCACAGCGGGGAGAGTTCTGCACTTGCGCAGTACTACACAGGTGCAGAATTGCAGGTGATAGGAGCCACCCGGGGAGACGAGGGACTGAGCGGTCTCAAGGGGGCTTAAGGAAGCCCCAGGTAAGTATAGAACCTGAGATGGCTTTCATCTCACTTTCTCTTTAACAAATGGAAAATGCAGAGACTTTGGAGGTAATTCCAGTTAATGACTGGCTAATGGACACCTGGTGATGCGGATGCCCCTTTTCACCATGACACTTCTATTCCTACATTTTGTTTCCTCCGTATTCCTTTAGATTGTAAGCTGACAAGGGCAGAGCTCTCTCATCCTCGTGTCTTGGCATTTGCTGTGTTTTGTTCATCATGTCACATTTGCCACTGTAATGCTGAATTATGTATCAATGTCTATATTTTGTGCATACCATTGTGTGTATTATTTAGTACCCTGCATTGGCTTCTTACTCTGTGCAGCACCATGTTGCTGGTTTAAATCAGATAAGAAAAGGTTATAAAGCCTTATTTCCCTGCTTGTGAATAGTCACCCTAAATGATCATGAACTATCACTTCAGGAGATATTTTCCGGGCACAACTTAAATTGACACTGAAAGGGGGGGGGGGGGTATGACATAATGAATTGTATGTGTAGTACAAATAATTAATATAACATTAGTAGCAAAGAAAAGTCATTTTTATTTTCAGTTATAAAGCTTTTTTTTTTTATAACATTGCATCATTAATATTTGCATTGTTTAAACTACACTCTGCATTTTAAACAATGAAACAGAGCAGAGCTAATGACCCTTTGAACTTCCCTACAGTAAATTATTATCTGACGTTGTCTTTCACTTATTCTCTGATGTATAAAAACTTCAGAAAATAGCACTGCTCTCTGAAAACATTAGTTGGAGAGCTCAGAGAAGCTATTTTGCATAGATAAGTGAAGTTTAACACTTTCTGTACTGAAAACAATAGGAGACTCATCTTTGCTACTAAAGCAGACCTGAAGATGAAATTAAAAAAAAAAAAAAAAGATTTTCACTTACCTGCAGCTGACCTGTGCCAGCGAAGTTACCAAACAATCCTCCAGTCCCCCACCATGGCTCACTTTCAAATTCGGGAAGTCGGCGTCCACTGTACCTGTGCGTGTCCTCATTCGCGCTCCCACTGACGGGAGCGTCCTGCGCAGTAGAGATTTTCTCGTACTACGCCTGTGCAAGACGCTCCTGGCCCTGGGAGCACATACAAAGACGCAGTGGACGTCGACTTACAAGTCAGCGTGGACAAAAAAGTGAGCTGCGGCGGGGGAACAGAGGACCGTTTGGAAACTGCGTCGGCACAGGATGGGTGCAGGGGGCTGGCAGAAGCCCCGGGTAAGTAAACTTTTTTTTATTTCATATTCAAGTCCACTTAATGTTATCTTTCTTAGCTGTGCTACACATATATTATATTGCAAGTTTAATTTAACTTCAAATTTCGTTTAATACAGGGCTTGTGAAGAATAATTTCAGCCTGTGTTAGCCCATAGGTGACCGAATGACTCACCGTTCTAACCTTTCGGACACTAAGTACGTTTGGTTGGCATCCATGATGAAAGTCAACTGGTTCATCAAGTCCTGTGGTTGAATTAAACCTTCCAGCCTTCCCACAACAGTCATTCGGCGGTCCTTCAGCATAATCATAGCCAAGAATGGGTAAGTATTCTCACGTAGGGCCTGGGAGACTAGTGGGTGCAAAGCATATGTGTGAGCATTAGCATACAAAAAATATATTACATTTTACATATGGGGGAAAAGTAAACAAAAAAAAAAAAAAAAACACAGCCTACCTCTGAACCCCTCAGGCTTGTTAGTGGAACAAGCCCAAAACAGCATTCTGCCATTAATGAACTGAGATACTTCCGGGGTGCATAGGGTGTTCCTACAATATAAAGAAATATACTTTGTGATAATAAGAGCTTCAGGCTACAGTACTGTAGCAACATCAGAGCCTATTAGGAATTAGACACATGGAGGGTGCATCAGGAGCCATACATTCACAAATAGTGTGGGCAAATTTGGCCGCAGGGTGAAGACGAAAGACCCTGCTCTAGCCAAATTCTTGCCTGTGCTAAATACTGTTCCCTCACAGACACGCAATTATTGCCTGGCAGCCAAATTGCTTCATCTTCTTGCTAATTTAAGCTCTGGCTGGCACACAAATTACTCAATGGGTGCCGCTATAGCCGTAATTGGCATTATGGCGGCACCCAAATCAGTGCTGTGCCAAACTTAGCTATCTCAATCAAGAGGAATAAGTTAATCCCCCACTATGGCAAACATTTTTACATTCTGCTACCTGCATAATCATACCGATATTACAGGAAGAATGAAATCCTGACCATATATGGTGTGAAAAATGAAAAAGAAAATGCTGCCTATGAGGACATGGATGCCATCCTCTCCACTAGCACTCTTTATTGACATGCAATTAGCTCCTGGTAGCAGACAGGTCAGAAGTTGTATGCAGAGAAGTAATGGCAATTAGAAATCTTATTAGCAGCTGGAAGAGGCCAAGTAAATTAGGAAATACCTGTTATTGTCAGTAGCCTTGTTACAAGAAAATGATCTGTTGGATATTGAAAAGTAGAATTTCTGTGCATTTTTTGATTAAGTATATGGAGAACTGAATTCTGCTATTACATAAATTAGAGAGGTAGCAGAATTTGAAAATATTTGTGACTGCATTTCTTTCAATACGTTAAAGCAGAACTCCAGGAAACACTAAGTAAAAGTATCCCACTACATATATGAGCTATTCCAAGTCATCTCTGTAAACTTTTCCCCTTTGTGCTACCGAGTGAGCCCGTTTAAATTGACTTTCAGAAGCCATTTTAACGAATCCGACAATAAGTAGTAGTTAATGCCAGGTGTTCTGTCTAGAAATAGAACACCATTATCTTTGTAGCTGTAATTTATCTTATCTGTTTCACTGCTCATGTCCTGAATCATTCAGACTGGTGAGTCTGCCAGCTGGCTAGATAGACTGTTTAAAATGTGTGTGGCTGCTAACGGAAAGACCAAAAGATGTAAATAAAAATATACCAAACACAAAGTCCCGCGACGCTTTATGAAGTTACCCTTTAACCACTAGAGGTTGTTTTCACCTTATGGACTGAGCAGTTGTGAAGCATGTATGGTGTGCACATTAATAGCAGAATATGAATATTGAAGCCCATGAGGCTTTAGATGACATTTGGAGGTCCTGCATATCCAATCAAAGATAAAGCTGGCACCTCCTAAATATAGCTTTATTCATTCATAGAAAAGAAACTGTCCAAAAAGCCTTTCAGGGTTAAATACTTACCTGATCACACGCAATTCATCCAGGCAGGTCATTGCTCCCTCCAGAATTGCATCTGTGCTGCCGAAGCCCGCCCCCAGCTTGGCAGCCGCTGCCTCACTGGAGGCTGCCAAGCTGGGGGCGGGCCCCGGAAACACAGGCGGAGATTCACGAAGAGCTACAGCAGATTTTGGAAACATGGCGGCAACTGCTTTCCTGAGGCGGGAGGATGAGTGTCACCTGGGTCACGATTACATGCTATGACTTTTTATAATGGAGGAAGTATTTAAAGCGGAATATAACCCAGAATTTCTTCTTTGCTCGAATAGATTATTTACAGCATATAATATACTAATGCAATGTGTTTTTTTTTTAGTAAAACAGCATTCAAAGGGTTAAGGTAGCCATAAACTGGTCGATTTGCCAACAGATTCGACCAACAGATAGATCCCTCTCTGATCGAATCTGATCAGAGAGTGATCGTATGGCTACCTTTACTGCAAACAGATTGTGAACCGATTTCAGCCTGAAACCGTTCACAATCTGTTGTGGTGGTGGTGGTAGTGCTGCTGCTGCCGCCGCTCCCCCCCGCCGCATACATTACCTGCTCCGCCGGCGCAACTGCCCCCGGTCACCGCTGCTCCGTCTCCGCTCTGGTCTCCAGGTCCGGCATGCTTTACTTCTTCCTGCCCGGCAGGAAGTTTAAACAGTAGAGCGCCCTCTACTGTTTAAACTTCCTGCCGGGCTAGAAGAAGTGAAGCATGCCAGACCCGGAGACCAGACCAGCGCGGAGACGGAGCAGCGGTGACCGGGGGAGCAGGTAATGTATGCGGGCTCTATTGCGTCGGTCGTCGGGTACTTGAACGCCACTAGCAACGTGCTCCCTACCCGCGGGCGATCGACGGTAATTTTCCGCACGGAGCGATCGACGGGATCGGACGAAATGGATCGAAATTCGGCGTGTTGCGGGAACGATGTGACAGCAGATTCGATCCCAGTGATCGAATCTGCTGTCAATCTGGCGGGAATCGGCCTAGTGTATGGCCAGCTTTACATCACAGGGCTGACTTTCTTCTGCAGGGAGAACCCGCATCCGAACTGCTTATAATCTTATCTTGTGTACACATTCTTTACTTGATACATTTATGTAAACATTCTCTGGCTGTGCTGGGCTTCAGCTGATGAGTGCTGAAGTGAAAAACAGATCAGAAATAACTGCTGGCAGCATTTACAACAGAAAGACAACAGTTATAAATAAAATGCACCAGCAGCTTTCAAAATAAATTAACTGAACTTTGGGAAGTTAATATATGTAAATGAATATTAATACTTGTGCACAAAAGCAAATATGATAATTGTATGGGTTATAAAAAGTAGGAAAACACATTTCTGTTGAAAATGTTGTCAGAGTTTTAAACCGCTTTAAAGTAAGCCTTCCAGCACCTCCACAAAAATGACTGGCACTACAAAAAGTATACTTACTAAATGCTATAGACTTGCTACATTTTATTTCTAAATTACAAAACAGCAATGAATGAAGCCTACCTGCAAAACTCATCAGAGTCCTGATGATCCTCACCGTGCAAGTAAACCAGTAGAAACCGCAGCTCCTGTTTGGCATCATTAAGCGCCTAAAGTAGAGTATACAAAGCATTAAACAGTTAATAACCATATATGTCTATTTTCGGTGCCTAGAGAAGACTAACAGATAAAGTGCATGTGGCCTGAGAAAATAAAAATGCCCACATCAACCCAATGGAGGTCTCAATATTTTCTAATACTTAAAAAGCTGGAATCTGGTTGTTTCATCCAAATAGCAACACAAGCTGCTTCTGTGCATTAGGAGATGAAAAGATACAGCCGCCTTGTTGATGGGCAATGCACACTTTTTAGAGTTTAGAGTTGGATTTTCCATTTCTGAGTCTCTAGGGATGAGCCTTAGAATTAGGAACACTATGCCGAATGCATCAGCACAGAACCTTCACATATGCGGGCAGCAGCAAGAGGGGGGGGGGGCGGCTATCTCTCCCTGGTCACAGTCTCTGGCCTCTGCGTTCCACACTGTGTTACAGCGATCCGATACTTTTTCGTTTATAGCAGGAAAGAGGAAGTATCGGAGAGATGGATCTTAGAAGGTGATTTAAAGGACAACTATCAAAGAAACTGTCATTCTGTAAACCCCACATACCTATAGAGCTATTAGCCAGTAACAATAGAAGGCTTTTCAGAAGTCTCTTATCACAGCCAGTGTGAAGGAAATGTCTTGTGTATTAAGAGCCCTGCTTCATGAGTCAGCATAGATACCAAGACTGTACCATGTAGATAGGTGCCTCGTCCCTGTCATTATTCACTTGGGAAGTGGCACCTATCTACATGGTACAGTCCTGGTACCTGTACTTCTTAGGCAAGTATCTAACTTTTTTTTTTATCATCGCCTTGGAATTCCTTTAAACTTTTGAAAGGTTTCTGCAGACATTCAATTGATAACATCTAATGCAAGTCTCACCTGACTGTAAGTGCCTTGGTAAAACACAGGGTGTGTTCTGCCATACTTCTCTTCAAACATTTGTATAAAGGAGACTATGTCCCCCACAGGGTCAGTAACTCGGCTACGTGGGTCTGGTCGAATGAAACGAAGAGCAAACCTAAAATTGAAAATAAAGAATTTGCGCTCATGTTCCCCCAATAGTGGTCTAAATGGAAATGGAAGCCACTTACCTAAATATATCAAGTAACGTATAGTAGGTTAGGCGGAATGGAAGCATAATCAGGTAGTAACCCCAGCCCAGGAGACCCTAAAAAGAATCAACCATGGAATTATTTTAAATATTTCAGAAGAAAGGCAACATTTATCAAATAAATAACGGATTAGTCAGATGTTTTTCACTTAACCTAAGTGTCAGGCAGAAATGAAAGGTAAAAGGTGACCAGTTATATTCAGGGCTGTGGAGTCGGTACAAAAACCTTCCGACTCCAACTCCTCAGTTTCTGAAACCACGACTCCGACTCCAACTCCGGGTACCCAAAATTGCTCAGACTCCGACTCCTCGACTCTGACTCCTTAGTCTAATACTTAAAGAGAATCTGTATTGTTAAAATCGCACAAAAGTAAACATACCAGTGCGTTAGGGGACATCTCCTATTACCCTCTGACACAATTTTGCCGCTCCTCGCCGCATTAAAAGTGGTTAAAAACAGTTTTAAAAAGTTTGTTTATAAACAAACAAAATGGTCACCAAAACAGGAAGTAGGTTGATGTACAGTATGTCCACACATAGAAAATACAACCATACACAAGCAGGCTGTATACAGCCTTCCTTTTGAATCTCAAGAGATCATTTGTGTGTTTCTTTCCCCCTGTTCTCATGCACTGAAGTTTCAGGCTGCTTGTTTCTTCCTGCAAACAGCTTTGCCCTTGTCTGCAATTCTTCAGTATGTGAAAGCCCAGCCAGCTCACAGGACGATTTATCCAGCTTGTAAAAGATAAGAGAGAAGCTGCTCTAATCCTAAATAATACACAGGCAGTGTGCATAGAGGGGCCTGGAAGGAGGAGTTCATAGCAGAACCACAACACTGAAGAACTTGGCAGCCTTCCAGACACAGGCTGACAAGTCTGACAGGGGAAAGATACATTGATTTATTACAGAGACAGTGATAGTATAAAGTGCTGCAGTAAGCCAGAACACATTAGAATAGCTTTTTGAACTTGTAGGATGATAAAAAACAGGATGCAATTTTTGTTACGGAGTCTCTTTAACAGGGCTGTGGATTTTGTACAAAAATCATGCAACTCCGACTCCCGACTCCTCAGTTTCTGAAACCACAACTCCAACTCCGACTCCGGGTGCTCAAAATTGCCCCGACTCCGACTCCTCGACTCCAACTCCACAGCCCTGGTTGAAATAAGCAGACAACTTTTATTTCTCATACTTTT
Source organism: Hyperolius riggenbachi (assembly GCF_040937935.1). Taxonomy (NCBI): domain Eukaryota; kingdom Metazoa; phylum Chordata; class Amphibia; order Anura; family Hyperoliidae; genus Hyperolius; species Hyperolius riggenbachi. The sequence continues at coordinate 346,390,087 of NC_090648.1, read as the reverse complement.
GGAGGTAGTAAGTTGCCACTACTCACCCGTGGTTGTGGCCGAGACACCACATAACTGTATACTCGGTGGTCAGCTGTATTAACTTGCAGTGGCCGGTTGGGTGTGGTGTTAAAGACACTGGGGACTCCCTCCTGTTCATTCAATCTGTCCTGGACAGCAGCCTAAAAAAGCAAATATAGCAAGGTTCATATCACCAAAGTCTCCTCTGCCCAGTTTACAGCAAGTCTGTCCTCTGATTTCAAAACGTCAAGATGACCACTTAAGTTACAATAGGCACCAGGAACTCTCTGCATACTTCATCTTCCTGACTGCCCCAATGGCCCTCCAATCCAGAGAACCCAGTTGACAAGTAGTACAATCCAGTAACTAAGTCAGCTCACCTTCACTTTTATCAGTTCAGTTCTGTCTCGGGGGCAGGTTGGGTGGTGTCTAGTCGTCATTCTTCATTTGACCAACTTTGTGAGGGGGAGCTTATGCTGTCTCGCTGCCACTTCCAGCCTCATTAAAAATAGTTAGAGTCTGAGCCAGGTAAGAAGTTGTAGTAGTAAAAGAGAAAAAGGGGAGCACCATCTGGCTGCTTACTTGAACCTTTTTTATTGGAAATCCACAAGGTTGAGGTTGCCCACATTGCCAATATAACCTTGTGACAAGGAACAGGTTCAGTAGGCTGCGTAACCAAAATTCATCGAGACTGTCCAAATGTGACTCACCATGTGATTTCCTCCACCCAACGTGACTTACCCTGCCTCCCCCCCATAGCACCCAGCGTGATGGCCACCCCACCCCCAGTGGTCTTTTGACCACCCAGTAGCACCCAGCGTGACCCTCCTTTCTCACCCAGTGTGACTTTACCTCCCCACCTGGCTACTTTTGCATTGCACCTGACTGGAAAATATTCCTGGTGAGAACACTGCAGCATGTGCAGGGAAACTGGAGCAGCAGTGGAGCACTTGCTCAGAAGAAGCAATGATGTTTCAGCTAATAAAAAAAAAAAAAAAAAATCTGAATAGCTGCTCTGAGCAACAATTCTGCTTTTGCGTCTGAGTCTGTTTTCTTTGCACTTGTCTTTGTAAACCAGCTCATCTGTTTTTAGCACATTACTATAAAATAAAAGTATAACAGTACCTCAATATTCCAGTTGTGTTGTTGTAGGGTTTGGCGGCATTGGTCCATTGAGTCTATTCCTGTTAAGTCCTGAAAGAAGAAAGATGGGGAAAATGCTGAATCTTATTTACTTTCCACCTACAAACAAATCCATGGTAAATGTCAAATGCCTTTTCTGCATGGGTTTCACAACGATTCATGCCAGTTATCTAGGGCAATAAAAATCTTTCTTGACTACACATCATTTGGAATCATCTCAGGTGAGAATCTAGCATTTTATCAGATGTCCCACAGGGGCACTTGCTTCCTAATCAACAATCCGTTAAAAAGGATCTGGCACTATTGTAGTTCTATGGCAGTTTCCACAGGGGAGAATCTACTGACCATGCCCCGCCTCCATTAGAACCAAACAGGAAGCACACCAAATAGCTAAGCAGCATGTCTGTGAAAATTATCACCAATCACTTTGGGCAACAGTACATAGCCTAAGCTCTGCTCTGACATTAGGAATCCTGTAAACAGTGCTCTTGACTCCTCCCTACGATAGAAATAGATAGATGATAGACAGATAGATACAAATACACCACACTATGCTTCCAGAGGTTTTAAGAATGTATGTGTAGTTTCAATGATTTCTTGTTCTAAAGAAAGGCGTTTTCCTCCCAAATAACCTATTTGATGTTTGTTTCATCTGTTTCATGTATGCCTTTGCCAAGTGTGTGGAGTCAGTACAAAAATCATCTGAATCCGTTTAAGAAACCACCAACTCCAATTCCAAGTACCCAAAATTGTTCCGACTCCTTGACTCAGACTTCTTAGTCTAACTCTTATCAGGACTGTGGACTTTGACTCCGACTCCACAGCCCTGTGTCCAATAAAGGAGCTAGTAGAGTCTTGGCATTTTCCCAGCCCTTGTTAAGCAATGTTCCCCCATCATTCACAAGGCCAGGTCTATTCCATGATGCAAATAGCCAGCGTTTGACATTATTTAGCATAAGACAATCATTTATCCAACCAGGACCTAGATTTTTATTTTTTTTAAAGGACGACATGCTTGCTTTTAATTGTGATGAAACAGATAAGTCACTTAACTGTACATTTTATGGCTAACATTACATTAGTACATTTTATGGCTAACTGCACCCTAATGTACTGCAGCACAGTACTTTACGTGGGAGACAGAGTAAACTTCCCAACTAAGTTAAATTTCATTAAGACACTGGCTAGGAGGATGCAAAGCAACCCTTGTGAAAAGTGAGTTCCATGAAAACGTTCCTTCCTTATTTCAGAATAAATCTGTAAAAAAATATTGCTGCGCAAACACAGAGCAAACTGTATGCTAACTAAGTAAATGTCTCTATTGTGTGAAGGTGACAGGTGCATTCAAAGGCGCCTGGCAGCTGTCACATGGCTTCTGTAGACTAAAACTGAACAGCTTTTTGTATTCAAATCATTCAGCATCAACATCTCTTGCTGTTCTGTTACTATGCTCCACCTTTAAGAGTAAAAGTGAATATTTCACAGAGTGAGGGCTGGTTCACACGGGCGTCTGCTGAGCTTTTGCTTGGCATTGCGTTCAAACGCCAGCGTTTAAAAGCTAGCTTTTGAAAGCTTTTGAAAAGCGTTCAAGGCTAGCAGTTCTGGTCTCTGCTATTGTTTCCTCGCGTTTACTGCCTCTGAAAGCAGCATGTTGCTTTTGAGACTAGACGCAACGCTGGGATCTACTGCCAGGCTTTCATGAAAGCCTGCAAAAGCCAGCTCTAAACGCTCCCATTCACTTGCATGGGATGGCAGTAGACCCCAAAAAACGCTGCGTCTGAAACGCTGCGTTAAACGCCACAAAAACGCCCGTCTGAACCAGCCCTGAGATGGGTTTTACAGAGTACCTTGTTAAAGAGAACCTGAGGTGAACCTAAAGAAAATTAGGTACTTACCTATCCTCCTGGAGACTACTTCAAATGAGTCCCTGTCTGGGACTCATTTGAACATCTTGACTGCGGTTCTCTACACACAATGGCACAAGAATGACCGTGCCTATGCAGTTAACCGAAAGCGCTTGTCCATGAGCCTGTGGCGCAGTACGGTCCTGCTTATGCACAAAGAGGAGCATGGCCACGTAACATACCCGGGGTCGCGAGTAGATCCAAAGTGCCGAAGACCTAGTAGGATGAGTTACTTCAAACTGACATGGCAAGGGAACAATGGGATAGACCTAGGACCCATTGTTCAAACCTTAAGTGAATTTTTCAGTTCAAATTTGCTTTAAAGAGAACCCGAGGTGGGTTTGAAGAATATTATCTGCATACAGAGGCTGGATCTGCCTATACAGCCCAGCCTCTGTTGCTATCCCAAACCCCCCTAAGGTCCCCCTGCACTCTGCAATCCCTCATAAATCACAGCCACGCTGCTGACAAACAGCTTGTCAGAGCTGGCTGTGTTTATCTCTATAGTGTCAGTCTGCTGCTCTCCCCGCCTCCTGCAGAACTCCAGTCCCCACCTGCATCCCTTCCCTCCCTGCTGATTGGAGGGAAGGGACAGGGGCAGGAGCTATGCAGGAGGCGGGGGAGCAGCTGAGACTGACACTACAGATGTAAACACAGCCTTACAGCACGGATGTGATTTATGAGGGACTGCAGAGTGCAGGGGGACCTTAGTGGGGTTTGGGATAGCAACAGAGGCTGGGCTGTATAGGCAGATCCAGCCTCTGTATGCAGATAACATTCTTTAAACACACCTCGGGTTCTCTTTAAGAAGGGACACTTATATTTATCTAAATCTTAAACGGTGCAAGCTCTGGGCCTGGTATGCTGATATTGGTGGAGTGTTCTATCTAGGAGCTTTTAGCTGGGCACTATGCCTGGGTCTCCAACACACTCCACTCCCAGCTCTACCTCTTCCGCCTTCCCACTCTGCCTGCCTTAATTGCAATAGAGTTCTCAGTGACTGAACAGCAGGTTTTGGTGGCAGGACAAACAGCAAGTAAACCCACATGCACCATGTGACCAGGAAGACGGAACAATCTGGTATGGCAAAGAGCAGTCCCATCCCAACCCCTTACCTCTCAAACAGGACAGAAACATATATGTAGAACACTGTACCAAGTCTTGGAATAAGGAGCTAAGACTTCATTAGCTACATATTTGTGCCAACAAGTCACTGACTCAGTAAATGCTAAAGTAAAGGCCCATACACACGTCGGATTTCCGCGAACGACGGGTCGTTTTGAACGTCCCGTTGTTCGCCCGCTAAATCGGGCGTGTGTACAGACTATCGTTCGTTTGATAAGAGTGGGTTTGAGCGATCCGCCCGGCGGATCGCTCAAACTCACTCTTATCAAACGAACGATAGTCTGTACACACGCCCGATTTAGCGGGCGAACTACGGGACGTTCAAACGACCCGTCGTTCGTGGAAATCCGACGTGTGTATGGGCCTTAAGGATCAAGTCATCTATTTCAGCCAGTAGTAGCTCACCATGGATTATCCCTAGGGGGCATGCATGTTCTTCCTAGCATTAGTGAATTAAATCCAGAAACAACGGAAATTTGAGCCATAGTACTTGCAGACGATGGAGACAGATGCCTGTTGTAAATTATGTTATTTATAATTTATCACTAGCCACAGTGCATAAGGTCTAATTGGTTAAATGACATGTTATTTCCCGAGAAAAGATGGAACAATTCTTTCTAACATTTCAAGAAAAGAAAAAACAGAACTGTGTGTTCTATCAGTCTTTCTATATGTGCGCAGATCACCTGAACCTACCCACTTCCAGCAAGAGATTAAAATCAAACATACACTAATCAGTTTAAGTTCCATTAACAGCCAATTTTTGCCCCATTAATGGAATCTGTGAAGGTATACTGAGGCTTTAGCACATCCAGTGGTGTAAAAAAACATGTATGAAGTTTTATTCAAACTTTCTCCATGACAGTGTTTTCAATAGCAGAGATGCTCAGTTTAGCGTTCAACATTTTAAAGTACATTAAAAATAGGAAAACCGTATAAAAAATTAATCAGATAAATATGAGGGGATATTTGCTTCCTAGAGTTCTCCTTTAAGCTCCTACCGTTTGTGACAACACTGTTTTCAACCGAACTGTTTGGAAACGTGGCAACTGCTGTATTGAGTCAAATTTGTATCGTTTTGTTTGCAGTACTGTATATATTTTAAGCAGAAACATGAAATATTGCAATATCACAGGGTTTATTTTGGTGTTTTACTTGCACCTCCGCCTGGTAATAAAACAACAATTTAAGATTACAGGTCCAAAGTACCTAGCCTTGATGATCATTAACCTCCTTGGCGGTTCAATTTTTCCGCCAAGGAGGCTGCATTGCACTTTTTTTTAATTTTTTTTTTGTTTTTGTTTCATGTAGCTACCTGAGTGGTAGCTACATAAAACACCACTAGAGGGCGCATGTGTCCCTCTAGTCCGATCGCCGCCGGCAACAAAAGTAAACAGGAGATTGCGTATAGAACGCGATCTCCTGTTTGGCTTCTCCTGACGCCATGGCTACGATCGGAATGACGTCATGGACGTCAGCCGACATCTGATCCAGCCCTTTGCGCTGCCCGGGACTGATTGGTCCGGGCTGCGCAGGGCTCTGGCGGGGGCCTCTTCCGCCGCTGCGTGCGGACGATCGCCGCAGAGCGGCGGCGATCGAGCTGGACGCGCAGCTAGCAAAGTGCTAGCTGCGCGTACAGCACTTTACAGAACAGAAATCGCCCCACCAGGGGCTGAGATATCCTCCGCGGCGGCTTACCCCGAGCTCAGCTCGGGGTTACCGCTAAGGAGGTTAAGGCCCAACTAAACCTTGGCACAATTATTATTATTATTGATTTACAAAAGTGCTATTATATTTCATGGTGCTGTGCAAAGTAAGAAACAAACATGGGGTACATAATAAGACAATGTAATACACCAATACACAAAATACAGAATTGGTACAAAATTCAGAAACTAGTACAAAATACTGAACTAGAAATTACAGCAACAAAAGTAACCTCATGGATAAAATTTATAGCAAATTCCAAGACACAAAAGAGAGCCCTGCCCTTGCAATCCTACAATCTAAAGGAATAGGAGGGGGACAAGAGGTGGGTACAATATTCATACCTCGAGGCACTGTGTTTTTAGGTCATCTAGTAAGAAGTACAACTTGGCCAGATGTCCAAGGGGTAATGGCCTAAGGTACAGCGTATTCTTGTCAGAAAAACAAGTTTACTTTCTTAAAACAAAAAGTTTTAGCAATAATTCCGGTTGGAGTGAGCTCCAAGATGTCTCCCAGTGCATTACTGCTGAAATATGCAAATTATCCATTGTTGTCCCTGTAAGCTAGCCACACCTCCAGATCCACTGGCATACAAGAATGTATCAGCTTGTTAAATAAAAAGTGCTACAATAATCCAACATGCACACAGACTGTTTTGGATTGGTTGATCCTCATCAATGCATGGCATGGATTAATGTGGCTCTATGGGGTAGGACTTGAAACATCCAGAGTACCCAGCAAGCTCAAAGTGAACCAGAACGCCTAGGAGTGTGTAAGGGGCTATGATGGACCAAAAAACCCTCTTACTAAAATGCTATGGAAAACAGAAATGTGCTTTCTTAAAACAGAGTATTTGCAATAATTCAGGTTGAAATGAAAAAGTGAGTTTTGAGGAAGTGTTTAAAGATATCAAAGGTTGGAGAGTGATGGATGTGTTGTGGAAGAAAATTCCAGAGGAAGGGTGAAGAACGTGAGAAATCGTGCACATATGAATATACTGTATACGTACATAAATACGTGTAGATGATTCTAGAGGAGGAAGGTTGTGTGCAGATCTGAGATTTCGGATGAGTTGGTATCCGGAAACTAGTGAGCAGTTGTACAGTGGAGACAGATTGTGAAGAGCTTTGTAAGTTAGGTTAAGAGTTTGAAATGGATCCTCTGGTTAATTGGCCTGGTGACAGTGGACGGTGTTTCTGGTGGCAAAAATTGCATCAAAAGGCAAATGCAGCCATTGTACAAATGTACCCGATATGGAGATCACATGATATCTCCCTAAAATTTAAACTCAAAATATTCCAGAGCAACATGAAGGCAGTCCTCCGGTATAGCTGTAAAACATGGAAAGTGACAAAAGAGATAACAAGCCTTCAAACCTTTGTAAATCGTTGTCTCAGAAGAAAACCAAGTATCCCAGAACTGACGGAGGTGTTTGCATTTTATTTATTCCGTTGTATGACAAATGTCACAGCACCATCCTTTTTGATTAGTGCCCCCTGCGGTCCCCGTTCTACTCGAATATGTGTGAGGAGGAAGTGGCAGTTTCCCTCCTCAGAATGCCCCCTCCTTCCCTGACCAAGCTACTTAAACCGCTCCTTCTGCATTATTTATTAAAAGCCGGTTAAAAAAATAAGCCGCATAAGTTACTTACTCCAGGTTCCCATTGCTGCCTCTTCCATCCTGTCCCCTCTCCCGTTCCGTCACCGTGTCCTCTCATATATGCTGGCATCTTCACAGCAATGGCGCTGACCCGGAAGTTCTTCTGGCGTACTACCGGGTCACTGCCATTACTGTGAAGATGCCATCATTTACAAAAGGCTACCGCGGTGGAACAGAAAAACTGACAGGACGGAAGAGGCGGTGATGGGAACACTGAGTAGGTGAGTTTCGCTGTGTTTTTTTTTTTAACAGGATTTTAAAATACAGATCAGGAGTCAATACCTTAAATTTACAGATCAAATGCAGAAAGTGGGGGTGGATTGGTTATAATCTTCATAAGTCCAACGCCATTGAGAAAGAAACCTTAAAAAAGGAACTTCAACCTAAACAAACAAACATACGGTCATTAAGTTACATTAGTTATGTTAATTAAAATAGATAGGTAATATAATCGCTTATTCACCCTGTTTTAAAAGAACAGGCAAATGTTTGTGATTTCATGAGGGCAGCCATCTTTTTGGTTGAAATGAGGTGACAGGGAGCATGAGAGACAGTTCCAACTGTCCTGTGTACTGATCACCCCTTCCAGTTGCTAAGCAAGGAGATCATCAGAAATCTCATGCTTTGCACAGCATCAGGGGAAAAATGTCCAGGCAGGTTTCTTTGAAGGGGTGGAGCTTAGCTTCTGTGCAGCTAAAAATGACGCTTTGGTAAGAAAAACAAAGTTCTGATGCTGTGAAACTGTTAAAGAAACACCAAGCCTTTTCATTGCTGCTGAGTAGATTTTTAGTCTGGAGGTTCACTTTAAGGTGGAATCCCCAAGGTAGAAGTGTAGAGGAAGAAATAAAGAACGCAAGGACATCATGGACCAAGATAGGCAAGATCAGTCAGGACAGGAAACCGTGAAAAACATTTATTGAGGCCCTATGCTCCAGTAGAAGACATAGGAAGTGAATGGCTAAAGTGCTGGAAGAAGAGGAGAAGCAAATGACAAAGAATAAAATGCCTTCTGTACAGCAGCTTCTATCCAATCTATACAAGTCCTGCATCAATATCACTGGGATACACAGGTATCCTATTGTTCTTCCAATCAGCCATTTCCATCTTGCTACTAAAGATGGCCATGCATGTATAGATTGCCAATGAATGTGGAAAACAGATCAATACCTCTCTGATTTTCTCTGATTGGAATTGTTCGATACAGTGCAATGCTATGGGCAGTCTTATCTACCTCCACTCTCCTGTTGTGTCCAATTGACCAAAATGTTCTGTCCAGTTTTACTGAAGTTTTGATTGATTTTTGCCATGAGTTGATCAAAATTACGATAAATGCAGCTTGTTGCACAATAGATTTCCCAGTACATTTGGGTAAGTAGCAGCCCCCAAAGGGAAGTGATTGCTCACTGCCCCCCTAAAAGCCTTCATCATTTATAAACCTCCCTTTGGGGGAGCGCCGTTTGATAGGGTTTGTTGAGATAAGCAGCACCCAGGTGCTCAGTTTACTTTAACAATTCTTCTGTGAGCAGTTTGGTAGGAATGTCTTAATGATACATGCCAAGATTGTATGGCTAGCTTTATAGACAAAGCTGGATGCTGCAGATTGTCTGGAGATGTCTGGCTTATATACTCAGCATATAAGAGGCTTAAAAGCTGAAATGAAAGTGGACCTAAACAGTAATTAAATAAGTGGTTCAGAGTGTCTTTTTATATGTGCTCTGAACCTCACCCAACCTCAAGTTATATTATAGAGAGAGTGCAGGTGAGTATTCCAGTGCAAATAATACTTGCTTTGAAGGCATTTCTCACAAGAGATAATTTACATATAGGAGTGGTGGTTTAGTGATTTGAGGTTTTAAGGCTCGCTCGAAGTCTAGATCCGTCCGGCGGATCGTTCAGAAACAGCCTTATCAGTCTGCTGACAGACTGTACACACGCTGTACTGTCTGCTGAAAACCGGGAGGTGCCGACGGACCCTTCGTTGGCTGCAGTCAGGCGTGTGTACGAGCCTTTACTGAGTGGTCCTATTGGTTGAGAACACAGAAGCTCCAGATCAGGTCCTCCTGCCTGGGATGCAATCGCATTGGCCGCTCGAGGGGTTTACTTGATTGGTAGATCAGTGTTCCATGATACTGAAAGGACAACTGAAGTGAGAAGAATATGGAGGCTGCCATATTTAAACAATACCAGTTGCCTGGCTGTCCTGCTGATCTCTGGTTGCAGTAGTGTCTGAATAACTCCAGAAACAAGCATGCGGCTAATCTTGTCAGATCTGACAATGTCAGAAACACCTGATCTAAATATACTTGGCCGGGCCACGCATAGCAGAAGTCCCCACCTGGCTCAGTCAGAATCTTCTTTACCGGAGCTGACTGTGGGGGAACAGACTGGATGCACACCAAGGAAGCCAATGCAATACAGGGGCCTGGAGGAAGTCCCAAGTAAGTATAAATCCTTGTATTTGATTCATCTCAGGTACATGTTTAAGTACTACCTTTGGATTTTATATTGGACAGTTTTTATATACAGCTGTGCCTGCTGCAGCTGTACACCAACCATTATAGATTTAAAGAGAACCCGAGGTGGCTTTGTATAACGTTAGTGGGGCACAGAGGCTGGTTGGGCACACTAACACCAGCCTCTGTTGCCCCATTGTGTGTGTCAAAGACCCCCCTGCTCGCCGCTATACCCCCGCAATGCTGGCGACACGCAGCGTGTCGCCAGCACAATGTTTACCCTAGCGCTGTCTGTCAGCGCCGCTCCGCCGCCTCCTCCGCATCGCCGCTACCCGCCCTCGTCCCTTCCCTCACGCTGATTGGAGGGAAGGGACGAGGGCGGGTAGCGGCGATGCGGAGGAGGCGGGGGAGCGGCGCTGACAGACAGCGCTAGGGTAAACATTGTGCTGGCGACGCGCTGCGTGTCGCCAGCACTGCGGGGAGGATAGCGGCGAGCAGGGGGGTCTTTGACACACACAATGGGGCAACAGAGGCTGGTGTTAGTGTGCCCAACCAGCCTCTGTGCCCCACTAACGTTATACAAAGCCACCTCGGGTTCTCTTTAAGACCACTGTTTTTTTTATTTCCTGTTACTGGAGTTGAGATCTTAAAACTGCCCTTACATACTTCAGGTGAACTACAAAGCCTTACCTTCTGAAGTAGACACTGTTTGCAGTGTCGTTATTTGTTCTTTCTGTGATTGAACTACCCAGAAGCTGAATCCAGAAATGGCAAAAAGAAAGTTGTACTGCAGTTGCATGCAAATTTGGACGACAAAGCAAATATTTGTCTACCACTTTGCTTCTATACACTGTACATATTCACTTTAGGTTATTTAGGTTTTAAACCACAAAACGGACGGAAGCACAAATATCTGAAATTAAATCTCTTGTGTTCCTCCAATAACTCGTCTAAAGGTGCCCATACACTGAGCCGATTAGTGGCCGATTGAAATTGATCACAAATCGATTGACCAATCGATCGATTTTGCGGCCGATTTCGATCGATCTGACATGCTGGAAAATCTAGGTCGATCTGTTGGGATGGCTTATTATTTTATATTGGCTCTAATGGAAATCTGATGGCAAAAATAAGGTCATCAGATCGATTTTCAATAGATTTCATACTGAAATCTATTGGAAATCTGTTCCTAGTAAAAAATGTTCCATAACACATCAGATAGATCAGAAATCTATCTGATGATCTATCTGCTGCTAATCTAACGAGTGTATGGCCACCTTAAGGCTGCCATACACTGGTCGATTGCCACCAGATCGACCGATAGATCCCTCTCTGATCGAATCTGACCAGAGAGGGATCTATCGGCTGAACAAAACACAATAGACCTGAATAGGTAAATTTAACACACGATAACTTCACTTTTAACATACCATTAAAACCCTTTACAGGTTGCTAACTAACATCAATGGATGGACTGTTACTATGATGTAAGGGACTGGAAATAGATATACATGAGGAGAATCACTGTCATTCCCTAAACATCATAAGTATTCATAAACAAACACAACCCTACACCAAAAGACTCAACATGTTTCACTTCCTTAATTGGAAGCTTCATCAAGTGAAAGTGCCTAGTGCAATAGTGCAACAATACAGAATATAAATAGTCAATTCATTAGTATAGCGTATAGGTCATTATCAGCAGCCAAACCATACCTATCAGCTGCCCATACACTGCACACAGATTTTTAATAGATTTCAGCATGTAATCGATTCACAACCTGTGTAGCTGCTGCCGCCTCTGCCTGCCTCGCCTCCCCCATTTGGGACCCCCCGACCAACAGCAATGATATTACCTGTCCACAATGTCTACAAATGCAGTTCAGCGCACATCCTTCTATGTATATAAAATATGACACAAAAGTCCCAGTTCAAATGTCCATATATTGGTGCTGCAGGTTCTTATCAATCCACCACCAGATAACACCAGTATTGAGCGCACTCACCAGATTCAATTTGACCACTATTAGACTGGTCAAAAGAGCGCAAGCCTCCAGGTTACCCCAGTGCCTCAGGCCCTGGTCCCATTAGTGTCCAGCATGCTTCAAATTCATTTGCTCAGATTGCTTTCCATGTACCTCAAACAAGAGCCTCTCATAGCGTAATACAGTTAAAAACCTTTAAGACTTTATTAAAAATATGCACTCACATGTCACCATAGTATTGAGGGCACAGAGTTTTTGTTACGGGCTCTCCCCCGTTGCCAAGCTGGGCTAGATGATAAACCTCCGTTACAGCGTTTCCTGGCCGCCGCTACCTAGTTCCTGGTGCGTCCACTTCCCCGCTCGCTCGACTAGTTTCGTCACTCCCTCGTGACTCATCAGGAGCATGGGGATTGGACGCTATACCATGATATTTAAATGAGCCAGTCTCCTATGGGGCGCCACTCTCTAAGCTTTTATTACCTGTCCGCCAGCACGAGTCCTCAGGTCCATGCTGTCCCTTTCTTTGCCTGGCCGCCTTCTTCATTTTCTCTTCACTTCCTGTTCCGAGCAGAAGTTCAAACAGAGGGCGCTGTACTGTTTGAACTTCCCCTTCTCAAAGGACGAGACAGGAAGTGAAGAGGAGCTGGAGACGAAGGCCAGCCAGAGAAAGGGACAGCACGGCCCCGGGGACTCGTGCCAGCGGACAGGCTACAGCATTGCTGCTTTGGTCGCCACCAAATCGATCGCCGCTAACAACATGCTCCTGACCCGCCGGCGATCAAGAAAAATTTTCCGCCTGGACAGATCGTCTGAGTTGATCCATTTCAGATGGAAATCGGTTGATCGGTCAACATTTGCGTTGACAATTTCGCAGCAGATTCTACCACAGCGATCCAATCTGCTGTATATAGGCATGAAATAGACGTAGTGAACTGGAATTTGCACAGTTCACACATTTTTTTGCTCATCATCACCAGTGATCTAGAAGTTCGGCGTATAATAAATCCAATTCAATGATATTGAAAGGGGACCTCTGTACATGGCTTATCAGATTCAGGACTAATGCTAGTCATACATTTAGGCTGCTTCCACACAGGGACGTTACAGGCGCACGTTATGCAGCCTGTAACGCTCCCCAACTCACAGCAATACAAAGTCAATGGGGCTGTTCACACACTGCCCACGTTGCGTTACATGTAACGCTGCACGTTCTTCAGAACGTGTAGCATACTATAGCATTCCAGCGGCTTAAGCCGCGTTAGACTGTTTGCACATGCTCAGTGTTGGGGCGGAGAGGAGGCGGGGAGAGGCCGCTACGTAGCCGCGCACATGGCTACTCAATATGCACTGCACTGGTGGCCGCTGATTGGCTGGCGGTACCACGTGATGCGGAGTGTTTCACTCCGCAATAAGTGGTCCCGCCGGCCAATCAGCGCCACTCTCACTGCCCTAATGCGGAAAGAGCCGCTTCACGCGGCTCACTCAACGTCCTCTACCAACACCGGCAGGCGTTGCGTTAGGGGACGTTATGCGACCATAATGTCCACTATAACGCAACGTCCCGGTGTGTAACTAGCCTTAAGGTAGTCATACATCTAGCAATTTTGCATCTACTGATTAACTGAAACTTTATTTGGCGATCAACTACAGTGTGGTTGATTGGAAGTCAATCAACTAGTTGCCCACACACTAAAAGCAATATCCTATGCGATTTAACAACCTAATCAATTTGAACAATGAATTAAAAAAAAAATTGGAGAGAAAATAAACCAGCTTTTGGAAAGGGAAGAAATAGAAGCACATGAAGAGAAGGGAGGTATAGGGAGGGGGGGGGAAATATTATATTTGGATTTCAATTCAGCTAATTCACTTATTGTTTAAATGGAATTGTTCCAACATAGGCCTTAAATGAAATGTACCCGGTACTTGTAATAATGAAAATTATGATTTGTTATTGTTAAAATGAATCTAAGTGGCATTTATATGCTAAAAACCATAATAAAAATATTTAAAGAAAAAGAAAATTGATACCAACTCCTTTACGGTCGACATCTTCCATCCTGCTTGATCAATAAATTGATGCAATTCACCCAATCGACTGAACCACAGCACTGCACTATTTGATGCAATGTTACACTATAGTCTATCGATTGTCTGCCGCTCCTGCCCTGTAGTGTTGTTCGGATCTTTGATCCGAATCTCTTTTGTGAGTCGAATCATCCGAATCAAAATGAGTGAGTCGGATTGCAAAAGGGGTGTGGCCAGGAGCGACACGCCCCCCTCTCAGCGGGCAGCGGGGTCCTGGAAGCAGAGCAGAGATGGATCGCTCTGTTGAAGGGGAGCCAGGGACAGGTAGATGAGAGAGAGGGGACATGGGTGCCACTGCCATATGTGTGTAGAGCACACATACTGGCTATAATGTGCTGCTCATTATAGGCTGTCTGTTTCGTAGTGCTGCATAGTGAACAAATTGGAAGCTTTTGGCTCAGCTCAGCACAGCTCAGTAACTTTGCAGGCACTGTGATTGCAGGGCAATATGATCCTCCTGCACTGCTCTAAACAGCTGCACTTCACTTCTGGGAATACTTTGGGGAATGCTTTCTTTCACTGTGCGACGTTTGCTTTCAAAGTATACAGATGAACATATAGGTGAAATATATGTAAAGCATATGACTTCAGCATGTGGGTATTGTGTGCAAACAAACATTTCTGCTCTCTGCTCGTCCCTCCTCCCTTCTCTGTCCACTCCCTACCCATCTTCTCCCCTTCTCTGTGTGTCAACCCCCCTCCCCTTCTCTGTCCACCGCAGGGAAAGTCCTGTCCTGCTAGTCATTTCACCCCCGAATGCCTCCATAGTAAAATGATCCGAGATTCAGATTAAAGATCCAGATCTTTTCAATGATCCGATTCGAATCATCCGGATCATTGAAAAGATCCGAACTTCGCATCTCTACTGCCCTGCCCACAATTGACCTAGATTTTTTGTCCTGTCCAATCAATTTTTGGTCAGAATCGATTGACAAACATTTCAAGGAATAGATTCCCATCCGATTCTATTAGAGTGATCGAATCTGCAGGGATTCGAATGAGAAAATAAATGTGTATAAGCACCTTAACTAGCAGCGTACGAGATGAATTGGCACGGTAGACTTGGGCGCAGGATACAGCCGGTGTATGGCTGATCCTGATGCTGCACAAGTTTCCGGCCGTGTTAAATACTATTCCCCCTTTAGGCCACCATGGACGGTGGGGAATGCAATCGCTGGAAGCCGAATTATTGTGTTTTATAAGTAACTTCAGCTCAGTCTTCTGGCGGCGCCGAAGTTACTCCCTGTGCTCTGCTATAGCCGTAATTCCTATTATGGCCTATGGTGGCGCCAGCTGCGCCCAAGTCTCCTGCGCTGGATTCACTGTGTTCATAACTAGCAGATTACCAGTAACAGATTACCAGTTATTAACCAGCAACTCTTCTTTTTATAACTTACAAATACATAAACCACTAAAAACAACCAACAACATCAAATACTACTACAGAAAATAGCAGATGGTGATTACAAAATGAAATCCAATTGGTGGCAGAAGGGAAGTAAATTCAACCATTCCAAAATGTTTTACTTTATTTTACACATTTATACGGCAATTAAACATTTCCTACAGTACAGAGAACAATGAAGTAAAAACATTTCTGAATGTCATTAAATATGCCCACAATCCAGTGTCCCTATCATAAAATCGCTCTTTGTATTACAGTAGCAGTAGGGTATTGTACCGTGTTAGCCATCAAGTTCACTTATAGAAAGCGTTAAAAAGACCCAGCCAAGTAGTTTACTACATGAGAACATGTCATATGCTGTATTGTGTATTAATACAGCAAATGGCCGGGACCTAAAGACTGAGTTTACTATAGCCAGAGGTTTACTACAGTATATCAGTTTTCTATAGCAAGACCCTACTGTATATGTCCAGCGCTTGTCTAGTTTAGGGGACCCAGCAGGAAACAGTTCTCATATCACAGCACCCTCTATATTGGTGGCTGGGTAGTGTAATGGTTAAGGGCTCACACCTCTGACATACAAGATCTGGGTTATAATCTTGGCTCTTCCTGTTCAGTAAGCAATCAACTATTCAGTAAGGGGTCTTTGGGCAAGACTCCCTAACACTGCTACTGCCTATAGAGCGCATCCTAGTGGCTCCAGCTCTGGTGCTTTGAGTCCGCCAGGAGAAAAGCGCAATATAAATGTTATTTGTCTTGTCTCTTTATAGCACAAAAGAGTTGTGATTGGCTGAATAGTGTGGACAGTTTGTTACAATCTATCTGTAACCGAGCAGTTGGAGAGAGTGCCAGCCACCCAATCACATTATCAGAATTTCCCTATGAGGTTTCCTGCTGGGTCCCCTAAAGTAGACTAGCACTATGTCCTTCCTGAGTTAAGGTGCCAATACACTTATAGATTTTTCCAGTCAAATCCTAACAGATTTGATCACTGTGATTGAATCTGCAAGAAATCTAATGCTGGGAATACACGGGTCAACCCGGCGGCTCGATTAGCCGCCGCATCGATTCCTGCTCGTCCCCGCGGGCGCTTGCTTATCTTCCGCTTGATTCCCCGCTATTGTCCAACCGTGGGGAATCTATCCAGCGGGTCATCAGACCTGTCGGATATTATCAATCGAGCCATCAGCGGCTCGATTGATAAGGCTGCCTCGACCCCATGTATGCCCAGCATAAGTCTCAACACATCAGATTGATCCTAATTTTGATAGCTATGGTTGAGATGAGCCTGCATGAACAGTTCTCCAATCACAGGAACATCTACAACTTGAAGAAGTGTTCTAATTGGCCAAATAGTGTGGATGTAAAAATTATCTGAAACCTAGTTCAAGAGGGTGCTGTCCACCTAATCGCACAAACAGAATTTTCCTATGGACTTTCGTGCTGGCTCACCTCAACCATACTAGCGCCCAATTTTCAGCAAAAATCTGTTGCAATTAACAATCTAACCAGGGCTGTGCAATGCTGCAGTTCAAGATTTGATATATATTGGATATCTATGGGTAGTATAATCTGAATAATCTAGGCCCTGGATACATGAAAGATATGTTACAGCTGTGTAGCAATCCCCGCATTCTCAGATCCACAGGTTCTAATAATCTAGTCATACCCAGAGTCCACTTAGAAACTTTTGGTCCCAGAGCCTTCTGTCATGCTGCCCCTACGTTTTGGAACTCCTTACCTCAACAGATCAGGACAGCCCCATCCCTGGACGTGTTTAAATCCAGACTGAAAACCCACCTGTTCAGTTTGGCATTTGCAGAAATATAACTTTTGTTGTGTGAATACTTCATCCTACTAATTACTGAATCTGAGAGAGCCTAAGCGCTTTGAGTCCTATGGGAGAAAAGCGCTATAGAAATGTTATTGTATTGTATTGTATTGTATAGTATGTGGAAAATAATAGCTCCCTCTCTTATTAAATAGAGATCATCATTATTATTATTATTTATATAACGCCGACATCTTACACAGCGCTGTACAGAGTATATTGTCTTGTCACTTAACTGTCCCTCAGAGGGGCTCACAATCTAATCCCTACCATAGTCATATGTGTGTGTATGTATGTATGTATGTATGTATGTATGTATGTATGTATGTATGTATGTATCGAGTAGTGCAGTGGTCCTCAAACTACAGCCCGTGGTCCGAATGCAGCCCTCCCCAGGCTTTTACACTGGCCCTGAAACATAAAATGTATAACTTATAGATGTGCCCACTGCACCTTTTAATATATTGATGGACCACATATAGAATAGCAGTGCAGGCACTACCCATACTGTAGAAGCCAGCGAGCAGTAATTTTCTGGCTTTCAAGCCAATTCTGAATCAGGTGACACTGCTGTCCAACTGGATGACAGGTTGTCATCTGGGTAGGCTTCACTGTTTGGTGCACAAAGACGTTCTTTGGGCGCCGCTTGACTGAATGGCTGCTGCTGGGAGTTCTCCTGCAGGCATGATGGGGGAGGGAATCAATACCTACATTCAATACCTACCCCCCGCAGTCTGAAGTATGTTGACCCGGCCCTTGTCCGGAAACGTTTGGGGATCCCTGGTGTAGTGTATAAATTATAGTCTAGGGCCAATTTTAGGGGAGGGAGGCCAATTAACTTATTTGTATGTTTTTGGGATGTGGGAGAAAACCGGAGTGCCCGGAAGAAACTCACGCAGACACGGGGAGAACATACAAATTCCTTGCAGATGTTGACCTGGCTGGGATCCGAACCGGGGACCCAGCACTGCATGTGAGAGCACTAACCACTACACCACCATCCTGACCCAAAGGGATCTATCTTTTTGCCACACTGAGTGGCAATCTATAAATGTATGGGCAAATTTACCAGGTCAAATCTACAAATTATGAAAAAAGTACTTAAAAAGTTTTCCACCATCACCTGTACTTTAAATCTAATCCATTAATGAGACCATAGTGTCTCCTGGCACTTTTTGGAGAGTTTTCTATATGGCACTGCTAGCTACAGTATGTTGACATGTTCAATCATTGCCACTCATAACAGGTATGTGCGATGCTATCAGCAATTACCTATATATTATTATTAGTTTTATCACGATGCAATCATAATACCCCTTTGGCCAGTGCAGTACAGTTATAATGATGAGTCAGTCCCTAACTGTTGGGTAACAGTCCACAGAACATGATACCCTTTGGTTTGGCAGCCTACAATGGGGCATCTGGGACTGGGTCTTATTTCACAGGAGGCCCACTGACACAGTGCTAGTGAGGATCAGCCATCTCTTAGCATCTGCCCCCTCAGGACCCCCTGACCCGACTCCCTCACTTCTATCCAATCACAATGCAGGAAAGCTGGGCTCATCTATCCTACAACTCATCCAGCAAAAAAAAAAACTGCCAGGCTCCATAGACAACAGGCCGAAGCATATTGCCTGATCCGCGGCCCGGCCTCCCCGCCTCTAACAGCAGCCCCGCTATCCACACCGCCTCCCACCTGGAACTGCAGCAGTTTTTCGGTCTGCTCCTGGCTCAGCTCCCGCTCCTCCGGCGCCGCCATCTTCCCTCTCCGCCTTCTGACCCGTCACTCCCATCAGCCGGAAATGACGAGGCCCATTCGTGGACTCGGAGGGGACTTGGTTCCGGTGGCCATCTTAATCCGGTGCCTAGCAACCGACTTGCTCCTGTCATTTCTGTGAGAGGCTGGGCGATGGGTGATCTCTGCTGGCAGCCGGGATCCGTGCTACGATATGAGGGAGGGACTTCTTAGCCATAGCAGCGGCCCACTAGTGCAATGGGGATTGGCCTCTCGGGACTATAATGCATATTTTTGTATTTTCAGCCACCCTCATAGGTCGGACATAAGTAGCCCACTGTTATTTGTAATAGGTCCTTCTGCAGCCAAAATATTTTTTGTTCAAATGTTGTCAGGTGACCTGGAACAGCCGGGCTGACCTGAACTGGGAGGGATATGGAGGCTGCAATATTTATTTCCTTATAAACCATTTCAGTTGCCTGGCAGTCCTGCTGATCTCTTTGGCAGTAGTAATACTTTCTGCATTAGTGTTACAGACTAACCAGCAAGCTTATGGTGAACCAGAAGCCCCTTCTGTTATAAGAAGGCAAACTTTTGTTCTGTAGTACTCACCAGTAGTGATGTAGCGAACGGTTCCCGAACCGTTCGCCGGCGAACATCTCTGAATACATGGGGCTTTTACTACTTCCGGGTCGCACTGACCCGGAGTAGTACGCCTGCGCTGCCCGGCGAAGCGCGTCCTAGATCGCGCTCCTGTTGCCGGGCACTCTGCGCATGTGCGTGACGTCATGAACGAGGAGCGCGATCTAGGACGCGCTTCGCCGGGCAGCGCAGGCGTACTACTCCGGGTCAGTGCGACCCGGAAGTAGTAAAAGCCCCAGAGATGTTCGCCGAGCTAACAGTTCGCAACATCTCTACTCACCAGATCGGGGACACTTTGGCGCAGTTGGTGAGCTTAAGCTCGTTAAAGTGTAACCAAGAGCCCCTGTCACTGTTTTCCTGTTGTGTGCTGCAGCCCCTCTGTATGTTATATATATTTCTTGTGGGGATTGGGGTCTCCACTGCTGCGTGCATGCTTTGCAAAAAAATTGCATAATGGCTATCATTCATAAAGCATTTCCGCATGCGGAAATGCTTAAAACAGCTGACTTTACCGAACACTCGGCAAAGTCAGCATTCATAAAGGCTCTTTCCGCATGAAAAATGACACTACCGAGCAGAGTGATAAAGCACCGCCTTGTGCGGTGATTATCGGAACAAATGTAGCAAAATGTTAATTCATTAAGATCACCAAGCGGTGTGAGGTCGGGAAGTACCGCTCACTCTGATGTGGCGATACCAATGAATGGAGTGAAGAGATACACAGACCTCCCAGGCAGCTGCAGCAGAGCGGAACACGGGAGAAATGTATCAACTCGGCAGCTTCCGTGTCTCCGCAACCCTACCGCCTGCCTAGTTCGGGGAATCTCCGCACTGCTACCGCACATGGATACATTTTTATGAATGCCCACCCAGAAGTCTAAAATACCGGCAGCGGTGTTTTCCCGCATTGATTCCCCTTACCGACAGCTCCTTTATGAATGATAGCCTAAAAGTTGGTTTGTGCTGCTCACCCCTTGATATTTGATTATAATTTTCCCCCTGTGAGCCTGCATAACCACGCCCACCTCTAGCATAGTTAAGCATATAAATGAGTGGATTGCACATGTTCAGAGAGTTCATTTGGTAGCTAGTGGAAGTTGAGGTGTTTTTAATTTCCTTTTCTCCCATTTAGTTAAATCTTGGGTTTTTGGATTAGTTCCCACTAGACTGCTGATAAAAACTAGCATTGCATGGTTAGAGTAGGACTCACCAGATTGGGGACACTTTGGCGCAGTTGGTGAGCTTAACCTCCTGGCCGATAATCCCGAGCTGAGCTCGGGGTACGTCGCGCAGGAGGAGTTCTCAGGCCCTGGTGGGCCGATTTGCATAATTTTTTTTGTTACACGCAGTTAGCACTTTGCTAGCTGCGTGTAACTTCCGCTTGCCGCCGATCCGCTGCCGTGCCGCGCAGTCCCCTCCCCCCTCCGAAACCCCTTGTGCAGCCTGGCCAATCAGTGCCAGGCAGCGCTGAGGGGTGGATCGGGACTCCCTCTGACGTCACAACGTCCATGACGTCGGTGACATCATCCCGCCCGGTTGCTATGGCGACCGGGGAAGCCCAGCAGGAAATCCTGTTCTGAACGGGATTTCCTGCTTACTCTGATCGCCGAAGGCGATTGGAGTGGGTGGGGGGATGCCGCTGCGCAGCGGCTATCATGTAGCGAGCCCAGGGCTCGCTACATGATTTAAAAAAAAAAAAAAAAAGTGCTGCGCCCCCTCCTGGGCGATCTAATTGTATCGCCCAGAGGGTTAAGCGCGTTAAAGCGTAACCAAGAGCCCCTGTCACTGTTTTTCTGTTGTGTGCTGCAGCCCCTCTGTATGTTACTAGTCTGTTTTTAAAGCAGACCCAAACCAAACATTTTTTTAATTAAAAATATTTAGTTGCACCACTCTGACACATACAAAGATAAATAAACACTCCTTCAAACCTATGCCAGATACCATCTACTCCACCAGTTTGCCGGAAAAATCCCGGCAATTTGAAAGGAAGGGAGGGGTTCCTCCAATAAATGTAAAATATTTTATATTTGTCATCATGCAGCTGAAAAAAGGCTGCTATTTATTATTATAATTTAGAAAATAGATTTTATTTCTGAAATCTTGTATTTTTAATTTGGGTCCACTTTAAGTAGCGCTGCTCATTTCCTTGCTATGTACTACTTGGTCAGCTGCTCCCACTTAACAGCCATGCTTTTGGTGTATATGCAGAGCTTCTGTTTGGGTTCAAGGTGCGTTTGTAGTTCCTGGGGGGGCTCAGCGCATCTCTGATTGGAGGCCATTCGGAGGCGGCCTGGTGTTGCGCTGATCCACCTTTTGCGCAATTTTTGATTTTTCAATTTTACTTGGTAGCGCACCCAGGCTATGCATATACATAGGTTAGGATTTAGTTAGTGTTAGGCCCCTCCCATGGAGGATTGACTTCTTCGCAGTGGGAGGGACGAGTACTTAATAGGTTGCATGCAAGCTGTTACAGGAAACCAACATCCTCCAGTGGTAGACAGGTCATGTGTATGCTCGGTGTGTATTCGACCCCACAAGTGGGGCTTGCACTCTTTTGCAGGTAGGCACTAGTCTGTTTTTAAATAGCGCTGCTCATTTCGTTGCTATGTACTAATTTAATTCGTTTTTGGTCAGCTGCTGCCACTTAACAGCCATGCTTTTGGTGTATATGCAGAGCTTTTGTTTGGGTTCAAGGTGCGTTTGTAGTTCCTGGGGGGGCTCAGCGCATCTCTGATTGGAGGCCATTCGGAGGCGGCCTGGTGTTGCGCTGATCCACCTTTTGCGCAATGTTACATTTTGTTCTGTAGTAGTGTCTAAATCACACACCTGAAACAAGCATGCAGCTTGCAACTGAAGTTCAACTAGATGAAAGTAAACCTGTAGGGAGAAAAAGAGTGTGTGTGTGGGGGGGGGGGGGTTTCTACAGTACTGCCCATAATTATTCATTCCCCTGGCTCCTCTCCCGTGTAGTCTACTCATTGATCTCTTGCGCCTCTCCTGCGTCCTGTTTGTTCACTGTGATCAATAGAATTCTGTGTCCTCTATTTTGAAAATGGCCATTACCCCATAACAACTTCCTTTTCAGCACACTGTTAAACTGTAATATTGCCCATTTGAGCCATAGGGAAACATGGACATTACCTGGAATATTTAAGTTCTGACAAAATACTGTCAGAACTAGAAGAGCTCACTGTAAGAAGAAAATGGTGATTTTCTGAGAGGAACTGACGGTGAGGTAAGTATGTAATGTTTATTTACAGCTACATCATGAGTGTATTTTAAATCATTTTACTCAGTTCAGGTTCCCTTTAAAGAAAACCTGTATTGAAAAAAAAAGGGCCCCTGGGGGTACTTACCTCGGGAGGGGGAAGCCTCTGGATCCTAATGAGTCTTTCCATCCTCTTGATCCTGCGCCGTGAACCCCCAAACCATCCAGGACCATAACAGTCCTTTGAGAGCCTCATACAGGTGAACTTGCAGCTTGCGTTTAGGCTCGTGTGGAAATAGCTATGCCCGATCGGATCCACTCTACCTTGCCCCTGCGCAGTAGAGCGGATCCAATCAGGCTCGGCTGTTTATGCTTAAGCCCAAACGAATGTCGCAAGTGTGCCTTCTTGAGGTTTTCATGATTTTTTTTAACGTCCTGGAACCCACACTTAGCAGATTTTCAGAAGGCTGCTAGCGCTGAACTGAGGCTGCAGGAGAGGATGGGGGAAGCCTCATTAAAAGTAGTCAAAAACACTTTTAAAAAGTTTGTTTATAAACAAACAAAATGGCCACCAAAACAGGAAGTAGGTTGATGTACAGTATGTCCACACATAGAAAATACATCCATACACAAGCAGGCTGTATACAGCCTTCCTTTTGAATCTCAAGAGATCATTTGTGTGTTCAGCTTCTGTCCCCCTGCAGCTCTCATCCACTGAATACTAGTGACAGGCTAATCGTTTCTTCCTGCAGACAGCTCTGCCCTGTCTGTAATTCCTCAGTATGTGTCAGCCAGCTTCTTTCACAGCCTAACAGAGGAGGATTTTTATCCAGCTCTCCTCTCTCACTGATAAGAGAGCAGAGACGCTGCTGACTTATGTAAATAACACACACACTGGAGTGTGCATAGAGGAGCCTGGAGGGGGGAGTGCATAACAGATCAGCATGGAAGAGTTGGCAGCCTTCCAGACAAAGGGCGACAAGTCCGACGGGAAAGATACATTGATTTATTACAGAGACAGTGATAGTAGAAAGTGCTGCAGTAAGCCAGAGCACATTAGAATAGGTTTAGGAACTTGTAGGATGGTAGAAAAAAGGCTGACATTTTTGTTACAGAGTCTCTTTAAAGAGGAACTCCAGTGAAAATAATGTAGTAAAAAAAAAGTGCTTCATTTTTTACCATAATTATGTATAAATGATTTAGTCAATGTTTGCTCATTGTAAAATCTTCCCTCTCCCAGATTCACATTCTGACATGTTTTACATGGTGACATTTTTACTGTGGGCAGGTTATGTAGCTGCTCCTAGCTGTTTGGGCTGTTAGAGACAGCTGTAAACAGCTAATTCCTGTCTGTGAACATTGTTACATTGTGGCAGTTTGCCCAGAGTACCGCGGTACTCAAAGCTTCTTGTGGGAGGGGTTTCAGCACAAAATTAGTCATACAGCGCCCCCTGATGGTCTGTTTGTGAAAATCATTATATTTCTCATGTAAAAGGGTATCAGCTACTGATTGGGATAAAGTTCAATTCTAGGTTGGAGTTTCTCTTTAAGGCCTCTTTTCCAGGGGCAGTTGAACTGTGTGCTCAGCAAGCAGTTACCAGGCAGCAGCACGCAATTATGAGAGATTGAGAGGTATTTCACTGCCTATCAACTGCCCCTGGAAAAACTGCCCCTGGAAAAGAAGCCTAAAGGGAGTCTGAAGGGAAAATAAAAACAGATACTGTATTTTTTGGACTATAAGACTCACTTTTTCTCCCCCAAATGTTGGGAGAAAAAAATCACTGCGTCTTATAGTTAAAATGCAAGGAGTTCCTGACCTGTGAACACCTGCCAATACAAACCTCCAACCCACTGCATTATTGGGAAATCCCTGTACTGAGCCCATGCGAAGGAGGACAGGGGACAAAAAACGGAGGACACGGGGACACAAAGGGGCATAGAGGAGGACACAAGGAAGACAGAGGCAGACACAAGCGGTACAAAGGGGGCATAATTCACAAGATGCCCCTTCACCATGGATGCACCAGGTTTAGTATATATATTTTTCCCCTGGTTATGTCCTCTAAACCTAGGTGCAGTGGTGTAGCAATAGGGGTTGCAGAGGTTGCGACTGCATCGGGGCCCTTGGGCTAGAGGGGCCCCGAGGGTCCCTCTCTTAACCGCAGTATTTGCTCTCTATTGGTCCTGTGCTGGTAATAATCACTTCTATAGATGCTTTAAATGTTAGTAATCATTAACAAACTGTTCCCCATCCCCTTCTTGCACCCCTGATAGTAGTTATCCTTGGCAGGTTTTAGTGCGCCATATCAATTTTTATGTATAGAGTGCTTGGGGGCCCCAATGTAAAACTTGCATTGGGGCCCATGGCTCTTTAGCTACACCACTGCCTAGGTGCGTCTTATGGTCAGGAGTGTCTTATAGTCCGTAAAATGCGGTACTTACCTAAGGAGAGGGAAGGCTCTAGGTCAGGCTTTCTCAACCAGGGTTCCCTGGAACCCCGGGGTTCCTTGAGTACTCTGCGGGGGTTCCTTGGCATTTTCCCCAATGGTGGTCAGCGCACAGGACACGCGCTGACACTGCGAAAATCCTCCACAAGTAATCTGAGAGAACCCAGCAAAAGGTGCAACGCACCTGTAGAGGGAAATTCCTGTCGGCAGATGGAGCTGTGGAGTGCAGAGGAACAGATCCTCTGCCCTGCCACAGATGCCAGGTAGGAATTGTACGAAGGGAAGCAACGCAGAGCAAGATAGCCCTTAAAGAGAGAGAGTAAAGTGACAGAGTGTATGTGTGTCCACCAATCTAGTCGCCATCCAGCGACGATGAACACACAACCATGAAGATCAGATGAGAAGGCAATCGCAAGAGATGGCGATTGCTAACAGCGACACAAAACAGAATAAGCACAGAGGAGGAATGTATGTATGTCTGTATGTAAGCCCTTATTTACTTATTGGACACAATGTAATCAGAGGCAAAGGGTCACTGCCTCATCCATCTTTCACCCCCTTACCTAATGTGTCCCCCACTACCCACTAGATTGTAAGCTCGCAAGGGCAGGGTCCTCCTCCTAATGTTTACTGTTTTTGTCACAATATTTGTGCTGCTTGGAACTCTGTTTTACAATTTGTTAGCATATCTATGTTCCCCTTGTCGTCTTATTGTGCTTTGTAAAGCGCTGCGGAATATGTTGGCGCGATATAAATAAAAAATAATAATAATGTCCACCAATCTCGTCGCCAACCTGCGACGGTGAACACACAACAGAGGAAACCAAGTGAGAACGCAATCGCAAGAGAAGCGAATGAGAATGAGCACAGGGACAGAATGTATGTGTGTGCACCAATCTAGTCGCCAACCCGCGACGGTGCACACACAACAGCAGAAACAAAGTAGGAACGCAATCGCGAGAGAGGCGATTGCCAGAGGTGACACAAGACTTAAGCAAGACAGAGCACGAGAGTAGCAAAGGCACAGCAAACAACAAGGAGAAGATAAGGAAAATAACAAACACTAACTAAACACAAACACCGCACTCATTCGCAACAGCGAACGCATTTCTGGCACGGTCTTCGTACGTTAAGTGCAACAGAGACAAGCACGCCACCCTAACTAACCAACGCCACACAAACACAAAACAGAGAACGCGAACGCCTGCTTAACGGTTGCCCCACCGAGCCTACAGCAAGCGTTCGTATCAGACAAGACAGAGAGAAGGAGCAGCCAGCAGCAACCGCGGCTGTGGCCTACACTCCCAGACAGACAGACAAACGAACAGGAATAGGTCAGATAAGATCCACCGCTCTTCCGCCAGAGCGAGTGCGATCTAGGTTCAGGTACAGGACAGGAAGGATCCCCAGCTCTTTCCGCCAGAGCAAGTGTGAACCAAGTAGGGAAACAGAGTTAGCAAGATCCACTGCTCTTACCGCCAGAGCGCGTGCGATCCAAGCACAGAAACAGGCTAGCAGGATCCACTGCTCTTTCCACCAGAGCAAGTGTGATCCAAGTACAGAAACAGAGCTTAGTATGATCCACTGCTCTTACCGCCAGAGCGAGTGCGATTCAGACAGACAAACAGATGAGGCCACCAGTAGCAACCGCTGCTCTGGTAGCACCCCTGACAGACAGAACGATTTCCTGACGACAGGACAATCGCAGCAGAGAGACAACACAGGCAACACAGATAATGCAAACTGTCTGTAATAAAATGATTGCCTAGTGCAGTCCCCAGGAATTACTCTAAGATAATCTTTAGTGAACAATAGCAAGGCTGACTCTCCAGGAGTGTATTAACAAACCATTATGACCAGCGTAGGACTGTGGGAGCACATGGTATTTATGCTGCAAGCCTTCAAGGGAGGAGACTAGGCAATTTGCATAATCAGTATATGCAAATTCCTCAGCAGAGCAGGTCTGAAGCTTGGAAGGCAAAGACAGGTCTCTTATCCAGATACCTGCATCCCATAGACTTAAGAAATGGTCAAAGAGCTGTCTGCCTGTGCAGCCAGCTGAGCGGATCATTACACCATGCCTCCTGCAAAATAAATGCAGGGGTTCCTCGAGATCAAAAAATTGTTTGCAGGGGTTCCTTGAGATCCAAAAGCTATTTACAGGGCTCCTCCAGGGTAGAAAGGTTGAGAAAGCCTGCTCTAGGTCCTATAGAGCCTTCCCGTTCTCCTCACAGTGTCCTCGTTCTCCCGCAGGCTCCTCTATTAGCAGTCTATGCCCCCAGTATGAGGGAGCCAGATATTCCCACAGTATTAGGTAGCCCTCTTTTCAGTATAACTAGCCAGATATGACCCCAGTAGTAGCCCCCTTTCCAAGTATTGGTGGCCAAATATGCCCCCATTATTAGGCAGCCCCACTCCCCAGTCTAGATAGCCATATCTGCCCCCATTGTTCCGTAGCCCCTTCCCCAGTATAGGTAGCCATTTGAGCCTCCATTATTAGGTAGCCCCCCTCCCTAGTACTGATAGCCAAGTATTAAATAGCCCTCTTCCTCAGTATAGGTAGCCAGATTAGGTGAATTCCTTTCAGATGAGCATCGGCATTATAAAGTAACCTTGTTCACCTGTCAATGATTGGAGAAATGATTATTATTGATTTATATAGCGCTGATATCCTCTGTGTCGCTGTACAATACATGATACACTCAGCTGCATGCGAGGATACAGAAAATTTGCAATAGAATAGCTCAGCTTGTAAATTGTACATAAAGGTGGAACACTGAAACAATATGCAGCGGTATTGCAGTACACTAGAAGTCATGCCCTTTCCAGATCACAATCTAATGCTAAGCATACACAGTGAGATTCTTCCTTATCAATCGAGCCACTGATGGCTCGATTGATAATATCCGACAGGTCCGATGACCCGCCGGATAGATTCCCCGCTCGATACCCGCGGGCGGACACTGTGCGTTTATGCGCCGGTATCGAGCTAGCGGCTCGATGCCGGCGCGTCACCGCTCGTCCGCGTGTGCGCACGGATCGATTCCCGCTCGCCCCCCGCAGGCGCTCCTTATCAGCTGCTCGATTCCCCACTATTGTCCGCCCGCAGACGAGCGGTGATGCGCCAGCATTGAGCTGCTGGCTCGATACCGGCGCATAAACACACCGTGTATGCTTAGCATAAAGCCTTGTACACACATCAGATAAAACTCGGCTGAGGTGGCTGATAATGGCTGCCTCTGCCAAGAATCCAGAGTGAGTACAGCGGCACCTCATATCTTTGCCAGCAATAGGCCTGGTAGATCGATTTGGTGGATCGCTGGCTGAGAGCATTGTTCTTCTCACCCCAGCCGATGTATGATGTCACTCCCGAGGTGCTCCCAAGGTCCCTCATCCTCCTGCATGACAACAGAACACGTCTGTATGGCCCTGCAATGTTGCCCAAGGGTTTGGATCCCTGTGTATAAGGGGTTAAGAGATAGAAACAATAGATACAGTAAAGCTGTGTATAAAGTAAAAGTGTGGCCATGAGTGACTGATAAGATTGTCCTAGGTAGAAATGTGTTCACACCCAGGGCTTTGGGGTCGGTACAAAAATCTTCCAACTCCTCAGTTTATGAAACCACCGACTCCAACTCCGACTCCAGGTACCCAAAATGGCTTCGACTCCAACTCCTTAGTCTAATACTTACCAGGGCTGTTGATTTTGTACAAAAATCATCCGACTTCGACTCCCCAGTTTATGAAATCTCCGACTCCAGGTACCCAAAATCGCTCTGACTCCTCGTCTCCAACTCCACAGCCCTGTTCACACCTTCAAATTCTGTCCCCCCCCAAGCTCGGAACCTAACCCCTAAGGCAACAGTTCGGGGCCTGATGCTGTACAGATGCATTGCTAGCTTCCAGGGCCAACGGTGTGTTGCACAACAGAGCAGCATGATGCAGGTGGGGTGAGTAGAGCAATAGCTTTAGCTGCATTTGAGTTCATCCACCAGTCCAGTCCACGGCTGTTGCATCGAGGGGGTTTGGTGGCCGCTGTACTCACCCTGAAGAGGTATGTCTTTTCTGCTTAAAAATAACAAGGGCGGGAGAGTACCAAACTGGCTCTAGAAGGGAGTTCCTTAAAAGGGGAGAAAGTCCTGTATACAGGAATGAAAGCGGTGAATAGAGGGGAAGAGAGGAAAATATCATTAGCGGAAGGAAGATTGTGGGTTAAACAGTACTGTAACGATTGGTGTAGCAACACAGACGTCTGATTATTGTGTGATCTGCAGAATCACCAATAATGCAGACTCTATACCTGATTATGTGGTGATCTGCAGTATCACCAATAATGCAAGTATAGAAAGCTGAGGTACTGTGGTAATATTGTTTGGTGCAACAGTAGATGAAAGGGTAGATCTCACCAGAGGAGCTGGGTAGAGCTATCAGCGACAATGACAGATTAGTTTGACTAAACCTCACTAGAGGAGCTGGTGGGCACTATCTGCAAATAGTCTGTGCTAGGCCCCACCAGAGGAGCTGTAGGGTACTAGCTGAAATAGTCTGTGCTAGGCCCCACCAGTGGAGCTGGAGGGTACTAGCTGAATAATAACTGTGTAGCTAAGAGCCCACACCAGAGGGGCTGGTGAGTGCTATCAGCAATAGTAATCAGATAGTTTAACTAGACCTCACCAGAGGAGCTGGTGGGTACTATCAGAGCACCTCTCCAGTGACAAGGGCTCACTGGAGAGTAGTAGAGTCAGACAAGCAAGGTTCAGCAACAGATATAGTACAAAATCAGAAGGCAAGAGAATAGTAAAGATTCAGGCAGAGGTTCGGCAACTAGATCAGATGGGCAGAAGTACAGAAATGTTGAGCAAAAGCAGAGTCAGAGATAAGCCAGAATATCAATAAAGCAATAATCCTAGTCTTGTGTGAAATCCCTGGTTTCCTCCCAGATCAAAGCACACCGGATACTAGTCTAAGGTCTGAGCGCTAACGCTGACATATTCGCAACAGCAGACAGTTTGCAAGTGAGCGGAGAAAGCTTTTGAAGCAGCGAGGAGAGCCCACAGCTGCGCCCATGCCCAAGCAGCCAATCCGGGCGCTGTGAGTCTCTCCTGACGTCAGCCAACCGGCAGGTCAGCTGACACGCCTTCTCCCAGCATAAAGGTCCTGTCTCCGCCACTATGACCATAGCTGCCAACTGGAAGAAACCCTCTGTTAACATTAACGAGGTTAAATCTCGACTTAATTCCTTTATGACTAATGAAATTTTTTTTTTTAAAGATCTGGGATCCCTGGATTCAGCTTGAACATCCACACATGGGGCTTGATTCACAAAGCGGTGCTAACCTACTTAGCACGTCTAAAGTCTTTAGACGCGCTAACCAGGGTGCTAAGTAGGTTAGCACCGGATTTCTCAATCAGATCGCGCGCTAACTTTGCGCGCGTAAAGTGTTACGCGCGCAAAGTTTTACGCGCGCTAAGTCCCATAGGCTTTAATGGGCACTTCGCGCGGTGCGCCCTGCGCTCTGTGCAGTACGCGTGTAAAGTTTTACGCGCATAAAGTTTTGCGCGCGTAAAGTTTTATGCGCGAAAAGCTTGTTTAGACGTGCTAAGGGGGTTTTCACAGGCGTGCTAACAGTTAGCACCGCTTTGTGAATCAAGCCCATGGAAGGTTTTTTGATAACTAGATTGTGAGCCGGGACCACTCTTCTTCACTTCCTCTCTTCTTTCTCCTTTTCCTCTTCCCCCCCCCCTTTTTTTTTCTATTTCCCCCTTGGGTTCTCCTTCCTCCTGTAGAGCCAACATTTACGACCTCTTCCCCCGGTGCCTCATCTATCGCTGGACGATGGGCACCAGAGGTCTCAGTTTCTCCTGGTTTTAAGCCAGGACTCCCTCTCCACTGATCCATAGCACACTCCAGAAAGTTGGGCTTAGTCCTCTGGGGTGCACTCTCAACTTTCATAAGCTTTTCCCTTGTTCATTGTATACAACTGTCTACATAACTTTTATCACACTTTTTGATGTGATGTACATTTCCTGTTTGAATGTTATGCTGATTGATATTGATTTTCAGCCTTTTCTGTTGTGCTGTATTCCACCCAAAAATCCTTTAAAAAATTTCAATAAAATCTTTGAAATACAAAGGTCCTGTCTCCGCGCGACCCTATGAGCAACAGACAGTCCCTGGCGTGCTAGACGCCGGCGGAACGGATGTGGCCTCAGAACAGGGAACAAAGTCGGCTGCAGAGACATCCTGCATGCCCGCAGCCGCCATCACAGGGGATGTTACAAGTACATAGAGGTGCATGCAATTATGTAGGGTGGAGCCATATTGTAAAGGGCTTTATAAATGAGAGGATTTTGAAATGGATGTTTTGTGTAGGCAGACAGCGGAGAGTTTGATTAAAAGGAGAAGCGTGAAAGAGTCACGCAGTTTACATAGCTCCCAACTGTCCCTCTTTTGGAGCCCTGTCCCTCTTTCCTCCTCATTTGTCCCTCTTTCAGGACTTTGTCCCTCTTTCTATGTACATAAGTATATATTTCTTTACTAAAAAATGTGTTTCATTGGCTCTAAACATTATTCCCATATTTTAAATTTATATATGTCTTATATTCAAATGTTAATATGAAGGAAAATTAACCAGTATTGTAAGGACCAGTGGGGTTTGAATTATGAAACACCATATTTTTATTATGAAATCTTTATGGTATGCGTGACTAGGGGTCTGCTGGGGGTGTGATTAGGAGTGTGGCAGGGGCATGGCTTAAATGTCCCTCTTTCTCATCTCAAAAAGTTGGAAGGTATGAGTTTATGATGGACTGTAATGGAGCCAGTTGTTTGTTGCTGTAGACAAGCTGAGAATATATCATGACATGCACAAGTAGTTTAGCTGGGCCTTGAGAGAGTTCGCACTGCACCAGATGAACAACGGTGAGTTCACAGCCTATCTGCTCAGGATACACTGTGATCCGGCCGCCTCATTTACATACACACCATTGTGCATCCAGTCCACTGCTGCTGCCATCATATTTGGTTCCACCACCACATGGGTCCACTGCAGGGCAAAAGTGCTTGTATACAGATTGGAGCCCTGGCAGAAGCATCATGGGGTTTCCACTGAATTGCAGTAGACCATTGGAAATCCTCCTTCCACCAGGGAGGGTTCTCATTGGTCCACCACTCAGTGAACCAATGAGAATCCTCCCTGGGGAGAGAGGATTCCCATCAGTCTGTTGCAATCAAGTGGGGAGCCCCATGCTTTTGCTGGCAAGTGAAGTGTGGTCCGGTGTTAGTCGAGGAGCAGAAATGCAGACATCAAACCAACAAACGTTGATTCTGGTGATACCTTTAATGACTAACTGTACATGGTTTGTTGCAAGTTTTCTAAACGTTAAGTTTCTTCTTCAGGCATTATACAGAACTGGATCAGAACCGTACAATAAAAAGTGTTAAATCACATACAGACTTATATACGATTCATGGGTTTCCAGAGCGGCCCTGTGTTACATTCAGGAGGGCTACATCCCTCCGTGACACTGTGGTACAGAGTCATTTGGGAGGCGTCAACCCGAGGCGTCATTGCATTGTCCTGGGCACTTACACATGTGGTGGGTGTGCTACAGATGGACCTACGTGATGCGGAAGTGAGAGGCCCCGACCATCTCCTCTCCTGTGGACCGCACACGTCAATTCCGATCCGGACGCGCACTTCCTCCCGGCTCCGATTGGCTCAATGGGCGGATTTGAATCCGCCGGCAGAATGATGACGCAAAACATGTAAGGGCCGTGCCTGCATGAGACGCCGTCTCCTCCCGCGGGCCTCTTTCCTCTCTTCGCCATCCCAGCCAGGACCCATACCATACCATCCACCGGGGCAGAATACCGGGACTTTACCTACATCATTACAGCTTTGCACACTCGGACTGCCAGCCTTCTTGCCAGCGACTGTGGACACTAGGGGCTCGATTCACAAAGCGGTGCAAAGTGTTAGCACCATGGTGAAAAGGCCCTTATCACGCCTAAAGTCACCCGACGCTTCGCGCGAAGCTCCCATTAAGCCCTATGGGACTTTGCGTGCGCGCTCACGCGCGTACGCGTGAATGCGCTTTCGCACGGTAACTTCGCGCGAAGAGCAGGAAAAATCGGTGATAACTCAGTGGTGAAAAGGTCATCACGCCTAAAGTCTTTTAGGCGTGATAACTGGGTTATCACCGCTTTGTGAATCAAGCCCTATCAGTTGCAACACCTGGAGCACTGTCACTCAGCATGATCCTCGGACTGCTATTGGCTACCACAGGTGGATTTCTCAAGCTTCAGAACGTCTGCTGACTACGGAGTGGTGAGACACTGTGGAACTGTATACCTACAGACAGTCAATATGATGATGCTGTGTATGGCTATGATGGATATGCTCAGCTGTGTCCTTGCATACTAACTTGCTGCTTGCTTGCCTGCTTTGCTCTGCTTCATTACTCGGTTGCCCACAGACAACTTTATCCTGGACTGCCCTGCAGAGCAGGGACAAGGTCCTCCAGCACCCAAGGCTAAGACACCAAAGTGCGCCCCTCCATCCCTTCCACCCCAGCCATCACACACTGCTTGCTATTAGACTAAGAGGGCCACAGGGCCCGCAACCTCCCCAACACCTTAATATCTAGTTATCTGGCTTGCAGTCACTGCTATGTATCCCCTTTTCTTATTTCTTTCTGCTTCATACACAATTAGGAATGACAGCTGAATGAATTGTACGCCCCCTCCTACACTGCGCCCTGAGGCTGGAGCCTCTCCAGCCTATGCCTCAGCCCGGCCCTGCTGCCCTGCTTTTCCCAGATTGTGAGCTCACTTTGTCATCCCAAATCTCGCCAGTAGTGTGTCTGGGTGGTATTGAGTGGTGGGTCTGCGTGAGGAGGTGGCCATCTCATGGGTTTTTAAAGTTGTTAGTTAGTGTAATATGCACATTCTCCAATAAAAAAAGGTATATTTTCATATATATATGTGGGAGTCCCTCCCTTGTTTTTTCTAGCACTGACTGGAAGCACCTGTAGAAATTAGTCCCTTCTCCAATATCCTGTGTACATTATATGATTCTGTAGGCTCAATCTGACATGATGTCACACAGTTGTACCTCCTTTGAAATGTAAAAAAGACTTCCTCTGTCCAATGAACTCTGGCAGCATTTGAGTTCTGTATAATGCCTGAAGAAGAAACTTAATGTTTCGAAAGCTTGCAATAAACCATGTACAGTTAGTCATTAAAGGTATCACTGGAATCAGCGTTTGTTGGTTTGATTCTTTTGCTGGGGCTCCGATCTGTATATCGGAGTTTCTCACTGGCAGAAGTGGCGGAGGACCTGAGGTGACAGAAGACAGGTGAGTAAAGTGGTGAAATGTATGCATCGACTAGCCTAGTGAGAACAGACAGGCTTCCACTGATTCCATTGGCATTCAATACGCTCATTTGAACTGAAAGGAGAGATGTGAATGGATTCCATTGCCTTGCATAGTAATGTTTTCTCTTCCAGTGTGAACCCATTCTAAAGAAGGAGTAAATGTGGGAGGGGACAATGCAAGGTTTGAACAAGGATACAGAATCAAATATTATACCTAAGCAATAGGCCTGAGGCACAGGAAATGTTGATGACAATAGGCCTGAGCAGGGCTGGATTTGTACTCTTTACCGCCCAAGGCCACTGTCACCAGCTGCCCCCCTTTCAGTATAGGTAGCCCGATGACCCCCCCCAGCATAGATAGCCAGATGACCCCTCCCCGCTTTCCCTCCAGTATAGGTAGCCAGATTACTCCCTTAATCCCTTCTTTTCCCACCCTCCTTTCAGTATAGGTAGCCAGCTCACCTCCCTTACCGTCTCAAATGCTGCCCAAGTCCATAGCCGCCGGCCACAATGCAAACATGCACAGAGAGCAAGGTGGCTGCTGCACAGGCGGCTAGCAGCAGAGTATCGCGGTCAGGCGCTTGCCTGATCTCCCTGCATTGCAGCATTTGCAAGCTTGCAAATGCTGCACCAGTTTAGCCTGCTGCTTTAGTGCCCTTGCTCCTGTGGTGCCCTAGGCCATGGCCTAGGCGGCCTTGGCCTTAATCTGGGACTGAGGCACAGGAGTTGTTGAGGACAATAGGCCTGAGGCACAGGAGTTGTAGATGGCAATAGTCCTGAGGCAAAGGAGTTATTGATGTGTTATCAAAGTTTATTGTACATCCAGAAGGTAGTAGAAACATATAATAGAAAAATCACCATTTCTGTTTTATCCATAGTTTATTAGCAGTTAGTGCCTGATAGATTTGTGCTGATCGCTATCCAGTA
Source organism: Hyperolius riggenbachi (assembly GCF_040937935.1). Classification (NCBI taxonomy): domain Eukaryota; kingdom Metazoa; phylum Chordata; class Amphibia; order Anura; family Hyperoliidae; genus Hyperolius; species Hyperolius riggenbachi. The sequence goes on along the minus strand of NC_090648.1, from coordinate 346,354,448 downwards.
GATTTACAATCAGGGAGGGATTGATTGGTTTGGATATTGGGCCATTTTCAACCCATGTATGACTAGCGTAACACTACTCCATAAGTTCTTATTCAAAATTTAAATGGCACATCGAAAACACCATTGAGTTGGGGGTTGCTGCTTGCATCTTTGCTTCTGAACTGGGACAGCAATGTGTCAGATTTGCAAACTAAAATTTTGCACGCCTGAAGCAATTGTTCATAACTGTTCAGCCACCAGATTGAGGTGTATGGCATCTTCAGAGTTCTTCAAAACATAGTAAACGAGTTATCGACTGTAGTGAGGGGGGATGGATGAGCTTTTAGCCGAGTCAAAAAGGCATCAACAGTTGATGTAGATTTCACACCTGCCCTTCAGTCAGTGGCAAAGGTTTTGAAAAGATTGATGCCCTCCATGCTGTATGATCTTTATAGGCAGGTTTCACATTGTGTGAACTAAATATTGATCCTGATTGACCTTTTTCTGACTCTGTCTTATTTGACCAACAACACCCTACTGCTACTACTTATTTGACCTTGCTTTTGATTTTTTCCCCGTATATCTTGACTTGATAACCTTATCTCCGTTACAAATTTCTGCTGCTCATTGGTTTTAACTATTGATCATTTGCAGCCTAAATTCTTACCACTTGTATTTCTGAATGATTTTAGTTAATATTCATTGAAGAGTGGCTGCATCTATCAGCTTCAGGCGTTAGCTCAATATTAGATAAGATTTTTTGTGAAATGGTGCTAACTTTGTAGAGTGGTACAACAGGTAAAGGATTGATAACTGGAAGATTTATCTGATCATCTGATCTACCACAAATCTATTAGGGACCGTTTTCATTAGCCACCGCACGGCTGCGAGACATGCGGCAGCACTTCCTGGTCTGCGAGTACGCAGACGAATCCCAGAAGCCGTGGCATGTACAGCTAGGGGATTCGCTGCCTCCCACACAAAGAAATGCTGCAATGTCTTCCGAATCGCTAAGGCAAGCAATTAGGATGGCAGCAGCATTATCCCCTATGGCAAAGTTTCCCTGCATGATTTGCTTGCGAGGAAACGCTGCAGATTCGCCCCGAATTTCCGCAGCAGTGGAAACGAGCAGGTACCCATACATTATTCGATATTGCAGCCTAATTGACCGGCAGATTTCCGGACCTAGTGTGGACGCAGCCTAACAGTATTTGCCCAGTAGAGTCGATCGGGCTTGGCTATTTCCGCCCAGGTGTAAGCTGAGGTGCACAACTGTGCTATTATTGTTATGGAGCCCGAGTGGAACGCTGCTACTGTGCCAGCATGAGGCGCTAACAAACCCTTGTAGCCTGACTTTTGGGGGTCCCACCACTGGAATGGGGCTGCGAAGGAGGACGAAGGAAGCTTCTTTTTTCCCATTAGGTTCACTTTAAACCACTTCAGAGTTTGTTCGTTTTTAGTTGAGTTCACTTTCTACTTTTTTCATATTTGTTTTTAATATTATTCAGAACTTCATATGCCAAAGAGGACACTTGACAATTCTGACAATAGATGTACTGTACATTTCTCTTTAAATACTAGGCTGAATAGGAAATATCAAGTCACAGCTGTGAGCCATCTCCATCTAGTGGCTACCTTACAAACTACAAGTGAAGAAGTCTCTGTGACCATCACCGCAGTTATTATTATTATTTATTTTATAAAGCGCCAACATATTCCGTGGCGCTGTACAATGTAAGAAAACAAACAAGGGATACATAATGATACAGACAATGATATACATCAAATATGGACACCGGTACAAAATACAGAACAGGTGATTACAATAGCAGATGTAACATGATGACTAAAATGTATAAATGTCTAACAGAGTGCAAGCTATTAAAATAACAATCCATGACACAAAAGGGTGAGAGCCCTGCCCTTGCGAGCTTACAGTCTATAGGAATGGGGTGGAAACAAGGTGGGGAAGTATACATTATATGTACAGGCAGTGCATGATTAGGTTATTTAGTGAGGAGTAAATGTAGATGCGAGGTTGAAGGGTGCATGGCCTAAGCTAGAGAATATGCTTGTCGGAAAGACAACTTTACTTACGGTAACGTCTTTTCCAGTAGTCAGAAGGACAGCACCCCTGGATGAGACTTGTCTCCCTCCCAATCGTGGACAGGAACTGCAAAAGAAAGATTTGCATAACAAATAGGCAGCCATATATAAGCTACTAGCTTACCCTCAGTACTTCAGTTAATACAAAAGATGACACGGACCGGTATAAATGCCTACTTACATAATTATTATTCCACCCAAAAATAGGGCGGGTTGCAGGGGTGCTGTCCTTCTGACTACTGGAAAAGACGTTACCGTAAGTAAAGTTGTCTTTCCCAGAACGTCATTGGACAGCACCCCTGGATGAGACGATGTACCAGATATGAGATCTAGGGCGGGACCACTGCCTGCAGTACTTTTCTTCCAAAAGATAAATCTGCTGCGGCTGAGATGTTTAGGCGATAATGCCTCACAAAGGTATTGTGACTTGACCAGGTAGCAGCTCTGCATATCTGTTCTATTGATGCCCCTGACCTCTCTGCCCAGGAAGTCGATATTCCTCTTGTAGAATGAGCTCTAATTGAAGACCCTAACTGCTTCCCTTGAGCTTGATATGCCAATGTAATAGCCTGTCTGATCCATCGTGCTAGAGTCGTTTTGGACGCCTTGTTGCCTCTTTGTTTCCCAGCAAATAGAATGAACATTGCGTCAGTTTTTCTCCATGGACCTGTTCTCTCCATATATTGTATAAGACATCTCCTCACATCCAGGCAATGAAGTCTCTTTTCCTTGTCATTGTTAGGATTCTCACAAAAGGAAGGAAGGAAGATTTCTTGATTCCTGTGAAATGAGGAAACAACCTTTGGTAGAAACGCTGCATCCGTGCGTAACGTAATTCTATCTTCAGAAATGACGCAGTAGGGCTCTTTAATAGACAATGCCTGTAATTCACCTATTCTTCTAGCTGAAGTAATAGCTAGCAGGAAAATGGTTTTTAGAGTAAGAAATTTATCCGAAATCTGTGATAATGGTTCAAAAGGGGCTTCACATAACCCCTGTAAGACAGTATTTAAATCCCCTGAGGGTATTCTGGACCTGATTGCTGGTTTCAGTCTCTTTAAAGCTTGGAAGAATCTTAAAATTAGATTTTCTTCTGCCAGCCGTCTTTCTAGAAATACGCTTAGAGCAGATACCTGTACCTTCAGAGTGCTTATACTAAGCCCCTTCTTGTATCCACACTGAAGAAATTCTAATACGGATTTAAGTGATGTATTGTCACAAGATCTTTCCGAGCACCATTCGTTAAACACTCTCCAGGCCTTCTGGTATATTACTCGAGTCACCTTCTTCCTACTCTGTATCAAGGTTTCTGATAATTCGTCTGAAAAGCCTTTGGACTTCAGGATGCCCCATTCAGCTTCCAGGCTGAAAGGTGAAGGCTGTTTAAACTCGGATGCCACACTGGACCCTGGGACAACAAGTGAGGTATGGGAGGAAAGACTATCGGATCTGTAACCGCTAGTGTTCTTAGTGACGTGAACCATGGTCTCTTTGGCCATAGTGGAGCTATCAGGATTACTCGAGCCTTGTCCTGAATAATCTTTTTTATTACTCGTGGTAGCAATGGTATTGGAGGAAATGCATACATCAGTAACTCTCCCCAATTGATCGAGAAGGCGTCTACTTTCCAAGGTAGGTCCTCTGGAAACAGGGCACAAAATTGTTGACATTTCGCATTCGCTCTCCTTGCAAATAGGTCTACTTCTGGGCAACCCCATTGTAACGTCACTTGCTGAAAAACTTCCAGATCTAGTGACCACTCGTTCGAGTCTAACTTCCTCCTGCTGAGGTAGTCCGCCAAGTGGTTTGAGGTTCCCTTTAAATGTATCGCAGTTAAAGATAAAAGATTTCTCTCCGACCAGAATAGGATCTTTGCCGTCTTTTCCCATAAGGATTGACTCCTCGTGCCCCCTTGCCTGTTCAGGAAAGCTACAACGCTCCTGTTGTCTGTTCTTATTCTGACATGAGAATTCTCTATTAGGGGGCCGAAATGTAGTAAGGCTTGCCATACTGCTTGCAACTCTCTGTTGTTCGATGACTGTGACCTTATTGTCATATTCCATGATCCTTGAGCCGGCAGAGAATTGAAGTGGGCTCCCCAATCCCACAAACTGGCATCGGTTGTGATTGTATTCTGTTGTGGATAATTCCATAGATGACCTGGAGATAGATGATCCAGACGTTGCCACCAGATAAGGGAAGTCTTTACACTTTGTGGAATGATGATCTTCTTGTCTAGAGTCACCAGAGACCTGTTCCAAGATTTCAAAATCCATATTTGTAGAAATCTCGCATGGAACTGTCCCCACTGGATCGCCGGAAAGGCAGAGGTTAGAAGTCCTAGAAGAGCCATGGCTTTTCTTAGCGATATGCTTCTTAATTTCTGAAATGAGAAAATACTATTAAAAATAGCAATGATCTTCCTATCAGGTAACAACAGTTTCTCTTCTCTGGTAGAAATATTGAAACCCAAAAATTCTAGACACTGGGAAGGAATCAGAGCAGACTTTTCCCAATTAATTAACCAACCTAACTCCTGGAGGACGCCCAGAGTTATAAAAAGCTGATCATTAACGGATTTTTCAGAAGAACCCCATAATAAAAAATCATCAAGGTAACCGACAATATTAACGTGTCTTAACCTGAGAAGAGCTAATACTTCAGACATAACCTTAGTAAATAGCCATGGGGCAGACGATAGTCCGAAAGGCAAGGCATTAAATTGAAAATGTCTTACCTCTCCTTCCATCCACACGGCAAACCTCAGGTATTGTTGGCAGGATAAATGGATTGGTAGATGTAGATACGCATCCTTCAGGTCTAGGGATGCCAAAAAATCGTCCTTCTGTAAAAGATGAACCACAGATCGAATATTGTCCATCCTGAACTTCCTGTATTTGACTTTTAGATTCAATTTCTTTAGGTTTAGAATCAATCGATAGGCTCCCTGAGGCTTTTTTACCAGGAAGATTGGGGAGTAGAATCCCTGTTCTCTTTGACATGCTGGAACCTGTCGAATTACTCCTTTCTGAAGAAGAGACTTTACTTCTGACTGGAGGGCTACTAATAAGGCTGGGTCTTTTGGACAAGGTGTTAAGACAAAGTTTTGAGGGGGGAGATGTTCGAACTCTATTCTGTAACCTTCTAATATTATGTTTAGTAACCATTGATTGGTGAATAGTTGTTGCCATATTTCGTAAAAGTTGGTGATTCTCCCCCCCACCGGAATGATGGCGTCATTGTTTGTTTGTCTTTTTAGTATTAGTAGCGGTATTGCGGGGTCCTTGTTGCCTGTAAGGAGCCCATCTTCTACCCCTGGAGGATTTACTATCCGTTTCATTTTTAGCGGGGGCCCGAAATGGCCGTTTATTCTGAAAGGGGCGCTTCTTTGGGAAATTTTTCTTATTATCTGCTGTACGATCTAGTGTATCGTCCAGCTTAGACCCAAACAGAAGATCTCCTTCACAGGGGATACCACAAAGCTTAGATCTGGATGAGTTATCCCCATTCCATGTCTTAACCCATACTCCCCTTCTAGCTGAGTTCACTAGTGCGGTGGTACGGGCTGTTAATTTAACCGTATCGTCTGCTGCATCAACCATAAAATCTGAGGCATTAGTGATTTTAGGAAAGTCATTAAGGATTTCTTCCCTAGACACCCCATTTGCTATTTTATACTGTAATTCTGCCAACCAAGACTTCAGAGATCGACTCACTGCTGTCGATGCTACTGCCGGTTTAAAAGTTAATGAAGCAGACTCCCAAGCCCTACGCAAAACATTATCCATTTTCTTGTCTATTGGGTCTTTAAGGTTTCCGAAATCCTCAAACATAAGGTCTGATTTTCTTGAAACCCTGGAAAAGGACGGATCTAGTTTTGGCGGAGGGCCCCAATAAGCCTGGTCATCAGGAGAAAAAGGATAACGCTTAGATAAAGATTTTGGCCAAAAGGCCCTTTTCTCAGGATTTTGCCACTCTTTCTTGATCAAAGTTTTAAGAGTAGAATGGACCGGGATGAACCTGGATTGGGGGTCCGCCAATCCCTCATACATTTGGTCAAGGGGTGACAAGGGTTTTTGCTCTGATTTAATACCCATTGTTTCATGCATGGATGTCAAAAGATCCTTCATTAATTCTGTAGAAAAAGCAAACTTTTGTGGTTTTTCAGTCTTATCCATCTCCTCCCCCTCAGATATTTCATCTAATGCAGACATTTCTCCCTCAGAAAATTGAGAACCTTCTACCTCACTATCTCTGCTTCTCCTAGCCTGCACAGGAGTACGAGATAAAGGAATTGGAGATAAACCACTGACATTAAGGTTAACAGGAACCTCATTGCTAGGACCAGGCATTTCAGCAGGGCTGGGAGCTACAGTCTGAGAAGAAATGGCAGAATCTTTAATTTCCTTGATGGCTGAAGACATTTCTGACCGCATCCATCCCATCAGATCCTTAAAGATTACTGGTGATTCATCCTTAACCAGTTTGTTTGTACAATCCTGGCACAGCTTTTTTGAGGTAGAGGATGACAAGCGAGAGGAGCAAATGGCACATTTCTTCACAGATTTACTAGATCCACTAGACTGTGTGGAAGATTTGTCAGATTTGTCCTGTTTTCCAGGCTTTTCATGTTTTTCTGGCTAAAAAACATAATAACAAACCAACCATTAGTACCCTCTCTAGTATATATAAAAATACACATATATACACACTGTACAATTTGTACATAAGTACTTGCCAGAGAGGTATCTTGGGCTGGCCTGGCAGACTGCGCAGGAGCTGACCCAGAAGCGTCCTCCATGCTCACTTTAGACAACCAGAGTGAGTCAGGAAACAGATTTAAATAATCATCACATGACACAAAGAAATGCAAACAGCCACCTGAATACTCAGTTCATTAGCATGTTTCTCATTTGCATAAGCCTTTCAAAGGTTAGCCAGCCGCGGCACCTGCCGCTTAATTGCTTAAGCGTATTAGCATAATTATCCCCCTTCTGCGGCACCTGCCGCCTGTAAACCGTTACCTTAGCGGATCAGCTGATGCTGATCCGCAATGACCGCCGCGGCCGCCTGCCGCCTGATCTGAGTCACACTGGACGCTGCGCGTGACGACTTCCGGGAAGACCCGGAAGTACCTTGTCTCCCAAGCGCGCCTGCGCTATATCTCCGCTGCCTTGCACGGAGAAGCCTCCTCCACGCTGCAGGGCTCCCACTGTCACCTGAATCAGCCTAACTGGAGCCCTGAAAGACGTTGCCCCTGAACACCTGTCAAGGATAGCACTCTGGAGACCTCTCCTCTGCATTCCGTCCGGGACAGGAAACTGAACTGAAGTACTGAGGGTAAGCTAGTAGCTTATATATGGCTGCCTATTTGTTATGCAAATCTTTCTTTTGCAGTTCCTGTCCACGATTGGGAGGGAGACAAGTCTCATCCAGGGGTGCTGTCCAATGACGTTCTGGGAAAAGGTGGGTTTTGAGGGAGCGTTTAAAGAGTTCAAAGGTGGCAGAGTGGCAGATATGCTGTGGGAGGGCATTCCAGAGGAGGGGTGAGGCACGTGGGAAGTCTTGTACCCGTGAATGTGAGGAGGTAATTGTAGAAGAGGATAAAAGAAGCTCGTGTGCAGATCTGAGATTGCGGTTGGGTTGGTATCTGGAGACTAGTGAGGAGATGTACAGGGGAGAGAGATTGTGGAGAGCTTTATAGTTTAGGGTTAAAGGGAACCTAAACTGAGAAGGATATGGATTTTTCCTTTTAAAATAATACCAGTTGCCTAAATCGCCTGCTGATCCTGTGTCTCTAATACTTTTAGCCACAGCCCCTGAACAAGCATGCAGATCAGGTGCTCTGACTGAAGTCAGACTGGATTAGCTGCATGCTTGTTTCAGGGTGTGATTCAGCCACTATTGCAGTCACAGAGATCAGCTGGACTGCCAGGCAACTGGTATTGTTTAACAGGAAACATCCATATCACTCTCAGTTAAGATTCCCTTTAAGAGTTTGAACTGGATCCTTTGGTTGATTGGTAGCCAGTGAAGAGCTTGACAGAGAGGATCAGCAGTGGAAGAGCGTGAGGAGAGATGCAGAGTTCCGCTGACACCCAGTCTTCTGGTGTCCCTTCCTGGCCGGGTCACCAACGGCTTATGCACATGCGCGCAAGCACAGCTTGCACTCCCGTGGCCGGAAGCATGCTTTGACTGCACAGAACACTCCCAGCCACGGGATCACGAGCGGCACGAGCACGCACTGACACATCCACAGAAGCCATCAACCCCGTCGGGTTGGGGGCCGCTATAGAGGGTACAACAGAAGACTGGGTGACAGCAGAGCTGCGGCGAGGGACACAGAAACTTCTAGGCACTAGAGGAAGACCGAGGTAAGTAAAGTTGCACTGTTTTAGTTTGTCTCATGTGTCCTTTAAAAGCAGATAAATAGCATTTTCAAAAGTTAGCAACAGTTCCTTACTTTTTCCCTTTAGTTCTGATTCCAAGTTTGTGGGGATGTTTTTTTACATAAATATATTATTAGTTACTTTAGCATTCGGCCAACTTTACCACCTGTACATTGCAAGTTTTCACGCTGATCCACTTATTTAGTTCACTGACCAGTAGTCTATCTGGTTACACTGGTTTCAATCCAACTACAGAACTCTCTAATGAATGAATAAACCGAGTGGTCAATAGTGCATGGTAAATGGGATGTGGGAATAACCCAAGAAGCTATGGCATAAATACTACTAAATTTATTCACCACAGCACAGGTTCTCAACCCATAGGAGCTATGTCTGCTGGCTAATGTTATTTCCATTTAGTGATCTGCTACATAATACAGTACCATGTAGAGTGCATTCAAGCAGAACTGTCAGGGTACTCTGAGGAGAGAGCGAGAGTGACATGGTTAGTTACAATACAATACAAAACAATAACATTTCTATAGCGCTTTTCTCCCATAGGACTCAAAGCGCTTAGGCTCTCTCAGATTCAGTAATTGGTAGTAGGATGAAGTATTCACACAACAAAAGTTATAATTCTGCAAATGCCAAACTGAACAGGTGGGGTTTCAGTCTGGATTTAAACACGGCCAGGGATGGAGCTGTCCTGATCTGTTGAGGTAGGGAGTTTCAAAACGTAGGGGCAGCATGACAGAAGTCTCTGGGACCAAAAGTTTCCAAGTGGACTCTGGGTATGACTAGATTATTAGAACCTGTGGATCTGAGAATGCAGGGATTGCTACGCAGCTGCAACATATCTTTCATGTATCCAGGGCCCAGATTATTCAGGGATTTAAATATCAGTAGGCCGATCTTGAATAGGACCCTCCATTCTATAGGTAGCCATTGAAGGGAGTGCAGGACTGGCGTTATGTGGCAGTGACGGGGTTGGTTGGTTAGCAGTCTGGCAGCAGTATTCTGTATCAGCTGTAGGCGGTACAAGACCTTTTTTGGAAGGCCAGTGTAGAGAGCATTACAGTAGTCCAGTCGGGATGTGATGAAGGCATGGACTAAGGTTGGCAGATCCTCTGGGGGGATGAGGTGCTTGATTTTTGCAATGTTCTTCAGGTGAAAATAGGATGATATCACCACAGTGGAGATTTGAGTTCTGAAGTTTAAATTCCCATCAATTAGAACCCCCAGGCTACGCACATGATCAGAGCTGCGTAGATCCATGCCTCCTATTCCCAGTGATGAAGACTGCAAGTTAAAGGGAAGGTTCAGGGAAACGTTTAAAAAAATAAAAATCCATATCCACTTACCTGGGGCTTCCTCCAGCCCGTGGCAGGCAGGAGGTGCCCTCGCCGCCGCTCCAGAGGCTTCTGGTCGTTTTCAGTGGCCGACCCGACCTGGCCAGGCCGCCTGCCAGGTCGGGCTCTTCTGCGCTCCAAGGACGGGCTCTTCTGCGTCCCACGCGGGCGCGCTGACGTCATCGGACGTCCTTCGGGCTTTACTGCGCAGGCGCAGAACTACTGCGCCTGCGCAGTACAGCCCGGAGGACGTCCGATGACGTCAGCGCGCCCGCGTGGGACGCAGAAGAGCCCGTCCTTGGAGCGCAGAAGAGCCCGACCTGGCAGCCGGCCTGGCCAGGTCGGGTCGACCACCGAAGACGACCGGAAGCCTCTGGAGCGGCGGCGAGGGCGCCTCCTGCCTGCAACGGGCTGGAGGAAGCCCCAGGTAAGTGGATATGGATTTTTATTTTTCTAAACGTTTTCCTGAACCTTACCTTTAAGTTGTTTTGTTATCATGCTCTGCCCTCCAATCAGAAGGACTTCAGTTTTGTCTGCATTTAGTTTCAGCCAGTTGTCATTCATCCATTGCTGTAGTTCACGTAAGCAGGCGTTTATAGTTAGAGTTGGGTCTGTCACACCAGGCTTGAAGGAAAGATATAGTTGGGTGTCGTCTGCATAGCAGTGGTATGTCAGGCCATGTTTTTGGATTAGTTTTCCAAGCGGTAACATGTAAATCGTGAAAAGCAGGGGGGAGAGGATTGAGCCCTGGGGCACCCCATACTTAAGTGATACAGGGGTGGACAGGAAGGGCCCCATAGACACTTTGTGGGTTCTGCCACTCAAGAAGGATTGGAACCACTGAAGAACTATGCCATCAATGCCGCAGTATTCCTGTAGCCTGTTTATCAAGATGTCATGGTCAACTGTATCAAAGGTTGCAAAAAGGTCTAGCAGTATGAGGATCGAGCACTCTCCTCTGTCTCTTGCCATGAGCAGGTGGTTGCATATTTGGATGAGGGCAGTTTCAGTGCTGTGGTGTTTCCTGAAGCCAGACTGGAATGGGTCATAACTGTTGTTTTGTAGGATTTTTGCTTCTAGCTGGAGGTAAACAGCTTTTTCAATTAGCTTGCCCAGAAAGGGGAGGTTAGAGACAGGTCTGTAGCTGGTCATTGCATCTGGGTCCAGGGAGGGTTTTTTGAGGAGAGGCCTGATGATTGCTTCCTTCAGTAAAGCAGGAAATATCCCTGATTGTAAGGAACAGTTAACAATTTTGAGGAATACCGGTACGAACAGGTTGGGGCAGTTCAACATGAACTGTGTTGAGCCAGGATCCAGGTCACAGGTAGTTAGGCGGACGTGAAGGAGGATGCTTGATGTGACTTCTTCATCAATTTCTTTGAAGTTTGACCAAGGTGTTACGTTGTCTCTGCTAATGGTCTTCGGCGCTATATTAGGCTCAGATGCTTTAAGTTGGATGGCGGATCTTATAGCGGAGACTTTGTCTGTGAAGAAATGGGCAAATTGGTCACAGAGGTCCTTTGAAGACTCGATATTAAGTTTTTGACATGCCGGGTTGCAGAGTTTTTCCACTGTGTGGAACATTTGGGCTGGTTTGTTAACTGCATTTGCAATCTCTTGTGATAGAAAGGATGATTTTTTTTCCCGTGATTACCTTTTGGTAGTTCTTCAAGTGGAGGATTAAGGCATGTTTGTCTTCTGGGGACTGAGATTAGTTAAGCAGCCACTGGAAATATTGGGGGTTATTGGTTGGACCTTTACCTCAGAAAGCAGTAGCAAGCTGGTTTTGTAATTATCAGAAACCATCTATTTGATTATAGGATGAATGGTTTTCATTTCATTTAGGGCAACACAGGCTTGTATTATCACCTAACAGTTCTAGAGTCAAATCTTTCTAGTTTCTTGATTAGGACACTATCTGCATGGATTTGTATGTTATTATTACTATTTATTTATAACATGCTATCATATTCTATGGTGCTGTACAGTGTAAGGCCAGGTGAACACTGGCTGCATTTGGGTTTTTAAAAACGCTGCATGGAACATTTCTGCAGTGATTCTCAGTCACTTAAATGAGAATCTCAAACACTATGGGGCCTAAAAAACAAAACAAGGGGCACATAATAATACAGACAGTGGTATGCACAAAACATAGACATTGGTACATCATACATAATTGGTAGACATAATAATTACAATGACAAATGTAACAAGATGAACAAAACATATATCATATTCCAAGACACAAAAGGATGAGAGAGCCCTGCCCTTGCGAGCTTACAATCTAAAAGAATAGCGAGGAAACCTGTTCCCCCAGTGTTTGTGTGGGTTTCTGTTTGTCATACTGGTTTTCTTCCACATCCCAATAACATACGGATAACTGAATTGGTCCTTAGTTTACAATAGAGGCATGTGACTATGGTAGGGATTAGACTGTGATCCTCTCTGAGGGACAGTTAATGACCTGAGTATATGCTCTGTAAAGTGCTGCAGAAGATGTAATCGCTGTAAAAATGCACAGTAGCAATAACAACAGCTTATATGGCTTTAAAGGACAACTGTAGGGAGGCTGCCATGTTTTATTTCCTTTTGTGCAATACCACTTGCCTGGCTGTCCTACTGATCCTTTGTTTCTAATACTTTTAGCCATAGACCCTGAACAAGCATGCAGCAGATCAGGTGTTGCCGACATTAATGTCGGAAATGACAAGATTAGCTGCATGCTTGTTTCTAGTGTTATTCAGACACTACTACATGCTAATAGATCAGCAGGGCTGCCAGTCAACTGGTATTGCGTAAGGGGGAATAAATATGGCAGCCTCTATATAGATCTTGCTACAGTTGTCCTTTAACCCCCTTGGCGGTATGAAAAATACCGCCAGGGGGCAGCGCAGCAGTTTTTTTTAATTTTTTTTTTTTTAAATCATGTAGCGAGCCCAGGGCTCGCTACATGATAGCCGCTGCTCAGCGGCATCCCCCCGCCCGCTTCGATCACCTTCGGCGATCTCCGATCAGGAAATCCCGTTCAAAGAACGGGATTTCCTGGAGGGCTTCCCCCGTCGCCATGGCGACGGGGCGGGATGACGTCGGGACGTCATTGGGACTCCGGATCCAACCCTCGGCGCTGCCTGGCACTGATTGGCCAGGCAGCGCACGGGGTCTGGGGGGGGGGGCGCGCGCCGCACCGGATAGCGGCGATCGGGCGCGGCGGCGGCGATCGGGGTGCTGGCGCAGCTAGCAAAGTGCTAGCTGCGTCCAGCAAAAAAAAAATTATTTAAATCGGCCCAGCAGGGCCTGAGCGGCACCCTCCGGCGGCTTACCCCGTGTCACACACGGGGTTACCGCTAAGGAGGTTAAAGTCATTTGGGTTGATTAAAAAAAAAAGCCAGATATTTACCTAACGAGAGGGAAGGCTCTGGGTCCTAATGAGCCTTCCCTCTCCTCTCCCAGTGCCCTTTCCAGCACAGGATGCCCCGTAGTAGCATTTGACTGAATTGTCTCTGCCGCCGAAGGGAGGCTTTGGAAGTCTTCAGGAGCCTGAGTACTCCCAAAGAAGGGCTGCTCCAGATTGCACACGTGCGAGCGCCGTCTCTTGCGCACTCACACGTGCGCGGTATGGAGCCGCCTGTCTTTGGGAGGACTTGGCTCCCTAAGACTTCTGAAGTACCCCGCAGTGGGGGATTCAAACGGGGGATCCTGAGCTGCACCGAGGTACCAGGAGAGGAAAGGGAAGGCTCTTTAGGACCCAGAATCTTCCCTCTCCTTAGGTAAGTATCTGTCTTTTTTTTTATCAACGACTCCCAATGACTTTAACAGGTACAAGATGAGAGGGCTATGCCTCAAAAGATATGAGCAGAACAAAGGTATCTGTTTGTCAGTTCTTTATTTACAGAAACCAAACGGTCAAACTCATCACCTAATTGATGCAAGGAAGAAGTGATACAAAATGGGGCCATAGTTTTGGTTTCCCATGATAAAGCTTCTGGTAAGCTGAGGTGGGAGTGGGGTCAGCAGGGCCCACAGACACCTGTCTAGGTTGCTTTGTGAATGAGCCTGCTCTGGCTTGAAAGTACTGGCTAACGCATCATTCTGGTTTAAAGCACACCTGAAGTGAGAGCAATATAGAGGCTGCCATATTTATTTCCTTTTAAACAATGCAGATTGCCTGGCTGTCCTGCTGAGCCTCTTTCTCTAATACTCTTAAGGTACGTACACACACACTATCAGCGGCAACGACGGGTCCGCCGGACCCTCCCACTGGGCGGTCTTTAGCTGACAGTAGTGCGTGTGTATGTGCTGTCAGCGGACTGATAAGGCTGTTTCTGAACGATCCGCTGAGCGCTACTGTCGGCTAAAAGACCGCCCAGCGGGAGGGTCCGGCTGACCCGCCGTTGCATTTGGTAGTGCATGTGTACGCACCTTTAGCCAGATCAGGTGTTTCTGACTGTTGTCTGACTGGACTAGCTGCATGCTTGTTTGAGGTGTGTGATTGAGACACAACTGCATCCAAAATGCTCAGCAGAATGGTCAGGCGACTGGTATTGTTTAAAGGATAAGCGAAGAGGCAAAAAAAATGTAGTTTTACACGCAGGTATAGAAGACCCCAACCCATTTAGGGTAGGGGATCCATAGAGGCTGCCAGCGGGAGCTGTGGCAGGGACACAAATGACTTCTAGCGGCTGGAAGAAGCCCCAGGTAAGTAAAACTACATTTCATTTGTCGCCTCGGAAGTCCTTTAATTGGAAATAAATATGGCAGCCATCATATCCCTCTCAGTTCAAGTGTCCTTTAAAATGCAGTTGACACAGTCGAGCATAGAGAGCCACACAGTAGAACAGAGCTGAAGAATTCTCAATCTGCATCTACAAATTCCTGAAATTCCTCATACAACTGTAAATGTTTGCAAGTGTGTCACAAGCAGTTATGTCTCTGCATAGTTGTTCAAGAGTTTTATATATAGCCTTGCGGATATTTGCGGCACACAGAGCTGCAACATGACAAGTACACCGAATATGGAAAACGAAAGGCTGCTCAGATTTGAAAAGAATACAACAGAGTTTTTGGATCCAGACAACACTTGCACCATTTGTACCATCTGTACCAAGGCCATTACATTTTTTAGTTGAATTTGGTCTGCCACATATTCTTTAGTTGAATTTGGTCCTTCTCAAAACACTGTTTAATAAAGGAGTTGTCAGGCAAAAATAAAAAAAAAGCTTTACTCACCTGGGGCTTTCTCCAGCCCCTTGCAGCCGACTGTCCCACGCTGTCACCTCCGCTCCCCGCCACTGTCCCGCTCTCGCCGCACGATGCAGAGGCCGACCGCAGGGTCGGCCTTACTGTGCCTGTGCGAAGAGCCGCTGTCAATCATGGCCACGTGGTCCTCGGTGAACTGCGCAGGCGCAGAACTACTGTGCAGAACTTTTGGCTCCAGAGCCTTCTGTCATGCCGCTCCTACATTATGGAACTTGATCCCTGGACGTGTATAAATCCAGACTGAAACCCCTCCTGTCCAGTTTGGCATTTGCAGAAATATAACTTTTGTTGTGTTAATACTTCATCCTATTACCAATTACTGAATCTGAAAGGACCTAATTGCTTTGAGTCCTATCAGAGAAAAGCTCTATAGAAATGTTGCTGTTATCACATCGTGGTACCGAAATCGCATCTGAAAAGTGAAGGTGGGGAAGGGGCCTAACAGGCTAGTTCAATGTGCTGCAGATGCCACAGGCTCATACTAGAGTAAGTTAACATAAACTGATCTCATAAAACATACGCACAAAGACAAGTAGTGTAAAAAATGTTATGGGATCATTGTGGAGGTGCTGAAATAATGTTGCTGAGTCTGAAGTCCTAGGACAAAAACAAACGAGATAAATGTCTATGTGACGTATGCAATGTGTTGCTAAAAGCAACCACAATGCTTTACTGTAAAAGTAAAAAAGTGGTTGCAAATGGCAACGGCATTAGTGCATTAGTTACATTTATAGTCCATCTGCAAACCAGTCTGGTAGTGGCAGCAGAGGCTGAAGCTCTGTAGCTGCTGAAGCCATGTAGGTAGCACTCTTCTTACAGAAAATTCTGATCTCTTCCTTGGGCTATAAAATAATAATAAAAGTAAACAGCAAAAGAGCACAACGGGATAAAATGAATAATATATACACTGAATTTTCATGTACTGTAGACTGTGTAGAGCCCTGCTCTGATAATCTGATCCAAGAAAAGATATGTATGTTGATATGATTGGGATTTCTGTCAGGACATATCTTAAAGCTGGTCATACATCACTCGATGTCAGGCCAGATCGACCATCACATAGATCCCTCTCTGATCAAATCTGATTAGAGAGGGATCTATTGCCTGGCCATACACTGCAAAGCGATTTCCCATAGATTTCAGTATAAATCATCTGGCTGCTGCTGCCACCACCTACTGGGCCTTCCCCAAGTGTAAAGAGTCTCTCCCCTCCCGTGCTCAGTGTTTTAAAGGATACCCGAAGTGACATGGGACATGATGAGATAGACATGTGTACAAGTGCCTAGCACACAAATAACTATGATGTGTTCCTTTTTTTTCTTTCTCTGCCTGAAAGAGTTAAATATCAGGTATGTAAGTAGCTTACTCAGTCCTGACTCAGACAGGAAGTGACTATAGTGTGAGCCTCACTGATAAGAAATTCCCCTTTTTATCTCTTTCTTGCTCTCAGAAGCAATTTTCTGCTAGGAAAATGTTTTGTAGTTGGAATTTCTTATCAGTGAGGGCCATACTGTAGTCACTTCCTGTCTGAGTCAGCACTAAGTCAGCCACTTATATACCTGATATTTAACTCTTTCAGACAGAGAAAGAAAAAAAAGGAACACAGCATAGTTATTTGTGTGCTAGGCACTGTACATACACATGTCTATCTCATCAGGTCGCATGTGACTTCAGGTATCCTTCAAAGTCTCACCTCTCCCTTGGTGAGACCCTGGCCTCCTCTGGTGTTATGCATCCTAGCTTCCTCTGGTGTTTTGGATCCTGGCCTCCTCTGGCGTTAGCCATCCTGGCCTCCTCTTGCGTTAGCCATCCTGGCCTTCTCTGGTGTTCTGCATCCTGGCCTCCTCTGGTGTTAGCCATCCTGGCCTCCTCTGGTGTTAGCCATCCTGGCCTCCTCTGGTGTTAGCCATCCTGGCCTCCTCTGGTGTTAGCCATCCTGGCCTTCTCTGGTGTTCTGCATCCTGGCCTCCTCTGGTGTTAGCCATCCTGGCCTTCTCTGGTGTTCTGCATCCTGGCCTCCTCTGGTGTTAGCCATTCTGGCCTTCTCTGGTGTTCTGCATCCTGGCCTCCTCTGGTGTTCTGCATCCTGGCCTCCTCTGGTGTTCTGCATCCTGGCCTCCTCTGGTGTTCTGCATCCTGGCCTCCTCTGGTGTTCTGCATCCTGGCCTCCTCTGGTGTTAGCCATCCTGGCCTCCTCTGGTGTTAGCCATCCTGGCCTCCTCTGGTGTTCGGCATCCTGGACTCCTCTGCTGTTCGGGATTCTGGCCTCCTCTGGTGTTCGGCATCCTGGCCTCCTCTGCTGTTCGGGATTCTGGCCTCCTCTGGCATTCGGCATCCTGGCCTCCTCTGGTATTCGGGCATCCTGGCCTTCTTTGATGTTAGGCATCCTAGCCTCCTCTGGTGTTCAGCATCCTGGCCTTCTCTGATATTCGGGCATCCTGGCCTCCTCTGGTGTTCAGCGACCTGGCCTCCTCTGGTGTTCAGCGACCTGGCCTCCTCTGGTGTTCAGCGACCTGGCCTCCTCTGGTGTTCAGCGACCTGGCCTCCTCTGGTGTTCAGCGACCTGGCCTCCTCTGGTGTTCAGCGACCTGGCCTCCTCTGGTGTTCAGCGTCCTGGCCTCCTCTGGTGTTTGGGCTCCCGTTGTCTCTGTGTTTTTTCTTTAGCGTCTTACACTTCATTCCTCATTGATTTCAATGTATTTGTGTCAGAAAATGCAACCCAACCTAACCCTATTCTCACACAGAACCCTCCTCTACTTGGCAACTAAATACCCCCCCCCCCCCTCCAGAGATGCCTGGTGGGCAACTATAACCTCCCTTGGTGGACAACTAATAACCCCCACCCCCCTGGAGGGAACTAAACACTGGCAGTTGCAAATAATGTAAGACAGGAAATGTGAAAGATGGCGCACATAAGCACAGTCCATTCAAGATGCAAAATATTACAGGTTGCAATATTTTTCATTACAGAAAGCATGCTTCAATCATTCCTCCCTCTGAAAGGCAGCTTCAGTGTACAATGGTTCACATAAAATCCCAACCCTTGGTATATGGGTGTAAAAGGGGGGATGAGGGGCTAAGGTGAAGGAAGGGGGAGAGCACCAGGGAAAGGGCTGAAGGGAGAAAGTATTCAGCCTGTCTAATTCCTTATCTGTGGCTGTGCACATGCAGTCCTTAGAGCATTGCTGCAGAGAGCTTTTTTCTTATCAGTCTGTACACACCACAGAAACAAGCAGAGAAAATAAATCTCTTTTTTTATGGACTGTATGTAAATTTACTGATGGTGAAACAAACACACAACACATGGACTAGCACTAGCAAAAAGAAATGAATAATACAAATACAGGCTAGCTACTGAAAACATGGGAACATTTGGCAAGCCTTCCATTCAATATAAATGGTCATGACACAGCAAGCCGAGCAGCCCAGCATGTTCTCCAGATTGCACAGAGTTTAGCGGCAGCGCCACCTGGCGGCTGCTTCTGTGCATGTCGGCTAGCACTCTGATGTCATTGCTGTGGTCCTGCCTCTTCTAGAGTGAAGCAGCAGTCACAGGGCTGGGTGCTGTATTTGTACACAGGGAATGGCTTGCACCTTCTCTTAGAGCTGCCCTGATCTCTAATCTACACTAGTCAATAGGTCACAAGCAGCAGTGAAAAGGAAGCAAGCATGTCTGACGATTTCGGCTTCTTCTCCTCCTCGGAGAGTGCTGGAGCCGCAGTGGAGACAGAAGAGGATCCAGCTGCCGCTTTCCTGGCCCAACAAGAAAGCGAAATTGCTGGGATAGAGAATGACGAAGGCTTTGGGGCAGTGCTGGTGGGCAGTCAAGCTTCTTCCGTGGAGCAATCAGACTTTGGTAAGAACCTTTGAAAATGCTCTTCTACGGTGATCGGAGTGCCTATGTATTCTTGCTTACAAAGCTCTCCTGCTGTATTGTGGAAACTAGAGAAATAAGCACTTTTTTCAAGGTCACACAATGGATGCTGTAGCAGGTGCAGGATCCTCTGTAGGATGTTCTGATGATGCGTAGTCATTAGCATCCTCCTCTACGCTCATCAGCCTTCAGTTATATCTTTTTCATATTGATTTGTTGTGTTGAATAAGTGTGTAGGTTACATGTAAAACGAAATAAACATACACAATGTTACGTTATACAGGATGTGTACTATTTGGTATATTTAATGCAGAATAATACACAGTTTTGCTAAAATTAGGATAATACCTGCCCTGTGGGCTTTTGTTGTTGCAGTAGATTTTTTTTTTCACCACTCTTGTCCTCTTGAAATCTCAGTTGTGATAATGTGGTTTCCACACACCACGAGGATAGGATGACCAATAGATGTTAGATTCTAGTAATCTGATAACAGCAATTGGATAACAGTTGGTGCCAGTAGACTACTGACAACCTATCCATACTTCTGCGGGTACCTGAGATATGTTGGCCACCAATGTGGAAATCAGAGTCATTTTACATCCCATTGTGTAGTATGAGGGGCAAACAGACTGGATACAATCTGAAAAGTTGGTTTACATGGGTTTGCATGTTGCATAGATGAAAGGAAAAAGTGATATTATATGATTGTTGCTTGATCATCTGTGGTAGTATTGGGCTATCAGCTGTACAGTCATTGGCTATTCCCTAAAAGTGACTCCCACACAATGAAATAGCAATTGGCCACATTGGAGTCTTTCAGTAGATCACTGTCTCCTGCAACACTTTTTTCTGAGTTGCCACTGTTTGTAACGTTTATGGCAGCTATATATGGGTTGGTATTGACTGTGTAAAGTTTACTGTAAACAATCAGTACACCACATTGCAGCACTTGGTGTTGATACATATCAGTAGTTTTGTATGTCTTGGTGCAGCACAGAACAATCTAGCTATCAAGCAACCCGATGTCTGTTTGGTGAAAATACACTACCACTCCCAATCATACATTCAACTGTCTGAAATCATCAGCCAAAAAACCCCCACCTGTGTTGGGGTCTTTCATATGGGCAGCTGAAAGCGGAGAATTCACCACCTGTCAGCTGCTGTCCTACACCGACTGGCACTTATTAGCGCTCAGTACCTGTGGTTGACAGACGCCCTCCATGAAGTCATACCTGAGTGCATCCACAGTCATGCTCAGACATGACATGTCATATTTCTCCGTCAGGTAATGCCACCTTGGCCTCGATTCATAAAGCATTCCCGCATGCGGAAATGCTGAAAACAGCTCACTTTACCGAACACTTAGCAAAATCTGTATTCATAAAGGCTGTTTCTGCATGAAAAGCCGACATTCCTGAGAAGAGCGATAAATAACCACCTTGTGCAGTGATTATCTTAACAAAAGTAACAAAATGTCAATTTATAAAGATTAGAGGAAGCGGTATGCAGACGGGGATTACCGCTACCTCGGATGTGGCGAGAAGCGTGCGGAATACAGTGCAGTGAATGGGACAGACCTCCCAAGCAGCAGCAGAGAGAGCAGCGCACTGAGGAACTCAGCCAGCTCCTGTGTTTTCGCAAGCCTACCGACAGCCTACCGCCAGCCTACAGCGGGAAATCTCCGCTCTGCTATTGCAACTGGCAACATTTTATGAATGCCTACCCAGAAGTCAGAAATACCGAGCGCGGAGTTTCCCCGCACTGATTTACTTCACCGAACACATTTTTTTGAATCGAGGCCCATGTGTCAAGTGCTGACATGCGTGGTGATTCAAGCTTTACCATTCAGCTGCATTTTAATTGCACCTGAATGGCGCTTGTGGGCAGAAGACAGGACACTAAACTGCCTGACAAGAGCCCAGTTCAGCCTATTGTCTAAAAGAGGCCTAATCCAGCGACTGAAGAATTACTGTGGCCTAAGGGGTACTGTTCTTAGCTGGTTTCAGACCTTCCTATCTGGCAGGACAAAGCAAGTATGTCTGGGCACACACTACTCTAATCCAGTGCCACTTGCCTATGGAGTTCCACAGGGTTCTGTACTATCACCATTACTCTTTGCAGTCTACATGCTCCCACTGGGCAAAATAATCCAGAACTATGGTTTAGGATACCATTGTTATGCAGATGACACACAACTGTATCTGTCCTTCAAGCCTGGCACCCAAGACCCATCAGCATCCATAAATGCGTGTCTAGTGGATTTACAAAATTGGATGAACACCAGCTGGCTGAGGCTGAACTCTGACAAAACAGAGGTGTTGGTGGTAGGTGGTCCACACATGATGGATAAAGTTCAAAACGCTCACCACCTCAAACTAGCAATTGGGGGAGATACTGTACAGTATAAAGACTCTGTGCGAAACCTTGGGGTGATCCTGGATGGAAATCTAAAACTCAGACAGCAGGTATCAGCTGTCGTCAAGTCTTCCTTCTTCCATCTAAGAAATATAGCGAAAATAAAACACCTTATCCCAGCTGAAGACCTACCTGCCCTGGTTCACGCATTTGTATCCTCCCGCCTAGACTACTGCAACGCCCTGTTAATCGGATCTACAGATAAGGTTCTGCGCCCCTTACAGCTAGTACAGAATGCTGCAGCCAGACTCCTAGCCAATGCCCCCCGCAGCTCACACATCACCCCAGTACTGCAAACTCTTCACTGGTTGCCAGTAAAATGGAGAATCAATTTTAAGATCTGCCTGCTGACATTCAAGGCTCTACACCACATGGGACCCAAATACATAGCGGATCTATTGGAACTTTATGCCCCTCCATGCACCCTCCGCTCTGCCAACAAGATGAAGCTGGTTATTCCCAGGATACACTTAACATTTGGTGCTCGGGCCTTTTCCTATGCAGCCCCCACTCTATGGAACTCACTTCCACAATCAGTACGAGAGGCTCCTTCTCTGGACAGCTTTAAAAAAAGGCTAAAAACTCACCTCTTTTCCCTAGCCTTTGAGACTGCATAATGCAGGGTCACAGCGCTTTGAGTCCCCAGGGAGAAAAGCGCTATATAAATATTATTGTTATTGTTATTGTTGTTAATGTGCTCAAGTATTGTTCTCTTACTATATACACTGATTGTTATCTCTCTATATATACTTCATATATACAGTGGTGTGAAAAACGATTTGCCGCCTTCCTGATTTCTTATTCTTTTTCATGTTTGTCACACTTAAATGTTTCTGCTCATCAAAAACCGTTAACTATTAGTCAAAGATGACATAATTGAACACAAAATGCAGTTTTAAATGATGGTTTTTATTATTTAGTGAGAAAAAAACCCTCAAAACCTACATGGCCCTGTGTGAAAAAGTGATTGCCCCCCTTGTTAAAAAATAACTTAACTGTGGTTTATTACACCTGAGTTCAGTTTCTGTAGTCAGCCCCAGGCCTGATTACTGCCACACCTGTTTCAATCAAGAAATCACTTAAATAGGAACTATCTGACACAGAGAAGTAGACCAAAAGCACCTCAAAAGCTAGACATCATGCCAAGATCCAAAGAAATTCAGGAACAAATGAGTTATAAAGCCATTTCTAAAGCTTTGGGACTCCAGCGAACCACTTTGGGAGCCATTATCCACAAATGGCAAAAACATGGAACAGTGAAGAACCTTCCCAGGAGTGGCCGACCGACCAAAATTACCCCAAGAGCGCGGAGAAAACTCATCCGAGAGGCCGCAAAAGACCCCAGGACAACATCTAAAGAGCTGCAGGCCTCACTTGCCTCAATTAAGGTCAGTGTTCACGACTCCACCATAAGAAAGAGACTGGGCAAAAACGGCCTGCATGGCAGATATCCAAGGCGCAAACCACTTTTAAGCAAAAAGAACATTAAGACTCGTCTCAATTTTGCTAAAAAACATCTCAATGATTGCCAAGACTTTTTGGAAAATACCTTGTGGACCGACGAGACAAAAGTTGAACTTTTTGGAAGGTGCGTGTCCCGTTACATCTGGCATAGAAGTAACACAGCATTTCAGCAAAAGAACATCATACCAACAGTAAAATATAGTGGTCACTGGTAGTGTGATGGTCTGGGGTTGTTTTGCTGCTTCAGGACCTGGAAGGCTTGCTGTGATAGATGGAACCATGAATTCTACTGTCTACCAAAAAATCCTGAAGGAGAAGGTCCAGCCATCTGTTCGTCAACTCAAGCTGAAGCGATCTTGGGTGCTGCAGCAGGACAATGACCCAAAACACACCAGCAAATCCACCTCTGAATGGCTGAAGAAAAACAAAATGAAGACTTTGGAGTGGCCTAGTCAAAGTCCTGACCTGAATCCTATTGAGATGTTGTTGTGGCATGACCTTAAAAAGGCGGTTCATGCTAGAAAACCCTCAAATAAAGCTGAATTACAACAATTCTGCAAAGATGAGTGGGCCAAAATTCCTCCAGAGAGCTGTAAAAGACTTGTTGCAAGTTATCGCAAACACTTGATTGCAGTTATTGCTGCTAAGGGTGGCCCAACCAGTTATTAGGTTCAGGGGGCAATTTCTTTTTCACACAGGGCCATGTAGGTTTGGAGTTGTTTTTCTCACTAAATAATAAAAACCATCATTTAAAAATGCATTTTGTGTTCAATTATGTTATCTTTGACTAATAGTTAACGGTTTTTGATGAGCAGAAACATTTAAGTGTGACAAATATACAAAAGAATAAGAAATCAGGAAGAGGGCAAATAGTTTTTCACACCACTGTATGTGATTTTTTTTGTTTGTTTTCTGACTTAATATGCCAACAGAGAAAGCATAGTTGATTTAGGCTATATAAAGCCCTTGTTCTAATATTATTAGCAATAAAATATATTTTTCCTACCATATATAGTTAAATTGTTACATAGCTTGTAAAACAATGTATACATACTGGTTTTTTGAGCCTCAAAATGAACATTTGTGGTCTTGTTGGTAAGATTCTTGATACGGCTATACTATGCTGTACATTTGCTATATATACTACTAGTAGTAGTTATTGTTTGAACCCTCCTGTTCATCAGCTGAGCAGAGAGAGAGATCTGAACAACTATTGCTGGTAAAAAGTCACCCAGACCAATTAGTCAAGTAAAACTCTTCCATGTGTTTGTACTTTTACAATCGTCTGAAAAATGTAAACATTTGACCACTGTTCAGATGCTTTAATAGTTTATTTAGGGAACATTTTGAGTAAACTGTCCCCACAGAAGACACCATATGTGTTTATTGAACACAATGGAACTGTTTCACACAACATGAATTCCACAGCTGTCACCATCATTAGTAGAGTGATGTCACTGAATGGCCACAGTCCCAATGGATAGCTACCACCACTGCTATCCATACATCTGCCAGCTACAGTCCAATACCACAAACATATTACAAGGATCTATGAAAACTGGAGCAATGCAAATATAAGATTGCTGCACATAACAACCAAACATTGGTTCCTAATTGGTATTTGAAGAGATTGATGTTAAAAAAAAAAACAACTAAAAAAAAACCCTAAACCCCTTAACTAGTTCCCGCCAGCTCACAGGCAGGTACTTTTAGAATGTAGACTGTAAGGCCTAGTGGATCTCCTGCCTTCTTTCAGTCCCTATGACCCAATTTCCTCCACAGCCTTTACCTTATGTGGTGCGTCCCCACTCAGTCAAGGGATGACTAGTGAGTCCTCCTAGCTCTCGCAGCAAGATATAGGGACTGAGGCCAGAAAGGCAGAAGTACTACCAGAACCCTACTAGGCAGGGCACAGACTATAGGGTAGTCATGCAGTCAGCAACGGTAGCCTCAGGAGGAAGTGTGGTACCAAATGTTAAGCATGAGGCAGTCCAAAGCAGGCAGGGTCATACATGGGAAATCAATAACACACAGTATCTAAAGGTAGGCCAGGGTCCACAAGCAGGCATTGATCCAGGTGACATACAATACCAGGTCAAAGGTCAGGCTAAGGTCATAACACAAGGCAATTCCAATAATCACACCAAGCAGAGTAGCAAACAGGAAACTAAATGCTGTCCTGGGCAAGGGAGCACTGGACAGGGACACCGACTGGGACAGGGACCAATCAGGTGGGACTACAAATCCCAGAAACCCATTGGCTGCCAAAATAACTGAGTGGTCAACTGGTCATTCACCTAATACTTGAATTACTAACAATTCCCATGGGCCTGCTAGCAATGCCACTGGAAGGTATAAGACAGGCGTGTGGCAGGGCATAGAATGTCTGCTCACTCATGAACGCACGCATATGTGCAGAGCCACTGGAGATGCCACGTGGTCAGGAAGTGACCTGACTGCACCATTCTGAGACAGAAGCTGGATGGAGGAGCTGGTTACGTTGCTAGAATGCCAGTAAAGTGTGTTTGTAACAGAAGCACTGTAATACTTTTAGCATTCACGCTAAGACTAATAAATCCCTAGTATAGGGTAGCAGCCTTTAGCAGCCATTTCTATAGCATTTAGCAGGCAAGCTACAGTCTACTCAGACACTTGGCTAAAGCTCAAGCAGGCAGGAATGTGTAGAGGAAGCTTCTCCAAACCTAAGCCCAGCCAAAATGTGCATTAAATATTATCCGAGTAGCCACTATATGCTACCCAAACACTTAGCAAAAAAGGGGGGTTGGAACAGCACTCATGAAACCAGTGTTCAGCAGTGTGCAGTATCTGTCCCATGCTCCCACTGGCTTAATCCAGTAGTAGAGAGTGAATGTCCGCACCAATGCTCCAAAAAAACATGTCTGCATTGTACAAAAAAAAAATCAAAACAACACTTCGCATGCATAGTTAAACTTTAAAAACACAAAAGTTAGATACTCCAGAGGCTTTCTCTGTCCCCCTCCACCTCGCCGTTCCTGTACTGGGACCCACTGAACCTCCTCGACAAGGGCTTGTCAACAGGAGTCAGCCACACTGCGCAAGCACTAGACGGCTCACGCCTGTGCAGTAGCATGGAGCTGATTGGTCTCTGCTTTATCCGCCTATCATAAGCAGCTCCAAGCTACTGCGCAGGCGCAGTGTGGCCACGCTTGTTCATGTTGGGAACGTGGCCTCAAACTTGTAGAGGGTCCCGGCATGCAGCAGCAGTAGTCTTGCTAAGGTAAGTATCTGACTTTTGCGTTTGTAAAACACACAGGTTTGCTTTGCAATTCAAGTCAAAGGAGCCTTTCTACACTTACCGTGTTGCGTTGCATCGGAAATGTGTTCATCCAGACGCACAGCTTCCAGTGCAGTGCTTGCGGTACCATGCCAGAGGCTGTGCGCCGGGATGAACACATTTCTGGCGCGACACAATGCAGTAAGTGTAAAAGGTTCCATTAACGTATGGTGCTTGAGGTAATGGAAGTCAGTGGGTGAAGTGTGAACGACAGCACAGTACATCGTGGCACGCATACATGGACCGACGCGAATCCCGATACATCACTGACCTTGTCAGCACACTCTGCCGCAGGGTCATATGTTTGTCATTTTTTGCATTGCGGTGAGATGTGGCAGTATGGCATTGTACCGCAACGCAAAAATCAAGTGTAAAACCGGCCTCAAGCATCCTCATGAAAGTTTCTAGTGCTCACCAACTGCCCACTGTACTTTGCAAATAAATCCTATTTCATTTCAAAACAAAGCCAGGCTGCCCTCATCCATTCAGCGGATAATTTCCATAGCACCATTGACCTGCCATGATATTAATAAATAAATATTCTTCTGGCAGCACACATGTAATGCCACTGCCAGACACCTATTAGAAAGGCCTGTGTGAATAAAGCTGTCAGTTACTATGGAAGCAATGCTTTTAACAGGATTTTTACACAGTATCCCTACGGTAATCATATCTTGGGCTTGAAAAACACTGTCTCAAATTTACTAAGCTGGATCAAATGACAGGCAGTGTAGCCTGACTGTGCACAGTAAGCAGGCCTCAGGCATGAAGCTAGTAGTGAGTTATTTCATCCTGTGCATCTCTGGCAAGCTGGGCACACAATAGCTTGTTTCTAGGTGGACGTGTGGGTTTCTGCTGTTTCTTTATACTTAGTTTCATACTTATATCCGTTTAAAATACAGTTATGGGGCCTGTTTTGACTGATATGGCTGGATTGTGCAGGACATCTATATGTTCCAGAGGGGTTTGCTGTTCTCTGCTCCCTGCAAGTGCAGCACAAAGCTGACACTATATATCATAGTGAAGTGTACCCCCAGGACATATGGGGAGGCTGGGATAGACAATGAGGAAATATAACAGAACATGCTGCGTTCAGCTTCACTGGGCATCCATAAAAGCCTGCAGTGAGCTCTAGAGGTGCAGGTTCTGATAAAACACAGAGCTGTTATTCCTTGTATAAAGCATGCATACATCAGTACACAAAGGTTTTATATATTTAGAAATTCCCATTTGTAAATGTTAAGTAACTGCATTGTAACCTGAATCTCCTATACATTGAATGCCATGGCTCACATTGGGGTTTGCCCCAATAATGGTTAAACTTGTATTTCAGTTTTGAATTAAGAAAATACAGTGGAAGTGAGAGTGAGAGTCTTGGTTATCCGGCACCAACAGGGATTGGCTTCTGGTTGCTTGAGACTCAATGATAAAAATAGGCCTAGCTATAGGACTATACTCCACACTATATACATACCATAAGCTAGTTGCAGCAGTTCTTTTTTTATTAGTTCAAACAGAAGAATGCCCCTTAGGTGCCTAACCAGGAAAGACCCCAGGAGAGTGGGAGCAGTGATGAGTGGCACATTGGTTCCTGTACTGCAGAGCTGTATGCTGTCATTTTCCAGGCCCCTTATCAGGACAGTCAGTGGGAGTACTGAGGAGAACACTTAGAGGACCCCAGGAGAGTGGGAGTACTGTTTAGAGCAAAGATGTTGAATTCCAGTCCTCAAGGGCCAGGGTCCTCACACATTTATGACACAGCTCATATTCATTGTTGGGACTGAATCAGGAAAGGTGTGATCCATCAAGCACAACACATTTCTCCATTTTCTAATGAGCAGGGCTGTGGAGTCGGTACAAAAATCCACCGACTCCGACTCCTCAGTTTAGGATTCCTCCGACTCCAACTCCTCGACTGTAACATGAAATACGTCTCTTCACTGCCAACGCTTAGGAATTTTAAAAGACAACTGAAGTGAGAAGGATATGAAGGCTGCCATATTTATTCCCTTTAGTCATAGACTAAAACTAGTCCTTGGTAAGAGTACTTGTAAAAGGTACAGGCCGGAACAAAGAACATCTATCAGGCCCTAGGCAATGTAAGTGTGGGTACATGTAAGAGTGATGGGCAGGTACTCTGCAGGGGAATATGGAGATTCTTCCTCTATTACACATTCTTCATGCACAATCTGAACCAGGTTTATGGGTGATAGACAACACCTCTGTGTTCAATGTGCACAACATTCTCAGTGGATTCCCTGCAGCTCTGTGGGGAGTGCATATGTAGAGTATAGTAATACTCAGGGCTGTGGAGTCGGGCAATTTTGGGTGCCTGGAGTCGGAGTCGGGAAAAAATGCACTGACTCCGACTCCTAATGAATTTGTAACTGTAATTAAAATAGAAAATATGATAAAATGTTCTATTGCTCAGATAATAGTCATTAAAAATAATGTATATATACAGTAATAGCTGTGCTCAGTCCACAAAAATGAAATAAACCAATCAAAATTAGTTACTTGTGCTGCTTCAATAAAGCAGTCCCCGTATTTTTAAAGTCAGATATACATATCTGATTGTGACTGTATATATGATGTGTACACAGGAATCTCTTATATATACTAAATAACATCTATGCTGTAAGAATAAAGCCTGATGTGTAGCTGTGTCACTAATAGAGATGGTCAATGAAATGGAAATAATTCTGCACTGATGCTGATTTATGCAAATGTATGCACTCCCTTTGCTGATGAAATCAAATAATTTGATATGTTGTTAAAATTTGGTTTAGTGACTGCAAATTAAAGGGTACCTGAGACGGATGAAAAGTAAAGTTTTATACATACCTGGGGCTTCCTCCAGCCCCCCTCAGGCTAATCAGTCCCTCGCTGTCCTCCACCACCCGGATCTTCTGCTATGAGTCCTGGTAATTCAGCCAGTCAGCGCTGGCCGGCCGCATTCCGCTCCCACAGCCAGGAACATTCTGCACCTGCGCAATAGTGCTGCACAGGTGTAGTATGCTCCTGGCGGTGAAGTGTGTGCATGCGCACTACGCCCGACTGGCTCAAGTACCTGGACTCATAGCAGAAGATCCAGGTGGTGGAGGAGGACAACGAGGGATGGATTACCCTGAAGGCGGCTGGAGGAAGCCCCAGGTATGTATAAAACTTTAATTTCATCAGTCTCAGGTTTACTTTGTTACACAGTAGGTACTATACTCTACATATGCACTCCCCACAGAGCTGCAGGGAATCCACTGAGAATGCTGTGCACATTGAACACAGAGGTGTTGTCTGTTTACAATCTCCTTATTCCCCTGCAGAGTACCTGCACATCATTCTTACATGTACCCACACTTACATTGCCTAGGGCCTGATAGATGTTCTTTGTTCCGGTTTGTACCTTTTACAAGTACTCTTACCAAGGACTAATTTTAGTCTAAAGGGAATAAATATAGTAGTCTACATATCCTTCTCACTTCAGTTGTCTTGTAAAATTTCTAAGCGTTGGCAATTAAGAGACGAATTTCACGTTACATACTTTTAATCAACAAAATTGTAATATGCAAATTAGAGGAGTCGAGGAGTCGGAGTCGGTGGAATCCTAAACTGAGGAGTCGGTGGATTTTTGGACCGACTCCACAGCCCTGGTAATACTGTGTAACAAAGTAAACCTGAGACAGATGAAATTAAAGTTTTATACATACCTGGGGCCTCCTGCTCATGAAATCAAATAATTTGATATGTTGTTAAAATTTGGGTTGGTGACTACGAATTAAATGGTACCTGAGAAGGATGAAAAGAAAAGTTTTATACATACCTTGGGCTTCTTCCAGCCCCCTTCAGGCTAATCAGTCCCTCGCTGTCCTCCTCCGCCACCTGGATCTTCTGCTATGAGTCCAGGTACTTGAGCCAGTCTGGCGTAGTGCGCATGCACACACTCCACCGCCGGGAGCGTATTACACCTGCGTAACACTGTTGCGCAGGTGCAGAACGCTCCTGGCTGTGGAAGCGGCATGCGGCCGGACTGCGCTGACTGGCTGAATTACTAGGACTCATAGCAGAAGATCCAGGTGGTGGAGGTGGACAGCGAGGGACTGATTAGCCTGAAGGGGGCTGGAAGAAGCCCAAGGTATGTATAAAACTTTTCTTTTCATCCTTCTCAGGTACCATTTAATTCGTAGTCACCAACCCAAATTTTAACAACATATCAAATTATTTGATTTCATGAGCAAAGAGTACATTTGCATAAATCAGAATCAGTGCAGAATTATTTCCATCTCATTGACCATCTCTATTAGTGACACAGCTACACATCAGGCTTTATACTTACAGCATAGATGTTATTTCGTATATATAAGAGATTCCTGTGTACACATCATATATACAGTCACAATCAGATGTGTATATCTGACTTTAAAAATACGGGGACTGCTTTATTGAAGCAGCACAAGTACCTAATTTTGATTGGTTTATTTCATTTTTGTGGACTAAGCACAGCTATTACTGTATGTATAAATTATTTATGATGACTATTACCTGAGAAATAGAACATTTTATCATATTTTCTATTTTAATTACAGTTTAAATTCATTAGGAGTCGGAGCATTTTTTTCCGACTCCAGGCACCCAAAATTGCTCCGACTCCACGACTCCGACTCCACAGCCCTGCTAATGAGGATATGCCACCCCTGGAGTCCCATAGAATTACATAAAGATTAACAAAGAGAACCCTTCTATAGCTGGAGAATCAGTATCATTTATGTAGCAAACAAAGACCAACTAAAATATTGGAGGCATATAAACTTAAAAAGTTAGGCTACTGTACTGCTCTGTAACACACTGATTTGATTTGTGGTACTAAAGTACAGTATAGATGTGACACCCTGTGCATAGCATTAACTAGTGCACAATTCTGCACATTTCATTTCTCATTATCTAATAAGGATGTTTGCAAGGTACAACTGAAGTGAGAAGAATATGGAAGCTGCCATATTTATTTATTTTTAAACAATACCAGTCAATTTTCTGCATTGATATCCGGTCGATTTGATCATATTGATCAAATTTGGCAGATATTGATGCTGCAACATGGCCATCCGATTGATCGTTTCAGTCAATTTCCGGCTGAACTGATTGGTTGAAAGGATTGATTGACATGCCAGAAAATCTTGGTCGCAAGGGTTTGAGCTGGTTCTCGGTGGTAATGGCGTGTACATGTGCCAGTTTTACATGGTACAGGCACCCACAATGTCAAAAAGATGCTGGACCCCGAAGGAGGCAAGGATTTGCACCATCTTGACAGGCTCATAGGCGGGAGGGGGGGGAGTTGGGGGGGGGGGTACACATATTTGGGGGAGACATCAGCACTAGGACGATTTCTAATACATTTTATGCTGAAATCTATTGTAAATCTGTCTGCAGTGTTGATCAAATTCAGAGAGGGATATATCTGATGGTTGACTGGGTGGCAAATTGACAGGTGTATGACCACCTTAAAGTGTACCTAAGACTGAGACTAAAAATGGATAAGGATTTATACTAACCTAGGGCTTACTTTAGTCCTCTATAGTCTGTCTACTTAATTGCCATCCTTCCGATCCTCTCCGTTCTCCCGCAGTGTGGCCTGGTAAACTACCCAGCTGGCCCAGTCTTGGACCACTGCACATGGGCGGTCCCAGCCGCGTGCACCCCCTGGTCACGCTCCCGTTACCGGGAGCATTATTCTGTACATGTGCAGTTCACAAAGGCTGTAACTGCGCGGTACATGTGGCCGGGACTGTGCATGCACAGTGGCCCACAACCTGGCTATGGAAACGGATTCCACTGCAGGAGAATTGAGAGGATCGACAACGATTGAGCAGACGGACTACAGGGGGCTGGGAGAAGTGTAAATCCTTATCTATTCTTTAGCTCAGGCTTCCATTTAAAGAGACACTGAAGCAAAAAAAAATAAATGATATAATGAATTGGTTGTGTACTATGAATAATTACTAGAAGATTAGCAGCAAAGAAAATATTCTCATATTTTTATTTTCAGGTATATAGTGTTTTTTCTAACATTGCATCATTCTCTCATATGTGCAGATTACACAACACTCAGCATTCAAAATGATTCTTTCATAGCAGTCTGTGAACTAATGACCTCTCCTCTGCCAGAGGAAAAGTAAATAGTTAACTAACAGTTGAGATAATTAAAGTCAGATAACAAGTCCCAAACGTGCCAATACTACCACCGACTCTCCCTATGGATTAGCTGCTCACCCTCAGTTTTCTTGCTATAAAGCGTGGTCACCGGCAGCCATTGCCATCAATCATAAAGAAGCATAGATTCTAGAGCCAATGTAAAAAGTAACATAGCGTGATCCTGTTTATTAAAAATATATAAACCCTGCTACACAGTACTGCTTACAATGTGCATTCTTTAAAATCAGCGTATCATGTAAAATACTGCACCACGAATATCAGCGCGTCCGCCGGCCGGGTGTAGTCACTACACCCGGCTGGCGGACGCGCTGATATTCGTGGTGCAGTATTTTACATGATACGCACATTGTAAGCAGTACTGTGTAGCAGGGTTTATATATTTTTAATAAACAGGATCACGCTATGTTACTTTTTACATTGGCTCTAGAATCTATGCTTCTTTATGATTGATGGCAATGGCTGCCGGTGACCACGCTTTATAGCAAGAAAACTGAGGGTGAGCAGCTAATCCATAGGGAGAGTCGGTGGTAGTATTGGCACGTTTGGGACTTGTTCACGGCTCCTGGTAGTGTGTGACATCTCACGGAGGGTGATACAGTTGCTACGTTACACCCTATGTCCCCCTCTCTGTTTCTTCTCTCCCCTACATGTGTTCGGTGAAATATACAAGCGCAGCAGTATTGGATTTATTTGAACTGGAAAAGCCTACACAGAGGACACTGCCTGCAGCCTGGACTGGATTTGAGGACTTTTCTTAAGCACTTTGCGCAGCATTAATCCTGAATTTAAGCAGATAACAGCCCTCTCCTAGACTTTGAAAGTCGTAGAGATTTTAAAGGTCTCAATTCACTAAGCTTAACTCCTGTCTTTAATTACTCTTCTGAGCTGTTTTACAGTTATCACCATGGTGATATAATTGTGATAACTGTAAAACAGCTCTGAAGAGTTATTAAAGACAGGAGTTACTCTTAGTGAATTGAGGCCAATGGCTTTTTGTATAGAGATAACAACTGGAGTTTCTTAACTCTTCCTGTACTGGAAACAATTAGACTGATGTATCTGATCTTAATGTTTTATTTCTTAGCTGTGCTACACATACAAATCATAATATCATAGTTTTTTTTTCGTTTCAGTGTCTCTTTAAAGGATACAGGAGACCAAAAAAGTAATACATCTTTACTAACCTGGGACTTATTCCAGCCCTTAGAAGTCTCTATGTCCCTGACCGCACTTCCGCTCCCACCTGGTCTTCTATCACCTCTGTAGCGGCCGGCGGAGCAGCACGTGTTTTACATTTTACTTTGAAAACACTGCAACATTTTTTGAACAATTAATTTAAAATAATATTCTGGTAAATACATATAAGAAACTGTGCCTGACCTGGGGCTTAAATGCACAGTCTGATAATATGTCCTTTATACTATACTTGCACCATTGTTCAGTGTAATCGTTTCCTGGTTCCTTTGCTTTATCTTCAGAGGTGTTTATCTTCAGAGCTGACATTCATGTGAACATTGTGAATGATTAGAGGTCCCTTCATGGCTTTGACATTTCCCTTCCTGGATATGTAGAATGAAAGGGAAATATATTCTTTACATGAAAGCTCTTAGATGGAGCCGATCCTTTGTATTGTACAGACTAGAACTAGAGTAGAAATCTACAGTACATTATCTACTCCAACTAAACATTCCACGTGCCTCTCCTGTTACACCATTTTTTTTACTACTCTCCTTTCCTTGTCTGCTCAGAAGTCAGTAGTAGAACTGGGCCAATCAAATTCAACAGGAAGTGCATTTGAGTGGCTCAGTTCCCAGCTGCATACAGGTTGCATTAAATCTGCATCAGGTCCTTTCTTCCATGTGTAGTTCCTGGCAGCCTTTTGTATTTACAGCCTATACTTCTTTATGTAGCAACATCTCTTCCTTGTCCAGCCGCCCAAGGCCTGGGCCTTTGTGGTCTGTCCAGAAATAGGCCACACGCTGAGGGAATTGTTCTCCTACTCACCCCGTCCTCTCAGTGGCACTCTGTTATGCGTCAGCCCTCTTCCCCCTCCATAGCAACAGAGCATGTTGCCTGCAGGCCAGTGATGCATCTGATCAGACTCAGCCTCAGTATGTCACCTGAAGGATTGAGTCCCAATTCCTGTCAAGCAATAGTATGTGTGTACAAGGCTTCCGTTTCATTAATGATCTGCAATATTATTTGTAACATTAAAAGACCAATAGTAAGGTTTGGGTGGAGGAAGGGGCAAGATCAAACATAAACCATTCCACAATACATTCAGTAGATGAATTTCCCTAATCATATCCGCTATTGTCATGGAGTTTTACATCTCTATCCTCCATATGATCTGCTTTATTCTGTTGTTCTCAAGATGGCTTGGTTATCTTTGAAACTGGCAATAAAGCTATAAGGTATAGATAGTAGACATGTGCATCTCTAGAAGTATGTTTCATTGTCTTCTTTTATGACACTCCGTGTAAACCAATCTGCTAATAATCTTTTCACTGTCGCAAACATGGTTGATTCAGTTTCGACTGATTACAGTCAGTTTATTCATTGAGTGACAGCATGATCATGCGCACAATAGGGGTGAGCCAGTCAAGAACCATACACTGTAGTGTTATACTACAGTAAGCAGTATTAAACTAGCAGTGAAATAGTGGTGGAGTCAGTTTTTGATGAGATGTCTGACTGAGAAATAATGCAGCAACATGATCAATGAATAATTTCTAAACCAAACAGTTTTGCTGTTGGAAGAATCAATCATTTGTATAAGCACATGGCTCACCTTAACCAACTTACATGCTGATAGCGCAGTGTTAACAGCAATGACCTCAGTTGGCTGCTGTTCCTCAGAGTTCCTCAGAGTTCCACCTGTTTATGATTCCTTGCTTACATGTATGATGTGAACCTTTGGACTCTCTACTACACTTCTGGGCAGTATGATTGTGGCAGTCACATACACCTGGATATGGATAAAACAGTGCACTTATCTGCCAATTTTTGAACTTGTAGTAGGTCATGGTTTCAACTGAAGATGTAAATGTTCTGCACATGTACCCTTACCACTTGCTACCTTATTAGAAGTAGCAATAATTTCAGTATACAGATATATATCACAATCATCAGAAGTTGAAAGTACACTCTTTCAATGCTATGGATTTACATATTAATAAGCAGATTTTAGCATGTTCTAAAATTATTTAAACCTGAATCAAAAATGGAAAAGCCATGAGTGCAAGCTATGATTCGGTATCTTTAGAACCACCTCTAGCAATAATAAATTGTTTTCTGTATGATTTTACAGTCTCTTTTATCATTGTGGAGAAATTTTGGCCACTAGTTTACCACAATATTTCAGGTCTCTCTGGTTTGTGGTTATTTGTTTATGCACAACTCTGTTAGGGTCCTACTACAGCATGTTGATTGGGTTTAGTTCTGGACTTTGGCTGGGTCATTGTAACAGCTTTAGTTTTTTTTTTTCAGTCATTCTGTTGCAGATTTACTGGTGATGGATGATTGTTGTCTTGCATGACCCAATTTTGATCAAGCTTTAGTAGTTGTACAAATGGCCACACATTTGACTTTTGAATACTTTGGTAAACACAGGAGTTTATGGGCGACTCAGTAACTACATAGTTCCCAGGTCCTATGGCAGCAAAGGTAACCCAAATCATTACCCCCTCCACCACTGTGCTTGACACCTGGTATGAGGTGTTTGCGCCGTGTTTGATTTTCACCTAACATGGCAATGTGCTTCACGGCCACATATTTCCACTTTGGTCTCATTTATCCAATGGACATTGCTCCAGAGGTCTTGTGATTTATTCAGATGCATCTTTGCAATCTAAACCATGATGCCGTGTTCTCATTAAAGAGTAGAGGCTTTCTCCCTACTGTTATTAACTTTAACATGCTAACTGAAGCTTAGTACACAGGTACGAGTGCTGTCACCTATAGGGATCGGAACATGACAGGCTAGAGCCACATCTGTTGCAATGGAGGGGCGAGGAGAGAAGACACATGGTGCATGATGGAGGGGCTTCCAGCAGTCTGGCATTCCCGATCTTTAGGTGACCTTGGGTAGCTCCTAAACACATGCTCCATTCTTGGCCAAAAAGATCCTCAGCCCCCTTGGCCAAGTTTAATCTAGCTTAAGAGTAAGTAACTCTTGTTTTTTTTTTTGTTTGTTTTTTTAGGGGGGGGGGGGGGGTTGCAATTTCTTTGAATATTGCACAGTCTGACCCTGGGGTGAATTTTCTTGTATGTGCATTTCTGGGAAGATTAATGGCTTGACTCTAATGTTTTCCTCTTGTGAATAATCTTTCTCACTGCAAAATGATAGACTTTAAATTGTGATGAAATTGATTTTTAACTTTTCCCAGATTGATGGACAGCAACAATTGTTTGTTGTCATTATCCCTTGTGTTACCAGACACCTAAATACTCCACACCAGCAAACTGCCACTTGCTCTTATAGAAGTGGTCACACATTCTGATGATCAATCAAGTGCTTTTGATTAGTAGCACCTACTGCAGCTGATTCTTAATTCCTATAGAAAGGTGTATTTCATTTTTCCCACATGTGTTATATTGAGTGTGAACTGCAATGGAGACTGGATAAACTGTAGATTTTAATACAAATCCTGCATGCAGCGAGTTAGAATTACGCAATCAGTTACAATGCAGTACTGTGAACAACCCCATAGCATTGTATGGGCAGTGAGTTGACATGCAGAATTATTCTGCAACACAACTGACTGAGCACTGTGAACCTAGCCCTTAGCCTTTATTATTTTATAAATAAATAAAGACAAAGTAAAATGTGTTGCGCTGTTGTTCACCCAAGGTTATATTTACCAGATTTTTAGACCCGTTAAGGATCAGATGTCCTGATACACAAAACCTCAGAATTGAGAGAGTGTACTTTCTATTTCTCATGGCTATATATAGATGCCATTCTCTTAGTTATCTAATTTAAATCAATAGGCTACTGGTGTGTGGACCATGGTTTTGTTCTCCAGGGAGATGCCACACAACGTAGGGTATGTATAAGTGATTATTTATCTAATTACAGGGGAGACTCTGCAGATGTGAACAGTACATGTTATTTTTATGTCCAGTATCTGGAAGTGACACAGTTCATTGTAATTAGCCACTATTTATCTATGTTTAAATAGGAGGACTGCTAATGAAGCCAGCACTAACATATTGTAAAGCTGCATGCATTGTGCCACTGCCAACATAGTACTTGCCAGAGTTTAGCGGTTGTCTTTTATGCTATGAGATTTTCTTTATATGTACTCCACACTAGTCAAGTTAGGTAGACAAGTAACAATGTCAGCAAAATGCCAACCCTGATCGATATTCTACGATTGTCGTGATGGAAGCATACCAATCAATCTGTCGCATTGCATGATTAAACTGTAACTAGACGGTAACTAAAATAACGCATAATCTGTAACGATCGGTGGGCGCAGAGAGTATCTGATTACCGGTGATCTGCAGTATCACCGGAAATACAGATATATACCAGATTATAAGTGATCTGCAGTCTCACCGATAATCCGATTGGTGTAACAGTAACACATAGAGGACAAGGCCTCAATGCAGCAAGGAGTACTGCACAGATTCCTTCCGCAGACCTGAGCTCTCCAAGACGGGAGGAGTCAGACTGACAGTAGGAAGGACAGACTGAAAGTAACCTTCAGGAGGAAGGATCACTAACAGAGCGAGGAACCGCCTCTAACAGTAAGGTCGGTTCTCGACGTCGGACAAGCCAGGTCGTACACACACGGACAGATAAAGTACAAGATCAGGAGGCAAAGGCGGAGTCAAAGTACAGGCAGGGTTCAGCAACG
Organism: Hyperolius riggenbachi; assembly: GCF_040937935.1. NCBI lineage: Eukaryota > Metazoa > Chordata > Amphibia > Anura > Hyperoliidae > Hyperolius > Hyperolius riggenbachi. The sequence continues at coordinate 346,316,232 of NC_090648.1, read as the reverse complement.
GGGTATCAGATATATCGGGGTACAAAATCAGGAGGCAGAAGCAGAGTCAAGGAACGAGCCGGGGTTCGGCAACAGAGTATCAGAAATATCGAGGTACAAGATCAGAGTTCAGGAGGATAGTCAAAGCAGGCAAAAGTCATAACATATAATGACAATCAAACTAGTACTTTAGCTATCAAATATCTAGCTAAGTGTAGGATTACAGCTCCAGCTGGTCCCGGCACACTTCAGGATCTGACTACGGATCTGGGTGCTCCCACGTATGTGATCGCACGCCAGACAAAGAGCAAGTGAATAACCAGCAGTATATATACTCTAGGACCTTTCCAGGACCTCCCTAATTGCTGGTCCAATGGGAGCAGTGGAATTTGTCAGCTGACCCAGCTGGTCAGCCGACTCCCTTCTAACTGCTATTTAAACTCTGCCTCTGTGCTCGCGCGCGTGTAAGTCTGAATCTTGGTGGACTATCAGTCCCAGCCACACCAGTACTGTCATGCAATGTATCTAGTGCGGGGGCCGCCTCTGATGCGGATTCCGCCGTTACCGATGCGGATTCCGCCATTACCAATGCGGATTCCGCCGCACTGCCTATGCGGCATGCGGCGTTTTTTCCGCGTTGCGACGCCATGCTGGGCGCGGAAACAGCCGCCTCACCTTGAGAGATGGCGGCTTTTCCGCGTTTCCTTACAGTACCCCCCCCCCCCCCGAGGAGTGGACTCCGGACAACTCCCACCAGGTTTCTCGGGGTGTAAGGCATGAAACTCCCTTTTTAATTCGTCTGCATGCATGCGCGTCCCCGGTACCCATTGCCTCTCCTCAATGCCATACCCTTTCCAGTGCACGAGGTATTGTACCGAGTTTTGTACAGAGCGTGAATCTAGAATCTTCTCCACCTCATATTCGTGTTGGGCATCTACCAAGACAGGAGGAGGAGGAGTGGGACCCACCTGGACTGCTGGCTTAAGAAGGGACACGTGGAAAGACCTCACCCCCCGCATGCTAGAGGGAAGATCAACAGTGTAAGTAACATCATTGACTTTCCTGACAACCGGGAATGGACCCACAAACCTGGGACCAAGCTTATTCGAAGGTTGTCTTAGGGTCAAGTGACGTGTGGACACCCAGACCAAGTCTCCTGGTCGGAACTTCCACTCCAGCGACCGTCTTTTGTCAGCTTGACCCTTCTGACTCAAAAAGGCCTTCTCCAGGTTACTTCTAACCGTCCCCCAAAGGTCCTTCAATGACTTTTGCCAGGCCTCCAGGGCTGGGAAAGGAGTGGAGGCTATAGGTAATGGGGAAAATTTGGGTGATCTCCCCGTCACCACCTGAAAGGGAGAGAATCCGGAGGACGAGTTTTTTAAATTATTCTGGGCAAATTCTGCGAAGGGCAGAAATCTGACCCAATCGTCCTGCGCCTCTGCCACATAACACCTTAAAAATTGCTCTAAAGACTGATTTATTCTCTCAGTCTGGCCGTTGGTCTGTGGGTGATAGCCCGATGAAAAAGATAGCTTTATGCCCATGAGGTGGCAAAAACCTTTCCAAAACCGTGAGACGAATTGGACTCCCCTGTCTGAAACTATGTCTTCGGGAATGCCATGTAAACGGAAGACATGAGTGATAAACAACTCGGCCAATTCCTGAGCCGAGGGGAGTCCTTTCAAAGGCACAAAGTGGGCCATCTTACTAAAACGGTCGACTATCACCCAAATGACCGCCATACCTTCAGACCTGGGAAGCTCGCCCACAAAATCCATGGACAGGTGGGTCCACGGCTCATTCGGGGTGGGCAAAGGCTGCAACGTACCGACAGGTGCCAGCCGGGAGGGTTTACTCTTGGCACATATCAAACACTCTTTTACGTATTCCTTACAATCCGCTGCCAAGGAAGGCCACCAGGCGCATCTGGCTATCAGATCCTGTGTCCTGGATGCCCCAGGATGCCCTGCGTTCTTATGTGCATGGAACATCTCAAGAACCTGCAGGCGAAAAGGCAGAGGAACAAACAGGACCCCTGCGGGCTTCCCTTCCGGAATGTCTTGCTGAAAGGGAGCCAATGTCTCCCTCCAATCCTCCCAAGTTTCAGTGGCTGCCAGTATTAATTTCTGGGGAATAATGGTCTCTGGAATGGAGGGCTGTGCTGTCTCTGACTCAAAACATCTGGATAGAGCATCCGCCTTAACATTCTTGCTCCCTGGGGTGTACGTAATAATGAAAGTAAACCTGGAGAAGAACAACGACCATCGAGCCTGGCGAGGGCTCAACCTCTTAGCCCCCTCGATGTACTCTAGGTTTTTGTGATCGGTGTAAACCGTGATGGTATGTTCAGCTCCCTCTAACCAGTGTCGCCATTCCTCGAAAGCCAATTTGATGGCCAAGAGCTCCCTGTTTCCAATATCGTAATTCCTCTCTGCAGGGGAGAACCTGCGAGAGAAATACGCACACGGGTGCATTCTACCCTGCAAGCCTGACCGCTGTGACAGCACAGCCCCCACCCCAACCTCCGAGGCATCTACCTCCACAATGAATGGGAAAGAGGCATCCACATGTCTGAGGATGGGTGCTGAACAGAATAGGCCCTTCAGGGTGGCAAAAGCATGTAAAGCCTCAGGAGACCAGTGAGTGGTATCTGCCCCCTTCTTAGTGAGGCAGGTAAGGGGAGCAATGACAGTGGAGTACCCCTTTATAAACCGTCTATAGTAGTTGGCGAAGCCAAGAAAGCGCTGAAGGGATTTCAACCCAACCGGCTGTGGCCACTCCAGAACAGCGGAGACCTTGGCAGGATTCATAGACAGGCCTGTGGTGGAAATTATGTACCCCAAGAACGCAACAGATGTTACTTCGAAGATGCACTTCTCAAGCTTTGCGTATAACGAGTTCTGCCTTAACTGATTTAACACAAACCTCACATGGTTTCTATGTTCAGTGAGGTTGTTGGAGAAGATAAGAATATCATCAAGATAAACTAGTACAAATTTCCCCAACACCTCCCGGAATACCTCGTTAATGAGTTCCTGAAAAACGGCCGGAGCATTACATAACCCGAAGGGCATCACCAGGTACTCATAATGCCCGTCTGGTGTATTAAAGGCCGTCTTCCACTCATCGCCCCTTCTTATACGTATCAGATTGTACGCGCCCCGCAAATCTAGCTTAGAAAAAATCTTAGCGTCAGTAACCTGAGTGAACAAATCATCTATCAGTGGCAACGGATAGCGATTCTTTATAGTAATCTTGTTGAGACCGCGATAATCGATGCAGGGTCGCAAGCCTCCGTCTTTCTTTTTGACAAAAAAGAACCCTGCTCCAGCAGGTGACCGGGACGGGCGAATGAAACCCTTGGCCAAATTTTCACGGATGTACTCCTGCATGGCCAATTTTTCGGGCCCTGACAGATTGTACAAGTGACCCCGGGGGGGAACACAACCTGAACGGAGATCAATGGGACAATCGAAAGGACGATGTGGGGGCAATTTATCAGCTGCCTTGGGACAGAACACATCAGAAAATTCAGAATACTGATCTGGTACCCCTTCCACCTGAAATCTGGTTTGCCCCAAGGTCAACTTCCCTAAACACCGCTGAAAACAACGAGGTGACCAAGTGGTTAACTGACCCGTGGCCCAGTCTATTTGAGGTGAATGAAGTTGCAACCACGGCATGCCTAGGATAATAGTTGAGGTAGACATGTGCAATACAAAAAACGATAATTGTTCCCCATGCAGTGCCCCTATGGTGACCTTCACCTCCGGGGTCTGTGACAGAGCACGATTCCGTTGTAGAGGGGAATCGTCTACTGCCGTGACCTGAATGGGAGGTGTCACAGGAGTGAGCGGAATACCCAACTCCTGAGCAAACTTAAAGTTCATAAAATTGGCCGCTGAGCCTGAGTCAATGAAAGCCTCAGTGGCCACAGATTTCTTCTCCCATGTAACTGTACAAGGGAGAAGCAATTTCTTTTCTTTAAGGGGTTCAAGTGGCGTGCCTAGGGTGTCACCCCCCACTACTCCTAGGCAAATTCGTTCCCCGACTTGTTCGGGCAGTTGATCCATCATTCTCCGCCTTCGCTCCACCTGGGTCAATTTCGAACAACCAATCTGCATTGGTTCGGGTGGAGGCAAGGCCGGAGGAGATGAGACAGACGGAGATGGCGTTACTAAGGGTGCAGCGGAGGGTGCCACATATGATGTTACCCTGGCACGGTGACTGCCCCGAATCTGCCTCTGATGGCGTAATCGACGGTCGACTCGAATGGCCGATGTGATGGCCTCATCGACTGTCCTGGGCTCGGGCAAGGTTAGCATTAAATCGGAGACCTCCTCCGACAACCCAGACAAGAAGTAATCCATGAGGGCAAAATTATCAAATCTGGCCGTGACTGACCATCTGCGAAATTCTGCCGCGTAATCCTCGACTGAACCCCTGTCTTGCCGCAAAAGTTTGAGCTTCCGCTCAGAGGTTGCCGCAAGATCAGGGTCGTCGTAAATTACGGCCATGGCCTTAAAGAATTCCTCTACCGAGGTCAGAGCAGTATCGGTAGGAGGCAGGTTGTATGCCCATGACTGGGAGTCACCAGTCAGTAAAGTTTTAATAAAGGTGACCTGTTGGGTCTCAGTCCCCGAGGATCGGGGTCTCAACTCGAAGTACGATAACACTCTACTCTGAAAATTCCGGAAGTCAGACTTGTGGCCGGAAAATTTATCTGGTACGGGCATACGTATGTCAGCACTAGGAGGGGATCGCACTGAATCAACTGACATCTGGAGGGTTCGCACAGAGCCTGAAAGGACATCAATCATAGTCTTGTGGCTACCCAGCACTTGGTTGATGTTTTCCACCGAAGTGGCAAGTGCGCCCAGACGGTCAGTGTGTGCGTCCATTTGCATTTTTTGGGTCTGGCGTTCTGTAACGATCGGTGGGCGCAGAGAGTATCTGATTACCGGTGATCTGCAGTATCACCGGAAATACAGATATATACCAGATTATAAGTGATCTGCAGTCTCACCGATAATCCGATATACAAACTAACCTCTGTTCACCTGAGTAGAGTGTAGTGTTTTGGTGTAACAGTAACACATAGAGGACAAGACCTCAATGCAGCAAGGAGTACTGCACAGATTCCTTCCGCAGACCTGAGCTCTCCAAGACGGGAGGAGTCAGACTGACAGTAGGAAGGACAGACTGAAAGTAACCTTCAGGAAGAAGGATCACTAACAGAGCGAGGAACCGCCTCTAACAGTAAGGTCGGTTCTCGAGGTCGGACAAGCCAGGTCGTACACACACGGACAGATAAAGTACAAGATCAGGAGGCAAAGGCGGAGTCAAAGTACAGGCAGGGTTCAGCAACGGGGTATCAGATATATCGGGGTACAAAATCAGGAGGCAGAAGCAGAGTCAAGGAACGAGCCGGGGTTCGGCAACAGAGTATCAGAAATATCGAGGTACAAGATCAGAGTTCAGGAGGATAGTCAAAGCAGGCAAAAGTCATAACATATAATGACAATCAAACTAGTACTTTAGCTATCAAATATCTAGCTAAGTGTAGGATTACAGCTCCAGCTGGTCCCGGCACACTTCAGGATCTGACTACGGATCTGGGTGCTCCCACGTATGTGATCACACACCAGACAAAGAGCAAGTGAATAACCAGCAGTATATATACTCTAGGACCTTTCCAGGACCTCCCTAATTGCTGGTCCAATGGGAGCAGTGGAATTTGTCAGCTGACCCAGCTGGTCAGCCGACTCCCTTCTAACTGCTATTTAAACTTTGCCTCTGTGCTCGCGCGCGTGTAAGTCTGAATCTTGGTGGACTATCAGTCCCAGCCACACCAGTACTGTCATGCAATGTATCTAGTGCGGGGGCCGCCTCTGATGCGGATTCCGCCGTTACCGATGCGGATTCCGCCGTTACCAATGCGGATTCCGCCGCACTGCCTATGCGGCATGCGGCGTTTTTTCCGCGTTGCGACGCCATGCTGGGCGCGGAAACAGCCGCCTCACCTTGAGAGATGGCGGATTTTCCGCGTTTCCTTACATAATCACTTGGAGATGAGCACAATATTAGAGTTTATGGTAACTGAAATAACACACAATCACATGGAAATGTGCACAGTAGAATCTTTATGGTAACAGTACAAATGCAGCAATATGTACCAATGTGCACAATATGTACAAATGTGCACAATATTAATCTTTAGGGTAACAGTACTAAGGCAGAATTATGTACGAATGTGCACAATATTAACCTTCTATTTGTAATAACAGGAAACAAAACATAAAAAAAATCAAATCCACACAGTGATATATCAGCAATAGCAGTTAATGACTTTCTTTGCCTGTGTAGTGTGTGTACAGCTAAAAAACTAATCAATACTACCATACTGTCCCTATGCATTCACTGACTGCCAATCCAAAACATCTCTCCCCATTTGTCTTTCTTCCCACAGAGTGGATGCCATAAAGGCATGAGGATGTCCTAATTTCAAAGCGTGCCATCGACATGTAATTTTCCTAAAGACACAAATCTTGCACCGTCTGTATCATCCTCTGTCCCTCTCCCGTCCCTCGATATTAGTTGATTTTACATTAAACTGCCATGCAGTCTAATCTGCCTCTCTAAAGAAGTTTTTTTTTTTTTTTAAACTTACATAGTTCTTTTTAACCTCTTTGGGACCAAGGACGTTAGGGTTAAGTCCTTTGTGTGGCGGTCTGTGGCTGATAGGACATAACTCTAACGTCTTTGAAGTCCCAATCCCCCCCACCCTCGACGCAATCGTGCACACCTGAGAGGGGACATTAAGCTGACATCTCCCCTCAGTTATTATGAGCTATCGCAATTGGCTCCTGATCACGTGATCACTGCGATCGCCGCCATATTTATTTCCTTTAAAGCAATTCCAGTTGCCTGGCTGTCCTGCGCCTCTAAAGCTGCATACTCACCGCATGACGGGTCCAGCAACGTCCCCTTGATGACGGTTGCTAGCGACGCCTCGTCCTGTTGATGGGTTAAGCGCAAGGTTATGCAACGTATATGGCGGTGCGTGCTAGACTTCCAGCGATCACGGTACTTTGCGCCCTGTCGTCAGGGATCTTAAAGATCCGATCTGCCATGTTGGTCTGTAGTCATAGTGCGACGCTAAGCGACGTTCACAATCGTGCACCTGTGCCCACCTCGCGACATTGTGTAAAAATAGATACATAGCTTAAAACTTTAGCAATAGACCCTGAACAAGCATGCAGCAGATCAGGTGTTTGACATTATTGTCAGATCTGACAAGATTTGCTGCATGCTTGTTTCTGGTGCTATTCAGAAACTCCTGCAGCCAAATAGATCAGCAGAGCTGTCCAGCAACTGGTATTGTTTAAAAAGAAATAAATATGGCAGCCTCCATGTATTTCTCACTTCAGGATCCCTTTAAGACTAAAAAAAAAACCTGTTTGACAGAATAACCCTGATTCAGCAAGTCTACACACATTTTGTGGCTATCTATCTTATGCTGGGAATACACCATGAGTTTTTTCTGCAGATAGATGGCTCAATAGATAATTTCCGACAGGATCTGATTTCGATCAATTTTGTGATCGATTTTCTCATAGAAGTGAGTGGAAATCGATCAGAAAAACGATCAGAAAATCAATCGGAAAGTAAATCTTCCAAAAAATTCTCATTGTGTCTTCCGAGCATTATTCCTGTGAATATCATTACTGTAGCTGATTGTAGCTACTACAGAATCAGGTAGCTGGCTGTGACAGAGCTGAGCAGGGAGGCGTAGCCTCCTGGAATGCCATAAAACATGTTTGTGATCACAGGGAGGGGACCCTTGTGTGGGAAATACACACCTTAATTGAATGTCTTTTTTTTCAAACACCATTAGTTCAGCTGATGCTACTCACAACCAAGAGTGTTACAGTTAAATATGGATTATATCATACTGAAAAACTGTGAAAGCTCCTAAAAGATAACTTTTTGAAATATATGTATTAAAGAAAGCTGACATTTTAGCAATACAGAAGACAGCATTGGCATCTTCCTGTAAAAAAAACTTTTTCCTTGACTGCTGTGCTGATTGGCTGCTTGTAATAGTCTCTGACCTCAATATTGTAGAACATGCACATCAGGGGTTCTGACTACACTCTGATTCCAATAACTACATGCATTTGTGTGACTGAGATCCTACTGAAAGCATATCGGTATAGCAGCCAGTTAACCAGTATATTTTAAGAAGGAATTACGATGGTAGCTTTCATATTCCTCTTACTGTAGTTTTTTTGGGATTATACTCCCAAAACTAAAATTTCAGTGACTATTCTTACCGTAGTTACATAAAAGTGAGAGACCGCCTGTATTGTTCGTGACCTTGCTCCCCTCCATGTCAGAGCCAGGCTGCACTGTGCAGGCTCAGGGCTTGCATCTGCACAGTAGACTACAGGTGACTACAAAATACTTAGATACTCATCTAAGAAGATGGAAGGCTCTGGATCCCATAGAGTCTTACTGGCCCTCTCTCTGTCTCCTTATTCAAGTGCTGCACCCCCCCCCCCCCCCCAATGAAATTATTCGTCTTGCAGGTTGAGCACGTCTCCAGCCCTCCTTGGGCAGCCTTCAGAAGTACTTTTGTCCCTGAGAACTTCTGAAGACAGTGGATCCGTACTGGGCACATGTGAGTCCGGGCTGGTGCGTTCGCAGTACTGATGCACCATGCTTCCGAAACCTTCCAAAGTGTTCCGAATGCACCAACAGCAGGGGGAACAAGAGACGGACAGAGGACTAGGAAGGCTGTATGGGATCCAGAGCCTTTCCTCTTCTTAGATAACATAGTCTTTTTTTTCAGTTTGCTTCTGAGCTGCTTTAAGTCCTGTAGGTTGAAAGGTGGAACCTCTTTGGATCAGACTCGTTTTTTTTCTGCACTATCCTCATATGCTTGATCAGACTGAGATTTCAGAAAAATATGATTAATCAGACCAGTTTAACCTCTTTGCTACATATTTGCTCCAGCTCTAATTCTCAATGAGCCCCTTGTAGACCCTTTTGGTGATGGACAGTGGTCATAATGAGCACTCTGGCTGGTTTCTGGCTACACCGCTCCTTATAGCGTACGCTGCAATACACTCTCTCTCATGGTCACCTTTACGGTCTCCAACAATTTGTACTGCAATTGTTCTGCAAGGTCAGAGTTCCCCAACCCAGTCCTTAAGGCCCACCAACAGTACATGCTTTGCAGGAAACCACAAACTTTCACAGGTGAAGTAATTAGTGTCTCACCAGAGCTAATTAATTACCTCTCTGCAGTGGCGGCTTCAGGTTTTGTTTTTTTTTGTGCTATGCAGGTGCTGGAACAACTTTTGGGGTAGCTGACAAATCAAAAAATGGGTGTGGCTATAACCTGTGCCGCGGCAAAATGGGCATGGCCATGGCCGGATGAGGGCAGAGCTAACTGTAATTTAAAGTGAACCCGAGGTGAGAGTGATATGGAGGCTGCCATATTTATTTCCTTTTAAACAATACTAGTTGCTTGGCAGCCCTGCTGATCTATTTGGCTGCAGTAGTGAACTGAATTACACTAGAAACAAGCATGCAGCTAATCTTGTCAGTTCTGACAATATTGTCAGAAACCCCTGACCTGCTGCATGCTTGTTCAGGGTCCGTGGTTGAAAGAATTAGAGGCAGAGGACCAGCACGGCAGCCAGGCAACTGGTATTGCTTAAAGGGACATATGTACGGTAGCCTCTATATCCCTCTTGCATCAGGTATCCTTAAGAATGCATAAATCAAAGGTTTGGTTGCAGGTTAATCAACTGGTATTGCTTAAAAGGAGATAAATATGGCAGCCTCAATATTATTCTCACCTCGGGTTCCCTTTAAAGGTGCAACCCAAAGACAGTGGGCCCACGTTTTGGTGACCCTTTACATAGAAAATTCACATCATTGTGCAGGTTTTCTCAAGAAAATACACGTAATGTGAGCAGATTTGCCCAGAAAATACGTTCAACCATGTCGGCAGATTTGACCAAAAAACACGTTGAATCATGTTGGCAGATTTGATCAAAAAACACGTTCAATCATGTGGCAGATTTGACTAGAAAACACGTTCAATCATGTGGCAGACCTGACCATAAAACACTTCAATCATGTGGCAGACCTGACCAGAAAACACTTCAATCATGTAGCAGACTTGATCAGAAAACACTTCAATCATGTAGCAGACTTGATCAGAAAACACTTCAATCATGTGGCAGACTTGATCAGAAAACACCTCAATCATGTAGCAGACTTGATCAGAAAACACCTCAATCATGTAGCAGACTTGATCAGAAAACACCTCAATCATGTAGCAGACTTGATCAGAAAACACCTCAATCATGTGGCAGACTTGATCAGAAAACACCTCAATCATGTGGCAGACCTGACCAGAAAACACTTCAGTCATTGTAGCAGACTTGATCAGAAAACACTTCAATCATGTAGCAGACTTGATCAGAAAACACTTCAATCATGTGGCAGACCTGACCAGAAAATACATTCCATCATGTGGCAGACTTGCCTAGCAAATACACCTGCTAAAACATAAAAAAAAAACATTTACTCATCTGCAGCAGACCTCCTGTCCCGGCCTCCATTCGGCGCGCAGCTCCCACGATCCTCTGCAGCCAGCAACTGAAACTCCCGACGCTGAGAGCAGGGCTACGGGAAAATGGCGCCCGAAGCCCTGCACTGCAGACTCAAGTCTCCAGAGCAGGGCTTCAGACACCATTGCTGCCGGTGAACTGACACGGCGTCTATTAGATGCCGAAAGTCAGTTCACGGTGGGGGGTGCTTGGAGAATTTTAGGTGGTGCTTCAGCACCCCAAAGCACCCCCCTGGCGCCGCCACTAGCTCTCTGTAGCTCTCTACAAAACATGCACTGTTGATGGGCCCTGAGGACAGGGTTGGGGAACATGCTAGAAATCAAACAAGACAGGTCTTGCCTTTATTAATTTCATTACCATTAAAGCAGCTGAAACTGATACACAACCAACTCTGCTAACTGACCAGTCTTGTGTAGACTTTTCATTGTAAGTGGGTTTAGTATTTGCTATTCTATTTATTAAACATGAATAAAGTGTATTACATTTTGGGTTACCCTGTGCTACAATTATTACTTTTCTAATGATCCCATTTATAGTGTGTGTGTATATATATGGTCAAGTTCTGAGTACTGAGTTGTCGGTACCCATTCTGCAAGGTTTTTATATGCTGCTGTGTTACTGCACTGCATGCCAGACAGGCATGGGATTACAAATGCTGCCATTCGGGTGCATAAATTGCAGCTGGAAGCCAATCAGAGGCACAGTTCATCCATACATGTGAGAGCCCTTTTGTAGTGTAGACTAGAGAGCCCTCAGTGTAGACTAGAGCATTTTGCAAAGAAGATGAATGTTCCAAGCAGATCTGTGCAGCAAAACACCTTCATAGATTCCAGCCTGGCTAAGCACAGAGCTCTTAAAGTCTGCCGGGAGAAGGTTAATCATTACAGCATGGCTCGGTGGTCACTCATAACAGTAGTGAAGGATGAACACCCACCCCTACACAGCTTTGTGGGGAGGCACAACACACATTGCTTTCCCCATTTTCCGCAAAACTGAACATATTCAGCACCTTGGGCTTAGGTCACTATGCAAATTTGCTCAGCTAGCTGCAGTGCACGAGTTGTGTAGTCCTAGTACGCACCTGTTCTCAAGGGCGGTACCGTAGATCTCACGCAGTTCTTATAGTTCAGGCATGCAGTAAAGCATGCACAGGCTAAGACAGCTTACTGTAGTCAACCACATTCTACCATGCTGTTTCTGAAACAACCACATTGTACTGTGGTCAATCAGTCTTTAAAACATGGTGTTGTGGTCACTAGATCTCTGTAATATGGTATTGTGGTCGCTCAGTCTCTGTAAAATTTCAAAGCTCAGATGGTCCAGGATCCAGTGCCCATTATGCTGTTAGAAACTAATAAAAATGTCATAGAGCCCCATTATTTCTAGGCACACCCCTGTACACGTGTGGGGGCTTTTTTGCCTTGCTGCAGCAAGCCCAAGAAACATGGACATGAAAACTTAATGCAAACATAGTCCTTAGTTGGTGTGAAACCCAGAACACTATTTTTATAAAGCAATGGTGCTAGTTTGTTAGTTAGTTTAGTCACCATCCAGTCCACATCTGTAGTTGAAGTGATCACCTGTGCATGTAGCTGTGCATGACTTTTGTATTTAAACGATCTTTGGCAAAGCACATCATGTGCTTCATAAAAAATGAAAGAGGTGTTGTCAAAAGAATACTGGGCATTGAGCTGATATGAGCCTTTCTGTAACAGTAAGGTATTGTTTTCCAACAAATCAGCTTAAAGGGACACTTGAGTCAAACAAAAAAAATGAGTTTTACTCACCTAGGGCTTCCAATAGCCCCCTGAAGCTCTCTGCTGCCCTCGCCGTCTCTCTCCGATCCTCCTGGCCCCGCCGGCAGCCACTTCCTGTTTCGGTGACAGGAGCTGACAGGCTGGGGACGCGAGTGATTCTTCGCGTTCCCAGACACATTAGCACCCTCTATGCTGGTATATGATATATGCTATGGCAGCATAGATAGCGCTATTGTGGCCAGGAACGCGAAGAATCACTCGCGTCCCCAGCCTGTCAGCTCCTGTCACGGAAACAGGAAGTGGCTGCCGGCGGGGCCAGGAGGATCGGAGGGAGACGGCGAGGGCACCGGAGAGCTTCAGGGGGCTATTGGAAGCCCCAGGTGAGTAAAACTCATTTTTTTTGTTTGACTTAAGTGTCCCTTTAAGGTACGTACACACGTATACACGTCCAACAAAATGCACAACCCATACCACTACATGACTGACACCACGACAACGTGTTTACATGGCTTGTATTCTCCACGCACCAACCAACTGAATGGCCAACTCATTTACATACTGCGCACGCACAAGCAAAAACGACAGACTGCACAACAAGGCCGCATTCAAAACAAGTGCGTAGTTCAAACAACACTGTACACATGTGGTCAACTGCACAATATTAGCCCAACTGGCAAACCACCTGTTATCAGTCGCTCGTCTAGTCGTTTGCCACACATACACACGCCTGATTATCATTCAACAGACCAAATAAACAATCAGGCGGTTTGGCTAAGTGCATGTGTGGGCCTTTAAAAAAAAGGACCAGAGTGCAAACATTCACTCAGATGATCAGGAGAGCATAACCATTGCCCTAATGCAGGATCTAAAGACACAATGGAAAGAAAGTCTGCACAACACACAAATTCGTCAGAATTTGCTGGCATGGAATTCTCTTGACACCTGAGATGAAATATACTGTATTGGCCTTGATAAAATGCAAAGGAAAAAAACTGTTTAAAGCCATACTCCGGACAGTAATGTCTTCCTAATCCTATATAGCCACCCATAAGCAGTGGACAGACACCATAAGCCAGTAAAGTGTACTGCACATGTATGTTATTGTATTTATAAAGCGCCAACATATTACGCAGCGCTGGACATTAGTTAAGGTTACAGACACTATTTAGGGGTTACATACAGCAATAAGACAATACAGGAATACAAGAAAAAACAGTAATGGAGGTGCATGATCTGGTAGGACACAAAAGGAGGAGGACCCTGCCCGAAGGCTTACAATCTAGAGGGAAGGCTTACAATCTATGTAACAGAACGGCGCATTTGCGGCTGGGCCAGTGAGCATCAGGCTGGGCTCCTATAGGGGCAGCGTAGCTTTCAACTAGAGGCGACATTTACACTATTACTCCCGTGGGAGCCTAAAATGCTGTTGGGATGATCCAACGACTATTCTGATGACCAAAAAGGGAATTTCTCATCTACAGTCCGTTTTTATTGAAACATTATTATTCTTACTACTTTATTACTGTACAGAATGGTTATTTTTTCATTGTATTTGCTGTAGTGCTCCTTTAAGGAGGTTTAGTAGTCAGTAAGAATGATTAAAGTGTACCTGACCCGGAGCTCAGGTACAAAATGAGATGCTTACCTAAGAGAGGGAAGCCTCAGGATCCTATTGAGGCTTCCCTCAATGTTCTGCTGATCCTCTTGCCAAGTGTGTACTTGTGCACAAGTAGCTCCAGCTCACTGCGCAGGCACGAGCATGGATTCCGTCAAGAGCTTGTCAGATTCCTTTGGGGCAGTCCGCGCTCGGCAATAGTAGACCAGAGGACAGCGTCGGATGCCTCTAGATCCAGAGGCTTCCCTCTCTTAAAGGAGAACTGTAGTGAGAGGTATATGGAGGCTGCCTTATTTATTTCCTTTTAAGCAATACCAGTTGCCTGGCAGCCCTGCTAATCTATTTGGCTGAAGAAGTGTCTGAATCACACCAGAAATAAGCATGCAGCTAATCTTGTCATATCTGTCAAAATTGTCAGAAACACCTGATCTGCTGCATGCTTGTTCAGGGTCTATGGCTGAACGTATTAGAGGAACAGCAGGATAGCCAGGCAACTGGTATTGCTTAAATGGAGATAAATATGGCAGCCTCCATACATCTCTCTACAGTTCTCCTTTAAGGTAAGTATTTAACTTTTGACCCAAGATTTGCCCCAAGCTGCTTCAATATATTTTTTGAAGGCAAGATTATTTTAGATATCAGTGTTGCTTAACAAATTAAGATCAATTCTACAGTTCCTGAGTGAAAACATTAACTATAGTGGGTAATTTATTGCAATGGTAAAAAAGGACTTTGACACTGTTTGTTTTCGATGTCTAGAAACAAATTAATTACCAAGGTCATTTATTACTGCTATCATCTCTTATAGGTGGGTATGATGACCTAGTGACCACACCAGTAAATGGAGATATAAATGGGGTAAGTCTAAACAATGAATTTGAGATCCTGAATCAAGTTAAAAAAATAGGATGAATTAAAGCCTTGTTTTTTACTGTAGTAGATCAGAATACTACTTGAGCTATAAAAGTACTGCGCAAGGAGGAATTTTCTTTACAAACACTTTTTGTGTGAATTTTAAAAACTGACAGCAGGTTGATTTTTTTCCAGACATTGCACATGTTTGTCCTGTGACAAACATTGTACGGCTATGTGGATCATTACATTGTGAAATGTTCAGTGATCATAAAACTGTGCATGAAAAAAAACGCACTTGGACACTGCAGGAGCTGGCGCAAATGCAACCTAACTATAGAACTAAACTTTAATAAACTACTAGATCACTGACTGGTGATTTGGATGTGATGCTAAGCAGTGTAGTTGTAACAGAAATTTTCAGATCAGCAAGTACAGTTGCAGTTGAGATGTGGGCGGAGTATAGCAGGTGCTCAGAGTCTGTTAAACAACATGTCCTCTAACTACCAAAACATGTTATCTAAATACCAACCCATGGCATCTAAATATCAATATATGCCATCTAAGCACCAAAACATGTCATCTACACCTCAGGGAACGAAAACTCTAGTAAGTAACCATTGTTAATCGCTAGAGAGAGACATAGGGTTTCTGCTACAATGCCAGGTACGAAGGCTTGTTTACTCAACCAAACTTTCAATATAATAGTATACAGGAACAACCCTAAGGCCTGGGGTCCACTGGGCAAGCCCTTTATGTAGCAATCCCTAGCGCATTTTCAGGCGAGATTTTTATGACAATCGGAAGTGCTGTACATTCTACTGCCGGCGATTGTGCAGTGCTTTCAATTTGGGTCTTTTTTAGTTGTTGTTGTTGTTTATTTGTTTCATGTGGAAGTAAAGTAAAAAAAAAACCTTAACGGACCTCCTGAAGATTATTTACGCTGTCTTCCTGTGCGTAGCCCTGTCCCCTAGCACAAGAGGTCACAGGTGCATCTCTATCTCCAAATACAGAAGTGCAGATGATCTTGGGAGACCTTCCAAGTAGTAAAAGCGATTCAAAAAAGATTTTGGCATTGGAGTGTAAGTGCTCCAAAAATGCTGCATGCACTGCGATTGCAAGCGCAACGGAAAGTGCTCAAGTGGGCCGCAAGCCTAGCACATAACCAGAAGCAGACTTGCACAGGAGCGATATATAACTATCTGTATAGGACTTATAAATATTTAGTAACTACAAAATGAGCTGTACAGCACAGGTGGAATGTCACTAACATTTCATCTCAGGTGATTCATTTTGTGCTTGTAGCCCAGCCAGAGATCTAGTCATTCCTGCTTGGCTTCCTACTATGTAACCAAACCTTGAAATAATGGAACAAGACATAAAAGCTGGATAAAGGGATTAACATATGTGTCACCCATAACTACTGTAACTGCTTTATGCTTGCTTGTTTTTATTTTGGGACCAGGCCTGAGTATATGATATATGGCTGCTACAGGTTATAGCTTTACTTACAGTAACATACAGTGCTGTTTAGTGATGTATGAAAAGTGTGCTAATAAAGATTTTTTGTGTTGAACATAGGCATAAATTAGAATACTTACTATATTTTTAAACCTGAACTGTTAAAGCTGATTGGTTTCTAGGGGCAACAAGCCATTTCTTCTCAAGCACACCTTCCATGCATGCAGATGAGCATACATGTCTGTAGCATATGGAGCCCTGATAACTTGCTACTGAGTACATACTGGTGGCAAGATAGGACAAGACAGCAGTTTCATCAGTAATTACTTGAGTGGCCTTGTAGAGCATTACACAAGAGAGAATGGTTTAATTAATCATTCTATTCTGTATTATTTCTTGAATAATGCTGGGCTTGTCCAACCTGATGATCTGCTTAGCTGAGCTAATTATATCACCCAGCACACCCAGCTTTATGGGAAAAGCAGTAAGACACACAAGTCACAGCGTACATTTGATAAAGGTGCCCGTTTAAGGGCTCATTCACACTGTGTGTTGCGCTGTCAGTTTTGACGCAATGCACATAGTGTACAATCCACATGGCAACATGAAAGTCCATACACTTTCATGTTACCATTCACATTACAGCGGTGCATTCCCAAGCGTTTTATCGCATGACGCACATGTTTCCCAATGGGTTCTACCGTGTAGGCTGCCGACGTCTGCGCTTTAGCGCACCACGATGTGCATTTCATGCAATGGCAATGTATATACGAAATTACGTTAGTGCATGTGTTTTGTAGTGTGAAAGAGAGCAGGAATAGCGGAAGCAGAGTATCGGTAAATTTACTGATATTGTACTACAACATTTGTATAGCAAAATATTGGTAATATTTACCGATATTTTACTATGACTTAACCTCTCCCTACTCTCACACAGAACCCTCCCCTGGTGGTGCTTAACCTTAACCACCCCCTCCCCCCTCCGCCCATGTGAGGCCCCTGCTTTGCAAATTGCGGCTACAAATAGTCGGTGCTTCACTGCACATCTTGCACCCTTTTTAACTGCTCCACAGAGGTGGGCCTAGGACAGATTTTTCTTTTACATTTCTTTTTTAAATTTTTTATCTGAAATGTAACAGGTACATGGAAGTAAATGGCTGAAGAGAATAATGTCATGAATAATGTGATTAAACTACTAACACAGTGAAAGATTCCTATGGGGCAGTTGTTGGATTTTCAGCTCTCCAGAAGATGAATATGTGCAGCACAATAGACTGCGTGTTTGTTTTGTATTAAAGGATTCTTCAGGATTCAACGATGGATATGCAGCTATAGCACAAGCTGACCGCCTCACTCAGGAGCCAGAAAGTCTCCGCAAGTGGAGAGAAGAGCAGAAGGAACGCCTGGAGGAACTTGGTATGATGAGACTATGGGCCAGATTTATCAAGAGTGTCTGAGACAAAATATTGGTAGGTTTTTAGAAATCCATGCAGAACTGTCTCAGGCATCTTAAAGAGAACCCGAGGTGGGTTCTAACAATGCTATCAGCACACAGAGGCTGGGTCTGCATATACTGCCCATCCTCTGTTGCTATACCGATCCCCCCTAAGCCTCCCCTGCACTTTGCTATGCCCCCATAAATCACCCCGCCGTGCTGTCGGCACACAGCGTGTCGCAGCCAGCTGTTTAGCTCTGTAAGTGTCAGTCTCGCTACTCCCCCGCCTCCTCCATAGCGCCGGTCCCCGCCCACGTCCCTTTCCTCTCTGCTGATTGGAGGGAAGGGACGCGGGCGAGGACCGGAGCTATGGAGGAGGCAGGGGAGTGGCGAGACTGACACTTACAGAGGTAAACAGCCGGCTGCGAGACGCTGTGTGTCGACAGCACGGCTGGGCTGGGTGATTTATGGGGGCATAGCAGAGTGCAGGGGGGGGGGCTTAGGGGGGATCAGTATACCAAGAGGCTGGGCAGTATATGCAGACCCAGCTTCTGTGTGCTGATAGCATTGTTAGAACCCACCTCGGGTTCTCTTTCAGAAATCATTAGATACAGTGGCTTGCAAAAGTATTCGGCCCCCTTGATGTTTTCCACATTTTGTCACATTACTGCTACACACATGAATCAATTTTTATTGGAATTCCACGTGAAAGACCAATACAAAATGGTGTACATGTGAGAAGTGGAATGAAAATCATACATGATTCCAAACATTTTTTACAAGTAAATAACTGCAAAGTGGGGTGTGCGTAATTATTCAGCCCCCTTTGGTCTGAGTGCAGTCAGTTGCCCATAGACATTGCCTGAGGAGTGCTAATGACTAAATAAAGTGCACCTGTGTGTAAACTAATGTCAGTACAAATACAGCTGCTCTGTGACGGCCTCAGAGGTTGTCTAAGAGAATATTGGGAGCAACAACACCATGAAGTCCAAAGAACACACCAGACAGGTCAGGGATAACGTTATTGAGAAATTTAAAGCAGGCTTAGGCTACAAAAAGATTTCCAAAGCCTTGAACATCCCACAAACCACTGTTCAAGCGATCATTCAGATATGAAAGGAGTATGGCACAACTGTAAACCTACCAAGACAAGGCCGCCCACCTAAGCTCACCAAACAAGGAGAGCGCTAATCAGAAATGCAGTCAAGAGGCCTATGGTGACTCTGGACGAGCTGCAGAGATCTACAGCTCAGGTGGGGGAATCTGTCCATTAGACAACTATTAGTCGTGCACTGCACAAAGTTGGCTCTTATGGAAGAGTGACAAGAAGAAAGCCATTGTTAACAGAAAAGCATAAGAAGCCCCGTTTGCAGTTTCCCACAAGCCATGTGGGGGACACTGCAAACATGTGGAAGAAGGTGCTCTGGTTGGATCAGACCAAAATGGAACTTTTTGGCCAAAATTCAAAACACTATGTGTGGCAGAAAACTAACACTGCACATCACTCAGAACACACCATCCCGGCTGTCAAATATGGTGGTGGCAGCATCATGCTCTGGGGGTGCTTCTCTTCAGCAGGGACAGGGAAGCTGGTCAAAGTTGATAGGAAGATGGATGGAGCCAAATACAGGGCAATCTTGGAAGAAAACCTCTTGGAGTCTGCAAAAGACTTGAGACTGGGGCAGAGGTTCACCTTCCAGCAGGACAACGACCCTAAACATAAAGCCAGGGCAACAATGGAATGGTTTAAAACAAAATATATCCATATGTTAGAATGGCCCAGTCAAAGTCCAGATCTAAATCCAATCGAGAATCTGTGGCAAGATCTGAAAACTGCTGTTTACAAACGCTGTCCATCTAATCTGACTGAACTGGAGCTGTTTTGCAAAGAAGAATGGGCAAGGATTTCAGTCTCTAGATGTGCAAAGCTGGTAGAGACATACCCTAAAAGACTGGCAGTTGTAATTGCAGCAAAAGGTGGTTCTACAAAGTATTGACTCAGGGGGCTGAATAAATAACGCACACCCCACTTTGCAGTTATTGATTTGTAAAAAATGTTTGGAATAATGTATGATTTTCGTTCCACTTCTCACGTGTACACCACTTTGTATTGGTCTTTCACGTGGAATTCCAATAAAATTGATTCATGTTTGTGGCAGTAATGTCACAAAATGTGGAAAACTTCAAGGGGGCCAAATACTTTTGCAAGCCACTGTAGTGCAGATTCCTTCTAAAACTGTTGTAAAATAGGAGGAGCTAGGAAGGTTTCTCAGACAGTGCAGTGTGTGAGGGGAATTCCTGTTTGCTGAGGTAACCAACACACCTGCTGTATTGATAGCAGCAGGCTATTGCTGAGGAGGAATTCAGCAGGGGGAGGAGCACATCACAAATCATGTCTAGCCTGCACTCTGCAATCATGTCTAGCCTGCAGTTCTACATCTTTAGAACTGCTATGAAGCACTTCTTATTCTGCGCCAGTTTAGGGATGGCTTTGCACTTTTCTTAACTGTAGTGCAGCTCTAGAAATTCATGCTAAATTGCCACTATTACCTAGGATTTAAGAAGGTTCTTATTATCATGCAGAACTGTTCTCCCTGCTGGTTAGAACAGATTAAGAAGAAAAAACTGTTGGTAATGCGTTGATAAATCTCCCCCATGTTTCACCAAACTGTGGTGCTGATAGTACAAAAGCAGGAAACCAAATATATTATTGAGAGTCACCATTTCTGTTTTGTTGCAAAACGTAAAAGGGGCTTCTTCCGATCCCATTGACTTGTATTAGGATGCACTTGTGTTACAGTGTATTAGTATTAGGATGCACTGGGAGAACACAACCTTGCTGGGCAGAAACCACTACTGCCTCATAACAGGGATCTGGTGCACTCCAGGCTCTGTAATAAAGCTTACTTTTTACCATAAAACATGAATTAGCATGTAAGATCTAATTTCATATATTTAGTGTATGGGGTTAAAACCCTTTCAAGTCACTTGCTGTCATGTTATAGCTGGGCATTACACAGCCTTATAGAAAAAGAAAAATCAAGTTTTACTCCACAGGACAAGTCAGACCATTTACATTTGTGTGTTTATTGCTGAAGAAGTAATCAATGTATTCTTCATAAATGCTATCCGAGAATAATTCATGGAGAAGCTTGTGAATGGCTGGTTGCTGTCATGTGATCATATCTCACTCCTGCTTCCTGTTTTAAGCCTGCGCATGAAGCAGAAGAAAAATAATCGCAAACAGCTGCTCAGAGATTACAAATCGTCTGATCAAGCTGATTACATACTTCTGCTTGATTTCTCCTAGAGGAGAATGTCTGAGGAACACATTGATCATCTTTACTGCTGAACAGAATAGTTTTGGGTCACCCTAAGCTGCTTGGGTATTCTGTTGTTCTGGTCCAAGCCCCTATCCGTTAGAGCCATATCAATCCCTGCCATGCACTGAGAAGGACCAACAGTCCAAAACAGGCTGTCTGCATGTTAGGTTGATGTAGCACTGAAAATTTTATAAGCTATAGGCTTGCTATACACCAGCAGTTCTAGATGTAAGCCTGGCTTCAGCGGCATAAAGAGATGATTTACATATTCATCAGCGGTGCATTGTGGGATTCACAGTCACTCACTTAAAGCTGAAATATCGCAAATACCTTCTGTTTTAAGAAGGCAAACTACACTCCACTGCTGGCTCTTTTTTTAAGCTCTCCAACTGTGTAAAGGGTACATATAAGGACAGAGAAAAGGAACAGCAACCTGACTGGTTGTTAAAACTGGTATCTCCTCCAGTTATTAATATTAAGCCCTACACTCATCAGTGCAATTATTTTCTTTTCCACAATAATCCACTATCATTGTGATCTGCCTTTTATTTACAGATGCAGCTGCCAAGGTCACAGAACAGGAATGGAGAGAGAAAGCCAAGAAAGACCTAGAGGAGTGGTACCAGCGACAGAGTGAACAGACAGAGAAGAACAAGGTTACCAACAGGTCTGTTACCCTGAAAAGTTAGATCTCCATTGGTCAACAGAGCAGAAAGCCATTCTTTTCTTTAGTTTCCTGTAACGTATCTAGACTTTGATCCTCTACCTGGTCATTAGTTCTGTATGTAATCCTAAGTGGCCAAATTGGTTCTCACTTAACAACTATGGTTTGGAAGTGAGGCAAGATTACAAGTTTTCTCTTACTGTACAGAAATTCTTCTCAAGGATAATTCATGGAGAACCATTTCATAGAATTGATCCGGTGACTGATGTGTAAAGTCTCGTACAGATGTAGGAAGACTGTCACTTGCCAGGGTTCGGGACTCGATCTCTCGGGTGACAGTGCCGGGCCGAGGTTGTACAGATGTGTGGCTAGCCTTTGGGCTAGCAATGCATTCTGTTACTAGGCAGGTACTGGGTGAGTGGGAGAACAATGACTTCAGCTAGTCCACATCTGAGACTGTTTGCTGGTCAAGGGACCGAGTGGGGGCTGAGCCACTACACATAGACTAGATTCTTGGCAGAGCTGGACATGACCCGCGGTTCAGCCAAAGACCATCCAGTGTTTACAATGCTTTAGTCTCTGACTGGCTGGCCACAGTCACTCCTCACAAAGTGAGACATGATCAGTACCAGCCATTCACGGGCTTCACTTGATGCAATCAATACATGTGTTTCCATGAATTCTTCCTGAGCAGAAATTTTGCAAGTATCTTAAGTTATGTGAATACAAATGAAGCAAATGCAGATCTTTCACACCTGCGTATAATAGTATGCATTACTATTATAAGCAGGTGTGAAAGATTGCATATCTGTAAAAAAAAGGTGTATTAAAAAATGTCAAAAAAAGGTTTAGTTTTTCAATATATAAATTCAAAGTACATCTTGCAGTGGATAGTCAGCACTATGGGTTAAATAGGCACAGGAGGGGTGAAAGGCTGAGCAGCTAATTTGGCAGAGAAAGGGTTAAAGGCCAACTCCACCTAAAAAAATGTCATTTAGATTTGGGTAGAGTAAATTAAAAAAAGCTAGCACCTCTTTGGCTTTTAGTGCTGCCAGTATTCCCATTGAAGATTTTCTTCACTTGTCTGCACAAGAATTGTTTAACATAGACACTGTAATGATTGCATATTTTGTATAGTGGAGAAAAGTTAGTGTGGGTTCTGATTAAAAACTCCCTAGTGTATTGCTTCCAGTCTGACCAATACTGAATGGGGTCGGGGGAAAATGAGCTGAACTTACCTGGGGCTTCTAATGGCCCCCCGCAGGCATCCTGTGCCCACGCAGCCACTCAACGATGCTCTGGCCCCGCCTCCGGCTCACTTCTGGAATGTCAAACTTTAAAGTCTGAAAACCACTGCGCCTGCACACAGTCCTCGCTCCCACTGACATCACCAGGAGTGTATTGCACAAGCCCAGTATGGTCTGTGCCTTCGCAGTACGCTCCTGGTGACGTCAGCGGGAGTGAGGACACAGCAACCCAGGTGCAGTGGTCAGAAGTGAACCGGAGGCGGGGCCAGAGCATCGGTGAGTGGCTGCGCGGGCACAGGATGTCTGCGGGGGACCATTACAAGCCCTGGGTAAGTTCAACTCATTTTCCCCCCGACCTCTCTACAGTATTCCTTTAAAGGAGTGTAGTGAGAGGGATATGGAGGCTGCCATATTTATTTCCTTTTAAGCAAAACTACTTGCCTGACGATCCTGATGATCCTCTGCCTCTCAGGGCTCGTTCACACTGGAGGCATTTTGGAATTTTTTAAGCGCCTGCGATTTTTCAAAATCGCCCTGAAAGCGCTTACACCATGCTATCCTATGCGCTAGTTCAGATTAGGGCAATCCCTCTGCTTTCTGCTCAGAGAAGCGCTGCATGGACCATTTTCGGGGCGATTTTGGTATAGGAAAAACGCAAAACACTCACAAAATTGCTTTTTGCAGCGATTGTATTTGCAGTTTTAAGAATAAATATATTGTATTTATTCTTTTCCGGATCGAACCATTCACTTCCTGACTGACGTCAGGAAGTGAAAAAATGGAATCGCTCTGCAAAAACGCTTAGCAAAAACGTCCAATGAACAGAAATCGCCAGGAAGGGGAAAAAAATTGCTTCAAAAAATGTCAACACGAACGCTAACGCGATCGAAACACAATGTAAACGAGGCCTAATGGCTGGTTCACACTGCAAGAGCTTTTTAAGCACTAGCGATTTGAAAAAGCTCTTGTTAACGCAATGCTATGGGGGATTTTTATAAAATCACATCACTGAATTAGGATCACACCCATAGCATTACATTACTAAGAGCTATTAACCACTTGCCGACTGCCCACTACCTATGGGCGGCCAGGGCCGCCCTTTGACCTGAGCGACCGGTGCGATCGCTCAGGGCGCCGGCTTCCAGGGGGCGCTCCTGCCGCCTGTGTTTTAATTTGGAAGCTGTGCCCCGGCTGTGTCCGTCTCGCTCCGCCCCCTGTGCCGCTGCTGGGCAAACATGAATGATGCGGCCACCGTGATGGAGGGGGGAGCCGCGGGGAGGGCAGCCCGTCCTCTCCCTCCCTCCTCTCCGGGCGCTCTCCGTGCTCGTGCTCCCCCCTGCAGCAGAGAGAACAACTCACCTCCCTGGTTCCGATCGCCGGCGCCTCTCACTTGCCGCTGGTCTCCTCTTGTACATTGTCACTGATACCCACTAAACTTCCTGCTTAACAGGAAGTTTAGTGTGCATCAGTAACTATGTACAAGAGGAGACCAGTGGCAAGTGGGACACCGTGAGAGGCGCCGGCGATCGGAACCAGGGCAGGGAGGTGAGTTGTTCTCTCTGGCTCTGCTGCAGTCTGCATCGGAGGGGGGAGCACGGAGGGTAGCCCGGAGAGGAAGGGAGGGAGAGGTCGGGCTGCCCTCCCCGCGGCTCCCCCTCCAGTATGAGGGGGGGGGGGGGACCTACCTACCTACCTACCTAATCAATCTATACTGGGGGGGCAGCTACCTATCTAATCTATACTGGGGGGCAGCTACCTATCTAATCTATACTGGGGGGCAGCTACCTATCTAATCTATACTGGGGGGCAGCTACCTATCTAATCTATACTGGGGGCACCTACCTATCTAATCTATACTGGGGGCACCTACCTATCTAATCTATACTGGGGGCACCTACCTATCTAACCTATACTGGGGGGGCAGCTACCTATCTAATCTATACTGGGGGGCAGCTACCTATCTAATCTATACTGGGGGGCAGCTACCTATCTAATCTATACTGGGGGCACCTACCTATAATCTATACTGGGGGCACCTACCTATCTAATCTATACTGGGGGGGCAGCTACCTATCTAATCTATACTGGGGGGCAGCTACCTATCTAACCTGTACTGGGGGGGCAGCTACCTATCTAATCTATACTGGGGGGCAGCTACCTATCTAACCTGTACTGGGGGGGGGATCTACCTATCTAATCTATACTGGGGGCACCTACCTATCTAACCTATACTGGGGGGGCAGCTACCTATCTAATCTATACTGGGGGGCAGCTACCTATCTAACCTGTACTGGGGGGGGGGATCTACCTATCTAATCTATACTGGGGGCACCTACCTATCTAACCTATACTGGGGGGGCAGCTACCTATCTAATCTATACTGGGGGGCAGCTACCTATCTAATCTATACTGGGGGGCAGCTACCTATCTAATCTATACTGGGGGCACCTACCTATAATCTATACTGGGGGCACCTACCTATCTAATCTATACTGGGGGCACCTACCTATCTAACCTATACTGGGGGGGGGGATCTACCTATCTAATCTATACTGGGGGCACCTACCTATCTAACCTATACTGGGGGGGCAGCTACCTATCTAATCTATACTGGGGGCAGCTACCTATCTAATCCATACTGTGGACAGCTACCTATCTAATCTATACTGGGGGCACCTACCTATCTAACCTATACTGGGGGGGGGGCAGCTACCTATCTAATCTATACTGGGGGCACCTACCTATCTAACCTATACTGGGGGGCAGCTACCTATCTAATCTATACTGGGGGCACCTACCTATCTAACCTATACTGGGGGGGCAGCTACCTATCTAATCTATACTGGGGGCAGCTACCTATCTAAACTATACTGGGGGCAGCTACCTATCTAACCTATACTGGGGGCAGCTACCTATCTATACTGGGGGAACCTACCTATCTAACCTATACTGGGGGGGCAGCTACCTATCTAAACTATACTGGGGGCAGCTACCTATCTAAACTATACTGGGGGCAGCTACCTATCTAAACTATACTGGGGGGGCAGCTACCTATCTATACTATACTGGGGGAACCTACCTATCTAACCTATACTGGGGGGGGGGGCAGCTACCTATCTAACCTATACTGGGGGGGGCAGCTACCTATCTAATCTATACTGGGGGGGCAGCTACCTATCTAATCTATACTGGGGGCAGCTACCTATCTAAACTATACTGGGGGCAGCTACCTATCTAACCTATACTGGGGGCAGCTACCTATCTAACCTATACTGGGGGCAGCTACCTATCTAATCTATACTGGGGGCAGCTACCTATCTAATCTATACTGGGGGCAGCTACCTATCTAATCTATACTGGGGGCAGCTACCTACCTAACCTATACTGTAGGCAGATCCCCCCTTTAGTGTATATAGGCTTAGGCTACTAGTCTTACAGTCGCAGATCCCCTTTTAGTGTATTTAGGCAGCAGATCCCCCCCCCCCCCCCCATTAGTGTATGTGTGTGGTGCGCTCACACGCGAAGAGGATTAATTTGGGGGGGCACCAAAATCTGGTTACGCTCAGGGCGCTGTGAAACCTAAGGCCGGCCCTGTGGGCGGCGGCAAAGTGGCATGCCCAGGACCACGTAACGCTGATGGGCGTCGGGTCCTGGGACTCGTCATGGCCGGGGATCGCGCACTGTGATGTAATAAATATAGAATGGCTTACCTCTAAGAAGAAGGGGCAACGCCAATATAGGAAAGACATTTTAATAATCAGACACCTTCTCCCTCCCAGTGAAATAAATATACTGTTATTTTATTCTTTATCTGCCTGAAATAGTTAATAATCAGCTATTGCAACTGACAATTTTTCTCCATTCGGGACCCAGCCAGACTATGTGTCCCTGGTAGAGAACTGGGCCACTGAGAGCTGTGGATAGATTAAAAAAAGTCAATAGTTTATATATTTTAGAACTCTGAGACACAGGACAGACTGTTTCACTGAGCTAAAACAAAACAATAAATCTATTTTTTGTACGGATTTTTTTTTTACATAACATAAAACTGAAATATCCAAAAGTAATTTTAGATACAATTGTTTATCTCATCAGGTTATTTTCACTTATCTTTCACTTAAAGGTGCCCATATATTAGCAGATGGGGCAACAGATTTGATCATCAGATAGATCCCTGATCGAATAGGATTAGAGAGAGAGAGAGGGCTCTGTTGCTAGGTACACACGATGCAATTTCCTGTCCAACCAATAGGTATTGTGGCAGGAAGTTGCATTGTGTGTACATGTCCAAAGTGCTTCCGATCAATAACGGGATTGATTTTCCCATGATAGCTTTGGAAAATCGATCCCGTTTTCAAACAGGAGCAGATCGGACATGGCACAAATAATCGCCTGATTCCCGTTGTTCGGACAGGAAATAGCATGGTGTGTACCCATCATTTTGCTGCCACATATCTGCAAACAGAATTCAAATGGATTTTAAGATGAAATCTATTGGAAATCTGTGCAGCTGCCTCCGCCTGATGGGTACCTCAGGTCTCCCTCAATGTGTTGGACCCCCCCCTTCCTCCACAGTCTATGCAGAGTGTTGCAGGCTCACCTGCCCGCTGCTGCACCTCCCCTTTGTCCTGCGTCTTTTTCCAATGTCGCTGGAGCACCTGTACCACCACATGTACTGACGTCAGCGGCATTGGAGAAAGACGCCGGACTCAGGAAGAGGCGCACCAGTGGACAGGTGAGCTGAGCACTGCTTCCACACATTACACATGGGGGGAGACCAGCCGGGGTTCAGTCATCTGGAAATCGTACACCACTACCGCGGCGGCGCATCCCACGAGCCGAGATCTAGCCAGCATGCCGGAATGATCATTATAATCGATTGTGGACAAGAATTGATCTAAATTATGTCAGGCAGCCACCTTGTGGCATCGATCTCTGGTAGGTTCAATCATTATGATCAAATCTGCTAGTTAACGGTTGCAAATCTGCCAGATAATGGTTGCAGAACTCGATAGCTAAGTTGTGCACTTTAAAACAGGATTGGCACAGACAAAATAAAAATATCTTCTAGTTCTCAGGTTTGAGCGATAAGCTGATTTTCGCACAAGCATCACCTCTAGCTTCAGAAACAGAATGGGCTTGATTCACAAAGCGGTGCTAACCTACTTAGCACGTCTAAAGTCTTTAGACGCGCTAACCAGGGTGCTAAGTAGGTTAGCACCGGATTTCTCAATCAGATCGTGCGCTAACTTTGCGCGCGTAAAGATTTACGCGCGCAAAGTTTTTACGCGCGCTAAGTCCCATAGGCTTTAATGGGCACTTCGCGCGGTGCGCCCTGTGCTCTGTGCAGTACGCGCATAAAGTTTTACGCGCATAAAGTTTTGCGCGCGTAAAGTTTTATGCGCGAAAAGCTTGTTTAGACGTGCTAAGGGGGTTTTCACAGGCGTGCTAACAGTTAGCACCGCTTTGTGAATCAAGCCCAATGTCTTTAAAATCAGGGCTATAGGTCAGCAGCTGAACCTTTGACTGAAGTCGGCACTAACTTTCTGTTCTTCTCTTCTTTACATTGTCTTTCTCTCTTTCCTTGTCTTTTGCATGCTGCTAACACAGGATTGCGGACAAAGCATTTTACCAGCAGCCTAATGCTGAGGTCATTGGCTACGTGTATGTTGACTTATTCTATCCTTTGTCTATTGTTTCTAGCATTAATGTGATCCTTTTGTCGCTGACTAGATTTTCTGCTCTCACAATAAAATGGCAACATATAATCATAGTGCTTAGTAGTGGCTGCCTTCATATTCTGCACTTCATGTTATTGTAGTCTTACCATGCTGATCTAAATAGCTTTGTTTGTTTAAAGTCCACATAAAGATAATTCAAAAATAAAGTCGTTATTTTGGCTAGCACTGACTTGTTCAGCACTGATGTGGGCCTGTCAGGCAGGGGTCACACTTGGTGAAAGTGCAGGTGTTTAGCCACAATGCGAAATTGCATGTGAAAACAGATGATTTCCTATGGGGCCGCTGCATTTTTGGGAGCCATCTTTAATGCTGTTCAAAAAAGATACAACCTGGACTACTTTTTCACACAACTTATGTGATTCCTCATTGAAAATCACTGACTATTGTAAAAAATAGATGTATGCATTAAAACTCAGTCAAACGCACTTATCGTGTGGAAAATGCTTTTGTGAGGAATCATGTGAGTTCCCTGCAGACACAAGTAGGATCCCTCCCTCAGGCCAAATAGCCACCACTGTAAACATGCTGGTAAGGTGAGACCTCCTCTTTGATGCACTGGTGCCATGCTCTCCTGCCTCTTCGGTGTCGGGCACCCATTCTGGCAATCCTGGTTGCCATCATTACATGCAGATATTAAAGTGCATCCTAACTTAAAGGAATCCTGAATGGGGGTCGGGGGAAAATGAGTTGAACTTACCTGGGGCTTCTAATGGTCCCCTGCAGACATCCTGTGCCCGCGCAGCCACTCACCGATGCTCCGGTTCACTTCTGGAATTTCAGACTATAAAGTCTGAAAACCACTGCGCCTACATTGCCGTGTCCTCGCTCCCACTGATGTCACCAGGAACATACTGCGCAGGCACAGACCATACTGGGACTGGGCAGTACGCTCCTGGTTACATCAGCGGGAGCGAGGACACGGCAACTCAGGCGCAGTGGTTTTTAGACTTTAAAGTATGAAATTCCAGAAGTGAATCGGAGGCGGGGCCGGAGCACCGGTGAGTGGCTGCGTGGGCACTGGATGTCCGCGGGGGACCATTAGAAGCCCCGGGTAAGTTCAACTAATTTTCCCCCTGACCCCCTACAGTATTCCTTTAAGTCTTTTGCAACCAGGACCGCTGCAAGAGGCAGCAGAAACACTGCAGGTGTCATAGTACTGAACTGAAGGGAGAAAAAGCCGCTGGTACAGGTAAAAGGGAGCCCCAACCTGCCTGCATGACAAAATACTGTACTGGGTAAGAGCTGTGTGGCGGTGCTGAACTAGTCGGTGTTATCCCAATTGTGCCTTTACAGTAGCTTAAAGGTTCCTATTAACGGTACAATTTTTTCACCAAATGCGATGTTTCGATGCAGTTTTTATTATCAAATTGTATAGAAAATGCACCAATTATGAAGGCAATCGATAAGGACTGATTCTTTGGTCGATTGCTAAATAGGATAAAATCAATCCGAAAGTTGGATTTTATGATTGAATTTGAAGAAAGAATCGTTCAGTAAATGTGAAAAATCATTCCGATTAGGTACAAATCGTATCGAAAGATGGCATTTAGTGAATGTTAGTTCCAAGCTGTGCATGCTGGAGAACATTGGGGAAGCTATGTGATCCAGCAAACCTGACCTGAATATATTAAGACCCAACAAAGACGGACACTGAAAAAGGCACATTCTTACAGAAATCAGGATGATAAGTGGATAGAAACAATGTATAGGTACAAAGTATTGGACACAATGGCCTATATGCAATTCACTTGTTTCCCCTTTTTCCCGGTTTCTCCTTGGTGATAATTTCAAACCTTGCAGATAAAATGCTTTTTAAACCATTTACAAACAAGAAAATGCTTGAAATAATTTTTATAGTACTTTTCAGCTACTTTGCTGTAACTGTGTGACACACAATGGGCTTGATTCACTAAACCGTGACAAATCATATCACGGCCGCGCTAGCGTTTTTGTACGCAGTTTAGTATTTTGCGTGCGTTTTCACATGCAATTGCGAATTTG
Organism: Hyperolius riggenbachi; assembly: GCF_040937935.1. Lineage (NCBI taxonomy): Eukaryota > Metazoa > Chordata > Amphibia > Anura > Hyperoliidae > Hyperolius > Hyperolius riggenbachi. The sequence goes on along the minus strand of NC_090648.1, from coordinate 346,285,508 downwards.
CGCTTGCGAGTGAAAACACGAGCAAAACATGAAATTGAACGCGAAAACGCTAGCGCGACCGTAATATGAGTTATCACGGTTTAGTGAATCAAGCCCAATGTAATACCAGATGGGTTTTAACCACTTCAGGCCAGGTTTATATGATCCAATCATTTCCAACCCAGGAGAACCTTGAGAGTAATTCATCCCACTTACAACTGCCATCTCCATTTACACAGCCTTCATTTAGAGAGGTACTTTCATGAATATAACGTAATGAATAAAATTGCTTATTTTTTTACAATATTACATTATAAATCATTTAGGCGGATGTGCGGGTGGGCGCACAATGGGTGGGCGGGTGCCCGTGTGGCGGTAACAGACCTAAAGCCCGTTTTTAAACAGGCTTAGGTCACTAGTCCTGAATAATTTACTACATTCTACTATATGTCATTACAGTGCCTCTTCAAAGGAGAATTATAGAGAGAGGTGTATCGAGGCTGCTATATTTATTTCCATTTAAGCAATACCAGTTCCATGGCTATCCTGCTGCTCCTCTGTCTCTAATACTTTCAGCCATAGCCCCTGAACAAGCATGCAGCAGATCAGGTTTTTCTGACAATTTTGACAGATATGACAAGATTAGCTGCATGCTTGTTTCTAGTACTGAAAGGATGTGTAGGTATATATGTATATATATATATATATATATATATACTGGTATATAGATCAATTTCATATACCAGTATACATGTATCTGATCAGTGTGATAAGTGTGATTATTAAAGTGTCTTTAGAACAACCAGCCTCACACCTCTCACATCTGTGCAGGAAAGACTGGCTGTATGAAACCCAGAATAGTCAAATTCTCTCTGGTAAATCCCCTGAGTGTCCCTGGGAAAGCGTCAGTTTGGTCATAAATAACATATTTCCCCGTGATCATTGAACTGTATTATTTCTTGTAAATCACATGACTTTCTGTAATTATGGTGACATATGATGATATACTGCGCATGAGCAAAACCTGTATTGAGTAGGATATAAGGAAAGCAATTGAAGTAAAGAACTAGCATATTGTGTGCTCACATTCTGTGTCTGTCTGTGTTCTGTTAACCATTTTATGTCCTGGCGCCAGGAACTTAAATAGTCTAAAAACATCTGATATCTGACAAGGCCGTGACATGAACTTACATAGTAACCACTCCTTTCAAGTGCGATTCAGCCACTACAGCCAAATAGACCAGCAGGGCTGCCAGGCAACTGGTATTGCTTAAAAGGAAATATGGCAGCCTCCATATACCTCCCACTACAGTTCTCCTTTAACTATTAGACTATACAAGAGAACTAGGCAGAGATACAGTGGGTTGCAAAAGTATTCGGCCCCCTTGAAGTTTTCCACATTTTGTCACATTACTGCCACAAACATGAAACAATTTTATTGGAATTCCACATGAAAGACCAATACAAAGTGGTGTACACATGAGAAGTGGAATGAAAACCATACATGATTCCAAACATTTTTTACAAATCAATAACTGCAAAGTGGGGTGTGCGTAATTATTCAGCCCCCTTTGGTCTGAGTGCAGTCAGTTGCCCATAGACATTGCCTGATGAGTGCTAATGACTAAATAGAGTGCACATGTGTGTAATCTAATGTCAGTACAAATACAGCTGCTCTGTGATGGCCTCAGAGGTTGTCTAAGAGAATCTTGGGAGCAACAACACCGTGAAGTCCAAAGAACACACCAGACAGGTCAGGGATAAAGTTATTGAGAAATTTAAAGCAGGCTTAGGCAGCAAAAAGATTTTCAAAGCCTTGAACATCCCACGGAGCACTGTTCAAGCGATCATTCACAAATGGAAGGAGTATGGCACAACTGTAAACCTACCAAGACAAGACCGTCCACCTAAACTCACAGGCCGAACAAGGAGAGCGCTGATCAGAAATGCAGTCAAGAAGCCCATGGTGACTCTGGACGAGCTGCAGAGATCTACAGCTCAGGTGGGGGAATCTGTCCATAGGACAACTATTAGTCGTGCACTGCACAAAGTTGGCCTTTATGGAAGAGTGGCAAGAAGATAGCCATTGTTAACAGAAAAGCATAAGAAGTCCCGTTTGCAGTTTGCCACACGCCATGTGGGGGACACAGCAAACATGTGGAAGAAGGTGCTCTGGTCAGATGAGACCAAAATGGAACTTTCTGGCCAAAATGCAAAGGGCTATGTGTGGCGGAAAACTAACACTGCACATCACTCTGAACACACCATCTCCACTGTCAAATATGGTGGTGGCAGCATCATGCTCGGGGGGTGCATCTCTTCAGCAGGGACAGGGAAGCTGGTCAGAGTTGATGGAGCCAAATACAGGGCAATCTTGGAAGAAAACTTCTTGGAGTCTGCAAAAGACTTGAGACTGGGGCGGAGGTTCACCTTCCAGCGGGACAACGACCCTAAGCATAAAGCCAGGGCAACAATGGAATGGTTTAAAACAAAACATATCCATGTGTTAGAATGGCCCAGTCAAAGTCCAGATCTAAATCCAATCGAGAATCTATAGCAAGATCTGAAAACTGCTGTTCATAAACGCTGCCCATCTAATCTGACTGAGCTGGAGCTGTTTTGCAAAGAAGAATGGGCAAGGGTTTTAGTCTCTAGATGTGCAAAGCTGGTAGAGACATACCCTAAAAGACTGGCAGCTGTAATTGCAGCAAAAGGTGGTTCTACAAAGTATTGATTCAGGGGGCTGAATAATTATGCACACCCCACTTTGCAGTTATTGATTTGTAAAAAATGTTTGGAATCATGTATGATTTTCGTTCCACTTCTCACGTGTAGACAAGACAAGACAAATAACATTTATATCGCGCTTTTCTCCTGGCGGACTCAAAGCGCCAGAGCTGCAGCCACTAGGACGCGCTCTATAGGCAATAGCAGTGTTAGGGAGACTTGCCTAAGGTCTCCTACTGAATAGGTGCTGGCTTACTGAGCAGGCAGAGCCGAGATTCGAACCCTGGTCTCCTGCGTCAGAGCCCTTAACCATTACGCCATCCAGCCACACGTGTGTATTGGTCTTTCGCGTGGAATTCCAATAAAATTGATTCATGTTTGTGGCAGTAATGTAACAAAATGTGGAAAACTTCAAGGGGGCCGAATACTTTTGCAAGCCACTGTATATACACTCACACTAAAGTTATAGTTCGTCCAGCTTGTCTGTATAGCAAGCAATGGTGTCACACTGTTCTTTGTCAATTATTTGTGATAAATGGTGACTCCGTTGGGTCCCAACAATTGTAACAGACAGTAGGTGACTGTCATCAGACTTCCCTTTTCTAGTGATTTCTAGTGATTTTATTTACATTATAGTTTCATGCATTAGGTTTTGCAGTAAAGTTTTGCAGTGTATGTTATTTGTTTTAATTAGGATAATATCAAATGTTTAAAATTAAAATATGTTAACTAAGAGCACCACCTGCTGGTCTAACTGGTAAAGTTTGTAAGTACAGGAAATACAAATGCTCATTAGGGAACAGGACCAGGTTATCCATCACCAGTCAGGGCTCTTTGCTCTGTTGGAGACTTGTTTACCGCAATAGTAAATTGACATTCTCTTTTACTCACAAAAAAACTTTACCAGTTGGAGGTGCAGGGGGAGCACCCCCCAACAAAATCCAAACATTTATTTTCAATATTTCACGTTATATTTTTTACAACCATTAACAATGGTTTCTGTAAAAAAAGACAGTAGGCTATACAAGTTGTTCTGCACACAAAATAAAAAATGGATTAGATATGAACCAAACCATTCATTAACAGATCTATTGTATTTTTGTGTGCACAAAAAAGCAGACTTAGTGGCAACAAGGACTTACAATAAGCTTTCCATCTCTGATTTCCCTCATCATCAAGCAATTTTTCTCCATGGAGCTTTATGTTCATTGCATGTTTTTTTTTGTTTGTTTGTTTTTTTAATATTACTCTGAGAAAACTTTAGAGATTGTTGTGCATTAGAATCCTACAGTGACAGAGAAACTCCAACCAGCTCATCTTGCACCAACAATCTGATCAGAATCACTGATATTACATTTGTTTCCCCATTCTAGGGTTGGTTGTGACCATTAAGTGAAGCTCCATACCTGTATCTGCATGATTTTATGCACTGCACTGATACCTCGGTTAGCTGATCAGTTAATTGCCTTAATAAACACTTGTTCTTAAAACAGTGCTCAATTAATGTATACAGTATATCCTTTAAAGCGGCATTGAAGTGGAAAAATTTGTATAGCATTGCGTCATTCTATCACATTTGCAATTTACAAACCACACTGTATTTTAAACTATGAAACAGAGCAGGGCTAACCACCCTTTCAACTTCCCTGTAGTAAAAATCTTATCTGAAGCTGTCTGTCACTGTTTCTTTGATGTATAAGTGCTTCAGGGAACAGCACTGTAGCTGACCCAAGTTGGATCGGAGAGCTCAGTGAAGCTCTTTTGCATAGAAGGGAAGTTTCTTAAAGGATACATCCAAGGACTTTATAAATAGAAAACCACTTACCTGGGGCTTCCCCCAGCCGTCCTGTACCCACGCCACAGCTCCGCTCCACGCTGGTGGTCCCCTCTGGGGCAAGATGCCGACTGTGCCAGTGCGAGCGTCTCTCAGAGTTGCGCTGACGTCATTCGGACTGTACTGGGCAGTAGTTCGGCACCTGCGCAGAATAGCCCAGATGACGTCAGGGCAACTCAGTCAGCCGCACAGTGGAACGCAGGAGGATGCCGACCTGGCGAGGTCGGCACCTGCACCGGAGAGGACCAGGAGCCAACGGAGCTGTGGCAAGGGCACAGGTCGGCTACTAGGGGCTGGAGGAAGCCCGAGTTAAGTGTATTTATTTCCTCAGACCTTCCCTTTAACTCTTCCTGTACTGGAAAATATGAGACTGGTTTCTGTGCTACTAATGTTCTATTTCTTAGCTGTACTACACATACAATTAATTATCTCAGAAGTTTATTTTCACTTCAGATTCCCTTTAATAGACTCATTGATGTGTATACCACTGGCTGGTACTTTGATCCTGTGCAGTAGTCAGTATCTAGGCTCTAAAGTCGCTGTAGCTAACCTTTGTACTATTCTTTTAACAGAGCGGCCGATGAAGCCCTAGCTTCTGAGACAAAGGATGAAGAAACTGGCACAGAATGGGAGCGGGTTGCCCGTCTTTGTGATTTCAACCCCAAAAGCAGCAAGCAGTCTAAAGATGTGTCCCGCCTGAGATCTGTGCTCATCTCTTTAAAACAGTCACCTCTGTCACGCTAACTTCCTGGCCAGCCTCACCCCTAGTTCCCTGCTTCACATTATACCAAAGAACCATACTCACTGGTATGAGGCCCATGTGTTAATGTAATGAATATGAATGAGGCACCAACCCTACATACTCCATCAGCAAGACACAATACCCTCTAATGAAGTCAATTACAATTCACAGTGCAGAAACAAAGCTTCTACTCTGGGTTCTCCTTGTGATTGCTTGTTGTGTCTAGATTTAACAGAAAACTGTGGGGGTAAAAGCGTTACGTTGTTAGGGAAGGGGTAAAAAGATGCTGAGTACTTTTATTTTTATCTGTGTGCCTGCTTTATGGAGATGCTTGTATTGTTATCATAACCTGTTTTGGAAAAGTAAAAGGTTCTGAGGGAAAATTGCACAGTAAGCTAAGCCAATGGGATTGCAAATGTACTGTAAACACCCTGAAAATGGGGTATACAAATCTATGCACATACAGGACACATGTTAAATGTGTCCCAATACAATGTGTTAACTAATATAAAATAGCTTCATCCATTCATAAAATGATAATTTGATTATTTTCAATTAGTAGCAAGTCCCATAATATTTGTAGTCACTAATCCTGCTCTGGTTAGTCTGCACAGCTGTGTACATCTTACAGCTCACATCTTGTGACAGGTGTATGTTGTCCCACAATGTCAGAAATCTTCTACTTTGATTTGTTATCCCTGGTGCGTGTCTGCCGTGATGAACAATAGTGTCGGCGTTTGAATCCGAATTTGCTCATTCGGAAACTTGGATTACGCCGCACACCACACCTCAGTACCTCAGCTAGTGGAGAGGGTCATGAGGTTGTGCCCACGCCACTCTTCACATGACTCTACCCTAGCTTTGTTGCTGAAGTGTGGTGTGTGGCGTAATCCAGATTTCCGAATTAGGAAACCAGGATTCGAACATCAACACTAAGTACAATTACAAAGCAGTGTGCGACAGAAATCTGTTTAGTGGACCATAAAACTGCTATTGAATGGATGACTTACACCAGTTTCTAGAGACATTAAGCTTGCAAAATCTTGGCGAAACATAAAATACACGTTTAATTTATACAACAATAATCTTCACAGAAGGCTATAAAAAATCACCCCATATTAGTTATTGCTGAGGAGATTTCCCAAGTCAGAAAACAATGCATTGCATGCAAATAGTCTTCAGCCATGCAAGCTGTCTGTATCCTAGGTAGAAAGAAACATTGCAAAGAGCCTTCACTAGTTCAGTTTCTAAGCATTCATTCATCTTATCATTATAGTGGAAGTGTACTGCTGTAGCACCTGTCCACAGGGAATGCATAGAGTTCCTTCTCAGTTCAGGTGAGGGTGCAGCTACATTGTATATGTGAGTCGAGTTACCGGGACACAGGTCAGGCAGTAGTGCCGCTCTTTTCCAAGATGTCCAGAAGGGATAGGATTTTTTTCCATTTCTTTTAACATGTCAGAAGTATTGCATCACACACCCTATTCTATCCCAGTATTATTTTAAAATAAATAGTTTGTGTATTCTAGGTGTCTGAAATATCTTGTAATTTATTTTTTAAATGAAGACATCAGATATGACATGCTTTTATACGGTAACTATAGAGTCACTGTCAGCATTGTGTATAATGATATGCTTCTATGAGCCTTGAAGTGGAATCCATGCCAAGCTGATTTTATTTTAGCTGTAGGATAGACAGATCACCCCTCACTTCCTTTCCCCTAGTATTTGGCTGGAGTGCCTCTTTGAGGAAAGCAAACTAAACTTGATTTGCATAGATGAAGTCTGGCACAATAATATACTGTTGGGATACAGTATGGAGCTGTTTTAGTTGATGTAGGTCTTCAGTCACTGTTATATGTTAGCTTGTTCTGTGTCTAATGAAATTATAAATACTGTAGGTAACTGTTTACTTTTTTTTAGATCTACCATTGTTAGAGCACTGTACTGTGTGCACTACTTCTAAATTAAAGGACCTAGTTAGAAAGCTGCTAAGTATTACATTGTGGCTCTAATGCAAAATGTAAGCTTGTAACGTTCATATTGGTTTTTTAATTTCCGAGTGGCATTTTTCAACAGCTCCCTCTAATACAGTTGTCCAGCACATTTTGCATAGGCAAATATATAGACATATATGGTAGTTATGTCACTGCAGTGTGCTATTGACCAGTTCACAAAAATGGCCCAATAAAATATAGTGAGTCCAATCACTAGAGGCTGAGAGAACAGTTCCTGAAAACTTACATGTTGCTTAGCAACATAGAAAGAAGCAACATCACTGTTCTCTGACTAAGGCCCAGTGCACACCGAGCGGTTTTTGGAGCGATCCGCCGGCCGCATCCGCCTCTAAAAATGCTTGTCTAATGTATTGCAATGGGATGGTGCACACCGGCGGTTTGCGGTTTTTGCCAAGCCGCAAACGCGCCTCCTGCTGCGCGTTTGCGGTTTTCGGAAGCGTTTCGTCCTCAATGTAAAGTATAGGAAAAACGCAAACCGCTCTGAAAAACGCTAGTTCAGAGCGGTTTGCCAGGCATTTTTGTTACAGTAGCTGTTCAGTAACAGCTTTTACTGTAACAATATGTGTAATCTGCTACACAAAAACGCACCCAAAACCGCTAGGTATGTTTAGAAAACCTCTCTAAACATACCTAGAATCATTCTGAAATCTGCTCCCAAAACCGCTAGCGTATTGCGGATCTGCTAGCGGTTTTGGTGTGCACTGGGCCTATAGAGCTTTCACTTCAGCACCCTGAAGAAGATGATGTCAATGCAAGTAGATGGGCAAAATCTACCTTTAAATCCCATTATGTTCTTGTCGCATTGTCATCAGAGGAAAGGCAAACATCATGTATAATTATGGATTTTCTTTGCCTTTGAAAGCTTGTTTTTTGCCTTTTTCTAAATAGTGCATAAAATCAAGGGATTGGCAACAAAAAAGTGGTGTAGATATAAAGCAATATTTATTGCCACTTCTAAATGCACCCCTGAGTGTTGGGCTTTCTAAAGAACAGTATATGCAAGATATTTCCATAGGTAATATGGATATAAGCATAGGTGGAAGGAGCTGCAAGCACACACCGCACCTATGGTGCAAGGCATGGCATAGGGATTTTCTATGATGGTTAACCAGAATGGAAGCTTAGCATTTAGCGATATGATCCTTTTCACTGGACTCCATAAAAGCTAGCACGACAAAGCAGCAGAAGCTGTTGCAGATGTCATCTTTCTAGTTTTATCCATTGTTAAACATAAATGGTCTGCTTGGGCCTGTAGAACAGCACAGAAGACTATTTTACCTATCTACAAGCAGTCTGACCTCTGGAAGAACATGACCTACTGACATGACAGAGTAAACTGAACTCAAAAACTATAACGGATAACACATTTCAACAAGAGAAACCGACAGCATTGTATAAGGAAGTACATGATTTGAGCACACTATATTTCCAATTCAATAAAGGTGAAAGTATAAACTGGAACTAGTCGTGTTATTGTTATTACACCCAGTAAATGATCTGTTATGTACAAACATGTTTGTTGGGATCCTTACAGTGAACCCTGCTTATCTGAGGTTATATGGAGGCTGCTATATTTATTTTCTTTTAACCATTACCAGTTGCCTGGCTGTCCTGCTTATCCTTTGCTTTTAATACTTTCAGCCATAGATCCCGAACAAGCATGCAGCAGATCAAGTGTTTCTGACATTGTCAGAAATGACAAGATTAACTGCATGCTTGTTTCTGGTGTACTCCAGACTGCAGCCAAATAGAACAGCAGGGCTGCCAGACAACTGGTATTGTTTAAAAGGAAACAAATTTGGCAGCCTCCATTCACTCTCACCTCGGGTTCACTTCAAGCACACTTGATCTGAGGCAAAGCTACCTATGGTAAGCAGAGAGGTATATTCAAGCTGAATTTACAGGAAGCTGACAATGTGGATGCTGCTACTGAGTATAATGTGAATTAGCCTCAACCAGACACCACGACGGACATTTGGGCACGCGGATAAATTAGAGGCTACAGCTGTGGCTGTAGTGGTGATAGCAATAAATACAGCACACTTTATAAATAGCGCTGCTGCACATTTGTTACCAGAACAGCAAAGCAGCTTTAGTAGATGGTGCAAAAGGAAAAGTTTGCAGCTACAGCAATAAGTAGCAGCTGCAGCACACTTGGTACTGGAAAAGTAAAACAGTTGTAGCCTAAAGTGTAAATTAAAAAATTAGCAGCTACAGAGAAAAATGGCAGCTGCAGCACACATGGTATTGGGAAAGCAAAGTGGCCGTGGTGGTAGTGGGGGTATGTTTTAGGTGTAGGTAGGGCTAGGTTCGTGTTAGGAGTAGGTAATGGAGGGTTAGTTATAAGATAAAGGTCACATAAAGTATCAGTAATATAACCAATATTCTACTATCTGTATAAAAAGGTCAGAAAAAGTTCCAGTAATTCACCCATATTCACTAAGATCATAACCATGTCTTTTATGCCTTGACCATTAGGCCCCGTTCACATCTGAGCGTTTTGCCGGCGCTTTCGGCAAAACGCTCAAGCGCTAGCGCTTTTAAAGCGCTAGTGCCATAGTACCCTATGGGCGCGTTCTCACTTGGGCAATTAACCGGCGATTTAAAGCAAATCAGCAAACACAAATTTGTATCCTACACCATTTTCAGGCGATTTCCCAGCATTCGCGTTTAGTGCTATAGAAGCGCTAATCGTGAAAAAATTGCCAAGTGTGAATGGCAATTTTTTTCACGTTAATCACCAGAGCAAACTACTAGCAAAAGCGCTCGCGTTTTTGCAAGTGTGAATGGGCCCTTAGAGATGACCTGAAATCAACTGACCACTAAAAATCCAGTGACCACGTTAGTTAACCTACGGTCACTTTGGGACCTGCCGTTCCCCAAACACCAATGGCCAGCTGATCTCAAGTCAGAGGTCATGCTCCGTATTATGGGATGGTTACCACAAGAGAATTTATGCGTGCTCAAACACCAAGATCGCAATGGACGTTAAGGTAAGTGCCTGTTTTGACTATTGGGAGGTGGGTGCAGACGGCCCTCCCTGGCGCTGGCCGCGCCTGTGCCACCCAGCCTCCCCCTCCGGGGTGCCGCTGTGGTCCCCAGCCTGTGAGAGCTTGGGGCCCGCGGCCCCCCCGGTTGTATGGGAGCATTGGGAAGCCTCCCCGTGGCACTCCTGGATAGTGCTAATGTAGCATGATCTAATTCCCGCAGGGCAACCACTTTGCGGTATTGTTTTTTGACCCTGCATAGTTTGGCATGCGAAAGCAAATGCATATTTGCATGAGCATTGCCTCATGATAAACCAATTAGGCCAGATTTGTTAGGGTTAAACTTTGTGTTTGAGCACGCATACATTCTCTTGTGGTAAGTATTATGGGATGGAATCCCGCCCCGCTAAACTAACATCTCTATTGGCCATGTTGAAGATGCTAGACTCTAAAGGCTGGATAAGTAAGAGTGTGCCACACCTACAAATCTGTTTCCTTTCACTTGCAGTAGGTAGAGGAAAAAAAAAAAACATTAGAACATTAGAAACTGATTTGGCCACAAGTACATTACCTCAGTTTTTGACCTCCTCCTCTTTCTGTTAAATAACCGTCAATGCTGGACAAATATGTATAGATTTTTTTGGTATAGTTCTTGCTATAGTCCTCCTTTTGGTACCTGCACACTGTATACCCCTGCCATTTATGTGCTGCTCCTATCCATTTCCATTTTTACTCAAATTTCCTAAACTCTATACCAAGGATAAAGAGAATGTGCGGCACTCCCTTAATAAAATTGTTGGTTAGTGATGCAAAGTAAAGACATACAGGGGTAGTACACTCTCAGGGCTCATTCACACTACAAGAGCTTTTTGGAGCACTTTGTGATTTTGAAAGCTCTTGCTAATGTTATCCTATGTGTGTGTTCTCACTGGAGTGAAGTGATTTTGTAAAAATCTACCATAGCATTACATTAGCAAGAGCTTTTCAAATCTCTAGCCTTTAAAAAGCTCTTGTAGTGTGAATCAGCCATCACCAATGAAGATGATGCTGTCTCCACTTGACGCCGTTCCAGGACGTGTGCTCCGTATTAACAAAATGAAGGAAGAGGAGTAATCAATCCAAATGTGCACCATCCGTCCAGCAAATCTGTTTATTATGGGTAACAGTGTCCCAATGTACAGTAGTGAATCGTTCAGCAGACAACTATCCAACTTCGCAACCTACATGCATTTGAAGTGTACAATCATCGGTGCAGGAGGTGGATGGCGGGCACAGACATGGAGAGCGATGGCCGTTTCGCGTCTCACAACGCTTAGGTCACGCTGTGCAATTATGTCTGAATTACCGTAAATTTCTTATTATAAGACGCTCCGGACTATGCTGAGATGGGAGCCAGTTACGCGGGGGCACTGCCACAGACAGCCAATGATGGTGCTTACTGCTCCTTTCTTAATAGGAGCTGACTGTCCTGAGGGCGGGACCAGTGCTCCGTCATTGGGGCCAATCACTGCACTACCTGCTACTGAGGGAGTGCAGTGATTGGCCCAATGACTGAGCCCTGGCCCCGCCCTCGGGACTTTCGGCTCCTATTAAGAAAAGAGCAGTAAGCAGCGTCATTGGCTGCCTGTGGCAGTGCCCTGGCATGATTGGTTCTTGGCTCAGCAAAGCTTCCTGGCTCTGCGGCGGCTACTTAATGATGCAAGCTGCGCGGCTGCAAATACCGTATGTATTTAACACACTAGAGCACATGGGACGGAGGCGCAGGTCCAGATATGTATTATTCGGACTATAAGATGCATTAACTTCCCCCCCCCCCCACCTTTGGGGGGGGAAAAGTGCGTCTGATAGTTCAAAAAATATGGTAGATCTAAATGTTCTGACTATCATTTGATAACTGTATTTGGTTAAAGAAAAAAATAGGAGAATTTAGGTCGCTAGATTGTTCTTAAAAAGGAACCATAATGGAATATAGTAGAATGCAATAAATGATTCAGCATACTGAGTTTTACCTTAATTATCCTGGTTTCAGCGGTATAATGGTTTGTTATCCCACATAAGCTAATATGTCACACAACCTTCTCTCCCAGGGCATTTTGGGAGATTATATATTTCCACTCACTTCACAGAGGAGAAACAAACATTCCACAGAGATTCATCTTCCCAGCAGTAAAGATGCAGACATCTCGGATAAATTTAAAGGAAATCTGTAGGGAGAAAAAAAGTGCCCAATTTGGGTATTCACCTCAATAGAGGGAAGCCTCTGGATGTTCCAGAGGCTTTCCCTGTCCTCTAACAGGCTTTCCCAGCGATGCCCCCTCTGCAAAACCATTTGTCGTCGCGCATGCACAATTGCAGGGACCTGCATGGGCTTCAGTGGAAAAAGCTTACCCCGATCGGGTCCTTGCTACTGCATATGTGTGAGCTGTCTGTGCAGGTGCAGTACAGGCCTGCTTCAAGGGTCCTTGTTCCCGAATGGCTTGGTGGGGGAGGATTCAGGCGTTTTCCCCTCCTGAGGTAAGGGTCTGTCCAAACTCATGGGAAGCTTTAGGATGTAAATCAGAGTTTTACGGTGAGCAAACATTAACTAAAGCATTTAAAACTGAATTTTGTAAAAATAATTATTTTTTTAAGATATATACAGTAAAGCTCCTCAAAAATTTGATTTTGCATAGATGCAATCATTTTATACAAATGAAAGTGCAATTGAATGATCACAAATGAAATGTGGGGCTAGCACTAGGTTCAGTGTCTGCATGCAGCCAATAAGCAGTTTTTCACGGATTCTGTGTCTGTGAGTGTTTCAGTGGGCAGCTGAAGCTGGCAACAATGAGACATTTACATGCCAACTCACACTAATCAGCTATCCTCCAAATATTGTACAAAGCAATTGGGAAGTGTACCCATACCCTTACATTATAGGGAACATGGCCGGTGATGGGCCAGCAGCCAAACTGCGCGGTAAACGGGCAGCATGCAGAAACTGAACCTTAGCAAGGCAACAGATATAGTTCAGGTGCCAGAGGTACAGATTACCCAGCAAGCTCACGGTGAAACAGAACGCTGAGTGTGTAAGGGGCTACAAAGGAGCAAAAAGACCTCTTACTATATTGTTATGCAAACCACGCTTGCCTTCCTAAAACAGAAGATATTTGCGATTATTCAGGTTAGAGTGAGCATATGATGTCCCCCACGATGCATCACTGCTGAACATGCAAGTCATCCTTTGTTGTCCTTGTAAACTAGCCACACCTCCAGAACCGCTGGAATGCAATGATGTGTCAGCTTGATTCCTCGAAGAACAACTGAGAGGCATTTGGTTAAAATAAATAATTGTACAACCTCTGAATGCCACCACAATGTATATACTGCATTTCCATAATGGTGTATAGTATACAGTCATTTTTTCCTGTATTTCTGTATCAAGGCTTTGGTCAACACGACAAAAACCATAAGTAGCAAAGATTTCTGCTGCAATGGCACCATTGCTAGAAAAGGAGCAACGACTAACGAAGCTTAAAAAACAAGCGACACCCATGATAACCTAAAAATAAAAAAAACACATATATCAGTAGATAAATACTACTTCGACTTACATAACAGATGTATTGTGCTATCCACGTAATGATTCCTGTGAATTTTATAAAGGAAAAGCAGAAAATCCTATTCTAGGCAGTGGCCATCTTGCCAAGCTAATGCTGACATCATATCCTCCCTGACTCTTGTTTTCCCCCCTCAATTCTCTTGCTCATTGTGTATTCATTAGCTGCCCTCCTCCCAGAGTCTTCAGACTCTCCCACTGAGGGAGGGACTAACAACTGCACTGTCTTTTTTTATTTACACATCCAATCACTGAGTCACCTCAGCCTTGCTTGTAAACACAAGTAATCAGAGGGTGTTTCTGATAAGCATCTAGATAGGGAAATAAATGGAAGAGGAGAAATATATAATAGATAAAAAGAACTCCCAGCATTCAACTCTTATGGCACTGTTTGGCACTAGGGCCAATGCTCCTAAAGTATGTGATAACTACAAACCATAACAGCAGATAAAGTTTTGCAAGTTTTGAATGCAGGATGAGCATCTTTATCACTTAATACACTCAGACCAGTTGCTGTTGAAATTTAATTTTTATGGTGACAATACCGCTTTAATAGACAAAATGTATATTATATATATACACACACACACACACACCCCGCATCGCTTCACATGGTTTCAGAAGACAATCCTGTCACAGTGGCTCAGCAGGATAAGCCTGCTGCAGTAAAGCATTCTGCATATCCGCAGTGACTTGTGTAGCTTAGATGTCTACATATATGGTCTTTACAATAAAAATTCAGATACACTCAATGGAGATGTTTATTCATTACAGATATGATTTTAGACAACACTGGCTCCCAGGACTCCAACTTTCCTCTGGCATAAGGTCCGTATTTATTTTGGATCAGCCACACTGCAGATTATCTCAGTCCACATAGCTTGGCCTTAATTCTCGCTGGGCTTGGATTTTGTTGCAGCCATAACAACTCCCACCATAATAGCCGCTAGTGTGAATCCTTGGGAAATAATACGCGCGCGCATCAATAGTTGAGACTGACGCCGTTTCCCTTGCTTGAAAGCGATAAGTCCCCACGTCAAAACACCAGCAGTGGCAAGGCAGCCTGTAAGGATAAAACAGTAATACTGAACAACGCTAGCCAGAAAGCTGAATACACATATGAACCATTGTAAAGATTTATTGGAATCCACAACCCCAGCTCAACTGAAGTCTGCATTATATAGACAACCCCCTAAATTATCGGGTGCATATTATGTTGGAGCCGCTCTGTTCGGCGTGGTGAGAGCCGAATGACGGCTCTCACCGCTGCCGCAAAACTCCGAGGCGGCGTTAAATACTATCCCCCCTCTGAGTTGTCGCAAATTGGACGGAAATGTAATTCGGGGTCTGACAGCCGCCAGAGCCCCGAATTACCGCTACGCGCCCCGCGCAGCATAACATTGCTGCTATGGGGCGCCCAGTTTCGGCGCTAGGCTCTCAGAGCCGCAGGCCGAAATAAGCTGATCCGTAAATTATCACAATCTTCTTCCTAGCAACTGATACCCTTGATACTCTTCCCAAATGTAAACCAACTCCTAATGTCTACCACCCCCCCCCCCCCTTCCCCCAAAAAGGAGGTTCCTGACAGAATCTTGGCCATCTTTGCTTCCATTAAAACAGACAAAAAGAAAAAACATGCTCCCCTGCATGACCATTGACTTTCATTATGTCACTAGGAAGAGGTGTCCTCAATAACAGGCACAGGGAAGAACAAAGTAACAGAAGTTAATTTTCCCGCAAAGCAGGGTTTAAAGAGAACCTGTACTGAGTAAAAATATTTAAAATAAACACGAGGTAACTTAAAATGAACATTACATAGTTACCTTGCCATCAGTTCCTCTCAGAAGCTCACCATTTTCTTCTGACAATAATCCCTTCCAGTTCTGACAACATTTTGTTAGATCTGAAATATATCAGTTGCTGTCATTAAAATATCAGTTGCTGTCAGTTATAGCTGAGAGGACAACTGATGTACCAGGTAATGTCCATGTTTCCCTATAGCTCAAGTGGGCGATGTTACAGTGTAACTGTGCTGACCAGGAAGCGGTTATGGTGTAATGGCCATTTTCAAAATGGAGGACGGAAAATTCCCTTGATCACAGTGAACAAACAGGACGCGGGACAGGAGAAAGACACTGAGGAGTAGACTACATGGAAGGTAAGTATGACTTGTGTATGCTTATTTTGACTTTTAATTGTCAGTTCAGGTTTTCTTTAAAGAACCGGTATTATGAAAAATTGTAAAGTTTAAAATACCTACATATAAAAATCTAAAATTCTTATGTTGCTGTCCCTTACAGTAGGTAGTAGAAAGCTGACAGATCTTACACAAGACCACCTCCTGATGGGGATTTCTCAGTATTACCTCGAGGGCCCGTGTTCATTGCAGCCAAATTTTAGCAGTTTCTTTTATACATATTTGGAATCACAGCCAATCCAAAACAATGGGCTGCTTCTGAATCACATGTGGGGAAAAACAAATGCTGCCAGCTGCAGTTTTCAGCACAACGCATCCAAATACCCATTTAATGCCAATTTGCATCAGTATGGATGCCACATTCGATTCCCCTTTACAAAAGAATTTACAAAGGATCTATACAAAGATGTCAGCCAGCTTCCCTACTCACTTCCATGCTATTTTGGCAGTTGGACTGAGCAACTACAGTTCAGTAATTGCTTTTTATAGTAAGAAAACCCCAATAATGTAATTCTGATAGCAAATATCTTTAAAGGAAACCTGAACGGTTTTTTTTTCCATTAAAAAAAAAAATCCTACATAGGTACGTCCCTTTAATAAAGACATATTGGTAATTGCATGCATTTACAGCTTTCTGATGCCACTGTCTCCCATATGCTGTCCGTTCTTATTTTTGTCAATAAAGTCAAATATGTGGGCTTGAGAAAGAGGCAGAGCAGTTGCAGCCGTTCCGCCCCCATTTACACCCACTTCTGTCATGTCATGCATGACAGACGTCCCCCTTGTGCGCGCTCTGTATTTGCGTGGCTCTCTGGCACTCGCCATTCCTAATGTGCTGACATCAGCTGTGACTCAGCAGTGCACGAGAGGGAATATAGTGCATGATCAACACTGAAAAACGCGCATGCACGGCTGTATCCGAAAGTGCATGAGGTATGTGCACGTCACAAAGCCCCAGAAGTACTTCCGGTGTCCCAGCCACCTTAGGGCTGAAGTATGATTTTTAAAATGAATAATTTTCTATTAAGGGCCCTTTTCCACTAGCAATCGCAATCACAAATTACAAACGCCAGCGACTGCAATAATACGGATATGATGCGCTGAAATCATAGGGACTCATGTAATATTTGTTTTTCATACGTTTTAACCATGTCACAGATCTGCTTTAACCTTAACCCCCTGTGGACGCCTAATGGGAATTGTCAATGAGATGCAAACAATTTCAAATTGATGCGGAATAGTGCAAAGCATGATTTCATTGGTTCATTTGCTGCATAAATTTGCATACAAAATTTGCACTCATTGACCATCCCGAGTGCCTAACCTTAACACGCCCCCTTCTGTTGGCACCTAGCCAAAGCTCAAGTTCAAAATCTAACACCACTGAGGGCCCGTTTCCACTAGTGTGGAAACCGGGCCGAATTCGGATAGTTTACTCGCAGGCAAATTGTGCGGGGAAACTCTGCCATAGGAAACAATGTCGCAGCCGGACGAAACGCTTACCTTAGCGATTTGGCTGACATTGCCATCAGTTTCCGTGCAGGCCGTGCCGGCTTATGGAATTTGTCAGCGTTCCCGCAGACCAGGAAGTGCCGCCGTGCATGGCACTAGTGGAAACAGGCCCTTACAGAGGGAAGCCTCAGGATCCTAATGAGACTTTCCTCAGTTCTAAAAAGCCTCCCGATTGCTGAGCATGTGGCCCCCCTTCACATTGTGGCAGCGCAACTCCTCTTTTTGGTTGAAGTTCGTGCAATGGCCGCGCGAGCCTGCCCGTGCATGCATTGGAGGGCTCAGTCAGCCATTGCACACAGAGCAACCAAGGAGAGGAGATGCATGGCCCCGATGTGATTAGTGACAATGCATTGTCGCTAATCTTCCGGGACCAGTTTCGAGGGACCACAAAGTAGTGAAGGAAGCCTCATTGGGATCCTGAGGCTTCCCTCTCGTAAGGCATCTCATTTTGTGTACCCAAGCTTCAGCTAAGGTGCACTTTAACGCAGAGGACGCCTCTACCTACCTAACGACCGCGTCACGTCGATGGGCGTGACCGCGGTGGCAGCCCCAGGACCGCCTAACGCTGATTGGCGTCAAGTCCTGGTGCTGAAGTTTAGCAGGGAATGCATGCGCGATCGTTTTGCACAGGGGTAGGGAGAAAGGAGGGAGGGAAAAGCCTCCCCTTTCTTATTAAAAAAAAAAAATGATCTCAGCAGCAATCAGACACCTCCGTCAGAGTCAACTAAAGGAGGTAAAAATCATGTGTGTGCCAAGTTGCAGGGCTGTGCAGCAACCTGACCAAGCTGCACAGCCCAATATTCTGAAAAATAGCCTAGTCTTTAGGGGGGTGTAAGCCTATGGTCGTCAAGTAATTAAAGAGAACCCGAGGGATTATGGAGGCAGACATGTTTGTTTCCTCGTAATAATGCACATTGCCTGGAAGTCCTGCTGATCCTCTGCCTAATACTTTAAAGAGAGTGTGCCCCTGCTAAACCGCCGCTATCCCGCGGCTTAACAGGGGTCCCTTCACTCCCAAATCCCCTCCGTAAAGCGGGGGAGCGCTTCCGTATTGGGGCAGGGCTAACCGCCTCAGCCCTGCCCCACGCGCGTCTGTCAGACGCGTATCTCCGCCTCTCCCCCTCCCCTCTCAGTCTTCCTTCACTGAGAGGCGGCGATGCGCGTCTAATAGACGCGACTGGAGGCAGGGCTGCAGCCGTTAGCCCTGACTCCAGGAAGGGAAGATTTACGACCAAGACTACGACCAAGTCTTGCGGGGAAGGGTTTGGGGGTGAAGGGACCCCCGTTCAGCGGAGCGATAGCGGCGGTTTAGCAGGGGCACACATGCCCCTGCTAAGTATGAGCTCTGAAGCGAGATTTATTCTCGCTTCAGAGTCTCTTTAAGCCATAGTCCCTGAACAAGCATGCTGATCAGAAGTCTATGACAAATCTGGCAACATTAGCTACATGCTTGTTTCAGGTGTGTGATTTGGACCCTACTGACCAGGAAGATCAGCAGCACTGCCAGGCAACTGGTATTGTTTAACCACTTGCCGACCGCGCACTCATAACGTGCGTCGGCAAAGTGGTAGCTGCAGGACCAGCGACGCAGTATTGCGTTGCCAGCTGCAGGCTAATTAATCAGGAAGCAGCCGCTCGCGCGAGCGGCTGCTTCCTGTCAATTCACAGCGGGGGGCTCCGTGAATAGCCTGCGGGCCGCAGATGGCGGCTCGCAGGCTAAATGTAAACACAAGCGGAAATAATCCACTTTGTTTACATTGTACGGCGCTGCTGCGCAGCAGCGCCGTAAGGCAGATCGGCGATCCCCGGCCAATCAGCGGCCGGGGATCGCCGCCATGTGACAGGGGACGTCCTGTCACTGGCTGCACAGGACGGATAGCGTCCTGTGCAGCCCCAATCACCGGGGATGACAGGTAGGAGAGGGAGGGGGGGAATTTCGCCGCGGAGGGGGGCTTTGAGGTGCCCCCCCCGCAACATGCCAGCCAAGAGGAGCGATCAGACCCCCCCTGCACACCATCCCCATAGGGGGGAAAAAAGGGGGGCGATCTGATCGCTCTGCGTGCTGCCTGATCTGTGCTGGGGGCTGCAGAGCCCACCCAGCACAGATCACAGAATACTGCGCTGGTCCTTAAGGGGGGGTAAAGGGTGGGTCCTCAAGTGGTTAACCACTTCAGGATTCTGCGTATGCATAAGTACGCCCCTGAATCCTGAAGCGGTTTCCATGGAAACGGCCGCTCGAATGAGCGGCTGTTCCATGTCAGTTCACGGAGGGTGTCTCCGTGAACACCCTGCGAGCCTCCGAACGCGGCTTGCAGGGTAAATGTAAACAGGCGGGGAAGATCTTCCCCGCTGTTTACATACATACGGCGCTGCTAAAGCCTATCCTATCCGGCGCAGGACGGCTTTCCGTCCTGCGCCGCACACAGGGGACGGGAGAGGGAGGGAAGAAGGCAGAGGGAGGAATAGCGCTGCGGAGGGGGGCTTTGAGGAGCCCCCCCCCCCCCGCTAGGCACAGCAGCGCGGCAACAATCAGACCCCCCAGCAGGACATCCCCCTAGTGGGGAAAAAAGGGGGGAAGTCTGATCGCCCTGCCTGATTTCTGATCTGTGCTGCGGGCTGAAGAGCCCCCGCAGCACAGATCAGCCAAACCACCCGGAATCCGGAAGTGGTTAAAAGGAAAGAAATATGGCAGCTTCCATAGGTCTCATACCTCAAAATCCTTTTAAAAGGCCATCCGCTATAACAGCAGCGGCTACAAACAACCAGAAGTAAAAGTTCACATAGAGGGCGCCCATTTTCAGTGCTCCTCCTAAACTAGACTAGCACCGAATTCCCCATTAGGAGATGGACTAGTCCAAAGCTTGACAGATTTTGTCAGATTTTCACTGGCTTCTGTATGTAACAGCAAGCAAATGTAGAAGTAATGTATAGTTCATCTTAGTCTTTGAGAAATTTACATTTGTATATTTTTAATTTTACATTTTCTTTTACTATAATTGCCTGATTTAAACTTCCTTTTACGTATAATGGATCTATAACTACAGATGTGTAGCTATTTGAGGCCTTCCCTCCCCCACTCACCGAGAGGCACGAAAGGGTTCGCCTTTACTTTCCTCATGAACTTCGACTCAGAGGGCTCATTCTGTAAGTGGGCAGTGGGTGTGAAGCCCTCAATCACCGGAGGTCCCGACTGCGCCATTATGCTATGGATCTCCCTCTGGCAAGGACACACGAAGCCACTGATGTTACTACACGCCCCCCTCGCCACACACCAATAAGAAACAGCTATCCTCATAGGTACCGCCTCCGCCCTGCCCCTATCATGTTCCTTGTATGTAGAACCATTGCGTGCGCGCTCCCGCTAGCTCAATGCACAGACGCAGGATCAGCCTGCCGGAGCCCCGGAAGTTGTGTGTACAGCTAGCGGAAGTTAGTGGTGTATGTGCAGCACAGGCGACACGTGTGAGCTGAGCTAGTGGTTGCTGCAGCAACATGAAGGTGAAGAAAGAGAAGCGGCGGGAGGCCGAGGAGGAGGAAGAGGCCGCCGAGACGACGGTGGAGATCAAACAAGAGCCCCCTGAGCGTACATATGAGGAGATGGTGGCCACGCTCAATCCCATAGCACAGCCGCTGGCCGGGCGGAAGCTGACCAAGAGGCTCTACAAGTGTATTAAGAAAGGTATATTGTGCGCGGAGGTAACTTACCTGCCTAGTATAGGGTATAGTTGGGAGAGGATGCGCTGTACAAGGTAGTTATCGAGTGGGGTTTTACATAGGATTGTTTCGTTTGAGCGTAATATGTTGGCGCTTTATAAATACAATAAATAAATAAGAGGAATATGGTGGTTGCCATATCTATTTCTTTTTAAAGTGGAACTGAATATTGCTGAAAAACAAACCGTTTCACTTACATGGGGCTTCCCCAAGCCCCCAGCAGCCGACCTGCCCCATGTCGGTCCTGCACGATCCTTTGTTTTTCCGCTGCCAGCTAGTTTCATTACTATCGACTTGTAAGTTGGCGGCGCCTGCGCACCCTGGGCTATGTGAAGCCAGTTGGCTGGCAGCTCTGCTGGTCTATTTGGCTGCAGTAGTGGTAGATAATCTTGTCAGATCAGACAAAGATGTTATGGTGGGAATACACGGGTCGATCTGACAGCCGATTAGCTGCCGGATGGCCCCCCGCGAGTGCGCGCGGATTGATTACCGAGCGGGCGGGGATCAGGCAGCGTGATCGGACCAGCTGAATATTATCAGCTGTCCGGATCAGCTGCTCGATACACGGTACACAAACGTACCGTGTATCCCCAGCATTAGAAACAACTGATCTGTTGCATGTGTTCAGGGTCTATTGCTGTGCATACACCTGTGTGTTTATGCGCTGGATCGAGCCACTGACTCGATCCCGGCGCATTGCCGCTCGTCCCCGCAGGCGTCTGGATCGATTCTCGCTCGTCCCCGTGGGCGCTCCTTATCTTCCGCTCGTTTTCTTCCCATTGTTCACAGCACCTCGCTGATCGGGCCTGTCGGAAATTATCAATCGAGCCATCAGCGGCTCGATTGGTAAGTAGAATCTCACCATGTATGCCCAGCATATGGCTAAAAGTATTAGAGGCAGATGATCAGCAGGATAGCCCGGCAACTGTAAAGTGTAACCGAGCCGAAGCACTCACCTAAAGACAGGGAAGCCTCCTGGATCCTATTGAGGCTTCCGTCTGTGGTTTGCTTTCGCCCATTGAGCGTGCCGCCCCCCCCCCCCCCCAAAGATTAGCGGTGTGGCTTATCCTATCAGGGCCATGCAACTCCCCTTCCGCATTCATAGCCACGCTGTAGCCTACTGAACTCTTCTACACAGTAAGCTGGAGCCACGGACTCTGTGTTACTGCATGTGTGAGTGGGTTTGAGCTTCTTATGCACGGCCATGAATGTGGAAAAGGAGCTGTGAGGCCACGAAGTGGAGGGGGGCCACGCTTATCCAACAGAGGACACCGGACCACCAAGGATTGCTTCAGCATCCTGGGGCTTCTCTCTCTTCAGGGTAAGGATCTGTTTTTGAACCTGAGCTTCGGCTCAGGTTCACTTTAAAAGAAAATAAATAGGACAGCCTCCATATACCCCTGACTTCAGTTGTTTTTTAACTAGACTGAATTGCCCTGCAGTGCAATATTTGTGCTTGATTCCCGCCGGCGGACAGTGGCAGGGAATCGAGCGGCTGATAAGGACCGCCGGCGGGACGAGCGGGAATCGATCCGCGGGGACGCGGCTGGAGTTGATCCGGCGGCTACTCGGCCTCCGGATCGACCCGTCTATGCCCAGCATTAGATTAGCAGCAGATAGATCATCGGATAGATTTCCTGATCTATCTGATGTGTTTAGGAATAGATTTCCAATAGATTTCAGTATGAAATCTATTGAAAATCGATCTGATGGCATTTTTTTGTCCAATTAGGTCCAATGCAAATGGATAAGCAATCTCATCAGATCGACCCAGATTTTCCAGCATGTCAGATCGATCAAAATCGGCCGCAAATCGATCGATCAGCCGCTAATCGGCTGAATGTACGGGCCCCTTAAGCATTCTGATTGGCCAAATAGTGTGGCCGTAGTTTTCTTCAAACTATCTGAATCCTAGCGTTTTTAATCTGCAGTTAAGGGGTAATAAGCATCAAATACTTTTTTTAAAGCGGTATATTGTTGGGGGGGGGGGGGGGATTTTATGGGGCACTATTGCTTACCTATGGGGGGCTGCTGCTTTAGCCCCCTGTCTTTGTGTCATATGCCATCACTGTCCTCAGCTGCCGCAGATCAAAAACTCTGCCTGTGTAGTGCACTCCCAACTGCATGGCATGCCGGGAGCTGTGGTGCATATATATGAGACCTCTCCCGCCAGTAGTATGTACATACTACAGGTCCTGGCATGCAGTGCAGCCAGGAGCGCACTACATAGATGGTCACTTTGGACTGTGGTTGCTACAGACAATGATGGCGTACTCCACAGAGTGGAGCAGCCCTCCTATGGCATACTGCATTACAAACCTCCCTTATGGGGAAGTTCATTGTTTAAAAAAAAAAAAAAAAAGTGCTCAGTAATTTTTGCTGCAGGTAAAACTGCACGCAACTTAAGACTTCAATATGTATTGACTTTATCTGCGTATCTTCTTAATTCCTTTTATTTGCCTTATTCAGCTGTCAAACACAAAAATATCCGGAGAGGTGTAAAGGAAGTACAGAAGTTCCTCAATAAAGGAGAGAAAGGGTATGTACCTTTTTACGTCTGAGATATGCGATTAGAGAACGTTTCTTGTAAAGCTCCGTATACACGCTAGTTGTGAGGCGGCTGATAATGACCACCTCAAATAAAAGTGCCTAGGTTTTGCTTTTAGCCAAAATTAGATGCCGCGGGCTCAAAGTATC
Organism: Hyperolius riggenbachi; assembly: GCF_040937935.1. NCBI lineage: Eukaryota > Metazoa > Chordata > Amphibia > Anura > Hyperoliidae > Hyperolius > Hyperolius riggenbachi. The sequence goes on along the minus strand of NC_090648.1, from coordinate 346,261,503 downwards.
ACCTAGGCACTTTTATTTGGCCTGAGGAAGAGGGTGAAGTCCCACAAAACACCTTGTCAGTGCATATCATATGATTTTGTCTTCATTTGAGGTAAGACACTTCACCCTTTTTCTTTTAATTGGTTTTAACTCAGTTTTTTCATACCCTGGGCACCTATTTCCCCCCCCCCCCCCCTGTTCCGTTTTACCCACCTTTGGAGGTGTATACCGCCTTGGTCTTATGTGGCTCAGCCACCCCTAAGCCCATCCTATTGTTTTTTTACACCAAGTGAGACCACACCCAGCTCGTCTGGACACCTGAATGGAGTTGGGTTGCCTTCAGCGGTTGGTTGGCCTTCTGCAACCGTCTTTTTTGTGAGTGCACAATTCCTTCAGCTTTATTTTTTTTTTTTGTGACTTAGGCCCGGTTCACATTGGCGGTCGCCGTCCGGAATCGCCGGAGCCGGACCGCATGCGGAACGGACGCACGGCACAGCAATGAAAGTCTATGCGTCCGTTCCGTCCGGATCCGGACTCCGGCGTAAGATCCAACATGCGCTATTTTTTGGTCCGGCTCCTCCGGCAGACGTATCCGGAGCTGAGCCGGACTGTTGCATCCGGCCAATACAAACCAATGAGAACCGGAGAGCGCACAACACACTGGCCGTAAAAAAAACGGACGCTCCACCCCACCTCCCATGCTTCCTCCATGCTACAGCGGCCATCCTGGACGGGGACACATGGGCCCAGCGCCCACAGAGTGGAGCAGCAGCGACCTCACGCTGGAGCTCCCCGGCAGCAACATGTCCGATACGTCTGATAACGAGGAGGTGAGGCCCTACAACAACCCCAGAGCTTCTGCCGACCTCCCAGACCCCAGGTATTATTATACAGCTTGTTATCTCAAACGGATCCGGACCGCAACCGTGTTCATACCGCACGGAAAACGGATGCAAACGGACCGGATCCGGATAGGAACCGTACGAATCAGGTCCGGATCCGGTGCGGTCCGGACATCCGTTCCGGTTTTTTAAAAAACGCAAGTGTGAACGGGGCCTTACTGCACCATCAGGGCTCTCTTTACAATGGGCAGTTCAGTAAAATCATTTGTTTGGTAAAAAAAATACCTTATTCTGTATTTTACACTTTTTTTTACTGAACAGACATGCCTCAATTCACTAAGTCCTGCTCGGTAAGTGTCACTTACCAGCGTTTAGCAGGGCAGGCAGGTAGCTGCATGTATCACTCTGAGTTTTCTGCCCTGTGCATCTCAGTTATCCCTTTAGATGTGCTGCAGCCACCGGGGGGGGGGGCTCTTCTGTATGCTAGAATACAGATTTACACATCTAAATGGATGCAGGAAAGCCCTCAGAACACTGTTATGCCAGCGCAGGAGACTTGTGTGCAGCCGGCACCACCATAGGCCGTAATAGGAAATACAGCTATAGCCGCCCGCGCACAGGGTGTAACTTCGGCGCTGAAGTTACTTTTAAAACACACTTATTTATTATTTCATTCCCCACCATCCATGGCGGCCTGAAGGGGGAATAGTATTTAACACAGCCAGGAACTTGTGCAACAGCAGGATCAGCCATATACCGGCTGTATCCTGCTCCCAAGTCTCCTGCGCCGATTTCTCTTGTACGCCTGTTTCTCCCCAAAGGCTGTCTGTCAAATCCACCACACAGAGACAGCATGGGGAGCGCAAGTTATTGGCTGCTGTGAGCTGGAGAAAAATACCAAACCCTTTTGCCTGGTAAATTAAATGCGGAAATCTTTGTGAATTGCCATTTCCTGAGTTAATTACCGCACAAGTCTGTAATTTACCTCACTAGTCGAGAACTGATTTTCTGTGCGGTAACAGGTTTAGTGAATTATAACTTGGGAAGGTTTTAAACCAGGGGTCTCAAACTCAATTTACCTGGGGGGCCGCAGGAGGCAAAGTCAGGATGAGGCTGGGCCGCATAAGGAATTTCACAATCGCGACGCATCGCCGCCTCTGCCCGCCCCTCTCACTCTTCCTTCACAGAGAGGGGCGGGGAGAGGTGGCGATTGACGTCAGGAGGGGCAGAGCTGAAGCTGAAAGCTCTGCCCCTTCCAGGGAATGCCGGCAGATTCCGACCCCCCCCCCCCGGGCGATTTGGGGGCTCTGCAGCCCTCGTTTAGCGGCGGGGATGCGGCAGATTACTTGGGAGCACTGAAGCGAACTATAAGAAAGCTTTTGCCGGCGAGGGCCACAAAATATTGTATCGAGGGCCGCAAATGAGTCGTGAGTTTGTGACCCCTGTTTTAAACATTAACAAATGCGGTAATGCTTTGTGAATATTGCCCATTGTCTCTGTGTTTGTTTTGCCCTCCATTGGGTTGTTATGGCCACCGATATATATATCATTTTGATAGCATAAGTAATACAAAAAGTTATTGATGTATCATAATGACACAGCTGAAATGCCAAAATTGTCAGGAATCTTAAAGAGACTAAAGTCTTTTTTTTTTTTACCAGTGTTTTTTTTTTTTTTTTTTTTTTTTTTTAATCATGTTTAGAATCATAGCCTAAGTTGAATTGCCGCAATCCCGCCACAAAAGAAGTGTTTCTTCATAGAGAAAAAGCTCCAGGGCTCGCAGGGATTTGCTTCCTTGAGGCAGAGCTGTTTGCAGTAGCTCTGCCTCCTCCGCAGTCAATCTCTGCCGATTGCCGCCTCCTCCCGCCCCTCTGTCTTCTTTCACTGAGAGGGGCGGGGAGGAGGCGGAGATTGATTGCGGCGAGGCAGAGATACAGCTCAAAGCTCTGCCTCTCCAGGGCAGCACAATCTGTGACCTGCAAAGTCGTGGAACTTTGCAGGTCGTTCTCTATATGAAAAAACACTCCTTTTGCGGCGGGATTGCAGCAATTCAACTGAGGCTATAATGGTAAACATGAGCACATTAAAAAATGGAAAAAATGAGACTTCAGAGTTTCTTTAAGGGGTAAAAACTCAGAAATGAAAGTGGTTAAAATTATCTGAACGCTTAGGGCCTGTTTCCACTGGCGAATGGGATGCAAGGTGATCACCGCATCCCTCTGCAGGTTCTTCCGGACAGCTGGATGCAGCTATGGGGATCGGATGCATGCTACAGAAAACTACAGCATGCTAGCCATAATTTCCCCAGCACCGGATCGCGTAGGTAAATTCGTGTCAATGGCAACTACTCCATTGACGTAAATTGGTTGCAGTTTCCTTGCGATGCGGAGCGGTTTCCACATTGCTAAGCATCTAGTGGAAACAGGCCCTTCATCTACTTAATGGAGTTTGTTAAATGGAGAGATGTCATATGTGCATGAAGCATACTATTACTGTACTCTTTTTCAGAATTGTGGTACTTGCTGGTGACACCCTTCCAATTGAGGTTTATTGCCATGTCCCCATCATGTGTGAAGACCGTGGCATTCCATATGCATATATCCCATCTAAATCTGTAAGTAATCAATAGCATATTTTACATAACAAGTTCCAGTAATGCGCAGTCCCCTCATCTCTGCCGTAAATGTGATGTAACCGGCAGTGTCACCAGTGTTTGTGCAGAAAGTTTTGAATCGGGATGATACTATTGTTATCATTTTTGCGATGACTGCGCAAAAAGTAATTTTTTTTTTATATATTGTATTTTTCTGACTATTAAAGTGGATCTGAACTCAGAACTTCCTCTCTGCTCTAAAAGATAAGCAACAGCATAACCTTTACAGAAAAACATTTGTTACAGCTGATACAAATCCTGCAATGAATCTGCACTGTCTACTTCCTGCTTTCATGGAAGCAGATGTGTTAACATCCTGTATTTACCAATTAGCTCTCTGCTACGGCAGCCAGCTGTCACAGCTGAGGGATCAAATTACAACTTGTGCTTACTCAGAAATGAGGGGAAAATAGACAGGCTAAACTCTCTAAATATATACAGGGAGCATTTCTTTGTTTTCCTTCTGTCCTGTGCAAGAGTTCAGCTCCACTTTAAGAAGCTCCAGACTATAAGACTAGGTTTAGAGGACAAAAAAAGGGGGGGGGGGAGATAATAAAACGTGCATCTATAGTGCAGGGGTTGTCTTATGGTCTTATTGTGTCCACTGTTGTCCCGTGTTTCCCTGTATACATACATATATACAATGTTCCGATTTACAGGAAGTTGCCACACATACCTTCAGCAAGGTTCAGGGACCGATATACCAATCGGGCAGCCCCAGACCTGCCAATCAGTCACCCACTGCTCCCATTCTCAATTGGAGCAAAAATCTCAACTTAACGTCTAGGACACACTAGGGACGCCTTTCCTAAGCGATTGTGGTTTGAAAAACTCTTGCTAATGTAATCCTATGTATGATGCCACTTGAGGGATGTGATTTTTAAAAAATCCCCTATAGCAGCGATGGCGAACCTATGGCACGCGTGCCGGACCCGGCACGCATAGCCTCATCTGCAGGCATGCCATCGCTGCTCATCTGGCCACCGCATAATTGCATTTAACTGCCCTCATTGCGTTTATTTTCTGGTGAAAAGCTGCCCTCATTGCATTTATTTTCTGCTTAAATGCTGCCACGTTGCGTTATTTTCTGCTGAAATGTTGCCCACATTTCGTTTTATTTTCTGGTGAAATGCTGCCCACATTGTTAGTTTTCTAGTGTCTGGGGTAACTGTTGCTGCATTTATTATTTAACCACTTCCCGACCGCCGTATATACAATTGGCGGCCGGGAAGTGGATGCCGCAAGGACCGCCGTATTGACAAAATGCGGCGGTCCTTGTATGGGCATGGGCGGAGCAATCGCGTCATCCGTGACGCGATCCTCCGCCTGGCGCCGCTCACCCGCCGCAACATCCCGCCGGCCATACGGAAGTGCCGGCGGGATGTTAACCCGACGATCGCCGCATACAAAGTGTATAATACACTTTGTAATGTTTACAAAGTGTATTATACAGGCTGCCTCCTGCCCTGGTGGTCCCAATGTCCGAGGGACCACCAGGGCAGGCTGCAGCCACCCTAGTCTGCACCAAGCACACTGATTTTTTTCCCCCCACCCCCCTGCCCCAGATCGCCCACAGCACCCATCAGACCCCCCCCTGCCCACCCCCCAGACCCCTGTTTGCACCCAATCACCCATCAATCACTCCCTGTCACTATCTGTCAACGCTATTTTTTTTTTTTATCCCCCCCTGCCCCCCGCTCCCTCCTGATCACCCCCACCCCTCAGATTCTCCCCAGACTGATGACCCACTGATTACCTGTCAATCACCTATCAATCACCCCCTGTCACTGCCACCCATCAATCACCCCCTGTCACTGCCGCCCATCAATCACCCGCTGTCACTGCCACCCATCAATCAGCCCCTAACCTGCCCCTTGCGGGCAATCTGATCACCCACCCACACCAATAGATCGCCCGCAGATCCGACGTCCGATCACCTCCCAAGTGCAGTGTTTACATCTGTTCTCTAACCTAAACACCCACTAATTACCCATCAATCACCCCCTGTCACTGCTACCTATCAGATTAGACCCCTATCTGCCCCTAGGGCACTCAATCACCCGCCCACACCCTCAGAATGCCCTCAGACCCCAGCCCTGATCACCTCGCCAGTGCATTGCTTGCATCTATTCCCCCCTCTAATCACACCTTGAGACACCCATCAATCACCTCCTGTCACCCCCTAGCACACCTACCCATCAGATCAGGCCCTAATTTGCCCCGTGTGGGCACCTGATCACTCGGCCAAACCCTCAGATCCCCCTAAGACCCCCTTCCGATCACCTCCCCAGTGCATTGATTGCATCTATTTTCCCCTCTAACCACCCCTGAGACACCCATCAATCACCTCCTGTCACCCCCCCTAGCACTCCTATCCATCAGATCAGGCCCAATACAACCTGTCATCTAAAAGGCCACCCTGCTTATGACCGATTCCACAAAATTCGCCCCCTCATAGACCACCTGTCATCAAAATTTGCAGATGCTTATACCCCTGAACAGTCATTTTGAGACATTTGGTTTCCAGACTACTCACGGTTTTGGGCCTGTAAAATGCCAGGGCGGTTTAGGAACCCCACAAGTGACCCCATTTTAGAAAAAGACACCCCAAGGTATTCTGTTAGGTGTATGACGAGTTCATAGAAGATTTTATTTTTTGTCAAAAGTTAGCGGAAATTGATTTTTGTTGGTTTTTTTTCACAAAGTGTCATTTTTCACTAACTTGTGACAAAAAATAAAATCTTCTATGAACTCGCCATACACCTAACGGAATACCTTGGGGTGTCTTCTTTCTAAAATGGGGTCACTTGTGGGGTTCCTATACTGCCCTTGCATTTTAGGGGCCCTAAACCGCGAGGAGTAGTCTAGAAAACAAATGCCTCAAAATGACCTGTGAATAGGACGTTGGGCCCCTTAGCGCACCTAGGCTGCAAAAAAGTGTCACACATGTGGTACCGCCGTACTCAGGAAAAGTAGTATAATGTGTTTTGGGGTGTATTTTTACACATACCCATGCTGGGTGGGAGAAATTTCTATGTAAATGGACAATTGTGTGTAAAAAAATCAAACAATTGTCATTTACAGAGATATTTCTCCCACTTAGCATGGGTATGTGTAAAAATACACCCCAAAACGCATTATACTACTTTTCCTGAGTACGGCGGTACCACATGTGTGGCACTTTTTTTTACACCCTAAGTGCGCTAAGGGGCCCAAAGTCCAATGAGTACCTTTAGGATTTCGCAGGTCATTTTGCGACATTTGGTTTCAAGACTACTCCTCACGGTTTAGAGCCCCTAAAATGCCAGGGCAGTATAGGAACCCCACAAATGACCCCATTCTAGAAAGAAGACACCCAAAGGTATTCCGTACGGAGTATGGTGAGTTCATAGATTTTATTTTTTGTCACAAGTTAGCGGAAAATGACACTTTGTGAAAAAAAAACAATTAAAATCAATTTCCGCTAACTTGTGACAAAAAAATAAAAACTTCTATGAACTCACCATACTCCTAATGGAATACCTTGGGGTGTCTTCTTTCTAAAATGGGGTCATTAGTGGGGTTCCTATACTGCCCTGGCATTTTAGGGGCCATAAACCGTGAGGAGTAGTCTTGAAACAAAAATGACCTGTGAAATCCTAAAGGTACTCATTGGACTTTGGGCCCCTTAGTGCAGTTAGGGTGCAAAAAAGTGCCACACATGTGGTATCGCCGTACTCAGGAGTAGTATAATGTGTTTTGGGGTGTATTTTTACACATACCCATGCTGGGTGGGAGAAATACTTCTGTAAATGACAATCTTTTAATTTTTTTACACACAATTGTCCATTTACAGAGGTATTTCTCCCCCCCAGCATGGGTATGTGTAAAAATACACCCCAAAACACATTGTACTACTTCTCCCGAGTATGGCGATACCACATGTGTGGCACGTTTTTGCACCCTAACTGCGCTAAAGGGCCCAAAGTCCAATGAGTACCTTTAGGATTTCACAGGTCATTTTGAGAAATTTCGTTTCAAGACTACTCCTCACGGTTTAGGGGCCCCTAAAACGCCAGGGCAGTATAGGAACCCCACAAATGACCCCATTTTAGAAAGAAGACCCCCCAAGGTATTCCGTTAGTAGTATGGCGAGTTCATAGAAGATTTTATTTTTTGTCACAAGTTAGCGGAAATTGATTTTAATTGTGTTTTTTCACAAAGTGTCATTTTCCGCTAACTTTTGACAAAAAATAAAATCTTCTATGAACTCGCCATACTACTAACGGAATACCTTGGGGGGTCTTCTTTCTTAAATGGGGTCATTTGTGGGGTTCCTATACTGCCCTGGCATTTTAGGGGCCCTAAACCGTGAGGAGTAGTCTTGAAACGAAATTTCTCAAAATGACCTGTGAAATCCTAAAGGTACTCATTGGACTTTGGGCCCTTTAGCGCAGTTAGGGTGCAAAAAAGTGCCACACATGTGGTATCGCCGTACTCAGGAGAAGTAGTATAATGTGTTTTGTGGTGTATTTTTACACATACCCATGCTGAGTGGGAGAAAGATCTCTGTAAATGGACAATTGTGTGTAAAAAAAATTAACAAATTGTCATTTACAGAGATATTTCTCCCACCCATCATGGCTATGTGTAAAAATACACCCCAAAACACATTATACTACTTCTCCTGAGTACGGCAATACCACATGTGTGGCACTTTTTTGCAGCCTAACTGCGCTAAGGGGTCCAAAGTCCAATGAGCACCTTTAGGCTTTACAGGGGTGCTTACAATTTAGCACCCCCCAAAATGTCAGGACAGTAAACACACCCCACAAATGACCCCATTTTGGAAAGTAAACCCTTCAAGGTATTCAGAGAGGGGCATGGTGAGTCCGTGGCAGATTTCATTTTTTTTTTGTCGCAAGTTAGAAGAAATGGAAACTTTTTTTTTTTTTCTCACAAAGTGTCATTTTCCGCTTACTTGTGACAAAAAATAATATCTTCTATGAACTCACTATGCCTCTCAGTGAATACTTTGGGATGTCTTCTTTCCAAAATGGGGTAATTTGGGGGGTATTTATACTATCCTGAAATTCTAGCCCCTCATGAAACATGACAGGGGGTCAGAAAAGTCATAGATGCTTGAAAATGAGAAAATTCACTTTTTGCACCATAGTTTGTAAACGCTATAACTTTTACCCAAACCAATAAATATACACTGAATGGGTTTTTTTTTATCAAAAACATGTTTGTCCACATTTTTCGCGCTGCATGTATACAGAAATTTTACGTTATTTGAAAAATGTCAGCACAGAAAGTTAAAAAAATCATTTTTGCCAAAATTCATGTCTTTTTTGATGAATATAATAAAAAGTAAAAATCGCAGGAGCAATCAAATAGCACCAAAAGAAAGCTTTATTAGTGACAAGAAAAGGAGCCAAAATTCATTTAGGTGGTAGGTTGTATGAGCGAGCAATAAACCGTGAAAGCTGCAGTGGTCTGAATGGGGAAAAAAAGTGGCCGGTCCTTAAGGGGTAGAAAGCCCTAGGTCCTCAAGTGGTTAATGGTCATAGTTGGCTATATTTGCTGCTTTGGGGTTACGGTATACTAATAAATAGCATCACACAGTTTCTGCACACCCATGATGCGAATCCTTCTTTCACCACATCATGGCGAAAACACTGCTCTCTTATGCCTCGCTGTTACATCATTACGTTAGCTCCGCCCATACAATGTCATGGCAACATCCATTTTTTTTCGCCGCAAACCCCCTCTTAGGAGCCATAGCCAGAGTCTGACACAAGGTCTAATGCCTGGTACGCACCATAATAATTTCTGACATGTCTGATCATGTGACCAATCACTTTTCTAATTATTTCTACACAAAAAAAATCTCTCACACCTGATCAGTCCTGTCAGAAAATTATTGATGTGACCCATCGATCTAACAGGAAATTGCATGATGTGTACCAGGCATAACTGCTTAGACTAGGGGCTGTATTCTGACAGACTGCTGATCAAAAAAAATCAACTGTGTGGGGTATCCAGCAAAGCACTGGAGAGAACACTGTTTTACATTTTCTTGGCATGGTAAATCACTAATGGCTCTAATTTTATTTCTTACAGGATTTGGGTGCTGCCGCTGGTTCAAAACGTCCTACTTGTGTTATACTTGTTAAGCCAAATGCTGAATACGAAGACGCATACAATGACTGTGTAGAAGATGTACAAACATTGCCACAGCCATACTGAATTACAGTGAGCACGAACAGTTGGAAGACATTAATGGGGCTGAAAAAATACTGTGGTCTGCTTTTTTTTTTTTTTTTTTTTTTTTTTTTTTTTTACTTTTTGTTATATACAATATGGACTTCTGCTAGAAGTGACACTTCAGATTTTATGTATATATTTCAGTGCTGTTTTTGAGCAATTTGCTTTACTTGTAACTTACATGAACACCTGTGCTATCCTCAAAAAAAATAAACTGTCCATTGTGTTGGGCTAAACACACACAAAAAGAAAGTTGATTTGTGACTAAAATTGTATCCTATTTTAGTGATGTCAACAGGAAACCTCTTAAAACTGCATCCGTAAATTACATTTGCAAATCTGTTCCAACTGGAAAGCCAGGCATCTATCTGCGTGGTGTTCTCCTGCTCAGGGCTGTGGAGTCGGAGCAATTTTGGGTACCTGAAGTCGGTGGTTTCATAAACCGAGGAGTTGGATGATTTTTGTACCGACTCCACAGCCCTGGTCCTGCTATACTTTTCTGCAGTTCTCATGGAGTTTACATCAAGTAATAATGAAACTAAGAAAGATGTGTGCTACAATAGAAAAAAACAAGGTATTTGTAATGTATACATATACATACATTTGTATAAATGTATACATATAATTGGTATTTGCTATATACATGCAAATAACCCAAAATACAAAAAGTTAATTGGTTGTCAAGGTATGTCTGGACATCGGTTTATAGTTCAGTGATAAAACATGTTAGTACATTGGCCTCAATTCACTAAGCTTATCTCCTGTCTTTATATTAAATAAGAGGCTGGCGCTCACGATCTTTCACAGTACACAGCTGAATACTCAATGGCCTCAATTCACTAAGCTTAACTCCTGTCTTTAATAACTCTTCTGAGCTGTTTTACAGTTATCACCATGGTGAAATAATTGTGATAACTGTAAAACAGCTCAGAAGAGTTATTAAAGACAGGAGGTAAGCTTAGTGAATTGAGGCCAATGTGTTCCCTTACATGAATAATACACAGTAAGCAATATGCATGATATAATTCACTACAATAAAGTCCACACAATTCCATTGGATGAACAAAGTCTCTTGATCACATCCACACTGGACTTCTTCCTGCTCCACCAGTAATCACATCAGGCACATAGATAGAGATAGCCGTCACCACACCCCAGTGAGATAACACTCACCGTGTGCTAAGACCCACTGTCAGGTCAGATGCCGCCTTTGGGACCGTTAAAGGTCGTCCCCCACCACTCACGATCGATTCCCCTTCACTTCCAGTGTTCCAATTCTTCTTTATATGCTCCTCAATCAAAACACCTCAACATAGCGTAATACTGTATTTTTAATAAAACCGTATAAAACACAATTGCACTTACAATCTTCTTGATATGTCTATGGCACGGAGTTTTTCCACACGGGCTCCCCCGCCGTATTGTTGGCCGGTTGGCATGCACGTCCCTTCACAGCTAAGGATTCCTGACCGGCGCGCGCTCGGTCTCCGTGTCCTCCTCGACCGGGATCACGCCTACCACGTTTGTATGAAGCGTAGCATCTTCCGCATCCAGGCCCCGCCTGACATGTTTCGTCACAATTGACTCATCAGAAGCCTCACCTAGATGCGGAAGACGCTACGCTTCATACAAACGTGGTAGGCGTGATCCCGGGCGAGGAGGACACAGAGACCGAGCGCGCGGCGGTCAGGAATCCTTAGCTGTGAAGGGACGTGCATGCCAGCCGGCCAACAATACGGGGGGGGGCGCCCGTGTGGAAAAACTCCGTGCCATAGACATATCAAGAAGATTGTAAGTGCAATTGTGTTTTATACAGTTTTATTAAAAAATACAGTATTACGCTATGTTGAGGTGTTTTTATTGAGGTGCATATAAAGAAGAATTGGAACACTGGAAGTGAAGGGGAATCGATCGTGAGTGGTGGGGGACGACCTGTAGCGGTCCCAAAGGCGGCATCTGACCTGACAGTGGGTCTTAGCACACGGTGAGTGTTATCTCACTGGGGTGTGGTGACGGCTATCTCTATCTATGTGCCTGATGTGATTACTGGTGGAGCAGGAAGAAGTCCAGTGTGGATGTAATCGAGAGACTTTGTTCATCCAGTGGAATTGTGTGGACTTATTGTAGTGAATTATATCATGCATATTGCTTACTGTGTATTATTCATGTAAGGGAACACATTGAGTATTCAGCTGTGTACTGTGAAAGATAGTGAGCGCCAGCCTCTTATTTAATATAATCCAATTTTTTTTAAAGAGGTGGCGAACCGGCAAAACAGTTATTGGAAGAGTGTGATTTGAACCAACCTCATATCAGCGCGAAGTGTGTTTTTTTTTTTTTAGTAAGTTATCTCCTGTCTTTAACCACTTGCCGACCGCCCCCAGCCGATGGGCGGCGGCAAAGACTGGGCCTAAACGACTGCAATACGCCCATCGGCGGCAGGCGTGGTTATGCGGCGATTGCGTCATTCGTGGCGTGATCAGTCGGCGGCGACTGGCTCCGCCCCCCTCGCGCTGTTACCCGTCGGCCGTTCGGATGCGCTGGCGGGTTACTAGCACCCGGATCGCCGCTGCACGTATGTATAATAGGCTTTGTAATGTATACAAAGCCTATTATACAGGCTGCCTCCTGCCCTGGTGGTCCCAGTGTCTGAGGGACCACCAGGGCAGGCTGCAGCCACCCTAGTCTGCACCCAAGCACACTGATTTCCCCTGCCCCCTGATCGCCCACAGCACCCCTCAGACCCCACCCCCCAGACCACTGTTAGCACCCAATCACCCCCCTAATCACCCATCAATCACTCCCTGTCACTTTCTGTCAGCGCTATTTTTTTTTAACCCTAAACTGCCCCCTGCTCTCTCCTGATCACACCCCTCAGATTCTCCCCAGACCCCCCCCCCTGTGTACTGTATGCCTCTATCCCCCCTGTAATAACCCACTGATCACCCATCAATCACCCCCTGTCACTGCCACCCATCAATCAGCCCCTAACCTGCCCCTTGCGGGCAATCTGATCACCCACCCACACCAATAGATCGCCCGCAGATCCGACATCAGATCACCTCCCAAGTGCAGTGTTTACATCTGTTCTCTACTCTAAACACCCACTAATTACCCATCAATCACCGCCTATCACCACCTGTCACTGTTACCCATCAGATTAGACCCTAATCTGCCCCTTGCGGGCACCCAATCACCCGCCCACACACTCAGATTTCCCTCAGACCCCCCCCCCCCTTATCAATTCGCCAGTGCATTATTTACATCCGTTCTTTCCTGTAATAACCCACTGATCACCTGTCAATCACCCCCTATCACTGCCACCCATCAATCAGCCCCTAACCTGCCCCTTGCGGGCAATCTGATCACCCACACCATCAGATTGCCCCAGACCTACCCTCAGATCACCTCCAAAGTGCATTGTTTACATCTGTTCTGCCATCTAATTACCCACTGATCACCCATCAATCAGCCCCTGTCACTGATACCCATCAGATTAGACCCCTATCTGCCCCTAGGGGCACCCAATCACCTGCCCACACCCTCAGACCTCAGCCCTGATCACCTTGCCAGTGCATTGCTTGCATCTATTTCCCCCCTCTAATCACACCTTGAGACACCCATCAATCACCTCCTGTCACCCCCTAGCACACCTACCCATCAGATCAGGCCCTAATTTGCCCTGTGTGGGCTCTTGATCACTCGGCCAAACCCTCAGACCCCCTTCCGATCACCTCCCCAGTGCATTAATTGCATCTATTTTCTCCTCTAACCACCCCCTGAGACACCCATCAATCACCTCCTGTCACCCCCCTAGCACTCCTATCCATCAGATCAGGCCCAATACAACCTGTCATCTAAGAGGCCACCCTGCTTATGACCGGTTCCACAAAATTTGCCCCCTCATAGACCACTTGTCGTCAAAATTTGCAGATGCTTATACCCCTGAACAGTCATTTTGAGAAATTTGGTTTCCAGACTACTCACGGTTTTGGGCCCGTAAAATGCCAGGGCAGTATAGGGATCCCACAAGTGACCCCATTTTAGAAAAAAGACACCCCAAGGTATTCTGTTAGGTGTATGACGAGTTCATAGAAGATTTTATTTTTTGTCAACAGTTAGCGGAAATTGATTTTTATTGTTTTTTTCACAAAGTGTCATTTTTCACTAACTTGTGACAAAAAATAAAATCTTCTATGAACTCACCATAAACCTAACGGAATACCTTGGGGTGTCTTCTTTCTAAAATGGGGTCACTTGTGGGGTTCCTATACTGCCCTGGCATTTTAGGGGCCCTAAACCGTGAGGAGTAGTCTAGAAAACAAATGCCTCAAAATGACCTGTGAATACAACGTTGGGCCCCTTAGCGCACCTAGGCTGCAAAAAAGTGTCACATGTGGTATCGCCGTACTCAGGAGAAGTAGTATAATGTGTTTTGTGGTGTATTTTTATACATACCCATGCTGGGTGGGAGAAATCTCTCTGTAAATGGACAATTGTGTTTAAAAAAAAATCAAAAATGTGTCATTTACAGAGATATTTCTCCCACCCAGCATGGTTATATGTAAAAATACACCACAAAACACATTATACTACTTCTCCTGAGTACGGCGATACCACATGTGACACTTTTTTGCACCCTAACTGCGCTAAGGGGCCCAAAGTCCAATGAGTACCTTTAGGATTTCAAGGGTCATTTTGCGGCATTTGGTTTCCAGACTACTCCTCACGGTTTAGGGCCCCTAAAATGCCAGGGCAGTATAGGAACCCTACAAGTGACCCCATTTTAGAAAGAAGACACCCCAAGGTATTCTGTTAGGTGTATGATGAGTTCATAGAAGATTTTGTAAAAAAAAAGGTGGTACGAGCGCTCCTCAAAGTCTCACAATGTCCACTCCCTGAGTTTTGTAGATTATCACCAAACTGCTGGGTGGATCGCTATACAGTGGGGATAGCAATTCCCCTCTTCCTAATGTTACACGTAATATCTGTACAGCGCTCACTCCCCACAGTCATATATCAACAGGTTGATCACACAAAGTTCCACATTTTGCCGCTTTTCCCAATCTCTGCCAGAAATAAATACTCTCACCGATGTATAGAGGCTGATTTGCCACAGATCAGCTAAATACGCATTTCCGATGAACTCCCAGTCTGTCTTCCTCACACCGGCACCTCCGCTTTGGTTGCACTTGTTCCTCAGAAAGAAAAGAAGGCCAATGTACATAGCGTGAATCTGTTATAAGCCACAGTGCTTCTAAAGTCTATGTGGTGCAGAGTGAATACACCTCTTCACAGTGAACGACCTCCACACTTAGTGCCCGTGCTGACAACTACCACCAGACCAAACAGATACCCCTAACCGCTCACCAGATATCTTGCTGACCTCACAAGGACCAGCAATCAGTGCTTTTTGGTGTCAGTATAGGGACTCTCATCCAGATGTGAAATGTAATATCTGCAGGGCTGATATATAACTCACATAGCGTAATACCGTCTTTATTCCATCATAAAAGATTAAAAGTTACACTCACATTTGATAAAATAGTATGCGCATATCATAAAACCATTTGGACGTCCTCACCGCCGCTCAGCAAGCGTCTTCCTGTCTGCCGCTTGAAGCCACGCCCTACCGGTTTCGTCAGAGTGACTCATCAGGGGCTTGCTGGTCAGCGGCAGATTGAGACGCTATACGCTTTCCTCTATGCAAATTTTCTCTGAGCGGTCCCTAGTCTCGCGGTGTTTCCTCTGGGGGTTACGTGGCAACCTCCAGCGTACGCTACGCATCCCACCCACCTCATAGCGGGTATCCGATGACTGAATCTTCTCTAAAATTAACCCTATGTTTCCCCTAAAACACTACTCCGTGCTAAAAGTGCATTGGAACTACGTTTAATTCCATCCCATACTAATCTACTCCAAACACTGCTCCATGCGCAGTCTCCCTAGTACTCCATTCTCCTCTTACTATAAGGTGCATCATATATGTGACCAATATCTACTATATTATGTGAATATATGAATACCATAATCCCACTATTATACTATTATACGTAATCATGTAAATTTCATATGATCCCAATATTCTCCTATCATCCTAATCCCTACACCATCCTATTAACCTAACCTGTTACATTTAAGTTCAGATCTTTGTGCAAATCATAATAGGTCAATTACGTCTAGTTAGGAACCCAGTGGTGACATGCCATGAGCCAGGTTCAACCTATTATGATTTGCTCAAAGATCTGAACTTAAATGTAACAGGTTAGGTTAATAGGATGGTGTAGGGATTAGGATGATAGGAGAATATTGGGATCATATGAAATTTACATGATTACGTATAATAGTATAATAGTGGGATTATGGTATTCATATATTCACATAATATAGTAGATATTGGTCACATATAAGATGCACCTTATAGTAAGAGGAGAATGGAGTACTAGGGAGACTGCGCATGGAGCAGTGTTTGGAGTAGATTAGTATGGGATGGAATTAAACGTAGTTCCAATGCACTTTTAGCACGGAGTAGTGTTTTAGGGGAAACATAGGGTTAATTTTAGAGAAGATTCAGTCATCGGATACCCGCTATGAGGTGGGTGGGATGCGTAGCGTACGCTGGAGGTTGCCACGCAACCCCCAGAGGAAACACCGCGAGACTAGGGACCGCTCAGAGAAAATTTGCATAGAGGAAAGCGTATAGCGTCTCAATCTGCCGCTGACCAGCAAGCCCCTGATGAGTCACTCTGACGAAACCGGTAGGGCGTGGCTTCAAGCGGCAGACAGGAAGACGCTTGCTGAGCGGCGGTGAGGACGTCCAAATGGTTTTATGATATGCGCATACTATTTTATCAAATGTGAGTGTAACTTTTAATCTTTCATGATGGAATAAAGACGGTATTACGCTATGTGAGTTATATATCAGCCCTGCAGATATTACATTTCACATCTGGATGAGAGCCCCTATACTGACACCAAAAAGCGCTGATTGCTGGTCCTTGTGAGGTCAGCAAGATATCTGGTGAGCGGTTAGGGGTATCTGTTTGGTCTGGTGGTAGTTGTCAGCACGGGCACTAAGTGTGGAGGTCGTTCACTGTGAAGAGGTGTATTCACTCTGCACCACATAGACTTTAGAAGCACTGTGGCTTATAACAGATTCACGCTATGTACATTGGCCTTCTTTTCTTTCTGAGGAACAAGTGCAACCAAAGCTGAGGTGCCGGTGTGAGGAAGACAGACTGGGAGTTCATCGGAAATGCGTATTTAGCTGATCTGTGGCAAATCAGCCTCTATACATCGGTGAGAGTATTTATTTCTGGCAGAGATTGGGAAAAGCGGCAAAATGTGGAACTTTGTGTGATCAACCTGTTGATATATGACTGTGGGGAGTGAGCGCTGTACAGATATTACGTGTAATCATAGAAGATTTTATTTTTTGTCACAAGTTAGCGGAAATTGATTTGTATTGTTTTTTTTTTTTTTCACAAAGTCATTTTCCGCTAACTTGTGACAAAAAAAAAAAAATCTATGAACTCACCATACTCATAACAGAATACCTTGGGGTGTCTTCTTTGTAAAATGGGGTCACTTGTAGGGTTCCTATACTGCCCTGGCATTTTAGGGGCCCTAAACCGTGAGGAGTAGTCTAGAATCCAAATGCCTCAAAATGACCTGTGAATAGGATGTTAGGCCCCTTAGCGCACCTAGGCTGCAAAAAAGTGTCACATGTGGTATCGCCGTACTCAGGAGAAGTAGTATAATGTGTTTTGTGGTGTATTTTTACATATAACCATGCTGGGTGGGAGAAATATCTCTGTAAATGACACATTTTTGATTTTTTTTTTAAACACAATTGTCCATTTACAGAGAGATTTCTCCCACCCAGCATGGGTATGTATAAAAATACACCACAAAACACATTATACTACTTCTGAGTACGGCGATACCACATGTGACAATTTTTTGCAGCCTAGGTGCGCTAAGGGGCCCAACGTTGTATTCACAGGTAATTTTGCGACATTTGGTTTCAAGACTACTCCTCACGGTTTAGGGCCCCTAAAATGCCAGGGCAGTATAGGAACCCCACAAGTGACCCCATTTTAGAAAGAAGACACCCAAAGGTATTCCGTTAGGTGTATGGTGAGTTCATAGAAGATTTTATTTTTTTGTCACAAGTTAGCGGAAAATGACACTTTGTGAAAAAACACAATTAAAATCAATTTCCTCTAACTTGTGACAAAAAAAATCTTCTATGAACTTACCATACTCCTAATGGAATACCTTGGGGTGTCTTCTTTCTAAAATGGGGTCTTTTGTGGGGTTCCTATACTGCCCTGGCATTTTAGGGGCCATAAACCGTGAGTAGTCTTGAAACCAAATGTCGCAAAATGACCTGTGAAATCCTAAAGGTACTCATTGGACTTTGGGCCCCTTAGCGCAGTTAGGGTGCAAAAAAGTGCCACACATGTGGTATCGCCAGACTCAGGAGAAGTAGTATAATGTCTTTTGGGGTGTATTTTTACACATACCCATGCTGAGTGGGAGAAATATCTCTGTAAATAGACAATTGTGTGTAAAAAAAAAAAAGTCCTTTACGGAGATATTTCTCCCACCCAGCATGGGTATGTGTAAAAATACACCCCAAAACACATTATACTACTTCTCCTGAGTACAGCAATACCACATGTGTGGCACTTTTTTGCAGCCTAACTGCGCTAAGGGGCGCAAAGTCCAATGAGCATCTTTAGGCTTTACAGGAGTGCTTACAATTAGGCTCCCCCCAAAATGCCAGGACAGTGAACACACCCCACAAATGACCCCATTTTGGAAAGTAGACACTTCAAGGTATTCAGAGAGGAGCATAGTGAGTCCGTGGCAGATTTCATTTTTTTTTTTTTTTTTTTTGTCGCAAGTTAGAAGAAATGGAAACTTTTTTTTTGTCACAAAGTGTCATTTTCCGCTAACTTGTGACAAAAAATAAAATCTTCTATGAACTCATCATGCCTCTCACTGAATACTTTGGGATGTCTTCTTTCCAAAATGAGGTCATTTGGGGGGTATTTATACTATCCTGGAATTTTAGCACCTCATAAAACATGACAGGTGGTTAGAAAAGGCAGAGATGCTTCAAAATGGGAAAATTCACTTTTGGCACCATAGTTTGTAAACGCTATAACTTTTACCCAATCCAATAAATATACACTGAATGTTTTTGGTTTTTTTTATCAGACATGTAGCAGAATAACTTTAGCGCTCAAATGTATACAAAATTTAACTTTATTTGAAAAATGTCAGCACAGAAAGTTAAAGTCCTTTTTTTGACAAAATTCATCTCTTTTTTGATGAATATAATAAAAAGTAAAACTCGCAGCAGCAATCAAATAGCACCAAAAGAAAGCTGTATTAGTGACAAGAAAAGGAGGTAAATTCATTTAGGTGGTAGGTTGTATGACCGACCAATAAACCGTGAAAGCTGCAGTGGTCTGAATGGAAAAAAAGTGCCTGGTCCTTAAGGGGCGAAAAGACTGTGGTCCTCAAGTGGTTAGTAAGGTTTCTAGAGTTATCACCATGGTGATAAGGCATGTAGTATTCAGGAAGCATTTTACCTCAGGCAAACCTAAAGTTAACTCTTCTGTCGTTAGAGGAGCTGTCAGCCATACTATCTCAGAAAAAAAAACACATATATAAGTAGATAAATAATTTCTCTACTTGCATAACATATGTATTGCACTGTCCCCATTTTGACTTTAGTGATTTTTCTACAGTAAAAAAAGAGAAAATCCTTCTTAGCATTTCCTATTTTAAGTGTGGCTATTTTAAAGCCAATTCTGATGTCATTTCCTCCATTCGTCTCTGTCTGATTTGCCTGCCCTTCACTATAGAAAGTGCATTGTCTTAGCATGAGAAATATTGGCTAATCAGAGAGAAACAGGCGTGGGAGTGGAAAACAGGAGGGAAAGATGCTTCAGCCAATCAAGCTGCATTAAGGTGGCCATACACTGGTCGATTTGCCATCAGATTCCACCAACAGATAGATCCCCCTCTGATCGAATCTGATCAGAGGGGGATCGTACGGCTGCCTTACTGCAAACAGATTGTGAACCGATTTCAGCCTGAAACCGTTCACAATCTGTGGTGGTGTCGCCGCCGCTCCCCCCTCCCCCATACATTACCTGCTCCACCCGGCGTGACTCCCCCGGTCTCTGCTGTCTTCTTCTCCGCTCTGGTCTCCGGCATGCTTCACTTCTTCCTGCCCGGCATGAAGTTCAGTGGAGCGTCTACTGTTAAAACTTCCTGCCGGGCAGGAAGAAGTGAAGCATGCCGGAGACCAGGGCGGAGAAGACAGCAGAGACCAGGGGACTCGCGACTGCCGGAACAGGTAATGTATACCCGCTGTATTGAGTCGGTCGTCGGGCATTAGAACGCCGCTATCGCCACACTCCCGACCCGCCGGCGATCGAGAAAAATCTTCTGCGCGGACGGATCGACGGGAACTATCGATTTCGGACGGAAATCGATTGTTCTGTCAGCGGTGTGCGTGGCGATTTCCCAGCCGATTCGATCACCGTGATCGGGAAAATCGTTAGGTGTATGGGCCCCTTTAGTTAAGTCTGAGGGGAGATACAGCGGAGCAGTGCTTTTCAGCGCTGCTAGATTTGGGCGCAGCCGGCGCCTCCTTAGACTACAGGAGACGGAGCCGAGGTTGCTTAAAAAACACAATAATTCGGCCTCCAGCAATCGCTGGAAGCCGAAATATTTCATTCTCCCACTATCCATGTCGGCCTGGAGGGGGAATAGTAATTAAAACGGCCCGGACTTGTGCAGAAGCAGGATCAGCCATATACCGCTGTATCCTGCGCCCAAGTCTACCAGCGCCGATTTCAAATGTACTCAGATACAGAGGCAAAAAAGGACAACCCAGCATACCCTGCAACTTTTTTATGTACCAAATGTTGTGTCTACCAAATAAGTCATGTAAACTGGGGAATGATCATTTATTAACAAGAAAAGTAATAGAGATTTTAACCTTTGGATTACCTGGTTAGCATCCTTATTACTTGTTTACCAGATAAAAATTAAAGATTTGATTTTATGCCTGACAGTTACTCTTTAAGTTAAGTTAATTTTAATCCTTAAAGGAGTTGTCAGGCAATTTTAAATAAAATAAATGCTACTTACCGGGGGCTTCCTCTAGCCCCAAGCTCCCAGGACCTCCCTCGCCGCATCTCTGCAAGCAGCCGTTTGCCGGAGCTCCGACCCGTTCCCCGGCGATGACGTCAGAGCGACCTGTCTGTACTGCGCCTGTGCGATCGGCGCTGTCAATCACCGCCACGTGGGCTGGAGCAGATTGCGCAGGTGCAGTAGTTCTGCGCCTGCGCAGTCTGCTCCGGCCCACATGGCGGTGATTGACAGCGCCGATCGCGCAGTACAGAGCGACCTCCAGGTCGGTCATCGCCGGGGACCTCCGGCAAACGGCTGCTTGCAGAGATGCGGCGAGGGAGGTCCTGGGAGCTTGGGGCTGGAGGAAGCCCCCGGTAAGTAGCATTTATTTTATTTAAAATTGCCTGACAATGCCTTTAAAACTACAGAATGTTAAATTTTAAAGACAGGCTGTAGTTATTTTCACATGCAGTTAATTAACAGAGGAGGTAACTTAAAGGGACCCTGAGCAGAACTGTAAATCAAAACTTTCACTTACCTCGGGCTTCCTCCAGCCCAACGTAGGCCACGAGGTCCCCCGGCGTCCTGGCTGGCGTGACAGTATTGCGCATGCACGGTTCAGAGTTAGAAGACCTGCATGTGCAGTTCTGTCACGCCAGCCACTGCGATGATCCAGGAAGTGCCGGTAACGGAGCCGCCAGCGGCACCTGCAGACGAGTCAGGAGGATGCCGGGGGACCTCACGGCCTACGGTGGGCCGGAGGAAGCCCCAGGTAAGTGAGTTTTGATTTACAGTTCTGCTCAGGGTCCCTTTAAGGACTGAAGTGATAAGATAACGCTCTCACTGTGAAAACTTACCTCTACACCTTAAAGCTTCTTTTAGTGAATTAACACTGAAAATACCATGATGTGTGGTGGTGAGTTTTCTCTTGCCTTATCTCCACCATGATCTTAGTGAATTGAGGCCATTGTAATGCTAGGTACACACCATACAATTTTGTGTTAGATGGTTCGATAGATAATTTCCGACATGTCCGATCTTATTTTTCGATTGTTTTTCTGATCGATTTCTCATAGAAGTGAATGGAAATAAATAAGAAAAGATAACCGAATTGAAAATCGAATCGGAAATCAGGCGGACAGAAAATTGAATGAAAAAAACGCATGGTGTGTACCCAGCATTAGAGTTGAAATCCCCAGGCTGAATATATGTAGGGAAGACCTAAAATGCCTCCCTTTTTAGAGGATAAAGGGGAAATAGGTGCCCAGAGAAGATAAAATGCATTAAAAACAAATAAAATGAAAAAGTGAGGTGGCTTACCTCAATGAAGACAAATTCATGTATGAATAGAATTTTATTGCATTGGCAACGTGTTTCGTGGGTGCATACCCACTTTCTCAGGTCAAATAGTGCCTACAATCATCATACAAGGCGCTTAATGCCACAGCACTAACAGCATATAAAAAAACATATTTCTATCTATAATAAATACTACAGACAACATTGTATAATAAGAATCAAAAAATAAATAACAGCATTCAAACAAATTTATGCATATAGAATTTGATTTAAACTACCAGAGGCAACTATCAGTGCCAGAGCAGTTGCATGCAGTTTATAAAATACGCACATATCTGCCAGTGCAATAAAATTCTATTAATACGTGAATTTGTCTTCATTGAGGTAAGCCACCTCACTTTTTTTCATTTTATTTGTTTTTTAACAAATTTTATCTTCTCTGGTTGCCTCTGTCCCCTTTTATCCTGTGCCTTCACCGTCCTTTCGGAGGGGGATCAACCTTCTTTGACCAATTTAGGTCATTTGAGGTTTGCTTTTTATCAAGGGCGCGACCATCACCAGGTCTGTCTGGTCACCCGAGTGGAGTCAGGGTTCTGCATCTCCATCTGCTTCTGGTGGTCGGTTGCCCTTCTGCAACCCACTTTTGTGAGTATAATCCATCCACATATTTTACATACTTCTGGTACTGTGACACACTGCACCATTTGGGCTCCTGTTGTCTCTGTGTTTTCCTTCTGTCAGGGTGCAATTTTTATTATCCCTACTTTCTGTCCCTTTTTAGAGGAACATGCTGCTTCTGCTGCCACCTCTATTTATGGCTTTGAAATCCTATCGATCACCACACTCCAAGCTCATACAGGGAAGTGCAATGTGGTAGGTTTACTGGCATACAGATCCTTTCACACAAGTGGGGCATATTTGTTATCCAACAGAGCTACTTCAGGTTCAGTATTTTGCATCCAAAAATGTTATCTCCACAACAGCATGGTGAGATACTTTATTTTTTTTTTCCTTTTGTGTGAAGTCTACAGCACAGCAGATAGTAACTCAGTGGTGAAAGGCTTCCGTTAAGGTGCCCATAGACCTAACTATTATGGGCAGATTCGACACAGAGACAAATTTATCTCTAATCGAATCTGATTAGAGATAAATTTGTCTTTGTTGATTCTGCCCATATACTACAGGCCGATTCCCGTCCAATTTCAGCATAAAATCTTCAGGGAATCTGCACCACTGCTGCCCCCACTGTATAAATGTTCCCCCCAGTGTGTGCATTTATACATTACCTGTCCTGTAGCAGCCTCCGCGCGGTGTTCATAATCCTCCAGGCGGCTCTCTGTACACGCTACTGATGGCGCATAGCTACAGGACAGGTAAAGTATAAATGCACACACGGGGGGGGCACATTTATACATTGTGGTGGGGGTTTTGACGTCTCGTCGCTTGTTATGAAATCGGACGCCGAACCACCGCACACCCGACCAACCAACTTCGGCCCGACATCTTGCGGCATGCGTGATGGAACATGTGACCAATTACCGCCCCAAAATTGGTCGCTTTATCGATCGGGCATGCACTTGGCAGCACCAATTGTCATTCAATTCGATTATAATAATCAAATTGGATGGTCGATTGGCTGCCATGTCGCCTGATGTATGGTCACCTTTATAGGCATAGTGTTGGCAGCCTCCATCACTACGATTGACCAAGGAGTACAGACTATGTTGGAAAACTTTTAGCACTTTTAGCACTACAACCAAGCATGAGGTGTTTTATTGTTGAATGTACAGTATATACAGTATATATTGTTTTTTTTAAATGTTATATTGCAGAGATTTTCAAAAACATTTTCACCCAACAGAGTTAGAAGCAAAAGTGGTTGCCATAATACAATGAATGGAAGACAAGCTGTGATTTATAACCCTCGAAACATCAAAAGAGAATACCCCCCAGCTACTGTTTCCCATGTAGGAAAAGGGCATCTATAACTTACAGCAATGAATTCTCAGAGCCCATATTGGTCTGCTTCTAGACTCTAAGGCCCGGTTCACACTTGCGGTTCTCTGCCAAACGGACCGGATGACCTGACCGGATCCGGATCGGAACCGTACGGTTCTGATCCGGATCCGATCCGGTCAGGTTGCATCAGGTGTTCATCAGGATGCGATCCGGATCCATTTGGCAAAAGATAGTAGAAATAAAATAAAAATGTTGGGGTCTGGGAGGTCAGCAGAAGGTGGACCTGTGGAATCAGGCCCTCCGCTGTTTAGCACTCACCTCCACCTCCGACATACTGCCAACATCTCCAGCACGTTTAAAGTCACTGCTGCTCCACTCCAAAATGCTTGCCCATGTGTCCCCATCCAAAATCGCCGCTACAATACGCATAGGAAGTGGGGTAGAACATCCGGATTTTATAGCCAGTGTGTTGTGCGCTCTCCGGTTCTCATTGGTTTGTATTGGCCGGATGGTGCAGTCCGGCTCCGCTCCGGATCCGTCTGACGGAGGAGCCGGACCAAAAAATAGCGCATGTTGGATCTTATGCCGGAGTCCGGATCCGGTCCGGCTTCGGATCTGATGAAACGGACGCATGTGAACGGACGCATAGACTTGCATTGCTATGCCGTGCGTCCGTTCTGTCCGTTCGGCATGCGGTCCGGCTCCGGCACGGCGATTCCGGACGGAGACCGCCAATGTGAACCGCGCCTTAGTCTAAAGCCTTATCTACACGGTACAATTTTCCATAAGATAGATGAATCTATTAGATAATTTCCAACTTGTCCAATCTTAGTCCATTAGATGTCGCAAAAGTGGCGAGATTTTGAGTATTTAACAAAGCAAAATCTATTGGAAATTGAATCTTAAACAATTTGAATGTCTACACACAATGCAATTTCTTATTAGATTCTTATTAGATCTAATAGATGTCTAATAGATCTTGATCTGCTGGAAAATTGTACAGTGTATTTGTAAGCAGGTAAGATGACTGTCAGATCTTAAAAGACAACTGTAATGGGGATATATGGAGGCTGCCATACTTATTTCCTTTTAAGCAATACCTGACTATCCTGCTGATCCTTTGCTTCCAATTCTTTTAGCCATATACCCTGAACAAGCTATATGCAGATCAAATGTTTCTGACATTATTGTCAGATCTAATAAGATTAGCTGCATGCTTGTTTCTAGTGTTGTTCAGACACTACTGCAGCCAAATAGATCAGCAGGGCTGCCAGGCAACTGGCATTGGTTAAAAGGAAATAAATATGGCAGCCTTTATATTCTTGTCAATACAGTTGTCCTTTAAGATCCCAGAAGTTCCTTGCAGAACCTTAAAGGATACCACAACCGAAGGGTTGTGGTAAAAATCATTGCAGCACTTTGTAGCTTGATATTAGAACATACCCGCTGTTCCTTCACCCCCCCCCCCCCCTCCGTCTGCCGCCGTTCAGAGTGTATCCATCCCGGTGAGCGGCGACTTCCCTGACCTTTGACCCGGACATACTGCGCCCTGTGCACGCAGTATGTCCTTCCCCCTTGTCTTCTGGCCGGCGCATAGTGCGAGGCTCAGAAGCACATTGACTGCTCTGCGCTGCGTGTGCGCTCCATTACACAGAGCGTCATGTGACGCTCTGTGTAATGGAGCGCACACGCAGCGCAGAGCAGTCAGCGTGCTTCTGTACTCCATTTATTCACGTTACGTTTAGCTAAGTGTTTCACATTTAGACATTGAAGATCTTGGTGTATATCCGGTAACAATTTTGCTCCCCCCTTTGGCTTTAGGAACCTATCAAATAGGTTAATATCCATTATGGATTTGACATCGACTACTTGTGCATGTAAAAATAACTGGCATAATATACGAAGTGGGGTTTGGGGACCCCATAAAGAGACTTGATGTCCAGGAATGTAGACCACCAATTCTTTTTAAAAGACCAGAGATTACCTATCTTGGTAATCCCTTTTTGTTCCCACTCCAAAAAAACGTCATGGGCTATACTAGCCGGAAAGGTGGGGCGGCCCCAAAGAGGCATGTATTTAGAAACATGGCAGTGCACATTTTTTTTTCCTGTGTCAATTACCATCTTACAATTTTTAAGGTAATGGGGGAGATGGTTGAATGGTGTATGTAAGACTGCAATTGTTGTCCAGGGTTCTAGAAAGGCCTCCTCAAGGTGTGTATTAGCCTTTACCAATCATGACTGTGGCTGTCATACTCCTGCAATGCATTGTAGGACTTGTAGTTCCTTAACATCTGGAGAGCCAAGTTTGCAGATCACTGCCTTATATGATGAAATAAGCAAGCATGGTTGTAGAGACGCACGTCTGGTATACCAAATCCCGCCCAGATTTTAGGTAACTTTAATTTGGCCAGTGCTATCCATGGCTTCTGCCCTGCCCAGAGATGTTTTTGTGAACGGACTAGCTCTTGTAGGTCTTTGTTTTAGCCAAAGGGGAATAGTCTGTAGTGGTAAAGGAGTCTTCCAAATATCACACAGTTGAGAACTGCTGCCCTTCCCATCAAATTGAAGGGTAGGTGAGCCCAGCGCTCCATTTGTTGCTTGAGACTGCCCAAAAGTGGTTCATAATTAAGGCTATATAGAGAACTCAGATGTTTACTTAATCTAATACCCAAATATTTGACTTGCGCTTTTACTTGTATACCATGTCTCTCCAGTTCTCTTCTGGAGTCTGCTCTATTTGTTAGGTAGAGCAACTCGCTTTTAGTCCTGTTGACTTACCATAGTCCTATTGACTATTGCTGACCCATAGCTTGTATGATGTGAAACAGTTTGGGGATGTCTTTGTAATGATCCGCTCTGCTGTCTGCACAGACAGCTTTTTGACCATTTTTTTAGGTCTGAGTGCTGCAGGTCTCTGGAAAAGAGACCTGTCTTCACTTTGCAAGTTTCAGAGTTGCTCTTCTGGTGAGGAATTTGCATACACTTGTCATGCAAATTGCCTAGCTGCTTCCTTTGATGGCTTGCAGTATAAATACCTTTTGCTCCCAGAATTCCCTGCTGGTCATAGAGGTTTGTTCCTGCTAAACTCACCTGGAGTGTCAGCCATTGCTATCTTAGTATAGTTAATTCTTGGGGCGTGCTCCTTGCACTCCTATTTAGTGCAGTCAGGTTTGTGTTTAATTTGTACTGCCTATTCTGTCTTGTCTGTGCGATTGCACGGTCGCCAGCGGTTGGCGATAGTGAATCGTTCTGTCTTGAACTTAGATCGCATTTGCCCTAGCGTTAGAGGCAGTGGATCTTTCTAGTCCGTATCTTGGAGTATAACCTCGGCTGCGGTTGCTACTGGTTACTCCTTCTGTCTTGCGATTGTCTTGTCGCCAGCGGCGGTCGACAGGAAATCGTTCTGTCTGTTGGGATCGCACTCGCCCTAGCGGTAGTGGCGGTGGATCCTTCTGTACTTTGTCTGGGAGTGTAGGCCGGAGCTGCGGTTGCTACTGGCTACTCCTTCTGTCTGATATGAACGCTTGCTGTAGGCTCGGTGAGGTAACCGTTTAGCAAGCGTTTGCTTTCTCTATTTCGTGTTTGTGTTTCATTGGTTAGGGTGGCACGCTTATCACTGGGCGCCTAACGCGCGGTGATCGTGTCTTAAACACGTTCGCTGTTGCGAATGAGTTCGGTGTTCGCGTTTAGCTAGCGTGTGTTATTTTCCTTAAACGTTTTGATCATTGTTTATTGCTGTGTCTTTCTTGCTACACTTGTGCTCTGTCTAACTCGGTCTTGTGTCACTATTGGCAATCGCCACTTTTGCGATTGCGTTCCCACTTCGTTTCTGCTGTTGTGTGTTCACCGTCGCTGGGTGGTGACTAGATTGGTGGACACACATACATTCTGTCCCTGTGCTCATTCTCTCTCTTAGGGGTTATCTTGCCCTGTGTTGCTTCCCTTCATACAATTCCCATCTGACATCTGTGGCAGCGCAGAGGGTTTACTCCTCTGCACTCCACAGCTCCATCTGCCGGTGGGAATTCCCCTCTACTGGTGCTTTGCATCAAAAGCTGGGTTCTATCATTTGATACGCTTGTGGAGGACTTCCGCAGTGTCAGCGCACATCTTGTGCGCTGACCACGGAGATAATTCCACAATCGTTAGTCTTCTTTTGAGTTAGCTAGGAAAATCACTATATCATCTGGAAAAGCAGCTTGAGTGATCACTGCATTTCCAATTCTCACGTCCATA
The DNA here is from genome assembly GCF_040937935.1 of Hyperolius riggenbachi. Classification (NCBI taxonomy): domain Eukaryota; kingdom Metazoa; phylum Chordata; class Amphibia; order Anura; family Hyperoliidae; genus Hyperolius; species Hyperolius riggenbachi. The sequence goes on along the minus strand of NC_090648.1, from coordinate 346,233,124 downwards.
AAGGGACACTTAAGCCAGGAATAAAAAAAATCATTTTTACTTGCCTGGGGCTTCTATCAGCCCCCTGCAGCCGTCCCGTGCTCTTGCAGTCACTCACGAAGCCTCCTGTCCCCCGCTGCCAGCTAGTTTCGTTTTCGCTAACATGCCCTGACAGGGAGTCGGCGGGCTTTCTGCGCCTGTGCAGACCTTGCCACGCGTAACCTTCATGTTTCCATCCTCAATAGCGTCCTGCACAGATGCAGGACTCTATTGTGAACAGGGAACACAAAGAAAAATACACGTGGCCAGGCCTGTCGGCGAAAACAAAACTAAGTGGCAGTGGAGGACCGGATTTTTTTTATTCTTGGCTTAAGTGTCCCTTTAATGTATGTATGTAGTACGCTTAATATATGCTCCAGGGTGAGATCAAGCAACAAAGGGGAGAGGGGGCAACCCTGTCTAGTACCCTTTGATAGAGGGAAGCTATGTGAGATGAAGCCCGGTGTGTAGATGTGGGCCGTTGGGTTTACATGTGTGGCACGTAGGAGATTCAAAAGCCTTCTCGGCATCTAAAAGTAAAATGCCTTGATTTTGACACACAACTGAATAGGTCTTTGCATAGTCTAGTACCGTGAGAACTTTTGTGATTGTTGTGGACCTTCGTGGAATGAATCCAGATTGTGAAGCACTAACTAGTTTACACATTACTTGGGCCAATCTGTCTTGCATAATTTTGTTTAAAATTTTGATGTCTTAGTTCATCAGGGAGATGGAGAAATTTAATATATGCTACACGGGACGTGTCTGGCATAATGTCTCTTTTTAGGATCGCATTAAACAGTGTCAGAAGTATATGAGCTATATCTTGGCACAGTATTTAAATAAAAAAAATTGGCTGAAAGACTGTCTGGTGCTGGTGATTTATGGTTGGATACATTTTTATTGGTGTCATGGATTTCAGTCAGCATAGAGGGATTCTAAGGGATTCTAAAGGCGCATACACACACTGTATTTTTACAAATGACGGGTCCGTCAGACCCTTCCACGGGGCGGTCGTTCTGCCGACAGTAGCATGTGAGTTCAGACTTTTGGCAGACTGATAAAGACTGTTTTTGACGGATCCGACGAGCTCTGTACCCGCTGCCCCCCCTTCCTGCATGGGGGCATCTATAGACCTAACTAGGGGGAGCGCGGAAGGGGTGGCTCTAGGTGAGGGAGGGGGGGAGGCTTCCCCCCCTCCCCACCGCGCCATGCCCACTGCCCCCCTTCCAGCATTGGGGCCCCCACTAACTGGGGACCTGTTTTTGTGGGGAAATCTGCCGCCAATCTAATTGCATTTTGTGGGGATATCTGCCACCAATCTGATTGTATTTTGTGGGGATATCTGCCACCAATCTGATTGCATTTTGTGGGGGCATCTGCTGCCAATCTGATTGCATTTAGTGGGGACATCTACCGCCAATCTCATTGCATTTTGTGGGGAAATCTGCCGCCAATCTGATTGCATTTTGTGGGGATATCTGCCGCCAATCTGATTGCATTTTGTGGGGAAATCTGCCGCCAATCTGATTGTATTTTGTGGGGAAATCTGCCGCCAATCTGATTGCATTTTGTGGGGGTATCTGCCTCCAATCTCATTGCATTTTGTGGGGACATCTGCCGCCAATCTGATTGCATTTTGTGGGGATATCTGCCGCCAATCTTATTGCATTTTGTGGGGATATCTGTTGCCAATCTGATTGCATTTTGTGGGGATATCTGCCGCCAATCTAATTGCATTTTGTGGGGATATCTGCTGCCAATCTAATAGCATTTTGTGGGGATATCTGCCGCCAATTTGATTGCATTTTGAGGGGAAATCTGCCACTAATCTGATTGCATTTTGTCGGAAAATCTGCTGCCATTTGACTACTTGATGAATTATCATGAGGCATGTAACTACTTGATTATTTTATCTAAAATGTATCTGGTTTGACCTAATCTCTGTGAATAACACCGCTACTTATTTTGTGGTTTTTGTTTAGTCTGCCCATGACTCATCATGACCACGCCCATGTTCCAGTGCATAGTGACACATTCACTTTTGCTGCGGCGCGCCACATGTGGACATAACCCTATTGGAGACTGTCCTCAGAAGTGCTCACAATCTATTCCCTACCATAAAATCATGCAAAATTTGTAGAGTACATGTGTATGTGAGCCCAAAATGGGGGGGGGGGGGGGGGGGGGGGCGGGGAGGAGGAGGAGGAGGAGAGGGGGCGGGCCCCAGGCTGAAACTTTCTTGGTGGGCCCTTAGTGTCCCAGTCCGACCCTGTTGCCTATCATAAGGGTGATGTAACCACAAGATGTCAGTCAGCTGTACCCCTTCCATGAAAGTGCGCAGATTTTAAATTCGTTTTGATACATGGAGGTTAGAGTACAGTATCTCCTGTGGCTTCCATTATGGTTTTAAAATCGCCACCTACAATCCAGCTGGAGGTGGGAGAACTGAGAAGAACATTACCAATCTCAGACAAAAAGCTTCTATTATCCTCATTTGGGCCATATACAGAACGTTCAAAATTTGTATTGTCACCCATCTCTCTCACCATGTTTTACTGATTTACTCTCTAGATGTTAAGCTTTTGGCAGGGCCCTCTCCCCTTTTGTATCATACTTGACTGTGTGCACTTTACCCAGAATTTAGAACTTGTATTCGTAGCACTACCACTCCAGTGTATGATCTGGTATTGTATTACTATCTGCATTGTGTTGTGTATCTTATTGCTTATTACCTGTATTGTTGTATCTATTTTCTATTACCTGTACTGTGCTGTCACCCCTGTTATCATTGTCTGTAATCCTATTTATTGTACAGCACAGCGCTGCGTAATATGTTGGCGCTATATAAATCCAATACATAATAATATTACCGCATCTACAACTGCTGCCAAATTTGAAACCCCTGCTTTCCTGCTTTGTGCAGGAGACCCAAAGACTTGACCCACCTAGCTGTGTTTAAGAAATTTAAAGTGTTCCTGCGCAAGGTGGGTCTCCTGTAGGAGCGCCACCTCGGCACGCAATTTCTTGTGATGTCTAAGCACCATTGACCTTTTCTGTGGTGTTCTAAGGCCTTTGACATTCCAAATACAGACATTAATCACCTTGATGGGTTGGAAATGGAAGATAAGTGAAAATCTGCATCTGCATTAACAGTGTAGGTTGAACCATGTCCAGGGAAACCGTGGCATAATTAAAGACACTGAGGAAGATATCAAAATCCCTACAACCGATACTTCACAAAGACAAACGCCTGAAGGAAGTTTTTCCTGATTTACCACTGCTTGCTTTCAGACAACCTCCCAATTTGGGACAAATGATTATCATAAGTGCATTATCTACAAAAGAAACTCCAGGCACATTACCCTGCTGCAATAACGCAAGGTGTGAGACCTGCCCTTATACCTTGTGCACAAGCCAAATACAAATACCAAACTCACAGAAATATCATCAAATGCCAGACCAATTTTCCTGTGAGTCATCCAATTTTGTATACATGATAGTCTGCATGAAATACCCCTCAAGAGGAATCTATATAGGAGAAACAGGACAAAAACTGTGCACAAGAATGAACCATCAACGCTTTAAAATCAATGAGTAAAGGACAATGAGTAAAATGGACACACCAGTGGCTCAACACTTCTGTGAACCAGGACACAGCATGCAAGATCTGAATGTACTTATTCTTAAGGGTAACTTCAAAAATGAACAATCAAGAAAAATTTCTGAGTACAAATTTATGAAAATGTTCAAGTCAGACATTAACAGAAGGTATATATTGTGTAATGGGATTCATGACAGCTTATTGACTTGGCTTCATGATCTTCAGAAACCTTCTGGCAGGGAACACACTACATGCGTTTTTGCGCATTTTCCGCGAACGGCAAAACGTGCACGATTTTAAAGGCTATTGAAATTAATAGCCTAGCGCAGGAACTGCTTGCGCCACATCCGTTTGTGCGCGTTTGCTAAATGCACAGTTTTCTGCTTTTTCCCGCACATTGCATGGCAGTACATACCATGCAAACGCATAAAGGCGGAAATGCACGCAGAAAAACGCACGCTTTAGACGCGAACGCTAAAACCCGATGGAAACCTGGGAAACGCAGGGGAAAACGGCCCTGCAAGTGTGTTCCCTGCCTCTGGATTTCATGTATGCTTGCACTAACTCACTGGCTCCAGCCTGCTGATCACCCGACACCTAACGGCTAAACAGTAACCAGCACAACTGTCATCTTCTTGTTTACTATTTACTGGCATCAGTGTTTTACTTCAGCTTACATCTGGAAATATGTCTGAAAAAGGGGACTAGATCCCAGAAAGCTTGCATAATTTAACTCTATCAGTTAGCTATTAAAAGTTATTACTTTTACAAAACTTAGTTTTTTCTACCTACACAATATTGAGGCGAAAGCCTGAAAACCATGAGAAATCAGAGATAACATTTAGACAGGGGTCACACTTGTCTTTCAGTTTTCTACACTTTTCAGAAAACTGAAAGACAAGAGTGACCCCTGCCTTACAGCAGCTAATGTAATTTATAGAGAAAACTGACAAATTATGCAAGATGTAAATTTTTTTCTGGGCACGAAATCTGCATTCAAGTGTGACCTAGCCCATTGATAAACATGAGTTCTCAGTTGAAATCAGTTTTTCTGTGCAGAAAATGCGCACAAAAGCTGACAAGTGTGACCCCTGCTTCAGTAAGTGTGGGATAGAAGTGTGAGGGTCAGTGAGAGTCAGCAGGATGTCGTCGGCAAAACAAGCTTGTTTTGTACACCTTAGCACCTATAGTAACCCCCTGGATATGAGGATTGTTTCTAATACAATTGGCAATGGGCTTAATTATTAAGGCGAATACCGCCGGGGACAGTGGGCACCCCTGCCTTGTGCCCCTCTCAATGGGGAAAGAGGTTCTAACAGCAGCGGGGAGCTTAAGGAAAGCACTGGGCGTAGAGCATAATGCCCCAATAGGATGCAGGAATCTGCCAGTAAAGTCAAATTTAGCAAGGGTCCCTTTTTATATATGGCCATGTATGAAGGTCAAAGGTAATGAGAGGACAGCGAATGGGAAATAATGGGTTTTAACACTTTGTTGTATGTTGACACATGGGAATAAACCCGACCTGATCTCTGTGAATAAGAGATGGGAAGACTGTATTGATACGTTTGGTCTCACTGGATTCTTCACTCCACATTGGGCTCTATTCTCAAAGAGGCAAAATTACGGCAAAATTTTACCGCATTTTTCCACATTCACTAACATTTTCCGCATGCCATAAAAAAATGCGGAAACAGCCATTATTCTTGCGGTAAACATGCGGTAAAAAGGTCGCATGAAAAAGTGTTAGAAAAAAAAAATCAAAGTCCAGCAAGCACAGCCCTTAACCACTTCAGGACCACAGTCTTTCTACCCCTTAAGGACCAGGCACTTTTTTTCCATTCAGACCACTGCAGCTTTCACGGTTTATTGCTCGCTCATACAACCTACCACCTAAATGAATTTTACCTCCTTTTCTTGTCACTAATAAAGCTTTCTTTTGGTGCTATTTGATTGCTCCTGCGATTTTTACTTTTTATTATATTCATCAAAAAAGACATGAATTTTGGCAAAAAAATGATTTTTTTAACTTTCTGTGCTGACATTTTTCAAATAAAGTAAAATATCTGTATACATGCAGCGCGAAAAATGTGGACAAACATGTTTTGGATAAAAAAAAACCCATTCAGTGTATATTTATTGGTTTGGGTAAAAGTTATAGCGTTTACAAACTATGGTGCAAAAAGTGAATTTTCCCATTTTCAAGCATCTATGACTTTTCTGACCCCCTGTCATGTTTCATGAGGGGCTAGAATTCCAGGATAGTATAAATACCCCCCAAATGACCCCATTTTGGAAAGAAGACATCCCAAAGTATTCACTGAGAGGCATAGTGAGTTCATAGAAGATATTATTTTTTGTCACAAGTAAGCGGAAAATGACATTTTGTGACAAAAAAAAAAAAAAAAAAAGTTTCCATTTCTTCTAACTTGCGACAAAAAAAAATGAAATCTGCCACGGACTCACCATGCCCCTCTCTGAATACCTTGAAGTGTCTACTTTTCAAAATGGGGTCATTTGTGGGGTGTGTTTACTGTCCTGACATTTTGGGGGTGCTAAATTGTAAGCACCCCTGTAAAGCCTAAAGGTGCTCATTGGACTTTGGACCCCTTAGCGCAGTTAGGCTGCAAAAAAGTGCCACACATGTGGTATTGCCGTACTCAGTAGAAGTAGTATAATGTGTTTTGGGGTGTATTTTTACACATACCCATGCTGGGTGGGAGAAATATCTCTGTAAATGACAATTTTTTCATTTTTTTACACACAGTTGTCCATTTACAGAGTTATTTCTCGCACCCAGCATGGGTATGTGTAAAAATACACCACAAAACACATTATACTACTTCTCCCGAGTACAGCGATACCACATGTGTGGCACTTTTTTGCACCCTAACTGCGCTAAAGGGCCCAAAGTTAGGATTTCACAGGTCATTTTGCGACATTTGGTTTCAAGACTACTCCTCACGGTTTAGGGCCCCTAAAATGCCAGGGCAGTATAGGAACCCCACAAATGACCCCATTTTAGAAAGAAGACACCCCAAGGTATTCCGTTAGGAGTATGGTGAGTTCATAGAAGATTTTATTTTTTGTCACAAGTTAGCGGAACATGACACTTTGTGGAAAAAAACAATTAAAATCAATTTCCGCTAATTTGTGACAAAAAAATAAAATCTTCTATGAACTCCCCATACTCCTAACTGAATACCTTGGGGTGTCTTCTTTCTAAAATGGGGTCATTTGTGGGGTTCTTATACTGCCCTGGCATTTTAGGGGCCCTAAACCGTGAGGAGTAGTCTGGAAATCAAATTCCGCAAAATGACCTGTGAAATCCTAAAGGTACTCATTGGACTTTGGGCCCTTTAGCGCAGTTAGGGTGCAAAAAAGTGCCACACATGTGGTATTGCCGTACTCGGGAGAAGTAGTATAATGTGTTTTGGGGTGTATTTTTACACATACCCATGCTGGGTGGGAGAAATAACTCTGTAAATGGACAATCGTGTGTAAAAAAATCAAAAGATTGTCATTTACAGAGGCATTTCTCCCACCCAGCATGGGTATGTGTAAAAATACACCACAAAACACATTATACTACTTCTCCCGAGTACGGCGATACCACATGTGTGGCACTTTTTTGCACCCTAACTGCGCTAAAGGGCCCAAAGTCCAATGAGTACCTTTAGGATTTCACAGGTCATTTTGCGGAATTTGATTTTCAGACTACTCCTCACGGTTTAGGGCCCCTAAAATGCCAGGGCAGTATAGGAACCCCACAAATGACCCCATTTTAGAAAGAAGACACCCCAAGGTATTCCGTTAAGAGTATGGTGAGTTCATAGAAGATTTTATTTTTTGTCACAAGTTAGCGGAACATGACACTTTGTGGAAAAAAACAATTAAAATCAATTTCCGCTAACTTGTGAGGACAGTTAACAAACCCCACAAATGACCCCATTTTGGAAAGAATACACGCTAAGGTATTCCATGAGGGCCATGGTGAGTTTATAGAAAATTTTATTTTTTGTCACAAGTTAGCGGAAAATGACATTTTGTGAAAAAAAACAAAAACACAAAACCACAATTTCTGCTAACTTGTGACAAAAAATAAAACATTCTATGAACTCACCATGCACCTCACGGAATACTTTGGGGTGTCCTCTTTCCAAAATGGCATCATTCGTGGGGTCTGTCCTGGCATTTTAGGGTCTCTGCAATCATTACATGTATGGCCAGTATTAGGAGTTTCTGCTATACTCCTTATATTGGGCATAAGGGTAATGCACTATGGGCTGAAAGGAAAAATGAACGTCAAACAATCAATCAATGTGGATGAAAAAATATCTGCCAAAAAATTTTGAAAAAAAAAAAAAGAGGAGGAAGGCATCTGCCAGGACATAGGAGCTGCCGCCCCAAAAATCCAAACCCACCAGCTCGTATGCCCTGGCAAACCTGATTTATCCATTCACACTGATCGATGTGGATGAACAAATCATTGCCAGAGTTCTTTTTTGATACAAAGTGTTTGCCAAAGCATATGAATCCCCAACACCACTCCTCGGCCCATATGCCTCGGCAAACATATCTTTTTGACTGCGGAGGAGAAATCTCGTCCTGCAGCGCTACATGCACCGACTTGTGTGTAAGCTGACAGACGCGCAATGTTCTGTCAGGATGCACCATCAGTGCTGCAGCTGATTGGTCGGTCTGGATAGAAAAAAAGAGAGAAGAAAAAAAGACAAAACAATACAAAAAGGAGGGGAAGGCGTCTGCCAGGACATAGGAGCTGCCGCCCCAAAAATCCAAACCCACCAGCTCGTATGCCCTGGCAAACCTGATTTATCCATTCACACCGATCGATGTGGATGAACAAATCATTGCCAGAGTTCTTTTTTGATACAAAGTGTTTGCCAAAGCATATGAATCCCCAACACCACTCCTCGGCCCATATGCCTCGGCAAACGTATCTTTTTGACTGCGGAGGAGAAATCTCGTCCTGCAGCGCTGCATGCACCGACTTGTGTGTAAGCTGACAGACGCGCAACGTTCTGTCAGGATGCACCATCAGTACTGCAGCTGGTTAGTCGTTCGCTCGGTCCACCTGGAAGGTTATTGGATGGAAAAAGAGAAAAAAAAACCCAAAAAACAAGCAAGCAGCAAAGCAATTACTTCATTAACATTAATAACCTTTGAACTTTTTTAATAAAAAACTTAACATTGCAAACCAAACATTAACTTCTTTGCTTACCTGTTTTTTGTTTTTTTTTAACTTACCTCCCGAGGACAAACCTCTCCTCCCCCATGGAACAATGTGCGAAGTGCAAATCGCACAGAGTTGTGGCGAAATACATTACGCAATTTGTCCCAAGTGAAAGGAGAGGTTTCTGGCAGCCCTGTGTATTAGGGTCTCTGGAAACCCGATGTTTGGTTTCACACTGCATATTGACATATCCGGTGGGTCGAGCCCGCCGCACCGTATCGTCCAAAACAGACCTTCAGGCAATACCACAAGAGTAGCATTCGGCCTAGTAATGAACTGCGTCGCCATAGACTAACATGACTTCCGGGCCGATCGATATTGCCACAGAAGCCACGCAGTAACGTAGGCATGCACTAGCGTTAAGTCAAGCACTTCCGGCGTAGGGGGGGACCACAAAGTGTGACTTTTGCTAGGCATTTTGCCCTAACGCATCGCAGCAGTGTGAAATAGCACTGAGAGACCCTTGTGTGCCTACCGCTGTGTGTGGAGTTCCCTACTCTAATAGTGTACCTGCTCGTGGTACCTCTCAAAACACTCCCCTAGGCATAGGCCAGGCTGGTCAGGACAGGTGGGACAATAAACAGTGGTGTCACGCCTTATTCCAGCCCTGCTGCAGACACGACAGCGTTTTCTTCGGATTCGTTGACCTGGGGTAGTCGGAATTGGATAGGCGTAATGCCTTCCATGCAGCCGGCTAGTTGCATCTTGGGGTTGGGCCACGGCACCTCCTGGATACAGGAGTTCCATCACGATCTGTTTATTAAATTGAATAAACGAGCCAGTTCTCCCAGCCTTACTGTAGAGAACAAAGCTGTTGTAAATTGCCAATTGAATGAGGTAAAAAGACACTTTTTTATACCAGCGTCTTGTTTTTCGGGCAACTAAATAGGGCGCTAACCTCTGGTCATTGAAGTCCACCCCTCCCATGTTAGTATTATACTCGTGGACGACAAGGGGTTTTTCAATGACCTCAGTTCGCCGTTGAATTTCAACTGTCGTGTCTGCGTGAATGGTGGACAGGAAGTAAACCTCCCTCTTGTCCTTCCATTTCACCGCGAGCAGGTCGTCAGCACACAAGGCGGCCCTCTGCCCCCGTTGAAGTCTGGTGGTAATGAGCCGTTGGGGGAAGCCCCGGCGACTAGGCCGCACGGTGCCACAGCATCGGATTTTTTCTATTTTTAAGTGCTGAAAGAGGGCCACACTTGTGTAATAATTGTCCACAAAAAGATGGTACCCCTTCTGGAACAAGGGTGACACCAAGTCCCACACAACCTTTCCACTGCTCCCCAGGTAGTCAGGGCATCCGACCGGCTCCAATTTTGAGTCTTTTCCCTCATAGACCCTAAAATAAGATGTATAGCCTGTGGCCCTTTCACAGAGCTTATACAGTTTCACCCCATACCGGGCGCGCTTGTTTGGGATGTACTGTTTGATGCGAAGGCGCCCGGTAAAGCGTATGAGGGACTCGTCTACGCAGATGTCCTGGTCAGGGGTATAAGCATCTGCAAATCTGGATGACAGGTGGTCTATGAGGGGTCGAATTTTGTGGAGCCGGTCAAAAGCAGGGTGGTCACTTCGATGACAGGTTTCGTTGTCATTGAAGTGCAGGAAGCGCAGGATGTTCTCAAATCGTGTCCTGGACATGGCAGCAGAGTACAGGGGAACATGATGTGCTGGGTCCGTAGACCAATAAGACCGCAACACATTCTGCTTTACTAGTCCCGTGTGAAGGAGAAGGCCCAAAAAAAATTTCATTTCGGAAACTTGGACTGGTTTCCACCGAAAAGGCTGGGCAAGGAACTTTTCAGGATTGGCGGTTATATATTGTGTGGCCTTACGGTTGGTCTCTGCCACAATTAAGTCCAAGAGATCCTGGGTGAAGAACAGATAGAAAAAGTCTAGGGCCGATCCTAGATTATCTGTCTCCACCTGGACTCCAGACTGGGCGGTGAAAGGGGGAAGTACGGGTGCGGCGGAATCAGGGGATTGCCAATTTGGGTTTGCCAGCACCTCTGGTAAATTAGGGGTAGTACGGGCCCGTCTTCTTGGTGGCTGCGACTGGGATCTTACTGCACGTGCCACCGAACCAGTTTCAACTTCCATGCTGGTGCTCGCCACTTCACCAGGGTTTACGGAAGTACTGGTGCTAGGTCCAGGAGATGTTGTGCTGCTGGTGCCTGCCCCACCATGAAATCTCAGACCAGCACGAACACCACTCTGCTGCCCTTGAGGCTGATCCTGCGCCACCTGCGGTCCAACAACATGGGGTGTGGTACGCCTGGCTTTAGCCGGGACCTCAACCTCATCATCACTATCGGTCAGTGAGCCACTGCTCAATTCAGGTTCAAACTCTGACCCGGAAGATTCGTCGAATGAGGCGTCCCAATCGTCCTCATCCGACTGGGCCATGTACCTGAGAACCTCATCATCGGAATACCCCTTTCTTGCCATGGTGGGCTGCTAAATTTAGGGAGTATTTGAGAGGTAGAAAGCTGTGGTCACTGAGTTTTGATAAAAAAAAATAAATCAAAACTGAGGTTTACAGTGCCACAGCTATTGTACAGTGTTTTTTGCAGTGATCAGAAAAAAAAATTCAGTCACTGCGGTGGGGCGGGCTGAACGCAAGTGCAGGCGAGCGATCAGGCCTGATCGGGCAAACACTGCGTTTTTTTTGTGTGGATCCTAGTGACCCTAATAGATCTGACTGCGATCAGTAATGATCACTTACAGATACTATATAGTACCAATGTTGATTAGCGACAGTGATGACGCTAATTAGTGACTGTGGTGCAGTGGGCTGAGCACTAACTGACACTTAAGGCTCATACACACATCAGACTATAGTCTTTGGAAAATGAAAGATCACAGACCAATCTTACCACCCTTCATGTAGTATGAGAGCCATACCTACACAGTCTATTCTATGGAGCTGAACTCCACATCAGAAAAAATCTTTGCAGGCTGCTGCACACACAGATGCTGTACAGACACAAAAGATCAGTATCTGCAAAAGATCTGTTCCTGCCAAAAATCCATTACTGCAAATTGCAATGATAGTCTATGAGATCTGCAGATCATCATACACACATGATTTAACTGACATTCATCTGCAGATCAAGCAATCATTTGCAGATCTGAAAATCCATCCTGGCGGATCTGATCTGCAGATGAATGTCAGTTAAATCATGTGTGTATGATGATCTGCAGATCTCATAGACTATCATTGCAATTTGCAGGAATGGGTTTTTGGCAGGAACAAATCTTTTGCAGCTACAGATCTTTTGAGTGTGTGCAGCATGTTTGTGTGCAGCATCTTGCAAAGATTTTTTTCTGATGGGGAGTTCAGCTCCATAGAAAAGACTGTGTAGAGTATGGCTCTCATATTACATGGAATGGAGTAAATTTGGTCTGTGATCTTTCATTTTCAAAAGACTATGGTCTGATGTGTGTATGTGGCCTAACAAAGGGGCCTAGCTAACTGGCCTAACTGCTAACACTAGTGATACTAAAAAAGTGACAGTTTTCACTGATCACTGTTTTTAGATCACTAGGATAGTGACAGGGGGGTGGTGGTGAGTGGGGAATCAGAGGCAATCAGAAACAATCACAGGACAATCAAAGGCAATCGCAGGCCAATCACAGGGCACTCAATTCACGGGACAATCAAAGCCAATCACGGGACAATCAAAGCCAATCACAGGCCAATCAAACCAATCACGGCACAATCAAAGCCAATCGCGGGACAAAGCCGATCACGGGACAATCAAAGCCAATCACGGGACAATCAAAGCCAATCACAGGCCAATCAAAGCCAATCACAGGCCAATCAAAGCCAATCACAGGCCAATCAAAGCCAATCACGGGACAATCACGGGACAATCAAATACAATTACAGCACAATCAAATTGAATGTCAGCACAATGAAATTGAATGTCAGCACAATCAAATGCAATTACAGCACAATCAATTACAATGCACTGGGAAGGTGATTGGGGGGGGGGGGGGGGGTGTCTGAGGGCGATCAGAGGGTGTGGGGGGTTGACTAGGTGTCCGCACGGGGCAGACTGGGTCCTGATCTGGTGGGTGGCAGACACAGGGGGTGACGATAGATCAGTGAGGGATTACAGGGGAGAATAGATGTAAACAATGCACTGGGGAGGTTATCAGCAGGGGGGGGGGGGGGGGGCTGAGGGCAATCTGAGGGTCTGGGTGGGTGATCAGGTGCCCCCAAGGGACAGTTTAGGGTCTGCTCTGATGGGTGGTGGTGACAAGGGGTGATAGGCAGGTGATAAGCAGGTGATAGACAGGTGATCAGTGGGTAAGGCAGCTGTATACAAACGTATACAGTATACAGGGGGGTGGTCTGGGGGGTGGTCTGGGGGGGATCTGAGGGTAGGGAGGGTGATCAGGGTACCCTAGGGGGCAGTTAGGGACCTACCCTAGGGGATAGCGTCCCTAGATAGTGACAGGGAGTGATTGATGGGTTTTTAGGTGGGTGGTGGGGTGCTAGCAGTGGTGTGCTGGGGTGGTCAGGGGGGGTTCTGAGGGCTGGGGTGGTCGATCGGGGGGTCTGTGTAGGTAAAAGAGTGTGTTTATATACTTATCAGCAGGGCTGCCGTCCTCTCTGATGGTCGCACGACGAGTGACCATCAGCGGAGGATGCAGCCAGTATAATACACTTTGTTACAATAACAAAGTGTATTATACACTCTGATTGGCCAGATCGCGCAAGTTTGAAACCTGCCGGCGCTGCTGATTGGCCGGCGGGTTTCCGAGTAGGGTGGGCGGAGCCTATTGCCGGCGGCGATCGCGTCATTGATGACGCGATCGCCGCACAGCCACCGCTGATGCCGCCCCCGCCGATGGGCGTATTGCGGTCGTTTGGGCCCGGACTTTGCCGCCGCCCATCGGCTGGGGGCGGTCGTTAAGTGGTTAAGCCTCCAGACTTCATTAAAATCATGGGGATGCGGAATATATCACCTACTACTTGTAGGTGATTAAAAAACGGTAAATAACGACAAAATGATGCGCCTGGCCTGAACTGTTTTGTGAATTTATTTTTTTTGCGGAAAATAACGACTTTTGCGGAACTTTTTACGAATGAATCCTGCACATTTACCGCATTTTCTCCGTACTTTTTCCGCATGCGGAAAAAACATGCAGAAAATTTTGTGGATGCGAACTTGCCGTTATTTTGGTCGGTAACTTCCCGCATGTCCTCTACCGCATGCGGGAAGTGATTGAGAATAGAGCCCATTGTGTTAACTCTAGTGTGTGACCTCCTGACTTGTGCGGTAACTATAACACATTTACTGGTAGAAAAACAAAAAGACTACTGAACCATGCACTGCTTTTCATTTCGTTTATTAAGTCTGTGATTTGCACTAAACTACTTTTTCAAGATGCCGAAGCTAATGGTAATTCCCAATCACAATGGAACTTCATGGTGTTCTTTCTGTTTAAAGGAAGGAAATAAAAGAGGTAAATAATTCACTCTTAACAGATATAAATTTCATTTTTTTTTTATTTTTAAACACTGTTAAATCTACTGTGCCACTTTAAATAGGAGAAACTAAACAATTTTCTGTTAGTGTTGGTGAGGCTTTGGCCTCCACTAAGTACTCCCCAGCCTCCTCAGTCTGCAATTATCAATGCTCCCTTTAGGTTTCGGGTCAATACAAAATGTCAGTGTAGAGGTTAATCCTCTAAGCTTAAGCCTAATACACACATCCAATTATGATTGGCCAATCACTGACCAATTTTACCACTTCCATTTAATATAAAAGTTTACCTACACAGTTGGTTCATAGTATTTAATATCTTTTGACCCTCATATATGGAGGTGGTAAAATTGGCAAGTGACTGGCCAATCAAAATTGGATGTGTATGCACCCTAAAGCCTGGTACACACTTTCAATTATGTTTGGCCAATCAGTGACCAATTTTACCACTTCCATGTAGTATGAGGGTCAACAGATATTAAAGGGGCACTATGATGAAAAATTGTCAAATTTAGAATATGTGCAACCATAGACAAATAAGAAGTACATTTTTTCCAGAGTAAAATGAGCCATAAATTACTTTCCTCCTATGTTGCTGTCACTTACAGTAGGTAATAGAAATCTGACAGAAGCGACAGTTTTAGGACTAGTCCATCACTTCATAGGGGATTCTCAACAAGGCTTTTATTCTTTATAAAGATATTCCCTAAAAGGGATTTAACCACCTTGGCGGTAATGACAAGCTCAGCTCGTCCATTACCGCCGCGGTGGATTGCTCAGGCCCTGGTGGGCTGATTTTTACAATTTTTTTTTAAAACACGCAGCTAGCACTTTGCCGTGTTACAGCCACCCGAGACCCCTTGCGCAGCCTGGCCAATCACCGCCAGGCTGCGCTATGGGGTGGATCGGGACTCCCTTCGGCGCCATGACGTGGATGACGTCATCCCGATCGCCGCCATAGCGACGGGGGAAGCCAAACAGGAAATCCCATTCTGAACGGGATTTCCTGTCTGCTCTGATCGCCGGAGGCGATCGGAAGGGGTGGGGGATGCCGCTGCAAAGCGGCTATCATATAGCTAGCGCTAGGCTTTTAAAAAAAAAAGAAGAATATAAAAAAAAAAATGCTGCGCCGCCACCCTGGCGATTTTAATAGAACCACAAACACTGGTCCACATGACAGCCCAGGGGCCCCAGGTCTCTCTCACTCACTGGGGCCCCCAAACCACCATGCGACACCTAGAGGGAAGTGCGGGCAAGCCCTGGACCTCTCACCTCCAGGGAACTCACCCCACCACCTCTAAACTGAATGCCAACTGCAACAAACACAATTGCTAACTTCCTGGGGCCCCTGGGCTGTCATGTGGACCAGTGTTTGTGATTTTAAATTTATTTTTTGCAGCTTCTAGGATGCGGTTGACAGGTGAGTGGTTAGGGAGGGGACCGTGTGGGAGATGTGCCTACACGGGGCGTCCCTGTAAACGACGCAATTCACAATTGCGTCCAACCGAAGCCTCCCACCTGAATGCTAATCTATGTAATTCCTGCTAGGTATGGTACAGCAGGCAAAGGGTGTATGACAGTGCACTTGATTGGCTGACTAGCGTCTGCTGGCCAGATAGAGACAGGATATTGCTCTGACTGGAAGTTAGCAATTGTGTTTGTTGATTTTAATAGAATGCCAGGGTGGTTAAACAATGATGCTGGCCAGCTTCCCTGCTCACTACACAGTTTTTTGGCAGTTGAACACAGTAATTGCCATTCACTAAGTGCTTTTTAAAATAAATAAATCCCTGAGAATCCCCTATGAAGAGATGGACTAGTCCAAAACCTGTCGCTTCTGTCAAATTTCTACTACCTGCTGACAGCAACATAGGAGAAAAGTCATTTAGGGCCCTTTTCCACCTGCAATCGCTAGCGTTCACGCTGAACGCTAGCGATTGCTGAATCGCAATTACCGGCGATTCCCCGACGTTCGCGGCCGCGATTTTGCTATGCTATGCACTGCATAGCAAAATCGCGGCAATAATCGCTCCGCCGCGCGATCGCGATCCGGTCAAAAACGAATCGCGGTAGTGGAAATGACCTACCGCGATTCCTATGTTAAAAGCAAACTGTAGCGATTTGACAAATCACTAGCGGTTTGCGGTTTTGCGATTAAGCAATCGCAAACGCTGTAGTGGAAAAGGGCCCTTAGGGCCCTTTTCCACTAGAGCGATTGTGATTGCTGAATCGCAAAATCGCAAATCGCTAGTGATTTTTAAATCGCTAGGGTTGTTACTTTATCATGGAAAGCATGAGAAGTATTTTCCACTACAGTGATTCGATTTGGAAATCGCTAATCGCAAATCGCAATCGCTTGCTGGAGCGATTTTTACAATGATAATGCAATGCAAATGAAAATCGCAAATCGCAATCGCATAACAGAATTAATGAAAAATCGCAATCACTGGCGTTTGTGATTTGTGATTGCGATTGCTAGTGGAAAAGGGCCCTTATGGCTCATTTTACTCTGGAAAAATGTACTTCTTATTTGTATATGTTTGCACATATTTTAAATTTTAAAATTTTTCGCCATAGTGCCTCTTTAAATAAATAGCAATTGTGTGCTGTATGATGTACATGAAAAAGCTGACTAGAGATGGTATCTGGATTCTTTTTCTTACTCCTCAATGAGTGTCAATTATAACAACTGAGCATGGGTCTTATTAGATATTAAGGTTAATAACTGGTATCTGAACGTTAATTATTAAGCTAGTGCAATGGCGTTTTTAACCAAAGGCATTAAGCTCTACCCCAACGTAACCCTGCCTGTGTGCAGAAGCAGGAAGTTTGGTGTCCTGAAGAGCAACAGTCCCTGGAAAGCAGACATTACAAGGTCCAGATAGTATAAGTTGCAGACAGCTACCATTGTGTCCCTCTGTGTCCTTCTGTCCCCCATTGTGCCAACTTCTGTAGCTCTGTGCCACCCCTGCGTCTCCTTTTGTGCCTCCTTCTGTCCCCATTTAGCCTCCTTCTGTCCCTCTGTGCTACTTCTGCTTCTCAGAACACTAAAGGTTTAGCTGCGTTTCCTGCTGCCTGCTACTGGATGGACAGAAGGATTGGATGGTTCAGCAGAAGACGGCACTGCTTTGACAGCCCTGCTGCCACCTGCACCTCTCAAACTCCCTCCAGTGGTGGATCTTCTAGTGGGAATGGAGGCCTCCACTTCCCAGCTTTGAAGCCCTTTTCCCTCTCCGCACCTTCAATTGGCATATTGTGCAGATGGAGATGTACTTATCCGTGGCAGACTGGCGAAAATACTGCCACATGGATGCCGTAAACAACCCCTTACAGCTAGAAGGGGGTGCAGCTGTCACTGTGGTTTGGGAGCTGCTGGTTGCAGGCTTCTACGTCCACTGGAGGCCCTGCCCCTGGATTCCATGATGTACTGCCCCACCCTCTGCCTTCTTTGTTCCTCTGCCTTGTCCAAGCTGACTTCAGAGACACATGGAGCAAAAACAAGGTCATCCTCCTCATCATTCACTTCTTCCTCCTCTGTAACATCACAAAACACTGCTGATTGTGATGAACTACCTGCCTCTCCCCTTCCTCATTTGGGTCCTGTGGCTAACCTGCAATGGTTGGGATGCTGCTGTGGCTATCATCATCATCACCACCAACACCTCCTACTACAGGTGACAGGCCAGACAGAGGAGAATGTGCAGCGAACAGCACCTCCTCCTCCAGCAGATCCACACCATGCAGATCCTGCCCGTCAGCAACAGCTCTGCCGCCTCCAAAGCTACACACAACAAACTCACTGAGGCTGGACTAGATCAAAGCCGAGCACCCACACCCAAAGTAACCCCTCGGCTCACCATAGCCACCAATTTGCATTGCGGTCTATGCTGGTGCTGAGTTGCAACAGACGCAGGTCGCGCCTAAATGGCCTGTACCTGAGATAACAGCTCCAGAAATAAAGGCAATGGGGTGTTGACTCTACATATTGATTTAATATTTTTTTGTCTTTATACTGCACAGTCTAGGAATTTTATTAATAAAAACTGTACATGATATTCTTTTTGAACGCATAATCTACAAGTGCCTATGACTTTTGGTAGTACTGCACAAAGCTAGTCTGTAAAGTTGATTTAATTTGTATGCATGAAACTCAAGAATTTTAATTCGCTTACCTTGCACTATCCACCCAGTATTGATAATAAACCACCACCACTTTTTCCTCCTGCGACGCTATTAAGCAATCCACCTCCGTTGCCACCTCCAAGAAGGCCACTAAGCATTCCACCACCTCTGCCATTTCCAAGAATGCCACCAAGTAATCCGTCACTTCCAAGAAGTCCTCCAGTTAGACCTCCCGCAAGATTTAACACTGGGTCGATGGTATCTAGCGCACCTGTTAGTGAGCTAAGTAATGCAAATAATCCACCAATTCCACGAGTCAATCGTTTGTGCTCTTCTGGATTATTTTTCACAATATCCTGTATATATATAAAAAAAAATATTATTGTACTGTTTAATTTTTACTACTACTGTACATGTTTTAAACAAACAACAGGAACATTTGTAAACTAAATGTAATGGGTTGTATGCTTTCATCAAGCAAAACTTGGATCCATATTCTGGTTAACTAAGTATCTGAGGCTTTTGCTACCAAGAACTCTGGTTTTCACAAAGTTTGCTGCTTTCGTTTTTTTTTATGGCAATTTGCATATACTCCAGAATGTTATGAAGAGTGATCAGATGAATAGTAAAGTGCTTCTTTACCATGAAAATAATCTTCATCCCCCCAAAAAAAAATTCCACTGCATTTCCACCCTGCCAGAAAAGGACCTGCTGAGATCATTTTGTTAACACAGATCATTCTGTCATGCTGACTGAGTTAGAATAGCAGACTGCGAAGACATAACAAACGTTGTTTACATGATACCTTTAATAACTTACTGTACAAGATTTCTTTGCAAGCTTTCAAAATTTTAAGTTTCTTCTTCAGGAATGATAAAGAACTGGATCAGTACAGTTCTGATCCAGATCTGTATCATGCCTGATGAAGAAACGTAAAGTTTTGAAAACTTGCAAAGAAATCTTGTACAGTAAGTCATTAAAGGTATCATGTAAACAACGTTTGTTGTTATGTCTTTGGATTCTCTCCATGACTAATACCAGACCACGCGCAAATAGCAGACTGGATGCTTTAAAAGGAGGGTGATGCTTGAAATCATTGCTCTTCTTCTGTTAACCATGGTTACCTGCAAGAAAACACACACAGTGGCGTAACTGGGGAGCTTGGAGCCCAAGTGCGAGTTTTACATGGGGCCCCAAGCACTCTATTGATATGAAGCACCAAAACCTACCAAGGACAGGTGCAGTGTCAGAAATAGGTATTTAGAGTAAGGAAACAGTTTGTTAAGGATTAGCATTATGCAATGCACATACAGAGGTATTAATTACCAGCATAGCACCAAGAAAAGCTAATAAGTTGGATGGAGGAGGGCCTATAGTGGGCCCCTCTGGTCCAGGGGCCCTGGTGCAGTCGCAACCTCTGCATCCCCTATTGCCACACCACTGCACACACATGTATAACTTAGGGGCTCTATTTTCTATATTTTGAGCACTTTGTGAAATTCTTACCTGACAACAGAGTATAGAGTTCAAAAAGTCTCAGCTATTTAGTTCGTTTTTGAAGAATTGAAGCAAACTTTAGGCCGCTAGAGCGATGTCAGCAGCGTTTCGGCATCGCTGGCAATTCCAAAAGCGCTAGGTTAATTAATCTTAGTCAATGTAGGTGATCCCACAGTAGCGACTGCAAAGTCCCGAAATTTCAGTTGTGGATGTTGGCAGCATTTTTGGACTGATTGCGCTTCAATACAAAGTATAGGATTGTATTTCTGTTTCCCCTTGCTTTGGCAATACCTGTAATAAATCTTGGTCATGCCAATAAAGCTATCTTTGATTTGATTGTTGCAAAATGGCTTTTCAGATGCTGTACAAAGCGATTTTGCAGCGCTTTTTCTACCAATCCCATGGAAATGGTAAATCGTTATGGAAATTGCACTCACTGTACAAATCGCTTGCTATAAATTCAAAATCGTTTAAAAAACGCTGGAGATCGCTCCTAAAAAAGCTGCAAAAATAGCTACCAAAAGCACTCCCCACTTTCTAGTGGGACCCAATCTTTAGATTCCACCGTGAGGAGAAGACTAGACCAAAACTTGTCAGTAATCATCAAATTAAAAAACTGACAGCTGCATAAAAATAAAGTCATTTGCAGTGCATTTTACTCTGGAACAAATGTACATCTTCTGCATGTGTTTCTACATGTATTTTTAATTTTACAATTTTTATCATAATTTATCATAGTATGCCCCTTTAAAAGAAAACTGAAGTGACAGGGATATGGAGGCTGCCATCATTATTTCTTTTTAAGCAATGAAAATTTCATGGCTATTCTGCTGATCCTCTGTCTCTAATACTCTTAGCCATAGATCCTGAACAAGCATGCAGACGAGATGTTTCTGACAAAAATCTGACTAGATTAGCTGCATGCTTGTTTCAGGTGTGTGATTCAGACTCTACTGCAGCTAAAGAGATTAACAGGACTGCCACACAACTGCTATTGTTTAAAAGGAAATAAATATGGCAGCCTCCATAACCCTCTCAGTTCAGTTGTCCTTTAAGTGTTGGTACACAGGAACTAGGCATGAGTCCAGAAAGGGATCAGTACTTGATCACTTGGGCAACAGTGTAGGGCCCAGGCTGTAGAGAGGTGTACAATAGCATGTTCACTGGATTCAAATTGAATTAATAATAAGGGGGGGCTTCTGGTACTTTTCAAAGCTTTTTTTGAACAATAGAGGCCCAGGTAGTCATTCACAGGGGAGCAAGTATAGTGGGTACATTAGTCCCCCTTAAACACTCCCACAACCCTTAAAATTAAAAAAACAATTACACTGAGAAAAAAAAGAACAGAGAAGGAGTTGTTATCAAAGTCTACTGCCAAGTCTTGTGAACTTTCCCAATTGCTACAATACTCAGGGCTATTTGTAAAGCTAAAGTGTACCTGAGACGAGAAACATTCTACTCTCAGGGTAGCTTAGAGGTAGAGATAAGCCTCTTTGTGGTATATTCCCTAAACTTCAGTACAACTTACATGCACAGAAAGTACACAGGAATTGTAATAGGCATTATACAAACTACATAACATACCTTATGCAGTTTATGTAAATCACGTTAACCTCCCTAGCGTTCTGTGCTCGTCCAGAGACGCTAGAGGCACCGCTCAGGCCCCGCTGGGCCGATTTTGATAATTTTTTTTTTCAAACACGCAGCTAGCACTTTGCTAGCTGTGTGTTTGCCCCGATCGCCGCTGCTCGCCGCCGATCCGCCGCTACTCGGCGCGAAAGAGGGTCCCCACAGACCCCCGTGCGCAGCCTGGCCAATCGCCGCCAGGCTGCGCTTTGGGGTGGATCGGGAGTCCCAGTGACGTCACGACGTCGATGACGTCACTCCGTTCATCGCCATGGCGTTGGGGAAGCCCTAAAGGAAATCCCGTTCAGCTTTCCTTATGGGCGTGATCGCGGGCGCCGATCAGAAGGGTGGGAGGGAGAGAGGAGGAAGGGAAGAATCATGTAGCTAGCGCTAGGCTAGCTACATGATAAAAAAAAAAAAAAAAAACGGGCAAAAAAAACCCTCCCGCGGGAATTGAAACGCCCAGCAGGTTTTAAACACACGAGTTACAGAAATAACATGCCCACTGTCTGCGCACATTCATTTTACAGAGTTTAGTTAATATAGTGTTCATTACCAGACTGACACTGGTGACAGTTCTGAATGACTCCACATCATTGAATTCGGCCAGCGCTTCTGTGACTGACTGTATGTGTCAAGCGGAGGGACTCAGGGGGATAGTTTGGGACAGTTAGAGAGCCGGGTAGGGGGGAAGGAGATGAAGGTCACATGTCACTGTAGGGCAAGGGGGTTGGCGGGAAGGTCCCCCACCTCTTGTAGGTACTACTGTGATTTTTTTTTCTTTTTTTTGGGGGGGGGGGGGGGGCTTTTTTAAATTTGAGCACCCTCCACTTATAGAGAACTGAACTGAAAATAAAGAGTCAAAATAACCATACACATGTCATACTTACCTCCTGTGTAGTCTACTCCTCAATCTCTCTCTCCTCTCCTGCGTCCTGTTTGTCCACTGTGATCAATGGAATTCTCCATCCTCCATTTTGAAAATGGCCATTACCCCATAACAGCTTCCTGGTCAGCACACTATTAAACTGTAATATCACCCACTTGAGCCATAGGGAAACATGGATATTACCTTGCCCATTCAGTTGTAACTGACAGCTGCTGATATATAACTGACAACAACTGGTATATTTCAGCTCTGACAAAATATTGTCAGAACTGGAAGGGATCACTGTAAGAAGAAAAGCATCTGAGAGGGATTGACGGTGAGGTTAGTATGTAATATTAATTTGCAACTACATCATGTGTTAATTTTAAATAATTTTACTCGCTTCAGGTTCCCTTTAAGGACCCTCTGCACGGCCCTGCCCAGGAGAGGAGTAAACTAAGTACAAACTTGAATGGGACAGAATGGATTAGAGATGCATTTATTCGGTAAGTAGCAAAACAACAGAGTGCAAATGGAAAAGAGTGAGTAATGATCGTGTCACATTAAATAATGATCTACATATTGTAAATTTGTAGACTATGGGCTAGTGCAAACCAGAGCGGTTCTGAAGCGTTTTTTAACCTCCCTAGTGTTTTGGACGAGCTGAGCTCGCCCAGAGACGCCAGCGGTCACCACTCAGGCCCTGGTGAGCCGATTTTAATAATTTTTTTTAAAACACCCAGCTAGCTGTGCTGCGTGTTACTTACGATCGCCGCTGCTCGCCGCCGATCCGCATCTATTCCCCCCCCCTCCCCGCCATGGTGATTGGGGGGAGCCCTGAAGGAAATTTCCTGACGGGCATAGGCGGCGGCGGCGATTGGAGGAGTGGGAGGGACGCCGCAGGGAAGGGGGCATCATGTAGCTAGCGCTAGGCTAGCTACATGATAAGAAAAAATATGCAAAAAAAACCTTCCCGCGGCTGTAGCGCCGCGGGAATCAGAACGCCAGGGAGGTTAAAATGCTTGCAGGGGGAAAACCGCTTGGCTAATGAAAGTAAATGGGATGGTGCACACCAGAGCGGCTCGTTTTTTCCACAAACGCAAACTTGGAGGCTGCAGCATTTTTTGGATTTCTGAGGCGTTTCTGCCTCAATGTTAAAATATAGGAAATTGGAAAACCGCTCTGAAAAACGCTAGATCAGAGCGGTTTTCCAGGCGTTTTTGTTACAGAAGCTGTTCAGTAACAGCTTTACTGTAACAATATTTTTAATTTGCTACACACAAAACACTTCAAAAAATGCTAGGCATGTTTAGAAAATATGCCTAGAATCGCTCTGAAATCTGTCTCAAAAAGCCTCTAGCGTTTTGCGGATCTGCTAGAGTTTTTTGGTGTGCACTGGGCCTATGTCAGTTTTGGACTGAATGAATCCCAGGATGTTACATCTCTTGGGAGCATTATTAATAAGGTTTATGCATAAGTGGCCAGTTGCGCCAAATAGCTACAACATTACAAATGGGACTCACCATCCCTAAGGCCCCATTCACACTAGAGCATTTCGGCGAAATCTCTTTTGAAAGTGCTAGTGTAATAAAACCCTATGTGCCCGTTCTCACTTGGGCGATTTGCATTAATTGTCATGATATCGCAGCTAGTTATGATGTTGGGATAATACAGAAGCCATATTTTCCCATTTTTATGCCTGCTGTGTATTATGTCAGGTGTGTATGTTGGCTAAAGCCAGGCTGGCTTTGGGGGAAGCTGTGATTGTCTGTATGACACAGGATGAAGTACTTTGAGTCTGTATTCAGTCCTCTGGAAGTTGGAAGCTGCTAATTGGATTGCCTGTCAGCCAGGAGATAGTACAAGTACATTTGCATCTGAAGGTGAACTCTTGTGAACAATAGAGCAGGAACTGCTAAATTGACTTGCTAGCTTCGGGTAAGGAAATGGCTCATTAGGCCACTAGCCAGTAACCTTTGATCTGCTGTGAAATACTGTCTCAGATGTACTATTGTCCTCTGGCTCACATAAGCTGCTACTGTGATTGTTTGTATGTCAATGAAACTACATGTGCATTCGGTTCCTCTGGATACAGGTAATTGGGTAACAACCCTCTATTCTGTCCTGGATCTTGCATTATTTTGAACTTTGCGTATATGTAAACAAGCCACTATACAATCCAGCCTAAATGAGTCTGGACAGTTGGAAGCTAACACAGGATTGTTTGAAGTTTACATATGACAGCCTTCTGGAAGTGTGTGAAGGGTTTTGAAATCTCAAAAAGATCAAAAGTGGGACAGGAAAAACCTTGGAAGTTTGCATATCACAGGATATGACAAGTATTCTGTGCAAACCTTCGGAGGCGGGTTGGACTTGTACCCCCAGGCCCCAAATGGGCCTATAAGAATCCGCACAGGTCCTTCACAACTCGTAGCTCCTCGGCGATAGCAAAGACGCTAGAGCTGCCCCGACTACTACTCTAGCTGCGTTCTCCCGCAAACAATGCTCCGTATATGCTGGTAACGTTTATTTCCCTTTTATTTTTGCAACCTGTCTTGTGTGTACCTTTGTAACTTTTATTTTGTAATTTTTACTTTGTTTTTGAAAATCTTTTGTATATATTATTTTCTGCATTTTTCCACTTTTTTCTGGAATATTAAATTGTTATTTAATAAGTTTGACTTCTGCTGTACTAAGCTAACGCTCATAGCCTAGAAGAGACTGCAGTGTAACTTGCGTTACAAAGTCAGTGCCTTATTGTGCCTTGCTACTGTACAATTGTACTGTGTGTGTGTGTGCGTGGCATTCCCGTATTCTGCCTAAAGCGCAAAGCTGACCCGAATACGAAAACGTGGATTGCGTGCAAATCGCTCGACAGCAGAGTGGAAGTGTCTAGTAACAGCTAGTGATGGCAGTGAGAAGTGTTCTGAGGGGTCACAGCCTTGTGTGAGCTCGACTAAGGCTGCTTCCCCTCTCGATCTGGTCAAACCCGCAGTCGGGTACCGTATCTGCAGGCTTGCCGCGGGGCCGGTTCCTGACATTAATTGCCGGTGATTAACGCAAATCGCCAAACACAAACACGTAGCCTGCACCATTTTCAGGTGATTTCCCGGCGATCGCGTTTCAGTGCTATAGAGGCACTAAACGCAAATGTGGAGAAATCGCTGCAGCGTCTAGTGATTTTTCCACGTGAAATCGCAGAAAAATCACTCCCGCAAGGTTTTGCGCTTTTAAGTGTGAATGGGGCCTAATGGATATTTAATCTATTATATATCAGGTAGAGAGCAACAAATGGAGTGAGACTCTGTGGTAGGAATGCGAATGCAATTGAAACAGCTGAAAACTAAACATAACTGAAATCGCAGTTTGGTGTTTTACAGTTAACATCAGTTACATAGTTACAGAGTTATTTGGGTTGTAAAAAGATGTACATCTGTCGAGTTCGCCCAGGATATAAGGTACAACACTGGCCTGCACCTTCACATATCCCTGCTGATCCAGGGGAAGGTCAAAAATCCTTACAAGGCATGTTCCAGTTAGCCCCAAAAGGGAGAAAAATTCCTTCCCGTCTCCAGGTAGCAATCTGATAAAATCCCTGGATCAAAACCACCGGGAGTTACCTAGTAGTTATAGTCATAAATGTCTTTCAATGCAAGGAAAGCATTTAAGCCCCCTTAAATGCAGATATCGAATTTGTTACCACCTCCTGTGGTAAAACATTAAACATTTTAATCACTCTTACTGTAAAGAACACTTTACAGTAACACTTTACTTTCCATGCACGGATCATGATCCCTAGTCCTTTGCACAAAGCTTCGGACAAAAAGCTCATCTGCCAAGCTTTTATATTGCCCTCTGATGTATTTATGTATAATTAGATCTCCTCTAAGGCATATTTTCTCTAGACTAAAGTAGCCCAGGCTACTGTAAAGAACCCTTTCCTAAATATTTAGCTAAAACTTTTTTTCCGCCATGCTCATATCATGTCCCCTAGTCCTTCGCACACACACCTTGTGACAAAAAGCTTATCTACCAAGCTTTCATATTGCCCAGTGATGTATTTATACATATTAATTAGATCTTCTCTACGGCACCTATTCTCCAGACTAAATAAGCCCATGTTATCTAACCTTTCCTGGTAAGTGAGACCTTCCATCCCTCTAATCAGTTTTGTTGCTCACCTCTGCACCTGCTCTAAAACTGCATTGTCCCTCCTGTAATGCGGTGCCCATAACTTCCATATTCCGTATACGGATTAATGGGGTTCTGCCTAGAGTGAAAAAACAAAACAAAACTGACACTTACCTGGGTCTTCTATCGCCCCTCTGTAGCTGTCATGTCCCGCGTCGTCCTCCTACGATCATCCGTTCCCTGCCGTCAGTCCCAGTCTAATTATTCTTCTATGTAGACTGTAGCTACGCGTGTCTCCAGGAGCTTACTGCGCAGTCGCAATACGAAAAAACCTTGTACTGCGTCTGCACAGTAAACTCCCGGAGACGCGAGCTGGAGTGCGCACTATTCGTCTAGATGGATGAATAACTGGATGGGAACAGTGGCGGGGTATGGTTGATTGTAGGAGGACGGCACGGGACATGGCAGCTACAGGGGGGCAATAGAAGCCCCAGGTAAGTGTGAGTTTTTTTTTTCCCCACCCTCCACAGAACCACTTTAAAGAGAGGTAAACAGCTGCAGCTGCTTGGCATTAAATACAATTATTCCACTTGTTGTTGACGAGGATTACCAAGTCCCTCTCCAAGTCTGATGTCCCAATCTGTATCCTATTTATTTTGTATGGTGCCAGACTGTTGGTACGACTAAAACGCATGATTTTACATTTTTCAACATTGAATTTCATCGATGTTGATATTTCTACACAATTTTGTATCCAAAAATAGAAACATGACTTTCTACTTCATATACTAGGTCATTCAAAAATAAATTTAAGAGAACTAGACCCAGTACTGACCCCTGTGAGACCCTACTGCTAAAAGTCACTCATTTTGAATATGATCCATTGACCACAATTCTTTGCTTTCTGCCCATTAGCCAGTTCCCCAGTTCCCTATCCATGGACACAGATTCTTCAAACAGATTATTTATAAATAAATATTACCATCAGCTGTACTGTTAGAAATAATGCACTGTTATGATGGCTAAAACTAATAAAGCAGAATGGGCAGCTGGTTGGCTCAGTGGTCAGCACTATTGCCTGGTAGCACTAGAGGTCTATTTTCAACTACAAACTAGGTAAGACATGATCTACATGGAGCTTGACTGCTGTCTTATTACTTTGGGGTTTCCTCCTGAAACCGTGCTGGTAGTTTAATTGGATCCCTCCAATTAGATTGAGTTCCCTGGACTGTGAATTGCTTGATGCTTGAATGTTGACCGAGCAAATACAGCAGCTGCTTGACCATATTCAGTCTGCATAAATGTGCAGATAATCACCATAAAATTCAGAAATACTTGCATTTCACCGAGCATCCATACTAGATACGCTATTGAAGAAACTATGCACTTTATTTTAAAACCCAGCCAGTTGCGTAACAACAGCCCCCCGGGTTCTCCTGAAATCAAAATGATCATAAGGCCCCCTGCAGGACCCCTCCACTTTTTCTTCCGTACGTAATGGCTAAGCAAAATTATGCAAACCCCTCCCCCAACCTCCTCTTTACGTTATCCAAAACTAACATTAAAGTTTAAGTCACGCAAAGACATTGTCAGAGTCTCAACTATAGGAACACTTACCATTGATAAACAAGTAGCTACTCTTGGCAAATCTCTTTGAAGAACATGTCTCTGTAAAAGACAATACAGTAAGGAAAGTTTAATACAGTAAAATATAACAGTAATATAATGCTTGTGGACAAATATCAGCAAAGTAGGTTTAGTTTCATGTTGCACATCTCTGGTTCATTGATTAAAATTGTCATGACTTTTATCAGAATTACACAAGTCATTTTGTAATGTTACATTTAAAGGAAACCAGAGCTGGAATAAAGTAAACGTTTTATACATACCTGGGGCTTCCTCCAGCCCCATGCGCACGGATCGCTCCCATGCCGCCGTCCTCAGTCTTCACCGTCTTCTGTACTGGGTCCCGTTACTTCCTCCAGTCGCGGCCAGTCTGATGCAAGTGAAGTGCTCTATTTACGTATCAGCCACCGAAGAGATACGTAGAGGGCGCGCTTCTCTAGCGCAGACTGGCCGAAACTGGAGCAAGTAACGGGACCCGGTACAGAAGATTGTAAAGACTGAAAACGGCGACATGGGAGCGATCCGTGCGCATGGGTCTGGAGGAAGCCCCAGGCATGTATAAAATGTTTATTTTATTCCAGCTCTGGTACATTTTAAGAGTTGTTATACTGTACAATAAGGCAAATCTACACAAGGTAGAACATACCATATGATTAATGAGTAAGGAGCAGTGAAGGAATTGTCAACGCGCCTATTCAGGCTGCAACTGAAATGATTACTAAGAGAGGTATTCAATGCCCCCCAGAGACTTAAATATACAACTTGAATTCAAAACAGATGCAAACTCAAACTATGCACTGACTAGACCCTAAAACTAAATCAAATTGAATGCAAACCGAAACACATGAATGCAGCTAGCCATAAGCAGACTTACATTTTTGTACAACAGGAGGAAATGGCAGCGCTTCCAAATGCCGGCTGCACCCAAATTGACCAGCTGAATAGATGTGCAGAGCCCATACCCGGGATAATTACACAACTTGCATTCAAAACAGATGCAACAAATGAAGGAGGTTAGCTTCCAATGAACAGTTTACATGCATTTGTTTCATCTGTTTTGAATGCAAGACGTGCATTCTTCACATCTATCCAGCTGGTCAATTTGGAAGCAGCCTGCATTTGGAAGTGCTGCCATCTCCTCTTGTTGTACAAAAATGAGTAAAGAGCAGGGTCGGTTCTAGACTTTTTGGCGCCTGAGGTAAACTTTAGAAGATGCCTCTTCCCCCACCCCCACCCCCCATTCGGAGATCTATTGGAAATCTGTTCCTAGTGTGTGGTACACATCAGATAGATTCCGGTCAGATTCGACCTTACAGGCATCTGACAGAAATCTAGCTGGTGGTCGAATCTGCAGCAAATCTATCAGTGTATGGCCACCTTAAGAGTTAAGAGCTAATTCTCTTTTTTTTTTTTTATGTTTAACTAGGTTTTAACCTTTCTCTAATAATAGTTACAGCATCTGTATGACTATGAGTAAACAGTTCGTATAAAAATACTGCATTAATTCAAGTTTTATATCTTTATTAATAAGCCTATATCGTATAATTGTTAGTTTGTTTTACCAGCATCCTTTTCACATTTTGTATAAAGTTCTTCAATGTTCCATTGGTGTCCATAACCAGCTCCTCCTGGAAAATTAAAAACAAAAACAGCAATAAATGCATTATTTATGTGTTTAGTAATCGTTCTCATCTGCTCAATCTATGTTTTCAGAACTTCTCACAAGCTTTTGGAATTTACTTCAAAGATGCATTCTTCACTTTCCAACACTTGAAACCTTAAATCTAACATTTTCAGGCAACTAATTAAGCTATTATGAAGCGAGAGCTCACCCAGCGTAACCCCACCCTGAGGTAGTCCGGAAGTACCCGACAAAACTAGTAGGCGTCTGCATGCCGTTCTCCGCTGCTCCTGCTGCCGACCCTTTGCCTCAAGCCTGCTTCTGTGTGCTTCGTAAATATGCTTTCATGCCTGATAGCAATATGACTTACTTGTGTTGCCTTCTAAGAATCCAAGCTGGAGAACTGTCGTCCTAATGAGGAATTGTTGTTAAGTGGATGTTGCTTGCAGATTTAGGATTAAGTTCCCGTATACTGCTAAATCCCCAATTGGTACCACCTATGTGACTGGCCGGCATGTATGTGTGGTGAGAGAAGAGGTGTGTTTTTTTATTAACAGTGCTGTTATTTTTTCATGTTCTCCCACGTACAATCGACTGCGATTGTTCGTATGTTCACTTATATGTTTGACAAATAAATCCGTGTTTTTTCACATTGTTGGCTGGCTAAGCACTTTTTTCTCATTTAGTCTACACGACAATGGTGTGCCAGCCAGGGCATGCCCCTACAGTGGCTAAAATTACTGTGTAAAAAAGGTGAATCCTTCATAACCCCCCCCCCCCCCTTTCTCCTATAACTAAAGTAACTAATTAAGCCAACCTAGGTCATTAAGTACGGCTACGCTCATTACTGAAGAGGTGCACGCCCCTGATCTTCAATCTAACAAGCCATTCTCTGATTTTTTTCAGGAGGTCCATAAGCAGTAATAGGGGCCCAGAGGAATTGTCGTGGGAAGCCTCTACAGGATCCAGAGGCTTCCCTCTTCGTAGGTAAATATGTGGTTTTTAACCCGGGGTTCACCTCAGGTACACTTTAAATACTAGAGATGGCCAACCGGAGTGAAAATAAGAGGTTACCCACCCGGGTCTCTGCATTCCTTTTTCTCGGGTCTCTGCATTCCACTGACCAGATCTCTCTTTAGTGGGAGGCACCTCTAGCTACTTAATACTGAGGCTTCCTAATACTAAGGGGCAAGGGAAATAAAGTGACAGCTGGGACAGCCTGTACACTTGCAGTGCAGTTTGGTGGGGGTTTAGGTTCATGAGGGGCGAAATCTAAGCTGCCAGGACATCTGTTCCTATAGGCTCCTGTGATGTAAATCAGGGCCTGCCTGGTTGGATAATAAAGACTAGCAACTGATGCTATTGTACAGTCCTAGCTCCACCATATATTTGAGAACAATATTGTCAACAGTCAAGTGATACCACTTAATAGTTGCTCAGGATTAGCAATACACAGGCTAACTACAGTTGTGCAACATACAATTATACAAGGCCTCTACAGTCAGAATGTGAGCTGTGTGACCAGCTTAACAGAAATGCAAAGCGAGTAAAGCCATTAAATCAAACAAAATATTCTTCTTACTATGTTTGCATCTGATTCGAATAGGTTGTTGGTGGTGCAGCTGGTGACTTCCTAGTTGTGGAGACAAAATATTAATTCAAAGTGAAAAATCCAAAGGACAACTGAATACCATGAATTATCTGTAAGAAAAACAGATCAAAATACACCTAGAAACCCATTCACATCTATGAGTGCTCAGTTTTTATCATTCAAACACATGGAATTTGACTTCAAACACATGGCATTTGACAGGCAGATGCACAGGTTTGTATAGTGGAACAAGAAAGAATTTGAATCCCACTTTAAATATTAAAAAGGATGGATAGGAATATGGAAATCTGCATAAAGTTGCCTGGCTTCCCTGCTGATCCTCTGCCTCTAATACTTTTAGCTAGAGACCCCGAACAAGCATGCAGCAGATCAGGTGTTTTTGACATTATTGTCAGACCTGACAAGATTAGTTGCATGCTGGTTTCTGGTTTAATCATTTTTATTATTATTATTATTATTTAGTATTTATATAGCGCCGACATATTACGCAGCGCTGTACAGTATATATATATATATATATATATATATATATATATATATATATATATATCTTGTCACTAACTGTCCCTCAAAGGAGCTCACAATCTAATCCCTACCATTGCCATATGTCTATATTATGTAGTGTAAGTACTGAAGTCTAGGGCCAATTTTAGTAGGAGCCAATTAACTTATCTGTATGTTTTTGGAATGTGGGAGGAAACCGGAGTGCCCGGAGGAAACCCACGCAGACACGGAGAGAACATACAAACTCTTTGCAGATAGTGCCCTGGCTGGGATTCGAACCAGGGACCCATCGCTGCAAGGCGAGAGAGCTAACCACTACGCCACCGTGCTGCCCGGACTGCAGACACAGACACGACTGCAGCAAAAGAGAGCAGCAGAGCTGCCAGGCAACTGGTATTGTTTAAAAGGAAATAAATATGGCAGCCTCCATATACTGTACCTCTCACTTCAGTTGTCCTTTAAAGTGTACCAGAGACCATAGAAAATATAAGTTTTATACATACCTGAGGCTTCCTCCAGCCCCATCCGCATGGATCGCTCCCACGCCGCTGTCCTCATCCTTCTCCAGCTCCGGTCCCGGGTCTCATAACTTCGGAGAGTTACGTAGAAGGCACACGTTAGAGAGATACGTAGAGGGTGCACTTCTCTTGCGCAGACTGGCCGCAACTGGCTGAAGTTACGGGATCCGGTACCAAAGAGGGAGAAGACTGAGGGCGACGTCGTGGGAGCGATCCATGTGCATGGGGCTGGAGGAAGCCCCAGGTATGTATAAAACTTTTATGTTCCATGGTCTCTGGTTTCCTTTAACGGACACCCGAGGTGAAAATAAACAAATGAAATAAACAATTGTATCTATCCTCCTTCTCCTCAAAATGACTTTTTAAGATATTCCACAGTTTAATTTTATATTTTAATCTATTTTATATGTTTTTAAGTTTTTCCCGTTTTATTGTTTTTGCTCAATGACACATTCATTGAAGTATGCCAGAGCTAAAATCTATAACTATTGACCTTTTTTATCTCTTTCCTGCTCTCAGAAGCCATTTTCTGCTAGGAAAGTGTTTTATAGTTGTAATTTCTTATCAGTGAGGGTCACACTGTAGTCTGACCCAGTCCTGACTCAGACAGGAACTGACACTTGCATACCTGATATTTAACAATTTCAGGCAGAGAAAGAAAAATAGGAACACAGCATAGTTATTTGTGTCCTAGGCACTATACATACACATGTTCTTTGTTACAGCTGATACAAATCCTGCACTAAACCTGCAGTGTGTCTACCTGCTGCTTTCATGAAAGCAGACATAGGGTTAACATCCTATGCTTAAAAATTAACAGCTCTGGCAGAGGAGATTCCAGAGCTGACACAGCTGAAGAGATCAAATTGCACTAGTGATTAGTCACAGATGAGGGGGGGGGGGGGTGTTAGACAGTCTAAACTCTCTAAATACATTCAGAGTGCATTTCTCTATGTTTTTTTTCTGTCCTGTGCAAGAGTTCAGGTCCACTTTAAGCAGTTCTCTACCTCCACTGTACCTGTGTACTGGAGTGTGTGAGTATCAGCAGACCCTTCAGCTGACGTAAATGCAGTACTGCTGCAGGCAGTGTGTGCATTAAGGCGGTGGTCTTTTGACCAACGAGGAGTGGATAAACAAGAGGCATAACTACAGAGGGAGCAGCTTCTGGAATCGCTATTGGAATAGCATGTGTTATATGGAGTGTTTGTTCATTTTTCTAGTTGCACTGTGTTAAAGAACAAGCGACACCCATGCTAACCTAGAAATAAAAAACACATATATAAGTAGATAAATAATACTTCTACTTACATAACAGATGTATTGTGCTATCAACGTAATGATTCCTGTAAATTTTATAAAGGAAAAGCAGAGAATCCTATTCTAGGCAGTGGTCATCTTGCCAAGCTAATGCTGACATCATATCCTCCCTGACTCTTGTTTCCCCCACTCCCTTCTCTTGCTCATTGTGTATTCATTAGCTGCCCTCTTCCCAGAGTCTTCAGACATTCCCACTGAGGTGTTTACTAACAACTGCACTGTCTTTTTTTTATTTACACATCCAATCACTGAGTCACCTCAGCCTTGCTTGTAAACACAAGTAATCAGAGGGTGTTTCTGATAAGCAGCAAGGCAGGGAAATAAATGAAAGAGGAGGAATATATTATAGATAAAAAGAACTCCCAGAATTCAACTCTTTGGCACTGTTTGGCACTAGGGCCAGTGCTCCTAAAGTATGTGATAACTAAAAACCATAACAGCAGAAAAAGTTTTGCAAGTTTTGAATGTAGGATTATCATCTTTATCACTTAATACACTCAGACTAGTTGCTGTTTAAATTTGATTTTTATGGTGACAATACCGCTTTAACATGTGTTCTTGCTTGATAGGGGAAACAGTGCCTGTTGGCCTATCTGCTCTCAGCCGCCAAACTACATAACTGGATACTATTTCTAGCAGTTTAAATGCTGGTTTTTTTGTTGTTGTTGTTGTTTTTTTTTTTACTAATTCATGAATTTTGTTTGGCTGGTATGTGTTATTTCACCTGAAGAACAAAACTGACCTGGCATACTAGGAATTAGAGATGGGCCGAACGGTTCGCCGGCGAACGGTTCCACGCGAACTTCGGTGGTTCGCGTTCGCGTCCCGCTGGCGAACCTTTACTGCCTTGTGAAGCACTGCCACCTTCTCCTGCTGTACTTACTGTAAGTCAGGGGTCTCAAACTCAATTTACCTGGGGGGCCGCAGGAGGCAAAGTCAGGATGAGGCTGGGCCGCATAAGGAATTTCACAATCGCGGCGCATCACCGCCTCTGCCTGCCCCTCTCACTCTTCCTTCACAGAGAGGGGCGGGGAGAGGCGGCGATCCGTGCGGCGATTGACATCAGGAGGGGCAGAGCTGAAGCTGAAAGCTCTGCCCCTTCTAGGAAATGCCGGCGAATTGCCCCCCGGGCGATTTGGGGGCTCTGCAGCCCTCGTTTAGCGGCGGGGATGCGGCGGATTACTTGGGAGCACTGAAGCGAACTATAAGGAAGCTTTTGCCAGCGGGGGCCACAAAATAATTTATCAAGGGCCGCAAATGGCCCTTGATAAAGTGATCTTTGTACAGCAGGAGACATTGGCAGTGCTTCCAAACAGAGGCTGCACCCGAATTGACTACCTGCAATAGATGTGCAGAGCTCCACAATTGTGGACTAAAATACACAACATGCATTCAAAACAGGTACAGCAAAGGAGGATAGTATAGTATAAATAATATGTGCACAAATTATTCCCTACTAGACTTCCCCACGGCGGTGACGGGTCCTCTCGGGGAAGACCTACCGCTAGTCTAACAATAAAAACACGATTTTTTTTCTAGTGCTGCTAGTCATAAAATTGTATACACATTTCCCTCAAACAGACATCAAACAAATGACAGCGCTCATAGGCTGCAACTGAATTCGAGACTAACAGAGGCATGCAGAGCCCCACAGGGATAAATACATGCCTTGAATGCAAATCAGATGCAAATCTGATTTGCATTCAAGGCATGTATTTAGCCCTGTGGGGCTCTGCACGCCTGTGTTAGTCTAAAGGCCCATACACACGTCGGATTTCCGCGGACGGGTCGTTTGAACGTCCCGTCGTTCGCCCGCTAAATCGGGCGTGTGTACAGACTGTCGTTCGCTTGATAAGAGTGAGTTTGAGCGATCCACCGGGCGGATCGCTCAAACTCACTATTATCAAGCAAACGACAGTCTGTACACACGCCCGATTTAGCGGGCGAACGACGTAACGTTCAAACGACCCGTCGTTCGCGAAAATCCGACGTGTGTATGGGCCTTACAATTCAGTTGCAGCCTATGAGCGCTGTCATTTGTTTGATGTACTGTAAGTGATCGCAACATAGGGGAACAGTAATTCATGGCTCATTTTACTCTGGAAGAAATGTACTTTTTATATGTACGTGTTTACATGTGTTCTAAATTTTACAATTGTTTTCTGATAGTTGTCCTTTAAGTGTTTTCAGATCAATAAACCCATAATAAACGAACTGGATTGCTTCTTCCCTTATATAAACGTGTCTGATTCTATAGCATACATTCACTCTTTCCTATATACCAATTTTTTTTTCAGTTTCTTTTAACAAAGCATAATGTGATGTAAAATGGCACAGATAACCCCCATGCCAATGTTCTCTTACCTCAATTTTTTGTATTTCTGACATGATTTCATCTTTGCTTGGCATACCCTAAAAAACAAGGTTGAATAGGTTTTAAGTGCATGTTACCAACCCCCCCCCCCCCCCCCCAAAAAAAAAGATAGTTTTTACATACAGCAGACTGATTACACAAGTTTTCATTTATAGTAATTCAGGTCCCTATGCTGGAATAAATACGGCAGCTGTTACATTCTTTATGACCACTTCCTGATCTCACAAAATCCTTCAGAACTGATATAAGCCTCCCACATACAAAAAAACTGAAAAAACACCCTACCTGACCTCTAACTTCCACTCCCACCCTCTCCTGCACGCCTAGCCCTAATCCCCCCCTCCCCGCCAGTAATTGCCGCCCTCTCCGCCGCAAGGATAAAACAAAAAACGGAATTTTTAGGGTGCCCCCCATAGGCACTGGGAGATAATTTGGGCACCTTGGCGCCCGCTATTTATTAGGCACCGCTGGCGTCCAAATTTTACCTCATTTACATTATTTCAATGGGAGCAGCATATAACAGCAGGCACCCACATTTCATGCTACCAGCAGAGGAGGTTAAAAATGTTGTGAATTCTCCCTGCTGACATTGGTGTAACAACCAACGACCCCTGCGACCCCTGCCATCGTAGGGGGGCCT
The DNA here is from genome assembly GCF_040937935.1 of Hyperolius riggenbachi. NCBI lineage: Eukaryota > Metazoa > Chordata > Amphibia > Anura > Hyperoliidae > Hyperolius > Hyperolius riggenbachi. Next base: position 346,196,294 of record NC_090648.1, on the reverse strand, counting down.
GGAGGCTTTGGGGCCCCTCCTCCTCCCTCTCCCCAACTGCAAGTGCAGCCAACTCAAAAAAACAGTTCCCGCCACTCCTGCCATGAAGAGTAGTGAGTAGCAGGAGCGTGCACCATTTTTTTTTACAGCTGCCAGACGCTGCTTCACAACAGAACACTCTGCTGCCATTCGCCGGCTCCCGATCACGTGACCCCTGCATGTGGTTCAGGGACCAAGGGGGCCCCATGCCATCATTTTTGCAGGGGCACTTATTAAGTCTAGTTACACCCCTGCCTGCTGACATCACCAGGATAGCAGCTTCCATGCAATGACAGTGAAAATGTGCTGTAATAAGCATGCAGGTTGCTGCAAGATAGACATAATGCCACATTTATTTTAAAGGACAGCTGAAGTGAGAAGAATATGGAGGCTGCCAAATTTATTTCCTTTTAAACAAAACCAGTTGCCTGGTGGCTCAACTGATCTATTTGGCTTCAGTAGTGTCCGAATAACACCATAAACAAGCATGCAGCTAATCTTGATAGTTCTGACAATAATGTCAAAAACACCTGATATGCTGCATGCTTGTTCAGGGTCTTTGGCTAAAAGTATTAGAGGCAGAGGATCAGCAGGACAGCCAGGCAACTGGTATTGCTTAAAGGGACATATGTACGGTAGCCTCTATATCCCTCTTGCATCAGGTGTCCTTATGTATGCATAAATCAAAGGTTTGGTTGCAGGATAATCCAATAGCATAGCTTCCAACCGTGCCTTTTTCAGAGGGATAGTGGCTCTTTTGAAACCAAATCCCTCTGTCTCTCTTTACACCTTATCTGTATCTATTGTAAGGCAAGTTTTACACTAGGACGTTGTATTGTGTAGTGTTATATCTTGCACATCAAGCAATCAAATACATTTGCGGTGCCACGCAATGTATACAGGCAAAGAAGCAACTGATCAACATGCACGTTTATTGATTGTGCGCATCAACCGTTGTGATTGTAGCAATGCACTGCATGTCCTGCATTGTAACAACAGGATCACTTTCACCACATCGCAACTCATGAGGTGGGAATGAGTTCATTGAAAAAGGGCGCTGGGGAAATTTAGGCACTGGAAATAGCTGCTAGTGGATTATTGGTAAAATTACTGATATTCTACGATTGTACAGTGGTAATTTCGATAGTAAAATATCAGTAAATTTTACCGATATTTTACTAACGCCAAACTTAACCCTATTCTCACACACAGCCTTCCTTCTACCGATGCCTAACCCTAACCCCCCCCCCCCCCATTGATGCCTAATCCTAACCCTAGCCGATCCCCCCACCAATGCCTAACCATATCTGACACCCCCCAACTCACCCTAACCGATTCTTCCACCGATACCTAACCCTAGCCAATCTCCCCACTGATGCCTAACCCTAACTAACCCGCCACCGATGCATAAAGTTAACATATCCCCCCCCCCCCCACACACACACATACACACACACACAATATCTAACCCTAAGCCCCCTCCCCCGCCACAAACCCACCGATTATTGTGCTCATCACTATAAATGGAAAGTTTGGTAGCCCCATAGGAACCCATGTTAACATTTTCTGCTTCCATGTGAACTGCTCATGGAATTTGAATTGCACCACGTTACAGTGCACAAACCTGTGTCAGTTACACTGCAATGTGTCAGTGTGAAATACCCTTACTCTAATTTATGTCAATATATGCATTTCTCTGCTTAAAAAAAATGTGTATATGTGTCTCCAAACTTTATTCTTACTCTCTAAACTAATATTTTGTTTCTAATTGCTAACATAAATGACAAGTAGTAAGAGATATGAGCACCAGTGTAGTTTTTATAATGAAAATATGTCTTTTGTTCATTAATTATTTGTGGTATGTATGACTAGAGGTGTGGCACAGAGTTGTCTTAAAGGAGTGCTGTAGGGGGAAAAAGAGTTGAACTTATCTGGGGCTTCTAGTGGTCCCCCGCAGATGTCCCGTGCCCGCACAGCCACTCCAGTCCCCGCCTCCGGTTCACTTCCGGAATTTGCAACTTTAAGGTCGGAAAACCAATGCGCCTGCGTGGCCGCGCCCTCCCACTGACGTCACCTGGAGTTTATTGCGCAGGCCCAGTAAGCAGTACGCTCCTGGTGACATTAGCGGGAGCGAGGACACGGCCGTGCAGACACAGTGGTTTTCAGACTTTAAAGTCGGAAATTCCAGAAGTGAACTGGAGGTGGGGACTGAAGCATCAGTGAGTGGCTGCATGGGCACAGGATGTTTGCAGGGAACCATTAGAAGCCCCAGGTAAGTTCAACTCTTTTTCCCCCTGCCCCCCTACACTAGTCCTTTAAAGGAAACATCAGGGTAATTTTAAAAAAATCAGATCTGGGGCTTTGTCCAACCCCTGGAAGCCTATGCGTCCCTCGCTGCAGCTCCACTCCAAGCCGGACTCCCAATGTCCTCTCCATAGCAAGCACTCAGGCACTACGCATACGCAAGTGGGCAGCAGAAGTACTGCGCCTGCGCACAACACTCCCGGCTACAGGAGTGCAAGTGGCGTGGCATATCCAGCACGCGCTGGACTAGACGTTGGTGACATGCAGGCGTAGTATGTCTGGGTCAGAGGACATGTGCACTGACTACATCTTCCGCGCGTACTCCTGCAGACTACTGCACGTGCGCCGACCCCACTGACCAGGATTTTGGAATTGGCACATTTACATCTAAACAAAGACAGCTGCTGGGCCACAGGACGTACGTTAAGCCCTTCTCACACACACAGGGCATCAATTACAGAATAATTTAGGGCTAAGGTATCCTTTAAGGGTGCCCCTCTTTCCTATCTCAAAATGCTGAGCAAAACCTCTTAAAACACACCTTTTCAAACAGGTGTTTGAATTATGTGTTATAGTTAGCATTGGAGGCTCACTGCCTCATCTGCTAACGCCTCTGTCTCCTATCCTAGTATCTCTACCCCAATACCCTCTAAATTGTAAGCTCACAAGGGGAGGGCCCTCCCTTCTAAATTGTAAGCTCGCAAGGGAGGGCCCTCCCCCTAGTGTTTGTTTCTGCTGTATTGTAATTTATCATATGAACATGTACCAGTATTGATGATGTCTCTAACCACACATCAACTATGTATGTATTTGTATTTGTATTGCTGGATGTCCTTATTGTAGTGTGTGTTGAACTTCTCATGTATCTATGCTTCCCACTATTTGTTTTGCATCATGTACAGCACTACGTAAGATGTTGTGGCTGAATGATAAATGATTATAAAATCTTCATATAATACAAGTTTCATAAACATGGAATATCATATCAGAATACTGAAAATGAGAAAATTATATTTTTAATTACCTTCTCTAATGAACACAGAAATTCTATCAGAATAACTGATACACTTGACTTGTTTTCATTCTGTCAAATGAAACAGAGACATACAAGTGAAAAGATGATGAGAACCACAATACAAAATTAAACTGTGAACTTAAATGTATGTTTTGATTAGGAAAAACAAATGCCTTAGTTTAGATGTAAGCAAGGTTTTTCAGCAAATTGTTCTTATGTGAATGTGCATCAATTGCTCAGAAAATGCCATATGGGTGTGTCAGTGTTTGCTGCAACCACATTTTGTACATTGCACAGAAACCGCTGTTAAATTACTCATTGTTGGATGGGTAAATGAAAAAAGGGCGCCAGGAAAAAAGGCCCCGGCTGGATAACAAATTTGCCCCGATGGATAACAAATCTCACTAAAGATAAACATTGCCAACAAAATTGGTTAACAATAATTACCGTTTTAAAATAGAAGGGAGATGAAAACAAAAAAATATTAAAGCGGAACTGAAATATATAAAAAAAAAAAAAAAGTGTTTGACTTACCTGGGACTTCTTCCAGCCCCTTGCAGCCTTCCTGTCCCGCGCCATTCCTCCACAATCCTCTGTTCTCCTGCCGCCAGCTACTTTCTGTACTGTCGTACCATCGACTTGTAAGAGGCCGGCAACGGGCGGAGAACTGAGGATCGTGGAGAACCCGCATGGGACAGGAAGGCTGTAAGGGGCTGGCAGAAGCCCCAGGTAAAAGAAACTCTTTGTTTTTTAAATTTCAGTTCCGCTTTAACTTTAAAAATCATTACATAATGCAACAATACAGCTTAGCATAACCTTACTCTCACACAGAACCCTCTCCTGGTGGTGCCTAACCCTATACACCCCCTTGGTGGTGCCTAACCCTAACCATCCTCCCTGGTGGTGACTATTCCTAACCATTCCCCCCTGCACTAATACCCTTACACACATAGAAATTATATTATATAATGTGACAATAACTATAACGTTGTAAGTTTTTAAAACGATAACATATTTCAAAAACTTTAATGCTCTAATGTTGTTAACGATATATATTCTGCTTTGTATTAACGATAAATGCATTAGAGTCTATGGCTGCACCCTTTTCGTCCACTAACCGCCGGTGTCGTTTTTTTTTTGCTACTGTTGGATGGGTTTGCAAAGCTGTCCTACCTGACAGAAGTCAGTGAGCTATCTAAACTCCTCCCCCATCTAATCACTGCCCACATGAGGTAATCAGGGAAGAAATAGATTGGGGCACTAGCTAGGCTTTGGCTCTGAGCAGAGAGAAGACCCAGCAGAAATGAAAATAGTCTACTTAAGTTTAATATTATTTTTTTCATCTACTTTTTTGTACTATATCAATGGCAAGGTGCTGAAAAGTTATTCTGTAGATAAGAAGAAAAATTATCTCCGGGGGTCATAGTGTACTGAATGCAGTACAACATAGTGGGACAATAGTGTACTGGGTCATAGTGTACTGAATGCAGTACAACAGTACTGCATTCAGTACACTATCAACCTCTCACCACTCCTAAACCACGCCTGCTGGGTGGAAATCTACTGCCGTATCTTACCACCCTTTCAATTTATGAACTTTCCAAAACTGGTCTGAAGTTAATTCTTCAAACATGTTCTTAGGAACAGATCACTGATACTGAACATTTAATCAAAGTGTTTGAACCTTCTGAAAAAAATTTACCTGTTTATGGCTTACCGTTATAAAATTCTTCCAGGGTATTGGAACTTTAGCATTACATAGGCATGAACATCCATCACTTAGGGCCCTTTTCCATTGCTAATGTGATGCTAATGCAGCTACCTCGCCGCATCTCATCACTTCCGCTGCCGTTCGCGTCACTTCCGCATCGGCAGATGCAGAAGGTTATGGAGGTAACGGCGGGCGGATTCTCGGATTGCTCCGCAGGCAATGCACGCAATAGAAACTGTTCTATTACTGTGCATTGGTTTCAGGAAACCCGTAGTGCGATAGGGCTATGCAGCCGCATCGCATTGCATGTATTGGAAATGGGCTCCTAGTCACTGTACTGCTCAAACTCCTCATCAATACAATTATCCTTCATATTTTTAAGCTAGCCTATACCGAACAGAAATTTTCCAGAGTGTGTGAACACTTTGATCAGGTCGGCCTGTAATCTTTTGGTTGCCATCTATCTGGTCAACTAATTTATGTTCAGTTTTAGACAGCTTAATATCCATCAAAGGCATGATTGTTCTTCAGGCAGCTGGATTGATTGACAGCTGAATAGTTTTGGATCGTACTGAGCAGTACAAATGTTTGCGTTTGCTGCAGTACAATTGATTTTTGGGCAGAAATCTAATTAAGATCAATGCTGCAATGTAATTAATCAATCTTTTCTCAACTTGTCACATTTTTAATTGGAGAGAATGGGAATTTGTATAATTGGGCCTTTGTAGACCTTTGTATAGCTACCTTACAAAGCTGCCTAAATTCCTCTGTATAATATTTTTGTTCTGGGTCTCTGAGTACTTCCAAAGATGAGTGAATCCGTACTGGGCATGCGCAGTACTCGGAAACATGAAGACAGGAGCTTTAAACGGGGGCCTGGTGGTGGAATGAGGGTAAGCAGAGAGGAACGGAAAGACTCCAAGAAATTCAGAGCCTTTCCTCCTCTTATTTGAGTTTTCAACTTTTTTGTTTTAAAAGGTTACAATTGCCCTTTAAGATCATATTAGACTAAAACCCTCCTCCTGTGTCATGTTTTGTGACTGCTTGACTTGTATTCTACAGTCCTTACTAACGTATTCCATAGAACTGTTTAATATGTAGGTAATTCATGAATAAATCATATAAATAATATAGTAGTAATAATAATAGGGAATCAATGTAAACACATTACATCCGTCTCTGTTTCCCAGCACTGGAAATTATGTCATGTTGAAGTGAAATAGACATAAAGGTTCTATCTTTATTAGGTTTTTCCATAGAACTATAATGGACATAAACAGCAAGATTCTATAAATGAACGACTCACCAATGCTTTTTCAAGGCAACTCATTTCTTTTGAGGAGTCTTCCTCATGACTGCCAGTTGGAATGTAGTAAGATCTGGACGGAGCTGTAATACATAAAAGATGCTACGTTAGCAATTAGGTGACTATTTCAGAATGGGAGCTGCACAAACTCACTGTTTGGTCATCTGATCTGTTGTGCAGCTTGTTCTGTTCTGCAGTGAGGGAAGGGGTGATGATCAAGAGAACCTCAGTGCTGACAATTGAAAGGAAGTTCCTTTAATTAGGATAGGGGTTGGGAAAGAGTGATCCATGCCACTGAATGGCTGAAAGGGAGGCCAACAATATCAGCGGGACACCTTTAAATACAGATGTAAAAATGTGTATGTACAAGGGTTTATATACCAAACCGCTAATGAGGTAATTATTATCCTTGTATCCTTAATAAAGTTGAAATAAGACTAAGGCCAAATTCCCAGTGCGTTTTGGTGCGGTGTAATGGCTGCGGTGTAATGCGGCTTTCCGTGCTACAATGCACCACCTATGTGGCGTTTAGAGTGCAGTGGGAGTGTTATATATACAGTAAGTAGTATAGTGGGTTGCAGCACTGTAACGCAGTGAATGCAGTGCATTACTGGAAAAGGTGTGCTTTTAACAGTACAGGTGAAGCATACTTTTCATTGACTGTATGCTTCACTATATTCGACACAACACAAGCGTAATGTGCGGCGCCGCTGTCCCAATCCATTGCATTGCATTCCTGCTGTCACAGGGAATGCAAGTGCCACTGTGAACGTGGCCTTTTGGCTGGATAAAGGACAACTGACTTGATAGGGATATGGAGGATGTCATATTTATTTCCTATACCAGTTGCCTGGCTTCCTGCTGCTCTTTCATGCTTTAGTAGTGTCTGAATCACACAACGAAAACAAACATGTGGTAAATGCAGTCAAATTAAGTCAAATATCTGATATGCATGCTTGTTCAGGGCCTATGGCTAAAGGTATTGGAGGCAGATGATCAGCAGGACAGCCAGGCAATGTCCATTGTTTAAAAGGAAATAAATACCACAGCCTCCATATTCCTCTCACTTCAGTCATCCTTTAACACAGGGGGGCGATTGTACTGAATCGCCAGTGCAGTGTCACCCTATGAGGGTGTTCCCACAGCAGCATTTAGCTTTTTAGAAAATCTAGCTACAAGTAGCATTTTTAGAAGCAATTCAGCTTCAAGGAGTGTGAAAAACGTACATTCCTTTTAAAATCGCTCTGAAAATCACATTGCAAAATCGCAATCGCTAAGTGCTTGCTGACTGGGTTTTGCATTGTGAACAAAGCCTAAGGCTAGGGCCACACTAGCTCCGGGTGCGGGACGCATCCGCGGTCCGGGCTCCGATTTTCAAAAACCGGAACGCAAACGGATCCGTTCTGCCTTTTTTTGCAGCACACGTTCTGGATCCGTTTGCGTGTTTTTTTCTTCCTAGAGGGGGTAATAGCCACAATGGGAGGCGGCGGGCAAAGCGGCGGACAGGGGGTTCGCACCCCCCCCTTGCTCAACTGGGTGCCCCCGTCCCCGCTCCCCCTCCAGCTCACCCATAATGTAATAAATTGTACCTAAGGAAGTTCGGCAAGCCGGGCACTTCCGCCCACACCGCTCAAGTCACTTCCTGCAATGCCGCCCTCTGTATTTCAGTGGGCGGCATCGCAGAAAGTGACTCGAGCGGTGTGGGCGGAAGTGCCCGGCTCGACGAACTTCCTTAGGTACAATTTATTACATTATGTGCGAGCTGGAGGGGGAGCGGGGACGGGGGGCACCCAGGTGAGCAGGGGGGGGGGGGGACCCCCCTGGCCGCCGCTTTCCCCGCAGCCCCCCGTCCTGGCTGCTACCCCCTTCAGCATGGCGGCCCCATCCTTCACCAAGGGACACTGGAAACTGATCCGTTTCCAGTGTCCCAAAATGTCAGTGAAGAGGGAGGCCCGTTTCTCCATTGATTTTCACTACCCGTACGTGTATACGGGTCCGTGAAAAATGCTGCAAGTCCGGACTCTGCGTTCCGGGTTTAAAAACGTATTCCGCGGATCACACGCGGATACGTTTTTAACTTGAGTGTGTACTGTTCCTATTTTTAACATTGGTATCCGTGGCTCAGTTTTTTGTCCGGGACAAAAAACGTAGCACGGATACGTTTTTAAAGCAAGTGTGAACTAGCCCTAACTGTGAAAAACAAAGCTTGCTTCACAACGCTCAGCATTTAAAAACTTTGGAGAAGGTGCTGAAATGTGTGGCCACATTTATTTTACAAAAACATAGCAAATTAAACATCTGCACTCTTATATTGGATTACCCAACAGTTGCCTTGCATAGTATCAGGGACTATAACTAAAAATCAAGAAAAATGGTTTCAGGCGACATCCCTTAATGATTGTTTTTATCTAGAGGAAGTCATGTTAGCTAAATCAGTAATAGAGTATCTAAATTCTAAGAAGACTACATGTTTTTGAAAAGAAGTTTCGGTACTTATCCGTTAGCCGGGCGCATCCTCTAGGTGGCGACAAAACTCCACCAAAGTTACATCTTTCCCTACTATCCATGTCGGCCTGGAGGGAGAATAGTAATTAGCGCCACCTGCCGGATGCGCCCGGCTAACGGATAAGTACCGAAGTTTCTAAGTGAAATATTAAATTTGCATATTAACAATCTTTGTATAACGTCTGAATTTGTCGTGTTTGAGGAAAGCCACCGCATTTTTTTTTTCATTATAATAGTTTTGTCATATCCTGGGCACCCCTTTGTATCTAAGCGAACGTATACCATAGTGAAATTATATTTGCACGCAAAGGCAGCTATGTTAACAAAACAAAACATTTTAAAAAACAGAAAAAATACCTGTTGAGGTCACTGTTTGTAACTCACTTCAGAGTATCATAAGGAAGGTTAATTTGGAATGATTTTTTTTCAAGATTTTTAGCTAAAGGGAACCTGAAGTGAAAGCATATGAAGGTTGTCATATATACTAGTTGCCTGACAGTCCTGCTGTTCTTTCTGGCATCAGCATGATATCTGAATCACACACCTGAAACAGGCATGTGGTTAATCCAATCAGACTTCAGGTGGTATGGCTACAAGTATTAAAAGGCAGATGATCAGCAGGACAGGCAGGCAATTTGCATTATTTCAAAGGAATTAATGTATCAGCCTCCATATCCTTCTCACTTCAAGTTTCATTTAAGAAGTATTACAAATTCTCAGGAATTATAGTTAATAAATATAATGAATTCTCTATGCTAATATCTCAATCATTGGATACTTACCAATGCAATAGATTGCAGCTACCACAAGAGCTGCCGCAATCATCTTTGCTTCTTGGTATCCTGCAGAGTAGGAATACCAGATAGATGCAGTTGCTGAGGGTTGGTCACTTTATATACATTTCAGCTAGTCCGTAAAGGTAATACTGATTAAACATATTTCAGGAGTGGTAATATGACACCACAATTATATTGAAAGATAAGAACTAGTATCTGTAATCATGATCCTAACTCACGTCGTCATCTGAAGATGATCACAGGTTTTACTGTGTGCTCACTTTCTCAAGTAGAACAAATCTGATGTTATCTGTAATGTTTACCTGGAAGATTATAATAACCATAAAAAATGACTTCCTAAGGTGTTGAAAAGGGTAAATAGCAATATCTGCTGGGTACAAACTTAATGAAATCCAATTAAATCATATCCAAACCAAACAGAAGCAAGGGAGGAAGGTTTCAACAAAGCTGCAGTAAATTATGTGCTATTACTCTAATAACAATTTATGAACACTCCATTAATCAGTAGCATAGACTGGTATGATGTCTATATATGAGTAATAGACATAATTCTGGTGTACTTGTGGGGAACCCAAACTCTCTTTCCCCCATTTCATCTTTATGGTGACCATGAGTATACATTATTATTACAGTGTATTATAGCTCTGACACACACACACGCACACACACACACACGCACGCACGCACGCACGCACGCACGCAGCACGCACACACGCACGCACGCACACACACACACACACACACACACACACTATTAAAATCGTTCATCAGTATCAAGCTTGATCCTTAAGGGAATGAGCGTACTTTGGATATCCCCCTACTTACAAACAGGGTACATTCTAGGAGATTGTTTGTAAGTTGAATTTGTAAGTTGAGTCCTGTGTTATACATAGGGAAATATGGATAAATGATTTACTTTCTGACAACTCTGGATCTGGACATATAACATAAGCAATGCTTTTTGGTTGTTTCATCATGCTTTTACAAAAATGAGTAATACCAAAATAGTACTGTATATTTTGTACATGGAGACAGCCTTTGATTGTATGTATGAAGTATTATCATTTGATGTTTGTAATTAGGGGACAGTCTGTACAGACAAGTTGCTTGGGTATTTTGGAGGAATCAATAAATGTAGCTCTATGCTTTTGGGATGTGCAAAGAAACCAGAATGCCTTAAAGTGACTCAGAGCTGAATAGAATAAAACGTTTTATACATACCCGGGGCTCCCTCCAGCCCCATTCGCTCAGATCGATACCATGCTGCAGTCCTCCGCTGCCCGCAGCTTCAGTACCGGTTCCCGTCACTTCCGTCAGTCGGAGTCAGTATGAGGTAAGAGAAGCGCGCTGTTTGCGTATCTCTCCAGCAGCCCTTGGAGAGTTACGTAGAGGGCGCACTTCTCCTGCGTAGACTGGCCCCGACAGGCTGAAGTGATGGCACCCGGTTCCCGAAGCTGCAGACAGTGGAGGACGGCAGCGTGGGAGCGATCTGAGCGGATAGTGCTGGAGGAAGCCCCAGGTATGTATAAAACTTTTTATTCTATTCAGCTCTGGTACACTAAGGACACACACTGGGAAAGCTTATAAGCAGTGTGGTGGCGCAGTGGATGGCATAGTGGGTAGCACTGTGGCCTTGCTGCGCTGGGTCCCTGGTTCGAATCCCAGCCAAGGCACTATCTGCAAGAAGATAAGTTAATTGGTTCCCCCTAAAGAAAAAAATTGGCCCTAGACTATGATGGACATATGACTGTGTTAGTTAGGGATTAGATGATGAGTTCCTCTGAGAGGCAAAAGAAGTTACAAGAGTATACTCTATGCTCTGTACAGCACTGCAGAAGATGTTTGTGCTATATAAATAATAATCTTGATGCAAAGAGTGCCCTGGCTAGTTTCATACCAGGGACCCTAGCAATGCTAGACATGGTGCTTAGCCATCATGCCACCCAGCTTTGTTCCATACAACTGCATGGGTCAAAGCTTATTATTACAGAATAAAAAAAAAAAAAAAGGAATTAGAGCAGGATTAAACTCTGATAAAACATTCAATAAAATTCCTACTTTTTATTACCCATACAGTTATCATATTTGCTTTTGTGCAAGTATTATTGCCCGTTTACATATTACAAGTTCCCAAAGTACAGTTTATCTGCTCTAAAAGCTGCTAGTATAATGTATACTGTTTTTTGGCTTCAAAAGGAATTATCGCTTTTTAGTAATCCTAATGCTAGACACAGATGTGAAGAACTGATTGTATGATGAAGCGATCAATTTAATAATTTAATAATCAGGCTACATCCATGCAAAATCATGCTATATTTGATTCATTGCCATCATTTTCCAATGCTATGTGATCACATTATTACTGTTAAATATTATTATTGAAGAGGCGAGACTGAAAATGTCAGTTTGAATGGAATCTGAAGATCATTTTTTAAAAGCAATTGATTACTTGATTGTTTTGGAAAGAGTCAAATGAAATGAGATTACATTTAAGCTTTTTGTACATAGATTTGTATGTGTTTTAAATTCAAATTGTATTTGTATTTGAACACCCTTTCCATACTGGGTTAATTCACCACTGTGCACAGGCGTGCTACCGGCTTCCTGCTCAGGCTGCAGCAGAAATAGCGAGTCTGCTTTACTGTGCAGACGCAGGCGGCTTATGCCACATAGCGATGTATGGGCAGATTGAACAAGAGATAGAGCTCTCTCTGATCAAATCTGTTGGCTGCCCATACACCTGACCGATTTCAGTATGAAAACTCCTGGGAATCGGTCTCGTGCTGCCACCTCCGCCGCTATTCTCCTAAATGTTGATGTGCTTCCCCAGTACCCGTGCACTCAAATCTCACCTGCCGGGACTGTCCAGCTGCTCCCAGTCTCATCCACTGCTTTCCAATGCAGTTACCATGTAGTTGTTGTATATATCACGTGGAGTGTGTGTGACATCACAAACACGTACCTGGTGGTGGAGAAGCAGCAAATGAGATTAGGAGCAGCTGGGAAGTCGTGGCAGCTAAAGCAGGTGAGATTTCAATACACGGGCACTGGGGGGGGGGGGGGGGGGAGTGGGGCACATTTACATTTGGGGGACAGTGGCAGGGGGTCTGTCACATTTGTCAGTCTTTGCGATATCACCCGCCGTTACCACTGCACACATGATCAACCACGTTGGCTCGAGATTTCCCAGCATGCTCGATCGATACATTTGACCAATTTTGGCCTGAAATATGTTGACTTGGCCGATCAGGGATGCTTGTTGTGGCACCGATTTTTATTTGATTCAGATGGCTAATCGGGCTGAAAAATTTGCCACCTTAACACTCCCGATGCCCGTGCAAATTTTATGTCGACTGGCATGTTATAAGACATTTATTGTGTAAAAAAATAACAATTTTCCTTAATATGCCCTACTTTTGCACATACAGCTGAAGATCCAACAATTTGCATATCATGCAACAGTTTATTTCGGTAATTCAACTTAAAAAATGAAACTAATATATATTAAATAGACTCATTACATGCAAAACAAGATATTTCAAGCCTTTATTTGTTATCATTTTGATGATTATGGCTTCCAGCTTATGAAAACCCCAAAATAAAAATCTCAGCCATGACTATTGCAAAACAATGGAAAAAAACTTTGGTTAATTTTGATGAAGTTAAATTAAGGATAAACTCCTTTATGGTCAATGAAAAACTAACTAGCATTTTAAAAGACACCCATAAGAAATTTGAGAAGGTCTGGGATCCATGGCTTAAACTGGAACATCCATTTTTAGATACTTCATCCTTACTTAGGCTGTGAGATGGACCTTCTCCCTCTTTCCCTTCTTGCCCCCCTTTCTTTCTTTTAATTCTTTTCTTGCTCTGTCTCTACTTTCTTTCCTGAGCAAATGCAAGTGACCTGCCCTTTTCTTATTGCTCTGTCTTTTCCTACGTGACAGACCACGTGGGTCACATTACCTGCCGGTTCTATAACCCCTGGACGACCCCTTTCTTTCACTACAAATATGTGCCCCAGATAGTTGGACATAGTCCTCCAGGGCATCAACCTCATGCCTCCATTAGCAAACCTGTTTTGGTTACTATTGATTCAGATTTAAGTTTTATGACTGTTTGTTTGTCTTTCTGTTTAACCATCAGTGTCATTGACAACTTTGTATATGAAGTTTGCTGTTCAGATGCTCATGTTTGTCATGATATACTTTGGATACTGTTGGTTTATTATTTTTCTCTCTTTTAAAAGAAAATCAATAAAATTCTTGAAACACAAAATCAAAATCACAGAAAATTTGAATATTACATGAAATCATTAAAACAAAGATTTTAAATTGAAAAATGTCAGACCTTTGAAAAATCTAATCATGCATATGTACTCAGTACTTGGTTTGGGTCCCTTTTGCATCAATTACTGCCTTAATGCAGCATGGCATGTACGCTATCAGCCTGCGGCACTGCTGAGGTGTTATGGAAGACCAGAATGCTTCAAAAGTGGCCTTCAGCTCTTCGAAATGCCCTATCGATTCTCTATGGGGTTCAGGTCAGGTGAGTGGCCAATCAAGCACAGTAATCCCATGGTCATTGAACCAGGTTTTGGTACTTTTGGTGGGCAGCTGTCAAGTCCTGCTGGAAAACATAAAGTGCTCCAAAATAGATGGCTACGTTGACTCTGGACTTAGTGAAGCACAGTGAACCAACACCAGCAGATGACATGGATCCCCAAATCAGCACAGACTGTGTAAACTTCACACTGGACTTCAAGCATCTTGGATTGTGTGCCTCTCCATTCTTCCTCCACACTCTGGGTCCTTGGTTTCCAAACGAGATGCAAAATTTGCTCTCATCAGAAAAGAGGACTTTGGACCACTTAGCAACAGATCAGTTATTTTTTTCTTTAGCCCAGGTAAGACGCTTCTGATGTTGTTTGCTGTACAGGAGTAGGTTGACAAGAGGAAAACAACATTTGAAGCCCATGTCCAAGATCCGCCAGTGTGTGGTGGCTCTTGATGCACTAACTGCAGCCTCAGTCCACTCCTTGTAAAAGTCCACAACACATTTGGACAGCATTTTTCTGACATCCTCTCCAGGCTGCGGTCAGCCCTGCTGCTTGTGCACCTTTTTCGTGCACACTTTTCCCTTCCACAAAACTTTCTATTAGGTTTTGATACAGCACTTTGAGAACATCTAACTACTTTTGCAACTACCTTTTGAGGCTTTCTCTCCTTATGGAGGGAGTCAGTGATGGTTTTCTGCACAACTGTCAGGTCAGCAGTCTTTCCCATGATTGTGATTGCTATTGAACCAGACTGAGAGACAATTTAAAGGCTCTTTGCAGGTGTTTTGGATTAATTAGCTGATTAGAGTCTGACACTTTGAGCCTAGAATATTGAACCGTTACACGATATTCTAATTTTCTGACATTTTGATTTTTCATAAGCTGTAAGCCATAATCACCAAAATTATTACAAATAAAGTCTTGAAATATCTCTCCTTGCATGCAATAAGTCTATTTCATATATTAGTTCCACCATTTAAGTTAAATTACTGAAATAAATGAACTTTTGCACAATATTCTAATTTTTTTAACATCTCCTGTACATGGAGGTTATTAAGCTGTATGGTTGAACTAACAAGACATTAACTCGCTGGTGCACCTAAAGGTGCCCATACACTGAGCCGATTATCGGCCGATCGATATCGATTGATCGCAAGTCGATTGACCAATCAATCGATTTGCGGCCGATTTCGATCGATTTCAATCGATCTGACATGCTGGAAAATCTAGGTCGATCTGTTGAGATGGCTTATCATTTTACATTGGCCCTAATGAAAATCTAATGGCAAAAAGATGCCATCAGATCGATTTTCAATAGATTTCATACTGAAATCTATTGGAAATCTGTTCCTAGTAAAAAATGTTCCTAAACACATCAGATACATCAGAGATCTATCTGATGATCTAGCTGCTGCTAATCTAACGAGTGTATGGCCTGCTTAACACTGATTTAAAGTAAGGACATTAGGATGTAACTAAAACTAGAGAATAATGGCCGGATAATAGGAAAAAGATAGCAGGTGATTAAGACTGATAGGGGTAGCACTCCAGTGGGGCACACTATAGGTCTACAGACCTGCTACATCTACTTTGGTATCCAAGTTACTTGGGAACCACGATGACTAGGCAAAAAGACAACAACATCCAAGTAACACCAAAGGATAAGATCAGATCTAATCACAAACTTAATTAGAAGAACAAAAACCACTACCTCCAGACGGTCTCACTCCTCGTCCCTACACAATCCGGACACAGCTGCTGAGGAATTCTCATCAGATCTGAACACTCCATCCACATGGAGCCCCGTAAAATCCAGGACCAAACTGCTACCACAACAACAGGTAGGAGACAATTCTCCAGTCACTCCAGCTATTAACATAGAATGCTTCCCAGCTTCTTACCAGTCCATATCCCAAACCTGCATGAAGGATGTGCTTCTGTCTTTTAAAAAATCACTAATGATGGAACTATCACTGCAGTGCTCCCTCAGCTCTTTAGGAGATAGAGTTGCTCTTACCGAAGAGAAAGTAGCTGATATTGTTGTGGAACAGAACAAGGCTGTTGATGCAGTAGAAACCAATGCTGATGATATCGTCTGGCTTAAGCATAAGACAGCGGATATTGAGGACCGTAACTGACTAAATAACTTGCAATTCTATGGTATCCCTGAATCAGTTGCTCAATCTGAAAATAGATGCTATCTTGGTGACCTTTTAAATAAATATCTGCCACAAGTGTCCGATTGAGAACTGTCGATCGCAATGGTTCACTGACTCCCCAGACCTAAACAAATACCTGAAAATATACCTAGAGATGTCATTGTGGCCTTCCAATTTAATCATACAAAAGAGGAATTGTTTAATGCTGTTAAACAAAAAGGTTCACTCCCCGAACCCTTCTCGTCTATATAACTTCTCACAGGCCACTCTCCAGCTCCGCAGATCTTTTACTCCCATAACTAGAGCACTGAGAGAAAACGATATTGCAAACAAGCCTCACAAAGCTGATCATACACAAAATGGGCAAAAAGCATATCATAGCATCTACTGCCGAAGGGGTCAAATCGCGAAACTCCTGGAAAATAAAACTGTCATAAATGCACGCACAGCCAAAACAACGCTCTGCAACGCACCGCAAAATCACCCCAGAATGTCACTAAAAAAATCTGCAAACTGAGCTGGCTTCATATGATATCTGGAGAATGGATATCTTCTGGATTCAACTTCCCTACAGGGTGTGTGGCCCTAGCCCCCACCACACTTCTGGGTCAGACAGTGAATCTCTCATACACACTAATGGTGCCCATACATGGTACAATTTTTTCATTTTTTTGATTACCGGTAGATAATTTCGTTTAATTATTCTGTTAGCTCAAATATGAAGATTTTTCAAACATGTCCGATCAGATTTTTATTTTAAAAAATTAGATAATCGTTCGTTTTTCTTGATAAAAAAAAAAAAAGATTACTTTTGACTTTTATTCGATTTGATCGTTTTGGTTTAATTAACGGGAAAATCAAGTGTATTTATTGTACCGTGTATGAGCACCATAAGAAGGACTGTGATACTCACAAATCGAAATCGTTATCTAAGTTGTTTTATCCTCAATTTACATTCTATTATCTTTCTCCCACTGCAACAAGGTGTGTATTAGCTGCTTCAAATAAGGTATCCACAATAAACTGTAATGATCCGCTCAGCTGGCTGCACAGGCAGACAGCTGTTTGACCATTCCTTATGTCTGAGGGATGCAGGTCTCTGGAAAAGAGATCTGGCTTCATCTTGCAACTTTCAGAGTTGCTTTGCTGAAGGATTTGCATACATGCAAATTGCCCAGCTGTCTCCTTTGAGGGCTGGCAGTATAAAAGCCTTCTGCTCCCACAATGCTTTGCTGGTCATCCATCTTGGTTTGTTGAAACACTCCTAGAGTGTCAGCCGTGCTATTTCTTGTTGAAGTTATCTTAGAGTAATTCTTGGGACTGCACTAGGCAGCTTCCCTAGTGCAGTTAGCCTATTATCTGTTTTGTCTGTATTGCCTCTCTGTTGCGATTGTCCTGTCGCCAACGGTGGTCATCAGGAAATCGTTCTGTCTGTCTGGGGGTGCTAACCAGAGCAGCGCTTGCTACTGGTAGCCTGTTCTGTTCATCTGTCTTGCCTGGATCGCACTAGCCTCTAGCGGTAGCGGCTGTGGATCCTTCTGATCTGCTTTCTTGGAGTATAGCTGGAGCAGCGGTTGCTACCAGCTATCTCATCTGTCTGTCTTGCTTGGATCGCACTAGCCTCTAGCGGTAGCGGCTGTGGATCCTTCTGAACTGCTTTCTTGGAGTATAGCTGGAGCAGCGGTTGCTACCAGCTATCTCATCTGTCTGTCTTGCTTGGATCGCACTAGCCTCTAGCGGTAGCGGCTGTGGATCCTTCTGAACTGCTTTCTTGGAGTATAGCTGGAGCAGTGGTTGCTACCAGCTATCTCATCTGCCTGTCTTGCTTGGATCGCACTAGCCCCTAGCGGTAGCGGCTGTGGATCCTTCTGATCTGCAATCCTGTTTCTGTACCTGGATCGCACTCGCTCTGGTGGAAAAAGCAGTGGATCTTCCCTTTCCTGTTCCTGAACCCGGATCGTACTTGCTCTGGCGGTAAGAGCAGTGGATCTTTCCTAGCCTGTTCCTGAACCCGGATCGCACTCGCTCTGACGGAAAGAGCAGTGGATCTTTCCTTTGTTATTCCTGTTTTCCGTTTGTCTGTCTTGTCTGATACGAACGCTTGCTGTAGGCTCGGTGAGGTAACCGTTAAGCAAGCGCTCACGTCCTCTGTTCCGTGTTTGTCTGTCGGTGGTTAGTTAGGGTGGCGTGCTTGTCTCTGTTGCGCTTAACGTGCGGAGACCGCGCTGTGAACGCGTTCGCTGTTGCGAATGAGTGCGGTGTTCGCGTTTAGTTAGCGTTTGTTGTTTTCGTTATTTTCTCATTGTCGTTTGCTGTGCCTTTGCTCCTCTCGTGTTCTGTTCTGATGTGTCTTGTGTCACTTCTGGCGATCACCTTTCTCGCAATCGCGTTCCTACTTTTGTTTCTGCTGATGTGTGTTCACCGTCGCAGGGTCGCGACTAGATTGGTGAACACACATTCATCCTGTACCTGTGCTCTTTCTCTTTAAGGGCTGTTCAGCCCTGCATTGTCTTGATCTGTACAATCCCCATCTGGCATCTGTGGCCGTGCAGCGGTTGTACTCGTCTGCACTCCACAGCGCCATCTGCCGGTGGGAATTGCCCTCTGCTGGTGCATTGCACCTAGCCTGGGTTCACTTAATTATACGCTTGTGGAAGGTTTTCATTGTGTCAGTGCGCATTTTGTGTGCGCTGACCGTGAAAACGATTCCGCAAACGTTACATAAACAAGCTGTATGTACCATTTTAAGATAACATGACTGAAAACTTTTATCTATTAATGCAAAAGGCTTCAATTCTCCCTGTAAGAGACAAACACTTTGGAAGGAAGCACTGCATGACAAAGCTGATATTCTGCTACTGTAGGAAACTAACTTTCAAGAAAACCACACTCCTCGCTCCTACTTGCAAACACAAGAATTACCCTCACCAAATCATGTGCAACTTCTAAAAAAAAGAGGTCCTAATCGGCTTCCAGGCTAACTTAGCAGTGATCGTGCAAAAGGTAATTAAAGACCCGCAATGAAGATTCCTTATAGTCCTCTGTACTGTAAATAATGTTGCTATTACTTTAGTAAGTCTATATGCACCTTACCAGGGCCAAAACTCTGTTCTCAAAGCTTTAATCAGCAAAACTAGGCAAATTTTCCCCCTCCGGGAGTCCTTGAAGGGCTCGAAAGTGCTTCCAAAGAAGGGCAACTAATCGCAGTATGCAGCTGATACTCTTCGGAAGCACTCGGGGATCCTACCAGTGGCTAGAAAGAGATGAACTCAAAAACATCATTAAGGCAATGATCATAGCAGCACACAAGAAGAGACACTAAGCATGAGATTCATAGCAGGAATCTCGAAATCTGAAAATTTTAACATTAGGCTTTATATTATATGCTGTCATTATTACAAATGTTTAAAATGTCAGCAGAGTTCCCCCTGGACTGTTTTGTTACTTTGCTATTCAGGATGTGAAGTTGGTGACCTAGAGGGCAACAGAGCAGTAGTCATCTGAGGATATGGTTATGTGGACCTTTCATATCTGTAATGCTGGGGGGGGGGCATACTTTCTGACCACCCAGCGCAACAAGGCTAAGTAGCTGGATAATGGAAGAGGCTTCACAGATGGACACAGGAGAAATGAACAAGGGAACAAGATTGCCCAGAGCAACTGCAGCTCTGGGCCGCCTATCAATCTAGATGCTAAGTAATACAATACACAACAGACAAAGTCGGTAACAGGCTTAGGTCATACACGTTAATTCAGATGTCAGTTGTTTTGGAAGGATTAGGCAGATTCGTAGTCGAGAGGCAGGCAAAGGTCGGTACACAATACAATATACAATATTACAATACTGACTGACTAGAGTACATATATATCGTGCTGATGCACAATATATGAAATGTAGCTCTCAAATAACTCACTAGCTAAAGCACAAGTAATGACAATTAACAAGACAGACAACAGACAGACAGACGGAATGCTCAGCCAATCTAGTCGCTGTTTCAGCGACGGCAACGCTCACAATGAGATAGACAAAACTAACAGGTAGGAGCGAAACTAATGGCAACCGCTGCTATAGTTCGTCCTCAAGAACAAGGCAAGAAGGAATACAAATGCATGCAGTACTATGCAACAACATGCATGCAGGAAATCCAGGGCTATCTGGCTGCAGTTCAACTGCAGCAAACCATAGGAGGAATCCTGACAGCATCCTGAACTGCTCTGAACTGCAGTGTGTTTGCAAATGACAATAAGACTCACTGCGAATACGCAACCAAATGCAAGCAGACAAGTCAGAATTTCCCAGTTGCAGCTCTTGCAGCTCCACTGCAAGCGACAGAACATGCTACAGGAGAGATCCTGACAATATCATAGTAGAAAGGAAAGGATGACTGGGTCTCCACCTGGATTTAAGCCACAATGGCTATATTTATTGTACCATAATATACAAAAACACAGGATGTTTCGGCCTGCGGCGAAACGACGTGTTTTTGTATATTATGGTATAATAAATATAGCCATTGTGGCTTAAATCCAGGTGGAGACTCAGTCATCCTTTCCTTTCTACTATGTATTACCACACCTTTGGAGGATCCAGGTGTGGACTGGTCGACTCCCTGCTATGTGAGAATGAGCTGAGGGTCAGTCTTTTCTACTGACTTTTCATATCATATCAGCTTTGGAAAATACAATAGCACACTTTAGACATGACTTTTATTTGTTATAGGAGGTAAGATGTAAGGGTCATTTATATGTCTCGTTTTACATTTCACTATGATGTTTGTATACATTCTGCTGTTATGAAATGTAATAATCTCAAAGGTCACTAATTGTAGTGTATAAAAGATCAAAGAATACAACACTAAATGTTAACTGTGTTTGCATTATGGCACCACTTTTCACAGACAAAAATGTCTAAAGCATTACATTCAATACAGTTCATACAAAGAACGGTAACTCAATCGTAGTGTTATATTAATGTGACTAAAATGTCCTGCTAGTGTAAACAGATTATTGCAGTTACAGTCATTTTGTAATTTAAACAGGGAAATGCCACATACTTGGCTGGTCAAAATTAGTTCATAGTACTCACTATGCTGTCAGTAGCGAGACAGCTCTACTTTGATGGAGACAGCAAACAACCTTATCCATCCTCATCTTACTTTAATTTTTTTTTCAATGTTTATTTCATTTATCTGTCCCTGGCTTGTCTATGCAACTTGTCTGTTTTGGCAGCATTTGGAAAGTGTAAGAACATAGGGCCATATTCTATTGCTGAACACGCCAGCGCTAAGCACTGGCGAGTTCTTAACTTAGGCGATGGGGGCATCGCCTAATCTAATTAAACTTTAGACCCCCCCAGGCGGAAAAGAACTCGCTTGGGCGATATAATCGCCCAGCGAGTTCTTAACACCGAATCCAATTACCCTTATCGTGTCTCCGGGAAGCGATGCTTCCCGGCAGACATGAGCGTTAGCTTAGACCTGCAAAAAGCAGGTCTAAACTAGCTAACGCACGTCGTCGCCGCTGCATCTGGGGGTCTCCTTTAATAAGGAGACCCCCAGAGCTCCCCGTCGGGTCGCCGCACAGTTTAGAAGCCCCCGCGCAGCTCTGCACCAGCACCCCTGCTGGCATACATACCGCCGCAGATCACCCGCTGCCTCTCGCCGCAAAATCCGTCGCGTAATTACAGTGTGTCTAACACTGTATTTACTGTCGGCATAGAAGGAGCCCTGGCAAAGCATCTTTGAATCTGCAGCCTGGGCTCCCCATTGGTCTGCTGTCTAAACCAATAAAATGGCTCAGACAGCGGACCAATGGGGAGCCCAGGCTGCAGATTCAAAGATGCTTTGCCCGGGCTCCTTCTATGCGGACAGTAATTACAGTGTTAGATACACTGTAATTACGCGACGGATTTTGCGGCGAGAGGCGGCGGGTGATCTGCGGCGGTATGTATGCCAGCAGGGGTGCCGGTGCAGAGCTGCGCGGGGGCTTCTAAACTGTGCGGCGACCCGACGGGGAGCTCTGGGGGTCTCCTTATTAAAGGAGACCCCCAGATGCAGCGGCGGAAGATGGCGGCGGGTGAGTGCGCATGTGTGGGGAGTGAGGCCGTGGTGCTGATGGACAGCACCACAGCGTAAACCTCACTGCCCATCGCTCGGTAAAAGGGAGCATCGCTCAGGCTTTCGCCTGAGTAATGCTCCCTAACGATCGGCCATCGCGCGAAGGATATGGGCAATAGGATTTGCCGGTAATCCTCGCGCGATGGCAAGGTGATAAGTAGCTCGCATCTGCAAGCTACTTATCACCTTGAATAGGATATGGCCCATAGAGTCTTCAGCTCCATGGAAAACTTAGATGCCGGAGTGGACAACAAGACATGTTGATATTCCAGCAGGAGAGCAATAAAGAGCAATGCACACTATAGCCCTAAGTCATAAAACATGCAAGCCATTTTCTTCCTCACTAAGCTTCCCCACTGGCCTAGTTTCATTAGATGTGATCATGTGGTATAGGTGACAAGATTGGTGGACACAGGATTAGTGAATAGATGAGTAGGCGTCTTCTCTGACTTCAGAAGAAAAAGAAAGGACAAGAAAATGGAAGCCACTAAGTGCAGTATTTTATGTGATTGTTTTCTGTTTTGATTGGCTACTACTCAAAGGAATTTGTTGCTCTAGTTACAAAACTTATGCATGCCTATGGGAAATATTGCACACAGAAGAGGGGGCAGTGAATAGGAAGAGTGCTATTGCATAAGGATAGGAAGAAACAAGAAAGTTGGCTTAGGGACAGAAAAAGTAGAACATACAGTATATTGGTTCCCTTAAACTGCAGCCCCAGACCAAGAAAAAATTGTTCTCGTGGGGAAAACTCAACGAAGGGTGGGAGAGGGTATTTAGGGGCTCAATTGGATGGATAAATAAATAAATAAAAATAATAGATCTGTTCAGCTGTAAAAGAGTTTAAATTCATATGTGCATAAAACACTAAAAAGGCTAGTGGTAATTGATATTAAAATATATTCATATATATCCATCCATCTGTATATATCAATAAACTACAGGCAATATGATTCCATAAGGACTTGGCCAGCTCTATGTAAAAAGGGAAAAGGAAGCACATTGCAGACAGTGCTAGACTCTAAGGTCTGCGTTTATCTGCCTGTTAAAACCAGCTGGTCACTGATAACGATAAGAACAAGCAAGTAGTGTGCATAATCTCACTGTCTAGCAGCAGGGGGAGCGCTCGTAGGCAGAACGTAATGGAGAGCAAGTCAGTAGAAAAATAATATGTCACTAAGGCCTGGTGCACACCGAGCGGTTTTTGAAGCGATCCGCAAACCGCTTCCGCCTTGGAAAATGCTTGGCTAATGTATTTCAATGGAATGGTGCACACTGGCGGTTTGCGGTTTTAAGCAAACCGCAAACGTGGGTCCTGCAGCATTTTTGCGGTTTGCAGAAGCGTTTATGCCTCAATGTAAAGTATAGGAAAAGCTCAAACCGCTCTGGAAAACGCTAGATCAGAGCTGTTTTCCAGGCATTTTTGTTACAGAAGCTGTTCAGTAACAGCTTTTACTGTAACAATATTTGTAATCTGCTACACAAAAACGTTCCCAAAAACGCTAGCCATGTTTAGAAAACATGCCTAGAATCGCTCTGATATCTGCTCCAAAAACCTACAGCGCTTTGAGGATCTGCTAGTGGTTTTGGTGTGCACTGGGCCTTACCTAACTAAGTAAAAAGATTCAGCAAAGGGAGCCTCTAGTGGGTGGAATCCCGCGCTGGGCTATATAGATTCCAGATGTAATTGATGGCCGCGGTAACTGCATGATGGTGAACAATCTTTGTCTTCAGGTCATTTGAGAGTTGTTTTGAGACCGCATGTTGCTACTCTTCAGAGAAAATTAACAGAGGAGGGAAACTTACAATTGACCCCCTTAAATACTCTTTCTCATAATTGGATTCACATGCGTATGTAGGTCAGGGGTCACTGAGCTTACCAAGCCAATTTGAGTTCCAATAATTTGTTCTAAAGTTTTTGGAATAAATTAAATGACAACAGTGCCCAAATTTATGCACCTGCCTAATTTTATTTAAACAATTATTGCGCACTTTCTGTTAATTCAATAAACTTCAATTCACTTCTCAAATATCACTGTGTGTGTCTCCTATATGATATATTTAACTGACATTTTTTATCGTAACAACCAACGATTATATACAGGAAAATCATGACGATGATTAATAAGGTTGTCTAAACTTTCGCATCCCACTGTAAGTGAACCAATGGGAGGCCTAGTATGAAATTCAAATAGCCAGTGCCGTGGTTTCCAGTCAATATTTGGAAAACCAATTTGAAGAATAGACATGGATAACAGTACTGGATTTTACTAAAGGACTTTACAAACAGGTGTGTCTATTTTTACTTAAAGAGTAACTGTCAGGCTGCAAAAGCTAATTTAAACCTCTATTCTCCTGTGTTAAACAGTTTAGAAGGAAGTCAAAAAGGCAATACTGAAGTTAAAAATCTCTCTTACTGTGATGTGTGCTGACAGCAAGGCTCTGTATTCCCAAGCCCATAAAAAGGACGAGAGGACGCATACAATACAGCAAAGCATTCTGGGGCCCTCCCCTCGGCTGCTAGTGAGAAGTAGGCTCAAGTTACAACAGCATGTCCAGCTAACAGCACTGATAAATCTCCAGGCAGAGTACACTGCAGGAGTCCGCTATTGTTCCTAGTCACATGGCTAATTAATATTCACTGCACAGTACTGTTATTCAGTACGAGCTTTTCTGTGAGTGGAATCATCAGGAAGCAGGCAGGACATGACAACACATTTGGCTTCATAGGAGACAGACAAACATGGAACCTGCCATGAGCTGTCAGGAGCATCATTCTCTGCAAATACTATATAAAAATTATGTGAAGTACAAATGTGGACAGTGAAATGCATATGTAATGTAAGTACAGCCAATATTTAGCTACTGATATATGTGTTTATTTTCTCTGAGACCTTATACCTAACAGCTCCTCTTTAAATAAATTTTGGATGAAGGAGTTTGGTAAGCAAGGTAGAAGAACTGAAGAAAAGGCATTTGAAACAAAGATGGAAATGATGATGGTGGATTATAATAAGATTAAAAAAAAAACAATATTTTTTGATACTGTGTGCATTTGCATAGATTACCGTTTACCAATTTTCCTTGGGTAAAGCTGATACCTAGGGGCATTCTTACTATCAAAGTGGCTTCCAGAGGAACTCCTCCCCATAATATTATATCCACCTCCTTTTTGGGGCACATGGAAGTTGAAAAGAACTCCTTGTCCTTAACCTTATACTGCTATTTTGCAACAATGGTGACTTCCACCTTTCTTTGCAGAACATCCATCCAATGTTAAAACATGGGTGTTGATATTTCCCAGGAGAAGTGAGCCTCAATTAATAATCATCTAGGATATATGCATACAACGGTAAAAAAAAAAAACTCCATCCAGAGACAAGTAAGTTGTCTTTTTAGCTGGGTAGAGCAGGCAAAAACACTCCCTCACTATCTAAAAGTGTCCTGTTGGGATCAGAACTCAACAGTTCAGGGCAGAGTTCTGTACGTAAATACCACTAGTCTCAAGGCTCACGACATGTCTGTTTCTATAGAGAGGGGAGGAGGGACAATGCATATTGCAGAAGCTTTTGGTGGATGGAGTGAGTGGGAAAACAACACGCTTGGAGGCCAGGCGAGTTTTTGAGATCTGGAATGCCAGATTTTTAGGTGACATCATGGGGTTCCTGTACTCACGCTAAATTCTTGCCAAAGGCGGTCCTTATCGGCCGATTTGGCCAAATGTAATCCAGCATGTGTACATAGCTTTAGTGCTCCAGCATGACAGACCACTAACAACCAGCTCATCACTGTGTGGAGGCAACTGTGCATGTTCTAGATTTTCAGGTGCAACAATCACAGAGCAAAAGAAAATGTGAAGTGTAATGGTTAAGGGCTCCGCCTCTGACACTGGAGACCAGGGTTCGAATCTCGGCTCTGCCTGTTCAGAAAGTCAGCACTTATTCAGTAGGAGACCTTGGGCAAGTCTCCCTAACACTGCTACTACTGCCTACCGCTTTGAGTCCGCCAGGAGAAAAGCGCGATATAAATGTTCTGTGTTTGTTTCATTCAGGAGGGGTGTGGAGAACGCAGCCGAGTGTTGTACACCAGTGTTTCTCAACATTTTATTGGTATGTCCCCTTTTTGAAAGCCTGTTTTCACAAAGTACCCCTTGGCATGGTAAAGATTACCAGTATCTCAAGTAGCCTTTGGTACTTGCTAACTGCTTCTAAACTATTTCCAAGCATTTACTTTTTGTCTAGGTTAACAGTGGGCAATGTGTTACCTGTAACAGCAGGAACGCAATGCAACAGATCAAGAAAGCCTCGTTGCATGTTATCTGTGCATTGTGTTGCATATAATGAAGCATATAGTCAATGAAAAGTATGCTTCACTGTTACTGTTAACATGCATGCGCGTTAGGATGCCACACACCGTTGCACCACAAACCACCCACCGTGCACGTTGCATAAGTGGTGCAATGCAGTGCAGCAAAGTGGTCCATTATGCCGCAGCACAACACACTACTGTGAACATAGCCTTAATAAGCTAAAATACTAATTGGTGATGTTTTTATATACGATTTATCATTTTCTAGAACTCTAAATTTGTTATATCACGCTTGACTACCCCTTGAAACCATCAGAACATCGACAAACCTTCTGAAGTGTAATGTTGAAGGCTATGGTTTAGGAACCATGCAGCAATGCAGAATAATGAGAGTAGAAAATGGCTACAGGTAGAATTACTAGCTATAAATGTGTATAACAATTTTAACATATCCAGGTGATTACAGAAACTAAACTCACAAC
Source organism: Hyperolius riggenbachi (assembly GCF_040937935.1). Classification (NCBI taxonomy): domain Eukaryota; kingdom Metazoa; phylum Chordata; class Amphibia; order Anura; family Hyperoliidae; genus Hyperolius; species Hyperolius riggenbachi. Next base: position 346,169,015 of record NC_090648.1, on the reverse strand, counting down.
ACAAAAGAATGAGATTTACATTTTTTTTTTATCATTTAGTATTTATATAACACCAACATCTAACACAATGCTGTGCAGAGTATATAGTCTTGTCACTGTCCCTCCGAGGGGCTCACAGTCTAATCCCTACCATAGACATACTTTATTTTTATTTTTTTTAGAATAAGTTTAGACCAAGGACAGAAAGAAATATTCTCTCCTTACGTGTACAATGTTTCTGGAATGTGCTGCGCTATCACGCTAAATGTCAAGAATCTTTCATTCCCATTGGCTAAAAGTGATTACTTGCTGATTACTGATTGGTTCAATGACTGCCATAACTCATCTTCGATTTGTTTGCAAGGATTACGGCTTGCTAGAGAACGAAGTATACACGTGCCAGCAAGGGCCCGGGCTGTAGTGGAAACTGAACTTCAGCACCATCTTGCCGGAGCCCACACACAATTAAAGATCAAGGCGTTGATCCGCCGCAAAATGGCCCCAGCTACAGTGATAGAGGAACAGCCCAGCCGCATCCTCTTTCAGATCGAGCATGTATGTCAATGTGATAAGGGGAAGTTTATCCGGCGACATATCTGCTACTGGCAGAGATAAGGAGAATGAAGCGTATGCAAAAATTCCGCAGCTTTGAGCCCTATGTGGATAATTTCTATACCAACGTCTCTGTCTGCTATTACCAGCCAGAGTCCGTGTTACATTACAGAGCGCCTAAGGAGCTGTCAGCTTGGAAAAGGGATGGGCGGAAGTGACGTGAAGAAGCAGGAAGTAGTGAGGGCTTGTAGTACGAGCTGATGATGGCGCTTGTGTACAGTGTCTGGGTTCTCCAGTCTCTTCTCCTGTGTCTATTCGCCCCTAGCAGGGTCTGCAGCGACCTGACGGATGGGAATAGCGAGCACATGAAGCGGGAACACTCGCTCATTAAACCTTACCAAGGTGAGAGATGGTGCTGAGGCTGGACTTATTACAGAAGAACTTCACTTCAGCAGCAGGAGCAATGAAATAATACATACTGAGATCTCCTGGCTTTAAAAATATTACATGAGGATGTATGTTTTATGTCATCAGATTCATAAATTATAAAAATCTGTGGCCATGTGACCATAGTGCTCTACAGTGGACTACTAAGAAAACTTATCACCTAGACAGCCTGAGACACTCCCCCTTCCACTCACCACTGCAGGAGGAGCATCAGCATTATACGGATTATAAAGATGCTGCCTTCAACTAAACCGCAAACTTTAGTTCTTGGGTCCACAGGAACTTGAACTTTGTAGCGGGTCCAAGCAATAAGGGGAGCTTTTAATTCGCTAGCAATCGGCAGCTTTAAAATGTTATTAGCCCTCTGCAAAGATCTGCTTCAGGTCCCACAAATTCTGGTCCCCTGCAACCAAAATTTACTATTATGTGAAATTTAGTGATTTGTCACAAGAGGTGACGTACCTATTTTTGTACAGGAGTTGGAATCAGTATGGCTGAACCAGGACTGGTCAGGGTTAACCAGATTTGGAAAGCTAATACTTTACTATTTTATTAATTTCTCAGGAGCTTTTTTTGATACTTACATCTGATACCCTTGACAAATTTGGCAGACTCCTGTTCAAATTCTATTTACCTCCCCGGCGAGATCCAACAATCTTTGGAAAGCCGAAGGACTTGGCTTTTGTTTGGACCAGGTCCATGAGTTGTTCCGATGCACTTGTTCCCAAGTTGGGTGGTGTTAAAGGAGGGGTGTTCTCTGCACCTGGCAGCAGTGTCCACTCCTGCCCACTGACACCCCAGAAGTGCCCTTAGCTACACAGTTGCAGAGTCAGAGCTGCTCCCTATGTCTAGAAGCACAGGCTTAGTAGCAGCACACGTAGATGAGCTAGGCGCCGTGCACCATCACTGCATGGGGCACAGTGGTGGCCAATGAGACCCGAGCAACACCAATTTCTTCACCTCAGTTTCTGAAGAGTCCCATGGCAATGGTACCTCAAGCAAAATACAATTGCCAGGTTCCAAAGAATATCAATTTAAGCCTTTCATAAGTTTAAAGGACAGCTGTAGGCTGTATTTGGAGGCTGCCATATTTATTTTCTTTTAAGCAATACCAGTTGCCTGGTAGTCCTGCTGATCTATTTGGCTGCAATAGTGTCTGAATCACACCAGAAACAAGCATGCAGCTAATCGTGTCAGATCTGACAATGTCAGAAACACCTGGTCGGCTGCACGCTTGTTCAGTGTCTATGACTAAAAGTATTGAGGCAGAGGATCAGCACGGTAGCCAGCAGGGCTGTGGAGTCGGTCCAAAAATTCTCCGACTCCTCAGTTTAGGATTCCACGACTCCTCGACTCTGACTCCTCTAATTTGCATATTACAATTTTGTTGATTAAAAGTATGTAACGTGAAATTCGTCTCTTAACTGCCAACGCTTAGGAATTTTACAAGACAACTGAAGTGAGAAGGATATGTAGACTACTATATTTATTCCCTTTAGACTAAAACTAGTCCTTGGTAAGAGTACTTGTAAAAGGTACAAACCGGAACAAAGAACATCTATCAGGCCCTAGGCAATGTAACTGTGGGTGCATCTAAGAATGATGTGAAGGTGCTCTGCAGGGGAACCAGGAGATTCTTCCTCTATTACACATTATTCATGCACAATCTGAACATGGATCAGGCCCTAGGCAAAGGAACTGTGGGTACATGTAAGAGTGATGTGCAGGTGGTCTGCAGGGGAATGAGGAGATTCTTCCTCTATTACACATTCGTCATGTACAATCTGAACCAGGATTATGGGTGATAGACAACACCTCTCTGTTCAATGTGCACAACATTCTCAGTGGATTCCCTGCAGCTCTGTGGGGAGTGCATATGTAGAGTATAGTACTACTGTGTAACAAAGTAAACCTGAGACAGACGAAATTAAAGTTTTATACATACTTGGGGCTTCCTTCAGCCCCCTTCAGGCTAATCAGTCCCTCATTGTCCTCCTCCACCACCTGCATCTTCTGCTATTAGTCCAGGTACTTGAGCCAGTCTGGCATAGTGTGCATGCACACACTCCGCCGCCGGAAGCGTACTACACCTGCGCAGCACTATTGCGCAGGTGCAGAATGTTCCTGGCTGTGGGAGCGGCACGTGGCTGGACTGCGCTGACTGGCTGAATTACCAGGACTCATAGCAGAAGATCCAGTTGGTGGAGGAGGACAGCGAGGGACTGATTGGCCTGAAGGGGGCTGGAGGAAGCCCCAGGTATGTATAAAAAAAAAAACTTTACTTTTCATCCGTCTCAGGTACCCTTTAATTTGTAGTCACCAAACCAAATTTTAACAACATATCAAATTATTTGATTTCATGAGCAAAGGGAGTGCATACATTTGCATAAATCAGCATCAATGCAGAATTATTTCCATCTCGTTGACCATCTCTATTAGTGACACAGCTACACATCAGGCTTTATTCTTACAGCATATATGTTATTTAGTATATATAAGAGATTCCTGTGTACATATCATATATACAGTCACAATCAGACGTATATCTGACTTTAAAAATACAGGGACTGCGTTATTGAAGCAGCACAAGTAACTAATTTTGATTGGTTTATTTCATTTTTGTAGACTGAGCACAGCTATTACTGTATATATACATTATTTTTAATGACTATTATATGAGAAATAGAACATTTTATCATATTTTCTATTTTAATTACAGTTACAAATTCATTAGAAGTCGGTGCATTCTTTCCGACTCCAGGCACCCAAAATTGCTCCGACTCCACTACTCCGACTCCAACTCCACAGCCCTGGTAGCCAGGCAGCTGGTATTGCTTAAAAGCCAATAAACATATACATCTCACTACAGTTGCCGTTTAAGTTTACAGTGTGCGCATATTATAGCACAAACCCATTACTTACCTTTTTTTTGGGTGGGGAGGGGGCTGCTCCATAGCCTCCCTTCTGTATGTGCTCCATCATCTTCTCCATCCAGAATCGGAGGTTTGGAGCAGTGGGAGCGAGTACCAATTAGGTTACCCAAGCAGCCCTTTTTGTCTGATTACATATTATTATTATTTTTTTTTTGTAGGCGTGGGTTCTAGTTCAATGCCGCTATGGGATTTTCAAGGCAGTACCATGCTGACCAGTCAGTACGTCCGTTTGACTCCTGATGAACGGAGTAAAGAGGGCTCAATCTGGAACCGAGTAGTAAGTTGTGGTGTTAATATCTGTGTGATATCTCTGTGACACAAGTACTAATAAGTTGTTCTTTTTAGCCTTGTTTTCTGAAAGATTGGGAGGTGCATGTCCATTTTCGGATACATGGTATAGGGAAGAAGACCCTTCATGGAGATGGTTTTGGTCTATGGTATGCAAGGGATCGCCTAGAGCCAGGTACACCAACAGCTTTACTTTTAAGTGGTTTAATTAATAAACGCAACATTGATTTACAGTTTTTTTTCTTTACATTTTTAAGGCCCGGTATTCGGAAACCAAGACAAATTTCATGGTCTGGCACTTTTTGTAGATACCTACCCAAATGATGAGACTACTGAGGTAGGTGATTCTGCTTGTATGTGACTTGAAGCAAACAATGTACACAATACCCATAAGATACTGGAACATGCTCTTATTTCTGCACCATCCATGGCCTTGCTGAATACCGAGTAGTTTACCAAGCACTCATCGCCCCACTCTGGTTCACATTCTGTGAGGGTATCGTTACACAGCCTTGACCCCAATGTGAACCTACCTAGGCTTAGTGATAGGCATCCAGGCATCATCTAGCATATGAATGCCAGCTGCTACCTCTATACTTTTTAAAGACCACAACTGCATGATTGCCTACTTAGCATGTAATCCCCTCACCTTCTCATCTCACTGCCTTGTCTGCCTGATACCCAACGAGTATCTAATCCCTTTACCCACGTAATGCCCAACCAACTGCTAACCCCTAATGTTTTTCTCAAACCACTCATGTAGTCCTACTACCTGCTTAGCGTTCACCTAGTGTACAATCCATTGTGATGCTTTCCTTCATTTATGTAATTTCTTTATCTACATGAGGCAGCCCATAATGCAAACCCACTCCATTTTTCTGGAACACCAAGACTGCAGTTAAAGAATCACTGCATTTTTAAACTTACCTGCAGTTATTCAATTTCCCACATATGCATTCGATAGCAACCTGCATTTCCTACTTCAGATTTGCTGATCATTTTAAATTTCCACCGTAAGCGATAGTTGCTTGGGATTTCATGTAAAGCACTGCACGCTAATCTTGGTTTGCGGTACTGCTGGCCACAGATGACAAAGGTATGGAATCATGGTTACTAACTCCCAATGTCATATCAAGAAATGCAAGAACTTCCAGATGAGTAGAGGTTTCATATCAATGTTACGTATCCTACTTAATAACATGCCTGGTGTCTGCCTCCAGGCGCGTGTGTACTGCTGCACAGCACAGGGCCACAAAGCATACATGCAGGGAGGATGTAAGCTGGTCACTGCTGGTTGTGTGGGTACATCTGCTCAGGGCTGTGGAAGTGTGTGCACTGCAGCGCCCGTTATCTAAACTTATATAAACAAAGACATTTTGTTCTATCTATCTAGAACAATGTCTTTTTTTTTTTTTTTTTTAACTGTGCCAGGAGTTCTTCGTATGCTTTTTAACTTACATTATTAAACAAATGTAACCCATGACATGAAATTAAGCACTTTAACATGTTCTATATCAGCCTTTTTATCCCAGATCAAGCCTTTAAAACATACTTGTGAGAAAAAAAATTGTTAGAAATGTACCTCCATAGAAGGAAACCTCTGGATAATTGAGGCTTCCCTCATCTTGCTTGACCCATCGATCAATCGCTGGGACTCTCTGAACGTATTTGACAAGGGCTTGTCGAATATGTTCCTGTGGCTACACTGCCGTCCGTGTACCTGCTCAGTAGCATGGAGGAGAAAGCCTTGCACGAGTGGCTTTGTGCTACTATACGGGTCCTGGTTAGCATATTTGAGGGAGGGGGATTTATTTTGTAAGAGGCATGGTTTTTACGAGTGGGTCTGGTGGTATCTGTAATGTTTTTATTTTGCTACAGTGGCATAAGCACACGATTTATATTTGTGTCCTATTCTATTTGCAGCGGGTATTTCCCTATATCTCTGCTATGGTGAACAATGGCTCTTTGGAGTATGATCACAGTAAGGATGGACGAACAGCTGAACTAGCAGGCTGTACAGCTGATCTCCGCAATGTAAACCATGACACGTTTTTAGCCATACGCTATTCTCGTGGCCGTCTTACGGTAAGGCAGTGAGGATGACTTTCCTGCATGTTTCAATATATGCTTTAACCACTTCAGCCTAACTAGACGAGTATACACGTCCAGTGTAATTGTGAAGAGTGCACCACCAGTTTGGTACTAAATGAGGCACATGTGGTATAATTTTATCCAGGAGGAGTTGTAGAATACATTTTGGTGTGTTTTAAAGCTTGGACCCACATCACATGAGAAATGGGTAGGGACAAACTCAATTCAACATAAAAATTAATTTTCAAAATGTATACTCAAACTTGGGAAAGTATTAGTATAGCTGCACAAGACACATGGGGTAACATTTTAACTTTGATAAGTAGTAGAATCGATTTTAGGGTTAAGGGCTATGTCTTGTGTATTCTTTTTAGTAACAAACTGAATCAAAAGCAATAACAATTTTGTATATTCTGTACCAAAACCAAGACTTGTAAAATAAAAACAAAGTGAAAGGATATAAAAGAAAATTATATTGTTACCGTAGGTACTTGGCTTTTTAAATATGTATGCCATGAGGGTATATTACTGTTATTTTTGCAAATAAGGTTTTGTAATCATCGATAGAGTACAATGAGAAAGCAAAAAACACAAAACAGAAAAAAGACACCTTTATTTCCAAATACAATATTGTCACCATAAATAGTACTAGGTAGGAACATAATCTGAATGTTGTAATAACCAGGATGGGTAAGCAAATACAATTTGTGGGTTTAACTTCTAGTTAGAGCTGTTTATTGTAAAGCTATAATGGATATTAACCATTTCAGCCCCCGGGTATTTTTCACCTTATGCATCCGAGCAATTTTCACCTTCCATTAATTCGCCAATAACTTTATCACTAATTATCACAATGAATTGATCTATATCTTGTTTTTTCCGACACCAGTTAGGCTTTCTTTGGGTGGTACATAAATGCATTTTAACAGGAATATTAAGAAAAAAATTGAAAAATTCATTCTCAGTTTTTGGCCATTATAGCTTTAAAATAATACATGCTACCATAATTAAAACCCATGTATTTTATTTAGCCTTTTGTCCTGGTTATTACACCATTTAAATTATGTCCCTATCACAATGTATAGTGCCAATATTTTATTTGGAAATAAAGGTGCATTTCTTTTCAGTTTTGCGTCATCAGTATTTACAAGCTTGTAATTTAAAAAATGCATATTGAAAAAGTTCAGACCCTTAAGTAACTTTTCTTTTTTTTTTTTTTTTTTTTTTTTTTTTTCATTAAAAATGTTATTTGGGTAATCTTTGGTGTGGGAGGTAAACCGTTAATTTTAAATGTAATAATGTGAGTTTATTTTATAAAAAAAAGTATGTAGATGTAGTTCTACTTTTTTTTTTTTTTGTTTTTTTTTTTTTTTGTTTAAGCACTGGAAGCAAGTGCTCGCCCTTAGGGAGAATATAGAGGACTGCGGCATCTGACAAGAAGCCATCGGTTTTTCTGCCGGGGACTTAGATCAATGAATGGGAACGACTTAGATCAATGAAAGGGAACTATGTTCCCATTCATTGATCTCCGGGCTAATGGGGGGAGCGGCACGGGCAGGAGCACGCAGAAGCACAGCAGCAGTTGCCTGGACGTGACAATCACGTCCATGTGGCTTAAAGAGACTCTGAAGCCACGTAAAAACCAGCTTTTTACTTTTATTTATGTTAGACATGTTTGCCCCTGTTAAAATGCCGCTATCCCGCGGCAGAACGAGGATTTTTTTTTTACCCCCCAAATCCCCTGTGCAAAATCCACAACTTTCTTGGTCGTGGATTTTGCTGCCCAGGGAGGCATAACTTTCGGCTGTAGCTCTGCCTCCATGCGCATCAATCAGCGTGTATCTTCGCCTCTCCTCCGCCCCTCTCAGTGAAGGAGGACTGAGAGGGGCAGGGAGAGGTGGCGATCCGCGCTGATAGATGCGTGTAGAGGCAGAGCTGCAGCCAAAAGCTCTGCCTCTCACGGAAGCACTCCCCGCAATGTGCCCCAGGGGATTTGGGGGGTAAAAAAAAACTTGTTCTGCCGCGGAATAGCAGCGTTTTAACGGGGAAACATGCCTAACATAAATAAAAGGTAAAAAGGCGTTTTTAAATTGGCTTCAGACTCTCTTTAAATGATTAATGGAGAAATAGTGTGTTTTCCATTTTTCCCCCCTAGTTTTCCCTTTAAAATGCATAGAAAATAAGGTAATTACTAAAAAAAAAATTACTCACTAGACGCCAAATTTGTCCTGAAAAAAACAATACATAGATCATTTAGGTGTGACAAGTAGTAATAAAGTTATTGGCAAATGAATGGGAACAGCGCTGATATGTGAAAATTGCTCTCGTCCTGAAGTGGTTAAAAAAAAACCCATATAGCTTGAATGTAATCTATCGGTAGCTTCAGTTGGAACTTTTATAATGCTTTGTCACTTTTACTATACTGAAGAGCAGTAATGTTCTTCTATGTGTGAAATAAATGGTAATTTTATTCAGTGCCCCTTCACATATATTTTGCACTCACACGTGCACTTGCAGGACACCTGAAGTGGGAGGGATATGGAGGCTGCCATATTTATTACCTTTTGAACATTGTAGTTTGCCTGGCTGTCCTGCTGGTTCTCTATCTCTAATACGTTTAGCCATACATCCTGGATAACCATGCAGATCAGATGTTTCTGACTGAAGCTTGACTGGATTTGCCGCATGCTTGTTTCAGGTGGGTGAGTCACACTACTGATGCTTGAAAGTTCAGCAAGACTGCCAGGCACCTGGTATTGTTTAAAGAGAATCTGTATTGTTAAAATCGCACAAAAGTAAACATACCAATGCGTTAGGGGACATCTCCTATTACCCTCTGTCACAATTTTGCCGCTCCTCGCCGCATTAAAAGTGGTTAAAAACAGTTTTAAAAAGTTTGTTTATAAACAAACAAAATGGCCACCAAAACAGGAAGTAGGTTAATGTACAGTATGTCCCCACATAGAAAATACATCCATACACAAGCAGGCTGTATACACCCTTCCTTTTGAATCTCAAGAGATCATTTGTGTGTTTCTTTCCCCCTTCTGCTCTCATGCACTGAAGTTTCAGGCTGCTCTTTTCTTCCTGCAAACAGCTTTGCCTTTGTCTGTAATTACTCAGTATGTGAAAGCCCAGCCAGCTCAGAGGAAGATTTATCCAGCTTGTAAAAGATAAGAGAGAAGCTGCTCTAATCTAAATAATACACAGGCAGTGGGCAGAGAGGGGCCTGGAAGGGTGAGTTCATAGCAGAACCACAACACTGAAGAACTTGGCAGCCTTCCAGACACAGGCCGACAAGTCTGACAGGGGAAAGATACATTGATTTATTACAGAGACTGTGATAGTAGAAAGTGCTGCAGTGAGCTAGAACACATTAGAATAGCTTTTGGAACTTGTAGGATGATAAAAAACAGGATGCAATTTTTGTTACGGAGTCTCTTTAAAAAGGAATTTAATATGGCAGCCTCCATATGCCTCTCACTTCAGGTGTCCTTAAACACTGTGCATATGTCTCTGTTGTGGAGGCATTGCAGGTGCAGTGTAAAGTATGCCATTGTGTTCATGAATGACAATAAAGGCCTCAATTCACTGAGCTTATCTCCTGTCTTTAATAACGTTTCTCTAGTTATCACCATGGCGATAAGGCATGTACTATTCAGGAAACATTTTACCTCAGGCAAACCTAAAGTTAACTCTTCTGTCTTTAAGTTAACTCTTCAATCCTTAAAATAACTCCAGAGTTAAAGACAGGCTGATAATTAACTGCATGTGAAAATAACCACAGATGAGGTAATTTAACTACAGAGGAGGTAAATTAAGGAATGAAGAGATAAGATAACTCTCACTGTGTGGAGGTAAGTTTTCTCTTGCCTTATCTCCAGCATGATCTTAGTGAATTGAGGCCAATGCGTTCTACTGTCTGAAAAAATGTGTATTGCTGCATTGTCGTACCACTGCAACAGAAATGTGTGGGCTTATGCTGCATGTCTGTTGTGCATCAGTTGTCTGCTGCATTAACCTCCTTGCCGGTTTTCCCGACCTGAGCTCGGGGTAGAAAAAAGCAGCTGCTATCGGTGATCCCGAGCTCAGGTCGGGGTAGGCATTGCAGAGCTGTACCTGCAGTTGTGGAGTCCCGCGCGCGATCTCGCTGCACAGCGGGACTCCAGCCTCTCTCCCCGGCAGTGTGGGGTCTTTCCCTGGCCGCCGGGATCCCCCATGTCCCCGCTATTCTTCCGGGGACCCGGCAGCCAGTTGGAGCAGCGCAGCCGTGGTGGTGGCAGCAGAGCGGTGGTGGCAGCGTGACGTCATCGGGGGCGGGGCTAACATTGAAAACAAACTTCTCTATATTAGAGAAATATAGAGAAGTTCGTTTATATGTATATTAGCGCCATCTTGTGGGCAAAGAGAAAACTGCAGCCCAGGAGCCCAGGAAGGTAATTTTTTTTTTTATTTTGCTGCAGATCTCCCTGCCAGAATGATTTTTTTTCAGGTTTTAGGGTCTGAAAGAGTGAAAAAAAATTGCACCGCTTTTAGACCCTAAAATCTGGAAAGAATCAGACCGCCAAGGAGGTTAAAACATAAGGAAATACATACTGTGCAAGGACTTTAAATTCTGAAAGCAAACTAGTCAATGTAACATGGAATTCCTGTGCCATCTGTTCATGTGCTTTAGTACTGCTGTGCTCTCCAGAAAATGATTAATTCATATTAAAAGACAACTAAAGTGAGAGGTATATGGAAGCTGACTTATTTCCTTTTAAGCTATACCCGTTACCTGGCTATCCTGCTGATCCTCTGCCTCTAATACTTTTAACCACAGACGCTGAACATGCATATGCAGATCAGGAGTTTCTGAAATTGTCAGATCTGATAAGATTAGTTGCATGCTTGTTTCTAGTGTTATTCAGACACTACTGCAGCCAAACAGATCAACAGTGCTGCCAGGCAACTGGTAGATCAATATGGAATGGAAAATAAATATTTTTTAGGTGAGCCTACACCAGAAATATGCCTTGATTGGTGCAAACTGAGTTATGCCTCTTTTTTTTTTTTTTTTTTTTTTTTTTTTTTTTTTTGTTATTACCCCTTTTGTCACCTCTTGGGTCCCCTGCACGGTCTGTGTTTTTTTACTTTGCACGTATTACTGAAGTACTACTTGTACCCTCATGACAGCCCTATGACACCCCTCATGACAGCCCACTGGCCAACACTTCAGAAAGAGCGATAATCTCTCACCAGTACAGGGAGGAGGCGGGAAGGTCAGGTGATATATGCTCACAGGGAGAGACTGGCTGCTGCCCTCTGTTTTTTGTTTTGTTTTTTTGAATTTCCCACAAGTAAAAATGTCCACCCTTAGTTTGTTTACACAGTTGTTAAAATGAAAACACACACAATTGCCATAGTGGTTCTTATGCTTGCTTTTTCTATATTTTTAATATTTCTGAATTTCACACAGGTCATGACAGATATTGAAGGCAGAAATGAATGGAAGAACTGTTTTGATATTTCTGGAGTCAGATTGCCAACCGGATACTATTTTGGAGCATCTGCTGCTACTGGGGACTTATCAGGTTGGGCAGATTGTTCATTTTAACCAAAAGACATGTCATCCATACAGTATTAAGCAGAATACTCATTTAAGATATTCTTGTTTTGTAACAGATAATCACGATATTATCTCCATTAAAGTTTACCAGCTCATGGTTGAACATTCACCAGATGATGAGAATATTGACTGGACTAAAATAGAGCCCAGTGTCAGCTTACTGAAGTCTCCCAAAGGTGAGCGAGTGATGTGGACTATTTATCGACCAATTAAAATCCAGAATCGTGAAAATCTGCTATTTGATGTCATTTAGTATGTTGATAAACCTACTATACTCAGGCTAGGTGCACACATAACATAGCGTGAAAGGCTGCGTTTTATGTCATGTTTTAGGTTAATGTGTGTGTGTTTTTACTACATTTGCGGTTTTGTTTTTTTAAGTCCACCAGGAGAAAAGTGCAATATAAATGTTCTGTGTCTTGTCTATTTGCTTCCTGCAATGGTTTCATATAGAAACGCAGGTGACCAGTGTCTTTTAGCATGAAATAATGAACATAATTGTACATTTTGAACTCTGTTTCAGATAATGTTGATGATCCAACAGGGAACTTTCGCAGCGGCCCTCTGACAGGCTGGAAAGTGTTCCTCTTACTTCTCGCTGCTCTCCTGGGCATTATAGTCTGCGCTGTAGTTGGAGCTGTAGTCTTTCAGAAACGACAAGAAAGAAACAAGAGGTTTTACTAGCTGGACAAAGTCTGGGCAAATGAACCCATTCTGAAATGTGAACTCTTCCAGAACATGGATTGTACAACTACTTTTGTGCGTTAAGGAGAAGATAATTTAAATGGTATTTTGGTATGTTTCATTTACAGGGACTTGCATACTATAAGGATATGGGTGGAGACGCAACAATCATTTTTGAAGATTGCAGATGATTTTTTTTCTTTGGGGGATAAAAATATGTTTTGATTTGATTTATTTTTTTACTATGAATGCCTAACTTAGCAGAGCATGCTTTGGAGAGTTTGGGGCAGAGAGGTGGCTTTGTATAGTTGTTTTGAAATTGCCATACTTACAAAGCCTGCTCTTGGTGTATCTTGCAATGAGTTCTTCAATGTCGAACCATAATCTCCTGTAGCCTTTTGGCAGCTCGATCCTGTGGATTAAAATGGCTGCCTTGCACAGAACAGTGTCAATTACAGTATGCGACCACATCTCTCTGGTCTCCCAAGGTCTTTAGTTTGGTCACTCAATCTACTGTGTGTCTTCCTGACATTCATTGTTTACAGAAATGCGAGCTTGGGAAAGAAGGATGTTTGCCTTGGTCTGCACTACATATTGGATCCCTTGAGTGTGATTGTATACCACAGGTTTTTCTTTTTTTGTTTTTCTTTTAATTTTTAATAAAACTGCACAGGAGGGGTTTCCTCTGACCATGTAAGCATATTTGGCTTTGTCTAAAGGGACTACCCATTAAAAAAAAATAAAATCTTTGCTGTGTTTTTACTTTTCCTGGATAATATTAGGAAGTTGTCTTGTCATGGACATCATTACATATGAAAATAATCATTAAAGTCCAAAACCCACAAAACTCAAACTGTACAAAATTGCATCAAATTACTTCCTTCTTCACAACAGGATATGTGTATTTGCATGATGCCACGCCCATATTCACATCACGCGTGAATATGAGCATGACGTCATGTAAATACGCATATCCTGTAGTGTAGGAAGAAGTTAAATCAGTGTATTTTTGTACAGTTTGAATCATTACCTTTGAAGTCTGATTGAAATCCTCCAAAGGACCGGCACCACACGTTCAGTATTAAAGCTCAATTACTTTTATTAAAGCGTGTACAAAGTGACGACAACGACAGCACGCTGTTTCTGCCTCATTGGCCTCTCTCAAGTTGCCAAACAGTCAATATGAGACAAAGTGCGTGACCGCATATACTGTATATCAAAAAAACCACACACCCACACCCAGACTAATGGGGGAATAAAGAGGACCTCTGGTATTTTATTTTTGGGTGTGGTTTTTGATATATATGTGGTTGTGTCATGCACTTTGTCTCATATTGACTGTTTGGCAACTTAAAGGACTTACGAGCCCAAATCACAAAAAAAGGTCTGTACCTGCATGAATTTTGAAGGCACGGAGGACGCCTTCCGCACCCCCCGTGCCGTAACACTGGGTCCCCGCTGCTTATTCTCCCCCTGGCCGGATCTCGACCCCCACAGCCCGGGTCGGGCTCTCCTGCCTCCTCAAATATGGCCGCCAGAGGAGGCCGTGGCTGCGCAGCTCTAGGGCCTCCCTCCCCGATCCGCGCTACAGGCTATCTGCTGTAGCATGGATCGGGGAGTGGCCCTAGAGCTGCGTAGCCGCACTCGCATCTGTTCGGACAGCGCAGCCGCGGCCTCCTCCGGCGGCCATATTTGAGGAGGCAGGAGAGCCCGACCCTGGCTGTGGGGTCAGGATCCGGCCGGGGGGAGAATAAGCAGCGGGGACCCGGCGGAACTGCCCGGAGGGCGTGGATGGCGTCCTCCGTACCTTCAAAATTCATGCAGGTACAGACTTTTTTTTTTTTTTTTTTGTGATTTGGGCTCGTAAGTCCTTTAAAAAAAGGCCAATGAGGCCGAAACACTTCATTTTGCACGTGCTTTATTAACAGTAATTGAGCTTTAATACTGAACGTGTGGTGCTGGTCCTTTGGAGGATTTCATGTGTTGGTGACTCCTTGGTACAGAGGTGACTACCTGGGCACACCTTTTTATTTGCACCTTTGGGTGCTCCTGGACTCTTTGCTTCTATACGTTTGAAGTCTGATTTTAAGAAAAGAGATGCAGTCTTGGATTACTGTGTCAGGGCCTATTTCTGCTGCTTAGTAATCCACAGCGGTTTCCTGCAAGCGATTCGAGCAGGGATCGCTGCCTATTCCAATAGCTTTGCAGTTAAATTACATGCTGCTGCGTTTTGAACGGCATGCTGCATTTTACCACAGCAAGCCCCCGAAACCCTATAGCCATGCTTGGTACAGCTACAGGGATTCACATGCATGCTGGGTCTTGCAGGACATACAGCAGCTCAGTGAAAAGTGGCCCTCAGGGGGTTGAAAACGTTTTTGGATTTGTATATTTGCTTGTGTCCCTACCTTTGGGAATTGTTATTACTTTCTGTCAAGAAAAGCAGTGGGAAAATCTGGAAGATGGGATCCCTGACTAATCATTGTTGTCCCTCTTACTGGTTCCAGGACTGCCAATTTCCATGTAAAAGCTGCAGAAGTCCTTAAAAGTCCCAGAGCCCAGACATGAGAGAACATGTAAATTGTGGACACAGGAGTAAAACTTCCCACATGTTTCCAACACAATCCAAATTAATTAACTGATTGCTGGCGATCAGTAAAGCGCTACAGCACAAGTAATCCAACAGGATTGCTCAAACTGCAGCAAATGTGGCACAATTACAATTTCCACCTATCGCAATTGCGCTGCATGCAGCATTTTCTTTAAACTGAGTTTGAGATATTTCTCAAGAGAAAACTGGAATGGTACACTTACAATTCTTCTGAAACAGTCAGTCAAATGTCCAGCAAACATAAAGACATTAATAACAAGGACAAATATTCCTGCTTTATGTAGAGAATAAGATTTAACATCAAACAATAGAAACCTGTAACAAGGTCACTGAAAAGAACAATAAACAAGATCCATATCTTTTAAGTTGAGCAGCCTCCAAGTATATTAACGATAGATGCTATATTGAGAAAATCGAATGGGCCATGGAGTAAGGTTAAGCTTGATTTGGACCACGCATCCCAGTTCACCTGTTGTCTACAGTAGGCATAGTCTGTCCTGGTGTGATCTATGATATCCATTAACCTCCCCGGCGTTCTATTGAGATCGCCAGGGAGGCTGCGGGAGGGTTTTTTTTTAATTAAAAAAAAACTATTTCATGCAGCCAACTGAAAGTTGGCTGCATGAAAGCCCACTAGAGGGCGCTCCGGAGGCGTTCTTCCGATCGCCTCCGGCGCCCAGAATAAACAAGGAAGGCCGCAATGAGCGGCCTTCCTTGTTTTGCTTACATCGTCGCCATAGCGACGAGCGGAGTGACGTCATGGACGTCAGCCGACGTCCTGACGTCAGCCGCCTCCGATCCAGCCCTTAGCGCTGGCCGGAACTTTTTGTTCCGGCTACGCTGGGCTCAGGCGGCTGGGGGGGCCCTCTTTCGCCGCTGCTCGCGGCGGATCGCCGCAGAGCGGCGGCGATCAGGCAGCACACGCGGCTGGCAAAGTGCCGGCTGCGTGTGCTGCTTTTTATTTGAAGAAAATCGGCCCAGCAGGGCCTGAGCGGCAGCCTCCGGCGGTGATGGACGAGCTGAGCTCGTCCATACCGCTCAGGAGGTTAACCAAATCACCTCTTTTCTACCCAATACTTGGTCAAATGGGAGTTGAGATTATCTCCAATGTCTAGTTATTACACTGAGGATGGAACAAATAAACTCTTCTCCATTTCTTAGGACCTGTAAAATGTGCTACTAGCACTAAGGCATGTGACACAGTTAAATCCTGATTTGAAGAGAATAGCCAGGTTAAATCGTGAAAAATAGCAATGCAAAATCGCAATCTTTGCTGTTCTGATCCGCAGTAGTACGGTGCAGCAGGAGCGTGCACGCGGCAGATCCTCACATGCGCAGAAGCCCACGACTGGCAGCGAACGTCCAGATTACTGGGGCTGATTCCAGGACAACCAAGTGGCCGGCGAGGATGGTGAAGGATCGATTGCACCTTATAGGGGCTAGAGGAAGCCCCAGGTAAGTATAAGCATGCCTAGTGTCCCAATCTCAGGTACACTTTAAGCCAAACATTTGATCTGCATGCTTGTTCAGGATCTATGGCTAAAAATATTAGAAGCAGTGGATCAGCTCTCTTTATGGTTCTTAAATTCTGGATTAATAATGAACAATTTTGTTCAATTGTAGAGTTTCTTGTATTTTGGCCATCTTTTATATTCTAAGTTTACATTCTTTACAGTGTCCAATGTTCCCCATTGAAACATTATTGTTGCATGTATCACACAAATAATACAGAATGCATTATATTCTGAAATCCATTATTAATAAGTATTTATATAGCACCGGCATCTTCCTTGAGTGATACTGTGTCAAAATTACAGCAGACGTTCTTCCACTGTCAACCCTGTGACACCAGTGCCCTATGACTGTCACTCCAGAGTTGCCCACTACCCTTCAGGAGTCTCACCAGATACGAAGCTGCCTCCATAAAATAAGCAGTCAAAAGCTCTTTGTATA
Organism: Hyperolius riggenbachi; assembly: GCF_040937935.1. Taxonomy (NCBI): domain Eukaryota; kingdom Metazoa; phylum Chordata; class Amphibia; order Anura; family Hyperoliidae; genus Hyperolius; species Hyperolius riggenbachi. The sequence goes on along the minus strand of NC_090648.1, from coordinate 346,151,869 downwards.
TGTCTCCAAAATGTTCCTTTTAACCAGACGATTATGAATAGGGGTTGAGTGTGGAGATGAATACAGAACACTTTAGGCCACTTATGCTGTAGAAGCAGGGATGTCGCACTCCAGTCCTCAATGCCCAAGATCCTAACACATTTTTGGCACAACTAAAATGAATTGATGGGACTGAAACAGGAAAGGTGTGGGTCATCGGTCCATCCAAAATGCTGGCATGTATATACCGTAGCCCTCCAGGACTGAAGTTTCCCTGTGTTGTAGAGGCTATTTCTTATCTAATGAGCCTCGTGTGTGACGGAGAGTTGGGCACAAGTGCAACATTGAAGTGACAGTCACAGGGCACTGGTATCACAGTGTTGACGTGGAAGTGGCACTGTTGTAGTTTTGAGGCAGTATTCTGCTATGTGAGATTTTGTTTTGCAGCAGCACAAGAATCAGAGTGAGCCTAACCTTTAAGTTGTTGTTATGCATATATAAGATCTAGAGGATTATGCCATTGAAGGAGACTACTATATTGTGGGCAAGCAGCATGGCGACTTTTCATGTGAAGTATAATCTGGTTTATGTCAAAACCTTGCTGAAGGGGTATTTTAACAAGTTTGTCTGGAAAGAGCAGGGCAAACCTAGTCCAAAGCAGAAAAGTAAGTTTCCATGCTAACTTGTCGCCTGAGCTAAAGTGAAAGTCTACCCAAACCAAAGCTTTTAAATGAGTAGCGAGATTATTGTAGCAGAGGCAGCACTAAAAACCTCAAAGTGAGATTTCACCTCAAATGCCTTGCAATCAATAGATGTTTTTAGAACAGGGAGTGGGTGTGAATGTTTGACAGTTGACGCATATGGCAAAAAGAAAACTAGGTACTTAAGTATTATGATATTTACTGAATTTGGCTGCCCCCTATTTAAAGTAAATGTAAAGACAAAAAAAAAGTTAAATACTCACTTATGGGCAGGGAAGGCTCTGGATCCTATAGAGCCTTCCCTAATCTGTCTTGTACCCCTCAGTCCAGCGCCTTTGCCCCCTAAGGAGGCTTTCGGAAGTTCTATACCGAGAGTGCTTCTGAAGACGGGCAGCTCCGTACTGGTGCTTCCGAAGCCTGCCAAGGGCTCACAGGTGTGTGTATTTGCCCAATTGTTTGAGACGAGTACACACAACGATGGAACGATAGAACGAGGGGAGCAAGGGAAGGCCTAGCTGCCAGCAATACTAACTTTAGCAACAATCCAATCGATTAACTGCGCTTCTCAAACCCTGTAAAATCAATTAAAAAGCGCACATAGTGCCAAGTATTGTCTAAAAAAGGCTACAACTTGCACCCCGTGCTCGCACTCCTGGGGGTAGTGCCTCCACCAAATAAGGGAAAAGACTGCGTCACTCTCCCCCTCGTGAGTGCACTTACCAGAAGCGCGTCTTGAATGTCAGCATATAACAATCATCCAGTGGTCAGCCAAGAAGGACCAGATTGTAAAGAAACATCCAGCTTTAATAACGTATTTAGGCGGAATAACAGCGGGTACATACGCTCCTTACCATGGATACAATGGAGCCGCACGCCACCACACTGCCTTTCCTGCTCGTGACGTCAGCGCGCACACCTCCGACTCCGCCCTACGCGTTTCGTCACAATACGTCACTCATTCAGGGGCTGGAGATCACCGCTTGACGTCGACCTAAAAAACACCAGCCACGCCTCCTCCGTCCAGGGCCCCGCCCGCAACACCACCCTCCCTTCGTTGCTAGGCTACTACCTGGCGTGCTGACCATTTTATCCATGGCATGGATTACAAAATAAAATTACAAACATTAGTAAAATAATCTCGTTAAAATATCTTAAAAAACACCTTAAAAAATACTTGCAGCCTTAATAACCCTCTTTGACCATTACCAATCAAAATCCCACCCCCTCCACCTCTCGATATCGTAACATATTCTAATACAATCCCTCATATACCTATTATTGACCCTTTCTATATCTAATAGACAAAGTGCGAATTATTACTAACTTCTCCCTTCACATCATCAATCATGAATTACAATATCCTACAATCAATCTCCCACCCCATTATCTGTGCATTCCTTAATGCGCATATTTTTACAGTGAATTACCACCCATTTATTTGTGCGTTCCTTACTGGATATATCTAAGGCATACCCTCTAATCATAAAGTGCTAGATCCATATATCTCCCTATTATACTCCCTAGGATATACCTGAGGCATACCTTCTAATTATAAAGTGCTAAACCATACTTATCCCCATTTTACTCCCAATAGCTTTCAACCTCATCGTATTGTGTATACTACCTATGTGTGTTCCCTATTAACCCTTGTAAGAGAATAAACATTTATTCATAATACTCACCCATATATAACCATGATTTTAGTGATACATTAAAGTGACCTGTGCTAATAACATGTGCAAATAACATGTGCAAACACTGCAAATTCATAGTGACAACATTAATATTAAAACTGCCCTTTATGCTACACAATATCCCATTACTCATCATCATCCATTCGCTATAAAACAATTAATATCTAGTTCAATGTTCAGACCTTTGGGGGAGCTAGTTCCCAGTCTATAGATCCACTCAGTCTCTTTTCTACAAAGTTGCTGCAGTTTATTTCCCCCGCGCCAATGCGAACGTATATGTTCCACTGCAACAACTTTTAGACTTGATGGATCACATGCATGTACTTCACGAAAATGGGCTGAAACACTATGCCAATCATATCCTTTCCTAATATTATACATGTGTTGGTATATTCGCTTTTTTAATGGTTGCGTTGTCCTCCCTACATATTGTAGGCCACACCCGCATATCAGAACGTACACCACATACGTTGAAGAACATGTCATAAATTGTTTAATTTTAAAATCCCTTTTAAAATAACCTGACTGTATACTATCAGTGGGTACACTTGAGGTCTCCCTACATATACAGCAGTTCTTACAAATATGATAACCCGGTCTCTGCCATGGAACAACAACTTGAGCTGGTGGGTCCACACAACTGGGGACCAATAGGTCCCTCAGGTTAGGTGCCCTCCTGTACACAAACTTTGGTTTCTCAGGTATAATACGCTTCAATTGAACATCTTGCTGTAACACTGGCCAATGTCTACCAACTATCTTCTCTACTTGTTTGTGCTGCACACTAAAAGTGGATATAAATGGAATCTCAGATGGAATTTTTTTGGATGAACTTTTTTCCTTTTTCTTCTTTCCTCCCACCAAAATACCTCTATCCATACCTTCCACTTCTCTCTCCAATCCACTTATTTTTTCTGGACTATACCCCCTTTCAATAAATCTTTGAGACAGAATGGAGACCTGACTTTGGTAATCTGATAATTTGGTACAATTCCTCCTGACTCGCTGAAACTGCCCTTTTGGAACCGCCTTTATCCAGGAGGGGTGATGGCAGCTAGCTGTAGGTATAAAACCGTTACGGTCCGTCTTTTTAAAAAAAACAACGAGTGGACAACCTCCCCATATCTTTATAAATAGTGAGGTCCAAAAAATTAACGTTGGAGAAAGGGATTTTATAATTAAACAATTTATGACATGTTCTTCAACGTATGTGGTGTACGTTCTGATATGCGGGTGTGGCCTACAATATGTAGGGAGGACAACGCAACCATTAAAAAAGCGAATATACCAACACATGTATAATATTAGGAAAGGATATGATTGGCATAGTGTTTCAGCCCATTTTCGTGAAGTACATGCATGTGATCCATCAAGTCTAAAAGTTGTTGCAGTGGAACATATACGTTCGCATTGGCGCGGGGGAAATAAACTGCAGCAACTTTGTAGAAAAGAGACTGAGTGGATCTATAGACTGGGAACTAGCTCCCCCAAAGGTCTGAACATTGAACTAGATATTAATTGTTTTATAGCGAATGGATGATGATGAGTAATGGGATATTGTGTAGCATAAAGGGCAGTTTTAATATTAATGTTGTCACTATGAATTTGCAGTGTTTGCACATGTTATTTGCACATGTTATTAGCACAGGTCACTTTAATGTATCACTAAAATCATGGTTATATATGGGTGAGTATTATGAATAAATGTTTATTCTCTTACAAGGGTTAATAGGGAACACACATAGGTAGTATACACAATACGATGAGGTTGAAAGCTATTGGGAGTAAAATGGGGATAAGTATGGTTTAGCACTTTATAATTAGAAGGTATGCCTCAGGTATATCCTAGGGAGTATAATAGGGAGATATATGGATCTAGCACTTTATGATTAGAGGGTATGCCTTAGATATATCCAGTAAGGAACGCACAAATAAATGGGTGGTAATTCACTGTAAAAATATGCGCATTAAGGAATGCACAGATAATGGGGTGGGAGATTGATTGTAGGATATTGTAATTCATGATTGATGATGTGAAGGGAGAAGTTAGTAATAATTCGCACTTTGTCTATTAGATATAGAAAGGGTCAATAATAGGTATATGAGGGATTGTATTAGAATATGTTACGATATCGAGAGGTGGAGGGGGTGGGATTTTGATTGGTAATGGTCAAAGAGGGTTATTAAGGCTGCAAGTATTTTTTAAGGTGTTTTTTAAGATATTTTAACGAGATTATTTTACTAATGTTTGTAATTTTATTTTGTAATCCATGCCATGGATAAAATGGTCAGCACGCCAGGTAGTAGCCTAGCAACGAAGGGAGGGTGGTGTTGCGGGCGGGGCCCTGGACGGAGGAGGCGTGGCTGGTGTTTTTTAGGTCGACATCAAGCGGTGATCTCCAGCCCCTGAATGAGTGACGTATTGTGACGAAACGCGTAGGGCGGAGTCGGAGGTGTGCGCGCTGACGTCACGAGGATACGAGCAGGAAAGGCAGTGTGGTGGCGTGCGGCTCCATTGTATCCATGGTAAGGAGCGTATGTACCCGCTGTTATTCCGCCTAAATACGTTATTAAAGCTGGATGTTTCTTTACAATCTGGTCCTTCTTGGCTGACCACTGGATTATTGTTATATGCTGACATTCAAGACGCGCTTCTGGTAAGTGCACTCACGAGGGGGAGAGTGACGCAGTCTTTTCCCTTATTTGGTGGAGGCACTACCCCCAGGAGTGCGAGCACGGGGTGCAAGTTGTAGCCTTTTTTAGACAATACTTGGCACTATGTGCGCTTTTTAATTGATTTTACAGGGTTTGAGAAGCGCAGTTAATCGATTGGATTGTTGCTAAAGTGTGGTAAAGTGACCTGCTGTTTTTTCTGCGAACCCCTGAGTATTGGTATATCTATTTTCTATTAGCAATACTAACTTTGTAACCTGATCCAGCCCAAAGCCCAGTGAGCAGAAGGGATGGTCACTGCATTCCGCGGAATTTAAAATTCCGTGATTCCGGCCGGAATTTGATGATGATTTGCTATATCAGTATGGCGAAATTTCCACAGAAAAATATGAAATTTTGTGGAATTTTACGGAATTCAAATTTTTTTCCCCCACCGAACTGATTTCTGTCTAAAAAGTATAATTTCTCCTTGAAAGACTCCTTCCTCCCGTAGGGAGGAGGGTCTCATCTTCCAGGGAATTGTAGGATTTCAAAAGCCAGCTTACGTACCTTGGCCGGGAATTGAACCCAGGTCTAGTGCTTGGTAGCCAGCTCTCTTCACCACTATACCACCACCAACACTACATGCTGAAGCCAGCCTAGCATGTACCATTATGATATATCCAAGAGAAAAATGAGCTTGCTTAGGGATTTGTAGGATGTCAAAAGCCAACTCACATACATTGGCCAGGAATAGAACCCAGGCCTACAGCTCTGTAGGCTGCTATCCTAACCATTATACCACCAATTTAACACACTACAATGCTACATGCTGAAGCCAGCCTAGCATGTACCATTGTGATATATCCGAGAAAAATGAGCTCTCTCTCTAGGACTTGATGCCATTGAACTGAATTTTCAGCTTAAAACCATCAACAGATACTGGTAGAATTCCCTGGAAGATGAGACAGGAGGGGGGAGAAGGGAGGAGGAAGAAAAAGGACTAAGGGAACAGTCAATGGGGTCTATGGGCTATCATTTAGCATAAATAAGGTTCCATTTGCGATTACTTTAATTTTTTCCGTCTGTGCACCCGGTTCGATCATGTACCTGTCGCCATAAGTGTCCTGCGCAATTCAGTTTTTCGAGAACCACGCATGCGCAGGACACTCATGGCAACATACGCATGCGCAGGACACTCATGGCAACGTACGCATAAACAGGCTGGGTGCATGGACGGGCCATGCATGCACATGACTTAAGCCGAAGTCGCACACCTAGCAGAGCCGTCAGTGAAACCACAGAAGGGACCTCACGGGCTAGGGGGGACTGCAGGAAGCTCCAGGTAAGTTCAGATTTTCATTTTATTACTCTGCTCACTGTCCCTGTAAATATCTATCTGGGGTCACTTTGCAAGTGTTTGCCTTATATTTACTCTGTACTTCGTATGTGTGCTTGATTAATGTGAATCCAGTTCCTAAAGGTGAATAAGAGAAGAGCGAGAAAAACCCAATGCTTAGGATTAGTTCTGTCAGCACTTCCACTGCCTCTGCGCTGTCACTTCCTTTATTGGCTGACGTCACGAGTGTAAAGCTACACATCCGTACTGCGGCGTGCCGGAGCCCGGCTCTGATTGGACAGCGTGGTGGACGTGGCAGCCGGTGTGAAGCTACCTCATCTTCCGGTGTGTTTCTCTGACCGTACAGGAACATGGCTGCCATCTGGGTACTGCTCTCTCTCGCTGCCTGCCTCGGCCCGGCCACCTCCCTCTACTTCCACATCGGGGAGACGGAGAAAAAATGTTTCATCGAGGAGATTCCAGACGAGACGATGGTGATAGGTGAGGCAGGGGGGCATTACATTGGGCGCATCCTGGCATGTAGCTTCCATCTGTCCACTGCCCCCTGCAGGGAGGGGATCGCCCTGCTGCTCTCCCTGGGGGATGGTGAGCTGATGGTCAAGAGCTGTCACAGAGGCAGATCTGTCTATTTTGAATTATAATGTGTAAATAAAACAGTACGGTGGGTTATTTAATTATGGAAAGTGCCTTCTCTGATATTCTTTCAAAGTAAATTGACATTACACCGCCCTTATTTTTAGTTATTAAAATATTTTCATTTTCATCTGCTGGCTATAAAATATTTAATACTGACTGATTTAAATACAATTTCTATACAAACATCTATTCCATTAGGAATTTGTGTTTACAGATTTAAATTCCAATCTTCCTCTTCAGCAATACCAGGCTTTTCTTTCTCATGTCTGTCATTTAGTGGAATTTTTAATAATTGCCAATCCCCACCCCATTTCCTCCCTTTCCAAAAATAATAAACAAAGTGACAATTATCAATTTCTTGCTCAAAAATACCATTTCATGATCTCATCATATGTCGGCATAACGGAAAAGAAAATGGGGTGTTGTGAACCCTCCAGTTTTGCAAAAGGTCATAAATGCTGTTAAATGCATCACAGTTCAGGTCATGCTAGTGAACACAGCATGCACCATATGGGACCGTTCTGTAGAAAATTGATTACACATCTCCGTATATCCAAATGTCTAGTATGCTAAGGATGCTGCCTGGATGCAAATGCAATGGTATTTCAGAAGTGTCGGAAATCGCAGTGGACCAATGCAATTTCTACGGCATCAGAAATGCGCTGCTTGCTGTATTTCATGAGCAGTCACACCCAAAATTGTATAACAAACGCAGAGTAAATGTGGTTGCATTTTTCCCTGCATACACCTGCTGAATGTGCTTGAATATGTGTTTGTATAATTCTGAGAGTTGATGATTTTCTTGTTTTGTGTTTTTTGTTTGTGTGCATTGTGCATAAAATATGAGTATATTTGGTTGTGATGGTTAATAAAATTTTGTTTAAAGCAGGATTCTCACCATAAGAATCAAATTTCAACAGAAACTGGTCTGAGTGTATTAAGTGATAACGATCCTGCATTCAAAACTTTTTCTGCTGTTATGATTTGGAGAGCACTGGCCCTTTAGTAGTCAGTGCCAAACAGTTGCATGCTGGGGGTTCTTTTTATCTATAATATATTCCTCCTCTTCCATTTATTTCCCTGCCTAGCTGCTTATCTGAAACCCGATCCCCTGCTCACTTGTGTTTACAAGCAAGGCGGAGGTGACTCAGTGATTGCAGGAGAAAAGAAAAAAAAAGTAAAGGGCAGACATTACATCAGGATTTAGCCTAAACTGTGGGCAAAAGACATGGTTCCCACCAGGAACAGAATGCTCTTCATTTACTATATAAAATTCACTTAAAGAGAATCTGTACTCTAATATTCTTACACTAAAAAGCATACCATTCTATTCCTTATTTTCTCCTGTGCCCCTCTGTGCTGTTTCTGCCACTCTCTGCTGCAATCCTGGCTTGTAATTAACAGTTTTAGGCAGTGTTTACAAACAAACTAACCAGCTTCTAATAGGCTCAGCTAAGCATAGTGTATGAGTCATTCACAGTGTGCAGGGGGCCTGCAGAGGGTGTGTATCGCTTCTACCAATCACAAGCAGCCCTGCACATTCCACACAATCAATCCTTAGCCCGACAAACAGGACAGAGGAAAGATGCATTGATTTATTACAGAGACAGGGTAATTAGGAAGAGCTGCAGTAAGCCCCAGCACATTAGAACAGGCACAGGAACTCATAGGATAGAAGAACTAAGGCTGAAAAAATTGTTACAGAGTCTCTTTAAAGAGAATCTGTATTGTTAAAATCGCACAAAAGTAAACATACCAGTGTGTTAGGGGACATCTCCTATTACCTTCTGTCACAATTTCGCCGCTCACCACCGCATTAAAAGTAGTCAAAAACAGTTTTAAAAAGTTTGTTTATAAACAAACAAAATGGCCACCAAAACAGAAAGTAGATTGATGTACAATATGTCCACACATAGAAAATACATCCATACACAAGCAGGCTGTATACAGCTTTCCTTTTGAATCTCAAAAGATCATTTGTGTGTTTACCTTCTGTCCCCTTCTTCTCTCATGCACTGAACATTACAGGCTTCCTGCAGACAGCTCTGCCTGTGCCTGTGTTTGTAATTCTTCAGTATGTGTTAGCCAGCTACTTTCACAGCCTAACAGAGGAGGATTTTTATCCAGCTCTCTTCTATCACTGATAAGATAGCAGAGAAGCTGCTGGCTTATGTAAATAAAACACACACTGGAGTGTGCATAGAGGAACAGACCAGCACGGAAGAGTTGGCAGCCTTCCAGACACAGGCCGACAAGTCTGACAGGGGAAAGATACATTGATTTATTACAGAGACCGTGATAGTACAAAGTGCTGCAGTGAGCCAGAAAACATTAGAATAGGTTTAGGAACTTGTAGGATGGTTGAAAAAACGTTGTAATTTTTGTTACAGAGTCACTTTAAATCAAAACATGGACAGTACAATACATGTTATGTAAGTAGATCAAGTATTTATCTACTTATTTATTTTTTTCCCTGGCATAGTATGGCTAATCCTCCTGCTTTAAAGAGACTCTGTAACAAATTTTTCAGCCTTAGTTCTTCTATCCTATAAGTTCCTATGCCTGTTCTAATCTGCTCTGGCTTACTGCAGTCTTTCCTAACTGCACTGTCTCTGTAATAAATCAATGTATCTTTCCTCTGTCCTGTTTGTCGGGCTAAGGCTTGATTGTGTGGAATGTGCAGGGCTGCTTGTGATTGGTAGAAGCGATACACACTCTCTGCAGGCCCCCTGCACACTCTGAATGACTCACACACTATGCTTAGCTGAGCCTATTAGAAGCTGGTTAGTTTGTTTGTAAACACTAGTAATGATACTTGCGCCCAAAACTACAGTAAATTACTGTTGTATTTAATGATAGTTCAATCTTAAAAACAATACACTAAAAATCATACATAAAAACAGTATTTCTGTCAATGGTAATTGGTAGAAAGCAGCATCGGCACCTGCATGTGATCACAGCAGCATTCACTCCCTCACACTGCGAACAGACACAAGCGCTTCCTATCTAGCTCCTACACAGTAACCAAAAAAACCCTTCTGCTAACAGGATCCTGCGTTCATATATTCTTTAGCACTCCTCTTCTGTGAAAGGTTCTATTAAAAATTCCTCTATGGAAGTCCAGGATAACTCACTTGCCAGGAGGGGGGAGAGAGAGAATCCACACTTGTTGTAACTTCCCACGTTCCGCTCTCACCGGACGGTCATGTGCGGCAGGTTACAAGTACCTGAACTCTGTTCCTGCGAGACGGCGATGAGTAGTGTGCCCCGGCCGCAGGCTCGCTTTTTCTCACAGTCTTCTCCGGTCTCCGTTACTGGCCCAATTTCCGATCAGTGTTACACTCCGGCGTACTCTTCCGGGTGTTTGGGTGACGTCACCACTTCACAACCAATCTGCTGACATGTTTCGGTGGGCCCGCCCACCTTCCTCAGAGCTGATTTCCATTGGGCCAGTCTTGCTGTTATATACACACCTCAGCTCCACCCCTCTGCTTTCACGTGGGGCTCATCTCTGCATAACCCTCGATTCCATGCTACAGCAGTTATGCAGAGATGAGAATGCATATGAAGAGATGTGGCAGCACGCAGGAGAAAGGGGTGGAGAGAACGTGTGCAATAAAGAAAGATTGGACTAACATAAATGATATTCGGAGTGAAACACAAGATGTGGCGGAATATCTATATACAAGAGCTATCTATGTACAAAAGCCAGAGAAATGGTGCTGTTTCCGTATGAGAAGAATGGATATGTTACGGCCAGAACCCGAAGTTTGGCCAGAACTAGAAGTGGCCGCAGCGCAGCGGGCAAAATGTATCACACATCTTTACTTTATTCAATGGCATTAAGCCGCCCGGCTTTTTCCTCTGCCTCTCTCTCCTCCTCCCCCCGCCTCTCTCTCCTCCCCCCCCCCCCCCCCCCCCCGCCTCTCTCTCTCCTTCTCTTATGGGCACAGCCGGGCGGGGACACGCGTGTCCCTCCGGAGTCGTTCGTCGCGGCAGGGGAATCCTGCCGTTCTTGCAGAGCGGGTGCTGGCAGAAGCAATGTCTGCAGCCTCCCCGCTCTGCTCTCCTGCCGCGAGGAACGACTCTCCTGGACACGCGTGTCCCCGCCCGGCTGCCCATAAGAGAAGGGGAGAGAGAGGCGGGGGGGGGGGGGAGAGAGAGGCAGAGGAAAAAGCCGGGCGGCTTAATGCCATTGAATAAAGTAAAGATGTGTGATACATTTTGCCCGCTGCGCTGCGGCCACAACATCACATTAAACCTTACAGGAATTGTTTCATTTCTCACATTGGCCGCAGCGCAGCGGCCAGTTCGCGCATTGGCCGGCCAGAACCCGAAGTGGCCGGCCACTTCTAGTTCTGGCCAAACTTCGGGTTCTGGCCGTAACAGATATAACGATACAATATGATACAAATCCGTATGGGGATACGGAATAGCCCCACGTGAAAGCAGAGGGGTGGAGCTGAGGTGTGTATATAACAGCAAGACTGGCCCAATGGAAATCAGCTCTGAGGAAGGTGGGCGGGCCCACCGAAACATGTCAGCAGATTGGTTGTGAAGTGGTGACGTCACCCAAACACCCGGAAGAGTACGCCGGAGTGTAACACTGATCGGAAATTGGGCCAGTAACGGAGACCGGAGAAGACTGTGAGAAAAAGCGAGCCTGCGGCCGGGGCACACTACTCATCGCCGTCTCGCAGGAACAGAGTTCAGGTACTTGTAACCTGCCGCACATGACCGTCCGGTGAGAGCGGAACGTGGGAAGTTACAACAAGTGTGGATTCTCTCTCTCCCCCCTCCTGGCAAGTGAGTTATCCTGGACTTCCATAGAGGAATTTTTAATAGAACCTTTCACAGAAGAGGAGTGCTAAAGAATATATGAACGCAGGATCCTGTTAGCAGAAGGGTTTTTTTGGTTACTGTGTAGGAGCTAGATAGGAAGCGCTTGTGTCTGTTCGCAGTGTGAGGGAGTGAATGCTGCTGTGATCACATGCAGGTGCCGATGCTGCTTTCTACCAGTTACCATTGACAGAAATACTGTTTTTATGTATGATTTTTAGTGTATTGTTTTTAAGATTGAACTATCATTAAATACAACAGTAATTTACTGTAGTTTTGGGCGCAAGTATCATTACTACTTTTTCTTCTTGTCTCGAAGGGGATGAGAGTAACCCCTTGTACTTTGCAGCCTAATTTTAAATTGAATATATGCAGAGCGCTACAACTGTTATTTAAAAAATTATTTAAAAAATGTTTGTAAACACTGCCTAAAACTGTTAATTACAAGCCAGGATTGCAGCAGAGAGTGGCAGAAACAGCACAAACAGCACAGAGGGGCACAGGAGAAAATAATGAATAGAATGGTATGCTTTTTATTGTAAGAATATTAGAGTACAGATTCTCTTTAAGGGCCCATTCAAACTAGTGTTTTGCCGGCGGTTTCGGCAAAACGCTCAAGCGCTAGCGCTTTTTAAAACGCTAGTGCAATAATACCCTATGGGCCCGTTCTCACTTAGGCAATTTGCGTTAATCGCCGGCAATTAACGCAAATCGCTAACCGCGTAGCCTGCACCATTTTCAGGCGATTTCCTGGCAATCGCGTTTCAGTGCTATAGAAGCACTAAACGATATCGCTAAAAAATCGGCAAGTGTGAATGGTGACTTTTTTTCCGCGGTCAACGCAAAAAAACGCCATAGCAAAACACTAGCAAAAGTGCTAGCGGTTTGAGTTTAGCAAGTGTGAATGGGGCCTTCGGCCCCGTTCACACTTGCGGTTTTGTAAAAACCGGAACGGATGTCCGGATCCGGACCTAATCCGTACGGTTCCTATCCGGATCAGGTCCGTTTGCATCCGTTTTCCGTGCGGTATGAACACGGTTGCGGTTCGGATCCAGTTTCTTAAAGGGGACCAGAGAGGAAGCACCCTTGTGTATTTTACCATGTATATCAGTAAGAACATTAGAGAAAACACTTACCATGCTCTCTGTTTCCTCCTCACTGCTAAAAGTGTCTGTTAACAGCAGTCACAAGAATCCCAGACTGAGCAATTAAATCTGGCTTTGCTGGGAATGATTATAGCTGAGTCATTATAGCAAAGCCACAAGGGGGCAGGCTTGGGCTTGAAATAACACCACAGAAGACAGACTTAGCTATAATCTTTCTGTAGCAAAGCTAGACGGAGCAGCCTGACTTCTCAGTCGGGGATTCTTATCAGACGTGATAACAGTCAGATTACACAGAGAACAATGAAACAAAGGGCAGATTAGGTGTTTACTGTCATGTTCCCACTGATTTATAAGGTAAAATACAAGAGGGTGCTTCATCTCTGGTTCTCTTTAAAGAGATAACAACCTGTAAATACCTGGGGTCTGGGAGGTCAGCAGAAGCTCTGGGGTCATTGTTGGAGACAGGTGGACGTGTGGAGACCATCCGTGGATACAGAGACTGCAGTTGGGACCATGGATCCAGTCATTTTTTACTCGTACCTGGGAATTCTCTCCTTCCTGTTGTTCACCTACTACTATGTGGGGAGAAGGCCTCACCTCCTCGTTATCAGACATATCATCAGACATGTTGCTTCCAAAAAGAGCTCCAGCATGAAATCCCTGCTGCTCCACTCTGTGAACGCTGGGCCCATGTGGTCCCCATCCAAAATGGCCACTAGTAAAAGCATAGGAAGTGGGGTAGAACGTCCGGTTTTTATAGCCAGTGTGTTGTGCGCTCTCCGGTTCTCATTGGTTTGTATTGGCCGGATGCAACAGTCCGGCTCCGCTCCGGATACGTCTGCCGGAGGAGCTGGACCAAAAAATAGCGCATGTTGGATCTTATGCCGGGGTCCGGATCCGGTCCAGCTCCGGTCCGGACGAAACGGACGCATGTGAACGGACGCATAGACTTTCATTGCTATGCCGTGCATCCGTTCCATCCGTTCCGCATGCGGTCCGGCTCCGGCATGGCGATTCCGGACAGCGACCGCTAATGTGAACCGGGCCTAAGGCTTCTTTCACAAAGGAGGCTAAAGGCGGTGAATTCACCACCTGTCAGTTTCTCCTATCATGGTTGCCAAATCATCCCTTTAAATATTGACGCATCTAAGTTATGCAGGATCTGGGGCTACTTACACATAATTAGTGCCTAAACTGCTTCTTATTAGCCACAAGACCTGTATAATCTATCTATATATCTAAATCAGTAATTAAAGAGCACCCAAGGCGATCCTGGGGTCAAAAGGTAAATGCTTACCAAAGGAGAGGGAAGCCTTTGGATCCTCCAGAGATTTCCCATGTCATCCTCTGATCCTCCGTTGTGGAGTGCAGACCCACCCAAAGGAATCCAACAAGTTACTGTCACATTCCATGCTTGGGACCGCGCTCCATACTGTTGCACTCGCGTGCATGAAGAGGTGCGCTGTCAGCATGTGCTGGAGCGAGCACTTTAATTACAGTGCAGGAAGATTTGGGCTCAGCTAGCACCACCAATGTTCTCCCCAGGCTCTTTTAGCCGGGTGTTCCACCCGGCTACTTTTGGTGAGCACCCGGCTGTCATTGGCTCACCTCCTCCTATTCTGTAAGCAGAGTTGCACACAGAAGCACCAGTCCTGCATTCTCTCATATTGCGCCACCCGGCTTCTTCATGCCACCCGGCTACTATTTCATGCCACCCGGCTGGAAAACATTTCCGGGGGAATACACTGCGCCACCATAGGCTGTAATAGGAATTACGGCTATAGCAGCGCACACAGAGTAACTCCGGTGCCGTCAGAAGATGGAGCTGAAGTTACATTTAAAACACTGTAATTCGGCCTCCAGCAATAGCTGGAAGATGAATTACATCATTCCCCACTATCCACGTCCACCTAGAGGGGAAATAGTATTTAGCGCAGCCGTGAACTTGTGCAGCAGCAGCATCAGCCATATACCGGCTGTATCCTGCGCCCAAGTCTCCCGGTGCCGATTTTATATGTGTCCTGCTGGAGGGTCCCAGGCAGTAGCAGCGGAGGACAGCATGTGAAGGATCTTCTGGAGAATTCTCTTCTCTTTCTCTCTCCTTAACTTTTGGTTCAAGGTTCACCCTAGGTTGTTTTTAAAGGAATAAGTTGGCAACACTGTCTCCCGTGCAGCAGCCTGGAAATTTCTAGCGCTTGGCACATGGGATGGAGAGGCGGCCCGCCTATTGAGACACATCTGAGAGTGGCTGTGCTCAGCTGCGACATTGGGTGGTGTTTGCTTCCGGGTAACTCTGCTGCCTTTGAAACGCTGATACAAGCTGGGTGACAAACGCTGACATTCGGCTGTATTTTAATTGCGCCTAAAAGGCACTGGAGGCCGGCATCTGGAATGCTGAACTGCCTGACAAGCTTGCAGGTTAGCTGTCCATCTGAAACAGGCCTTACTAGTTTTTTTTTTTTTTAAATCTACTTTTAGTACTTGTTTGAAAAGCAGATGATTTAGGTCACATTCATTAATACGGTAAATATAGAACATTTTACAGGGTTTGCAAATGCTCATCATGCACCCTTGTATAAGAAGCTACATAACTAATTTTGTAGTTTGGCTATTAAAAAATGATCTTTTTAACAACTGGGCTAGCCGAGTGACTGACAGCAGGCTATCCATGGATAGGAGGGAAGACTGCTCCTATCCATGGGCAGGAGTATCCGTGTTTCTGTACATTTGATTGCCTAGCCCCAACCCCCACATTACATGTGTATGGTATATCCAATGCAGTGAGCAAAATTAACATTGCAGTTAGGGAAAAGGTAACATTTGAGCTCTTGGATTATTAAGCTTGGAGATGTATGTAAAATATATGATCTTGGACTCTGGACAGAATAGAATGGCATCTGTGGTGGCCAGATTATCCTTTGCATTGTGGGAGCACCATACAACGTACACAGCTTAACCCTTTAGCAGCCACATATAGCAAATCTATTTTTATTTTTTTTATTTTCTTCCTTCTTCTTTTGTTGCTGGAGAAGTGTGCCTTCCCCAGCCTGGCAGGGTATGCAGAGCGGCGCAGGGAACTTGTCATATTTACCTGTTCCGGGGGGCTGCATTGGCTTCTCCTCCCCTCCTCTCGCGGCGCTACAATGCCGACATCCTGTTTGGAGTTCCAATCACATGATATGACATGATCGTAATCTAGGGGATGGTGTCAACGTCTCGAAGAGTCTGTCATCTCCCCCTCTTCAACCACTGGATGGTGCTGCAATGCTGACACCATCCCCTGGGTTATGATCACATGTCATATCATGTGATCGTAACTCAGAAGAGGATGCCAGGAGAGCAGTGTCACCAGTGGATAAAGAGAAGCCGATCCAGCCACCCGGAACAGCTAAATATAAAGAAGCTCCCGGTGCCGCTCTGCATAGCTGCATTAGACAGTAAAAGGGCATATGCCGTTAGTAGACGTCCTGACATGCATAATCTATCTTGAGATAATGCATGCAGGGCTCTTAACAGGTTAAAAATGTCCTAATATTTTCTGTGTAAAGCCTTCTTACATTTCTTCTTTACAGTTTTGCAAAAGGTCATAAATGCTGTTAAATGCATCACAGTTTACGGCATGCAAGTGAACACAGCATGCACCATATGGGACCGTTCTGTAGAAAATTGATTGCACATCTCCGTATATCCAATCATTGTCTAGTATGCTAAGGATGCTGCCTGGATGCAAATGCAATGGTATTTCAGAAGTGTTGGGAATCGCAGTGGACCAATGCAATTTCTACGGCATCAGAAATGCGCTGCTTGCTGTATTTCGTGAGCTGTCGTTTCCACTAGAAGTGGTGCGATGCGGCTACATAGCCTCATCGCACCGCAGGTGTCCTGAAACACATGCACGGCAGTATAATAGTTTCCATTCCGTGCATGTTGTGCGGAGCAATACGAGAATCTGCAGCAGATTCTCTCACGGCCACATCTGCCTGCACCCACGTCCCATCTCGGAAGTGACGCAGCCAACAGTGGAAGTGGTGCGAAGCGTTGAGGTCGCCACAGTAGCATCACTATCCAGGTGAAAAACTGGATCTTAGGCCTCTTTTTTTACGGGCAGTTGAACTATGTGTGCTCAGCAAGCAGTTGCCAGGCAGCAGCAAGCAATTGTGAGAGTTTGAGAGGCATTTCACTGCCTTTCAACTGACCATGGTAAAGAGGAGCACTGTGGAAGAGTGTCATTGTTGCGATACTCATGGTCAAGAAAACACAATGTACTTGTTATGATCAGATGATCTACAGGTCCTTCTAAAAAAAATTAGCATATTGTGATAAAGTTCATTATTTTCTGTAATGTACTGATAAACCTTAGGCTTTCATATATTTTAGATTCATTACACACAACTGAAGTAGTTCAAGCCTTTTATTGTTTTAATATTGATGATTTTGGCATACAGCTCATGAAAACCCAAAATTCCTATATCAAAAAAATTAGCATATTTCATCCAACCAATAAAAGTGTTTTTAAAACAAAAAAAGTCAACCTTCAAATAATTATGTTCAGTTATGCACTCAATACTTGGTCGGGAATCCTTTTGCAGAAATGACTGCTTCAATGCGGCGTGGCATGGAGGCAATCAGCCTGTGGCACTGCTCAGGTGTTATGAAGGTCCAGGATGCTTCGATAGCAGCCTTAAGCTCATCCAGAATGTTGGGTCTTGCGTCTCTCAACTTTCGCTTCACAATATCCTACAGATTCTCTATGGGGTTCAGGTCAGGAGAGTTGGCAGGCCAATTGAGCCTAGTAATACCATGGTCAGTAAACAATTTACCAGTGGTTTTGGCACTGTGAGCAGGTGCCAGGTCGTGCTGAAAAACGAAATCCTGATCTCCATAAAGCTTTTCAGCAGATGGAAGCATGAAGTTCTCCAAAATCTCCTGATAGCTAGCTGTATTGACCCTGCCCTTGATAAAACACAGTGGACCAACACCAGCAGCTGATATGGCACCACAGATCATCACTGAATGTGGGTACTTGACACAGGATTTCAGGCATTTTGGCATTTCCCTCTCCCCAGTCTTCCTCCAGACTCTGGCACCTTGATTTCCGAATGACATGCAAAAGTTGCTTTCATCTGAAAAAAGTACTTTGGACCACTGAGCAACAGTCCAGTGCTGCTTCTCTGTAGCCCAGGTCAGGCACTTCTGCCGCTGTTTCTGGTTCAAAAGTGGCTTGACCTAGGGAATGCGGCAGCTGTAGCCCATTTCCTGCACACGCCTGTACACGGTGGCTCTGGATGTTTCTACTCCGGACTCAGTCCACTGCTTCCGCAGGTCCCCCAAGGTCTGGAATCGGTCCTTCCCCACAATCTTCCTCAGGGTCCGGTCACCTCTTCTCGTTGTGCAGCGTTTTCTGCCACACTTTTTCCTTCCCACAGACTTCCCCCTGAGGTGCCTTGATACAGCTCTGGGAACAGCCTATTCGTTCAGAAATTTCTTTCTGTGTCTTACCCTCTTGCTTGAGGGTGTCAATGATGGCCTTCTGGACAGCAGTCAGGTCGGCAGTCTTGCCCATGATTGCGGTTTTGAGTAATGAACCAGGCTGGGAGTTTTAAAAGCCTCAGGAATCTTTTGCAGGTGTTTAGAGTTAATTACTTGATTCAGATGATTAGCTTAATAGCTCATTTAGAGAACCTTTTCATGATATGCTAATTTTTTGAGATAGGAATTTTGGGTTTTCATGAGCTGTATGCCAAAATCATCAATATTAAAACAATAAAAGGCTTGAACTACTTCAGTTGTGTGTAATGCATCTGGAATACATGAGTCTGTTTATCAGTACATTACAGAAAATAATGAACTTTATCACAATATGCACATTTTTTGAGAAGGACCTGTATTTGTAAAGCTGCTAATGAGTTCCGTTGTAGATAAGTGATGCTTGTTGTCTATTCACTGCTGCAGTTTCCTCCCCCTCCATCTCCATAGAGCAAAATGGGCTGCTCAGCAGAAAACACAGCAGTGTTCAACATGGTGATTGCCCACGTGAAACAATCAAGGAGGTTTGTTTTATGTGACTAAAGTTGCAGATTGTACTAGGTATAAGCATTCTGAATGTTTCTTCACCTTCTGATTTTTGAAACTTTTGAGAATATTTATCAGACTGTGTGCTTAATGATGCATCATTATCTGTAAAGTGCATCAGAAAAATTGTCAACACAATATAGTGGAGTAAAATGAATACTGTACTGCAATAATGTAGATGTGATGAAGAGCACTTTGATCTGCCAGCATGCCTGAATACAGATATTAGCAAAAAGCATACAAGACACAATATGTGGTCTTTTTCCGTTACTGCAGGTAATTACCGCACCCAGCTTTATGACAAACAGAGGGAGGAGTATTTACCGGCAACACCTGGGCTCGGTATGTTTGTGGAGGTGAAGGATCCAGATGATAAGGTGAGAATTTCATTCACAGCTTGTCTTCTCAGCTATAGACTTTCTTCAAGACCGCATTTATTCATAGTCAATCGTATAACTCTTCCATCTTAGGTCATCTTGTCCAGGCAGTATGGCTCAGAGGGGCGCTTCACCTTCACGTCACACACGCCAGGAGAGCACCAGATATGTCTGCATTCCAACTCCACCAAGTTTTCTCTGTTTGCTGGTGGCATGTTGGTGAGTATTAAAGTGTATGGATAGACTTCTATTTTGCAATCCTGGCCAGCGGGAGTGGACAGTGTAGTGTCCACTCCAATTATCACTGTAACCTGGCTGAGGCTGATGCGTTACCACCATAGGCTATATGGGGAATGCATCTGCCCGTCCGGGATTATGACAGGCGGCACAGAAATGTGGTCTGCTTACCACAACGGATCTGTTGCAGGCTGATAAATGTGAACAGCTCAAATATTTATAATAGGATTCATTTACCGAGTCAGGTAAATACAGCACTGGAAATTTGGGTGCAGCCAGCGCTGTCATAGGCCATAATGTGAATTGCAGCTATAGCGATTCTCAGTCCGTTTTTTTTTTTTGGAAGCCGTCAAGACTGAGCCCAAGTTACAATTAAGACTGTGTAATTCGTCCTCCAGCAATAGCTGGAAGCCAAATTGCACCTAACGTCCGAGTCAATGGAGGCTTGGAGAGGGAATTGTAATTAATGCCAACAGGACTTTTGCATGAGCACGGTGAGCAACCGTTTTGTGGCCATTTGACGGACCCCTGGCCGGTCTCCACCATCTAAAGAAGTGCTCCCTTGGCCCCGTGCAGAGTGTTGGCAGTGGAGAGCACACTCTTCCCATGTCCTCTCGCCATCCCTGATGGGGCACCTGCACCCTGTGACCTCAAGGCATGTACATGTTATCGTAAATGCTGCTGGGTCACAGGGTACAGGCAGCCATTAGGGATGGAGAGAGGACACAGGAGGAGCATGCCGTTGGACAGGTGAGTGTGCGCTCTGCTGCCAGCTGCATGGGTCACTTGGGGAGCACCAAATGTTAGGGAGTTAGTTGCCAATCAGTCCTGCATTGCGGTTGCGGCTCCATAGATTTTTAAAAGATTTCTTGACGAATTCTATTAAAAATCTATTTACAGTTTGTGGCAGTAGTAGATCACTCTCTGATCGTATTTGGATCAGAGAGGGGTCTATCTGTGTGGTCATCTGCCTGTGTATGGCCACCTTTACAGCCAACAAATTATTGAATAGTTAGGTACTGACAGAAGCCTGATTTTATCGTTGACAGTGGAAAAAGGCCCCTAAAGTTAATTACTGGATATTATTTTTATGTCTTCTTGGATTTTATGCTTGGTTCAGTAATTACATCTACGTCTAGGCGTTGAACCTAAACAAATGTTGATATGCAAATTTCCTTTCACTAGTGATGAAGGGTTAGAACTTCTATAACGTATAAATATTTAGAAGCCTCCAGGGCTGTGGCCTTGAAGTCGAGGAGTCTGAGCAGTTTTGGGTACCTGGAGTCGGTGGTTTCAATAAACTGCGGAGTCCAATGATTTTTGTACCTACTCCACAGCCCTGGAAGCCTCATATATTGCTGTTTAGTCTCCTTGCTTTCACCCCAATCTATGTAGTTAGTTACTCTTGTAGCCGTCATTTTCTGCATTTCTGTTTTTAAAGGGAATCCGAGGTCAGAGACAAATGGAAGCTGACAAATGTATTTCCCTTTAAATGGAAACTGAAGTGATAGGTATATGGAAGCTGTCATATTTATTTCCTTTTAAGCAATACCAGTTGCCTGGCTATCTGGCTGATCATTTGCTTCTAATACTTGTAGCCATAGACCCAGAACAAGCATGCAGCAGACCAGGTTTTTCTCACATTATTGTCAGAAGTGACCAGATTAGGTGCATGCTTGTTTCTGGTGTGATTCAGACATTTCTGTAGCCAAATATATATCACTCTCACCTCGAGTTCACTTTACTGATTGTTGAACAAACATAGGGGCAACATTTTGGAGAACGAGTGCTGTAATAAGGTTTAATGTGCAAGGTTTTGCAGATTAAAGTGGATTAAACTCCCATTTTAAAACTTTTGTACCTATTGTTAGGAACAAGAGTAATTGTTTAACCCTTTCGGAACTGTCTGCCTAACCCCCCCCCCCCCCCCCCTTAAGGACCAGGCGATTTTGCATGGGGGGTGTGTTTGGGGGGGTCAGGCAGCCGGATACCTGCTAGGGCTTAGGTGGGCATGGTGTCCCCAGTGTGCCCAGGTGTCCCCCACTGTATGCGGCAGCCTTTACTCACCTCCCAGGCTCCAGCGATGTGCAACTGTGGACCCCTGCGCTCTCGGCGGCATCCCTGCTCGTACTGACAATAAGTCCTGGGTCGCGGCATGATGTCAGCAAGCCGCGACACGGGACTTGCGTCAGAGCGAGCAGAGATGCCGGCCAGAGCGGAGGGGAGCGCCGATCGACTGGGGTACGTAGGGAAGGTGAGTGGATCCTCTTCTTTCCCCCTAACACCGCAGCTCTAATGGTGATCTCTATGATCCGCCGGCGATCATAGTGATCAGAAGCCAAGTGCGATGGCCCCTGATCGCTGAAGGGAGATGTCAGCTGTCATATGACTGCTTAATCTCCCCTCTCGGGTGCGCACGATCGCATCAGGAGCGGAAATAGCGGGCGGCATAAGTCCTACTCCGCATGAGGCTAGGACAGCCACAAGTGCGGCGTAGGATTTCATATCGGCAGTCCCCCAGAAGGTTAATATAAAAAAAAAAAAGATGTATATGTATAGATCTAGATAGACAAATTAATAATTATCTGTCTGATCCCCCAGTGTGATTATAGCAGAGAGTTCCGAGTGCAAGGAAGTTCTAAAGGCACCATCCCGCTCTTCCCCACCTCCTTCTTCATAGTGATATGTCACCGTGGGAACCACTGATGCGTCACTCGGATATGGGCCTGAACTGCATGGCTCTCCAGTGCCCCAAACATGCTGATTTCGGTGACTGATAGTGTTTTCAAGTTAGTGGAAAGCCCTGCAGTTGGGTCCACTTATGAGTGACAGGTCAGTTGCTGCCATGGTGATGCATCACTACAAAAGGTGGAAGAGCGGGAGTGTGCCTTCAGACCTTTCTTCTGCTTGGCACTCTGATCTAATCACACTGGGGATCAGCCAGAATATTTTGTTAAACTGCTCTTGTACTTATAGGGAACCTAAACTGAGAAGGATATGGATTTCTTTTCCTTTTAAAATCATACTAGTTGCCTGGCAGCCTTGCTGATCCTCTGCCTCAAATACTTTTAGCCACAGCCCCTGAACAAGCATGCATAGCAGGTGCTCTGACTGAAGTCAGACTGGAATAGTTGCATGCTTGTTTCAGGTGTGTGATTCAGCCACTACTACAGCCAAAGACATCACCAGGAGAGTCAGGCAGCTGGTATTGTTTAAAAGGAAAAATCCATAGGTTACCTTTTTAATAGGGTTCCTTCCCACTTTAACCCTCTGGGGACTAGCTGCCTAACCCCAACCACCACCTGCCCCCCCCCCCCCCCCGCCAGCCTTTACTCACCTCCCGGGCTCCAGCAATTAGCAGCTCTAGCCCCCCCCCCCCCCCCAAGCTCCTTATTACTGAGGGGAGATGTTAGGTGTCATGACAGCTTAATCTCCCCTTTCGAGTGCACACGTTCGCATTGGGAGCGGAAGCAGAAGGTGTAGTTAATCCTACATTGCATCAGAGTTAGGCAGCCACAAGTGCAGCGTGGGATTTACTATCCAGCAGTCCCCAGGAGGTTGAACTCCATGGTAAAAGAAAAAAAAAATAAGATTCCTGTTTTTCATTTGAAATATTATTATTGTTACATTTAAAAACTTTGTTGGTGTATCAATATTTGGACCGTTATGATCTCATGGGCGCATGTTTACTTGTAGCCTTTGTTTGATTGAAAACATTAAACAACTTTAATCCTCCCATGTGACTGATTTGGTGTGTGAATTGTTTATTACTTTGCTTGTCGTTGTTTTGTGACTTTTGTATGCATTTACTTGGCTTCACTAGAGCCCATAAAAACACTTTTTTTGCCCAGGTCTTGAGCGTATAAATTCCCTCTGAACTGTGTGTTATGTTTTGTAGAGGGTTCACCTTGACATCCAGGTTGGAGAGCATACCAATGATTATGCCCAGATTGCTGCCAAAGACAAGCTGAGTGAGCTGCAGCTGCGAGTGCGACAGCTGATAGAGCAAGTGGAACAGATTCAAAAAGAGCAAAATTATCAGAGGGTAAGAGAAGAAAGTAAAACAGGATTGACTGTATGTTGTTAGAGGCTTGTTTGCCTGCTTTGTATAGATTGAATACTAGAAATGCAAAAATCGATAAACAGAATGAGGGTTTTAGCAGGGCTGTGGAGTCGGGGCAATTTTGGGTGCCTGGAGTCGGAGTCGGGAAAAAATGCACCGGCTCCGACTCGTAACGAATTTTAACTGTAATTAAAATAGAAAATATGATAAAATGTTCTATTTCTCAGATAATAGTCATCATAAATAATTTATACATACAGTAATAGCTGTGCTTAGTCCACAAAAATGAAATAAACCAATCAAAATTAGTTACATGTGCTGCTTCAATAAAGCAGTCCCCATATTTTTAAAGTCAGATATACACATCTGATTGTGACTGTATATATGATGTGTACACAGGAATCTCTTATATATACTAAATAACATCTATGCTGTAAGTATAAAGCCTGATGTGTAGCCGTGTCACTAATAGAGATGGTCAATGAGATGGAAATAATTCTGCGTTGATTCTGATTTATGCAAATGTACGCACTCTCTTTGCTCATGAAATCAAATAATTTGATATGTTGTTAAAATTTGGTTTGGTGACTACGAATTAAATGGTACCTGAGAAGGATGAAAAGAAGTTTTATACATACCTGGGGCTTCCTCCAGCCCCCTTCAGGCTAATCAGTCCCTCGCTGTCCTCCTCCGCCACCTGGAACTTCTGCTATGAGTCCTGGTAATTCAGCCAGTCAGAGCAGTTTGGCTACGTGCCGCTTCCACAGCCAGGAGCGTTCTGCACCTGCACAATAGTGCTGCGCAGGTTTAGTACGCTCCCGGCGGCGGAGTGTGTGCATGCGCACTACACCAGACTGGCTCAAGTACCTGGACTCATAGCAGAAGATCCAGGTGGCGGAGGAGGACAGTGAGGGACTGATTAGCCTGAAGGGGGCTGGAGGAAGCCCCAGGTATGTATAAAACTTTAATTTCATATGTCTCAGGTTTACTTTGTTACACAGTAGTACTATACTCTACATATGCACTCTCCACAGAGCTGCAGGAAATCCACTGAGAATGTTGTGCACATTGAACACAGAGGTGTTATCTATCACCCATAAACCTGGTTCAGATTGTGCATGAAGAATGTGTAATAGAGGAAGAATCTCCTCATTCCCCTGCAGAGTACCTGCACCTCATTCTTACATGTACCCAAAGTTACATTGCCTAGGGCCTGATAGATGTTCTTTGTTCCGGCCTGTACCTTCTACAAGTACTCTTACCAAGGACTAGTTTTAGTCTATGACTAAAGGGAATAAATATGGCAGTCTCCATATCCTTCCCACTTCAGTTGTCTTTTAAAATTCCTAAGCGTTGGCAGTTAAGAGACAAATTTCATGTTACATACTTTCAATCAACAAGATTGTAATATGCAAATTAGAGGAGTCGGAGTCGGTGGAATCCTAAACTGAGGAGTCGGAGTCTGTGGATTTTTGTACCGACTCCACAGCCCTGGGTTTTAGGGCTTGTACAAAAATGTCAAGTACTATACAATGTAACTTTTAATTACTTTATTTCCTAAATGGTCAGATATGACAAACACAGTAAAAGTCTGAGTCACGTGATCTTAACATGAATGGCCTAATGGACGATTTCTGGTTGTTAACATGACCGCTTCTTCAGAGGCACAACATTGAAGTTTCAGAAAACGTGACAGAGGGTAGTTAAAAACATCTGTAGTGTCAAAAAATGTAAATGATTAAATGGAATCCCAGGCTCGCATAATGGGCCATTTAATGCAGTGAACAAACTCCATGTATCAGAAAGCACTCACATATAATGGAATTCAGTATACATCCATTACATAGATGCTCCAGGTGTCCACTTCGTCTGGGCAGCCAAATGTCGCATAGTATTTAAGAATTAGTAATAATCTCTGGTTAAAAACTGGGCATATATTGCCCATGACTTAAACCAGTAATCACCAGTTTTTAGATCAGCACCTGTCCATAGACCTATTAAGATTAGGGGACCCATACTGAAGAACAAACGTGACAATGCAGTGGTACATGAGTTGTGTCTCCTGGAGGGAGGGGGGGGGGGATGGTGGTGGTTAGTGCGAACAATGCTCTCTGTGGGCTGAGTTGATTCTGCTGGATAGATCGCTAGAAGAGGCATCGAAGGCCACTGTAATCGTGCTAGATTATCAGCAGGGATGGTCTTAATGGGCCACCTCAGCTGAGTTTAACCACTTTGTCCTCCTTGACGTATAAAAACGTCAAGGAGGACAGGCGCGCTCCCGCGGCCGATTGCGCGCGTGCACGCGCACTCCCGGCCGCGGATTTGGTAGCCAAGGAATCAATGTATCGGGCTATGGAGCCCGATCACTGATTCCTCTCCCCCCCACTGAAAAAGCGACAGCTTCTCTCAGAAGCTTCGCTTTTTCTGAAGCTATGTCCCTCTAAGCGTACATTGTACGCTTAGAGTGACGTCATGTAAACAAAATCAAGTTGCCATGTTGTGGCCAAAAAGTAAAACTACAAGTAAAAGTTAAAAAACATTACAATACACAAATATTTCCCCAAATAAAACACTTTTATATCCCACCCTCCCAAAAATGCCCACATAAAATGTTTAATAAAAAAACAAAAACATTACTATAAAAAAAAACATATATTTACCTAAGGGTCTAAACTTTTAAAATATCTATGTAAAGATGAAATATTTCTCTCTATTTTTTTTTTTTTTTTTAAGCTTGTAAATAGTGATGAATGCAAAACGGAAAAAATGCTCTTTTATTTCCAAATAAAATATTGTCGCGATACATTGTGATAGGGACATAATTTAAACGGTGAAATAACCGTGACAAATGGGCAATTACAATACGTGGGTTTTAATTATGGAGGCATGTATTATTTTAAAACTATAATGGCCGAAAACTGACAATGAATTTTTTAATTTTTTTTTCTTATTCTTACTGTTAAAATGCATTTACAGTAAGGTAGCTCTTAGCAAAATGTACCCCCCAAAGAAAGCCTAATTGGTGGCGGAAAAAACAAGATATAGATCAGTTCATTGTGATAAGTAGTGATAAAGTTATAGGCTAATGAATGGGAGGTGAACATTCCTCGGATGCATAAAGTGAAAACGACTGAGAGCTTAAGTGGTTAATGTAGCCTGTGTGCACAGCTTTGTATGAAAAACACAGTATCTGTAGTTATCCTTAGGCTTGGTTTAGTTTAAAGGACAACTGTAGCAAGAAGGCTATGGAGGCTGCCATGTTTATTTCCTTTTAAACCAGTTGCGTGGCAGCCCTGCTGATCTATTTGGCTGCAGTAGTGTCTGACTAACATCAGAAACAAGCATGCAGCTAATCTTGTCAGATCTGTCAATGTCAGAAACCCCTGATCTGCTGCATGCTTGTTCAGGGTCTATGTCTGAAAGGGAAGCAGAGGATCAGCGGGGCTGCCAGGCAACTAGTATGACTTAAAAGGAAAGAAATATGGCAGCCTCCATATCCCTCTTGCAACAGTTGTCCTTTAATGCCTGGTACACACCATGCAATTTCCTGTCAGATAAACGGGCCGAATTGAATATTTTTGACAGGTCCGATCTGATTTCCGATTGTTTTTCTGATTGATTTTGTATACAAGTGATCAGGAAATTTATCAGACATCAGGTCTGACCTGTCGTAAATAATTGATTCCACCGGTCTATCTGAAGGGAAATTGTGTAGTTTGTACCAGGCATTATGCTGGGAATACACAATGTGTTTTTTATCTTTTTCCATTCACTTGTATGAGAAATCGAGTTTTAAAACGATCGAACATGAGATTGGTCATGTCGGAAATTATCTATCGAACCATCTATCTGCTAGAAAAACGCATGGTGTATTCCCAGCATTAGGCTGTTACGTATATAGTGTTGCCTTATTTCGTTATCCCTTTATAACTTTGCAAAAGCATGTCCTTGGAATGCTGCCTTGTAAATCTGTATTGTCATTTCCTAATCTCCTTTTTGTCCCTCTGCAGTGGCGGGAGGAGAGATTCCGTCAGACCAGTGAAAGCACAAATCAGCGTGTCCTTTGGTGGTCAATTGCCCAGACTCTGATTCTCGTGACCATAGGAGTCTGGCAGATGAGACATCTGAAAAGTTTCTTTGAAGCAAAGAAATTGGTCTAAACTACGAAAGGAAATAAGGGCCCGTTCTGCCAGACAATGTTCAATGTTGGACCCACTTCCAGCTTTAATTAGTCTTCCACCTCTAGTGTTGCTGGATGAAAGTGTGCTGCAAGGTGACACCAGCACTGGTGGGGACAGAACAATTTGCTTGGAGCTTCACTCACGCTTTGTCCCAAGCAATGATAGAATTTTGGAACCTTTTTTAAAAAAAAAAATATTAAATGAGATTTCTTTGTTTACCATCCATTGATAGTATTCAAATTCTGCATTTTTGTTACCTATTTTCTACAGGACATGAACTGATACCAAAAGTCACCTAAATAAGCTTCACCTTCCCCCTCCTTCTTGCTCAATTTAATCAGGGAAAGCACCACATCTGCAGTAAAAAAAGTTTGTTTTTCTTTTTTTGTTATGTTCTGCAAAATTAATTGTTTTTATGGTGAATCGGTCTTTGGGTTAACTTTACCTGCTTTTTAACTTGACTGGGGGATGTTAATAATGAGATTTGTAACCTGCCATAGGTTTGCACTGCACTGGAGGAACTGGCCACAGCATCTAATGGACAGATACAATGCATTTTTTGAAGGTTGAATTTATCCAGTGGGAGTAAAGGGCTTTCCAGAAAGCACTCCTACTGCTGCTACTGCTTCTTCTCCATCCCAATGAGATCTTTGGATCAATTGCACTTGCCAAGTACCATCAACCGTTAAATCATCCAAGAGACTCTCAATGCTGGCTCCCTATTGTGTTCAGGGAATTGAGCCACTGGGATTCCAGGCTATGTGGATCCTGTTGTTACTGATTTTGAATGTCTTGAATTTTTCATGTTTTGCTTTGAATAAAAGAAAAACATTCCTCCATCTTGGTGTATTGTTTTGGTGGTATGAACAGAGGATCACATTAAAGAGTATATAAGATAAAACTCATGCGCCTATGCATAAAAATATTGCACTATTTATTAATCTCCATTGTGATTTAATAATCTGCATATACAGTGTAAACCGCAAACTTAGTTTCCCAGGCTCTAACCCAGACGTCATAAAATCTCAGGAGTGGTACCTAGACTAATCTGCCGGCTATTACCTCATACATGCATGTATCATAAAAAATATTGATAAAAATGCAATTAAACACTTAAAAGCGAATGGCTGTTTAAAAATGGTAGCGTCATTCATCTATTCATAGAGGCTCCACACCACATTTAGGAGTTGGTCACAGATTTCCAAGGTCCTAATCTAGTGTATGTACATACAAACAAGCTTGTATATGATCTTCCGCTAATCCAATAATAAACTCACGGTTCTTGGTTAGTTCTGCGCTGATAGTTTTTGTCAGTCTCTTTCAGCGGGAGGAGAGGCAAAGAGAGTCCACAATCCTTCGGAAAATAACGGAGTTGCTTGAGTCCCGGCCGGCGACTCACTGCAAACTTCCCATGTTACAGGCTTCTCACGGACTTCCGGATGAAAGAGTTGTTACAGCACACGGAGTCCGGGGGTGACGTCACCACACTCTTAGCCAATAGCCGACGCGTTTCGGTAGGGTCCGCCTACCTTCTTCAGGGCGTGCTCCTATTGGTTGTGTCTTCTCTTTATACTGTGTGACTCCGCCCTCCTCTCTCGGCAATGTTTCAGCGCGGTTTCTACTAGGCAAAATTGATTAAAATGCATAGATCTCAATGTCAGAATTTAGTCCCAGTGGAATTCCACTATTCATAGTGTATATCCACTCCGTTTCTTTACGTGACATCTTGTCTATATAGTTTCCACCCCTCTTTCCTAGCCCTATCCATTTCTTCCAAAACATTCGATTCATGCACTCCCTGTGTCTCATCACACACCAAGGGGTCCTTTTCCAATCTCTCCCCCTCTTTTACAGTGGCACTAGATATTCCATCCTCCACCTTCTCCTCCATACATTCTTCTACCCTTGCCTCATCATTCAATACCTCCAAACGTTCAACTTCCTTTATTACAACACCTCTAATACATTCATTCACCCCATTCAACATCCCTAACCCTCCTCTATCCTGACTCTCATCCTTATGATCTTCCATTCCTCTAGATTCTTCATCCAAGGTTGTCAAACTCAGTTCTTCCATATCTCTCTGAACTTCTTCGCCACTCTCTGATTCAGCATAATTCCCAATAATATGTAGATCTTCACATTCAACAGCGTCTCTAGAGAACTTTTTAAGTTTCCGATACATAATTTCCTACTCCAACTTCACCAACCTCCCTGCATTCCAGATTCTTGAATACCTCAGTCTCAGCATGTGGTTCTAATTTTGAATATAAATTCCTCACCTCCTCACTTCTATTTATAATTTGCATTTTTCGTACTTCAGTAATACAAGAACCTGCATGGAAAAGGATCTGAACATCCTATCCCAGTCTGCCTGAACTTCTTCAGACTGTAAATCATAAGCCAATGTTTTATAGACTTCTAGTCCCGGAGGGCAGAAAAAATACAAGACACCACACACCAATACAGGAGTTTGAGTCATATGTGACACATGAACGATTTAATGTAAAGGGAGACCTGAATTGTAATAGCACTGGTGTGATATATATATAATAGAATGTGGCTGTAGAAAGCAATATGTCGGCAGGACTAAGAGGAAGCTCCTCTCCAGGATAGGAGAACATATAAACAACATCAAAAGTGGAAATATGAAACAACCTTTGAGTAAACATTTCAAAGAAACACATGGGAAAAATCTTGAAACTTTCAGATTTTATGCTATACAGCAGGTAGATAAAGATTGGAGGGGTGGAAACTATATAGACAAGATGTCACGTAAAGAAACGGAGTGGATATACACTATGAATAGTGGAATTCCACTGGGACTAAATTCTGACATTGAGATCTATGCATTTTAATCAATTTTGCCTAGTAGAAACCGCGCTGAAACATTGCCGAGAGAGGAGGGCGGAGTCACACAGTATAAAGAGAAGACACAACCAATAGGAGCACGCCCTGAAGAAGGTAGGCGGACCCTACCGAAACGCGTCGGCTATTGGCTAAGAGTGTGGTGACGTCACCCCCGGACTCCGTGTGCTGTAACAACTCTTTCATCCGGAAGTCCGTGAGAAGCCTGTAACATGGGAAGTTTGCAGTGAGTCGCCGGCCGGGACTCAAGCAACTCCGTTATTTTCCGAAGGATTGTGGACTCTCTTTGCCTCTCCTCCCGCTGAAAGAGACTGACAAAAACTATCAGCGCAGAACTAACCAAGAACCGTGAGTTTATTATTGGATTAGCGGAAGATCATATACAAGCTTGTTTGTATGTACATACACTGGATCAGGACCTTGGAAATCTGTGACCAACTCCTAAATGTGGTGTGGAGCCTCTATGAATAGATGAATGACGCTACCATTTTTAAACAGCCATTCGCTTTTAAGTGTTTAATTGCATTTTTATCAATATTTTTTATGATACATGCATGTATGAGGTAATAGCCGGCAGATTAGTCTAGGTACCACTCCTGAGATTTTATGACGTCTGGGTTTGAGCCTGGGAAACTAAGTTTGCGGTTTACACTGTATATGCAGATTATTAATCTCCATTGTGATTTAATAAATAGTGCAATATTTTTATGCATAGGCGCATGAGTTTTATCTTATATGTTTTTTGGTATATAGTGACGGACTCTATAGTAACTTATTGCTGCCAAGTCTAATTAACATAATTATAAGCGCTACAGCCATTATTACCAATCACATTAAAGAGTGTTTGGTAATGTAATAGAGAGGAGCTGTAAATAAACTCAGCACTGAATTTCTATTTGAACATACATTCACTGGCCACACTATTCGTTCCCTTTCACACTACCCTGCGTTTTGTGATCTGATTCCGAACGCAAAATACAAGGTACAGTAAAAGTAATGGAAATGACGGAGGAGTTTCCATAAGTGCAATTGCAATTGCATTTTGTCCCAAGTGCAATCGTCGTACTGCCGAGTTTTGGATGTGATTGAGCTCTCTACAGAATATAGTAGCGCAATCGCATTAGTGGAAATTAGTTTGAAAGATTGCGATCACGTTTCATAGTGGAAAAGAACCCTTAAATATACATTCTTAATTGCTTGTTAACACAAACAGCTATTCAAATCAGCCAATCAAATGGCAACAAGTCAGTGCATCTAGATCTGGTGAAGACAAGTTGCTGAAGTTCAAGCAGAGCA
This sequence comes from Hyperolius riggenbachi, assembly GCF_040937935.1. Classification (NCBI taxonomy): domain Eukaryota; kingdom Metazoa; phylum Chordata; class Amphibia; order Anura; family Hyperoliidae; genus Hyperolius; species Hyperolius riggenbachi. The sequence goes on along the minus strand of NC_090648.1, from coordinate 346,119,808 downwards.
TCAGAATGGGGGAAGCAAGGGGATTTAAAAAAACTGCAGTGAAAATAACTTAATGAAAAAAGTGCTTATTTTTTACAATAATTTATAAATTATTTAGTCTGTGTTTGCCCCTTGTAAAATCTTTCCTCTCCCTGATTTACATTCTGAAATGGTGACATCTTTACTGCTGGCAGTTGGAAACAGCGTTATTTCCCACAATGCAACAAGGCAACCACAGTGTGATGTCAGTACCTAGGTGCTGACGACATACTGTGGGGGAGGTTTCACCGCTGTATCAGCCATACAGAGCCCCTTGAATATCCGTTTTTGGGTAAAGATTTCTTGTGGGAAAGGCGATATCGGCTACTGGTGAAGTTCAATCCTTGGTTACAGTTCCTCTTTAAGTGACTTTGAACATGGCATGATTGCTGATGACAAAAGGGCTGGTCTGTTTTTTCAGACTCTGCTGATTTACTGATATTTTCACACACAACTATCTCTAGGGTTTTAGGATGCAGGATGACAAAGGGATTGTGAAAATCTATATTTTATGTTCCATGTCAAGGGAAAACCCAAGGAAACTGACTCCTTATTGATAGGAGGAAGCTTGGCAGTCATATGATATCCGAGTCCACAGTCACGACGAGCAGAGATCGGCTCGGGATCGCGGTAAGCTGTGGCATAGAATCTATCGTTCTCCATTGAGCATTTGTCTTTACGTCCTGATAGGACCCAGACAAGAGGGCCCCTGTGATTAATAGAAGTGATCAATTAGATGAGATTTCTCCTTGTATTCAAATGTCATGTGTTATGCAGCTTGAACTTGGAGCAGTAAAAATTGATAGGACGTTATTCTGATTGGTCCAATTTGAAGCTGCACATAATTTGCTTGAAATTTGAATGCAAAGGAGAAATTTGCACCTCATTGATCATCCCTATTGATTACTACCTGATAGCAAAGTGACACTGCTGCTAGCGTCTCTGTAGATAATTGGAGGAGCTTTTATTATGCTTTTATAGGGAAACGGGCAGATCATTTTGGTGGGAATTAAGTGTAATGATGAGGCTTTTGGAATAAAATGGCTTCCTGGTGAGAATGATTAGTGTTCTCATAAAAAAAAATTATGGTAATTATTATACTTGCCATAAGCCTTGGTCACTATGGCCACACAAGAGATTCTTGAAATTGGTTTAATCAATAATGACTATAATCTGAAAGCTGTGGACAGACATAAAGGCCAGGTCGCACGGGCTTCTGTGAGATGGCTGGCCGCAGCTTATTTAGCTGATCCTAAACGCTTTCTTGCAACCAAGCAGAGAAGGGTTCGCCATCGGCTCCTGGCGTTTTGATCCCCTAAAGCTCAACACACACCATACAATCTTGGTTGTACAGATTTACCAAATCTATGTAGTATAAGGGCTAACACACACCATACAATCTAGGCTGTACAATCTTACCACTTTCATGTAGTATAAGAGCTTATCCAATCAATCATTCAAGGTATTTTCAATCTGTTGGCCCTTATACTACATAGATTTGGTAAATCTGTACAACCAAGATTGTATGGTGTGTGTTGAGCTTAAGGGCCAACAGATTGAAAATAACCTGAATGATTGATTGGATAAGCTCTTATACTACATGAAAGTGGTAAGATTGAACAACCAAGATTGTATGGTGTGTGTTGAGCCTTAGGGGGACATGGAACCACTCCAACGTAACCATCCAATGTAGCATCCAAGACAGATGAGACGACGGGATCTACTGCAACGTTTACGTGAATGACGCACAAAGCTATTACTGCAGTTTAGAAACCAACTTCATTCATTTGAATGGAACTGCAGTTAATCTCTTTCAAATTATGCTTTCTTTGACCGTCGAAAATGCTACTTTACCGTCTGTCTGAACCAGCCCTAAGAAAGATGTTAGAAGAATAATTAACAAAGAATTATTAAGCATCTTCATATATCAGCAGGTGAAAATGCCACTGAGAAGACTGCCGCCTATAGCAATAATAGTGTGTGATGCAGCAGGCACAGGATGGGCAACAATCATCTACAGTATATCTGCACAAAGCTGTAGCTGCATTGGAATTGTATTCTGTTCGCATTTCAGGTATTTCCTGTTTGTTGGGTGTGTGAGTGCCAGCCCCAGGGTCAGTTCAACTGAATGAGGAATTAGATAACAGAGAAAGTATACAGCCTGATAAAGAGCTACAATCTTCTGAGAGAGCACCACGCAATGATTTTGAAGATCTTTCTACCTGAAATACTGCAGCTCTACAGCCTAAACAGAGCCAAATGTGAGTATTATGATTAGTCTATTGCGTCATGGTAAAATATCCTATATACTGTATATACTGGATCCAACATTCAGTACAGCACCAGTATCTGTTCATATATAGCACCAATATATGATGTTTTTTTTCATTTTTATTTGGTGTGCGTTGGAAGAGGGGTAGTCTTAAATGGCGAGTATATCCCAAACTCTATATTTGAATTGGAAAAGTTGGGGGGGTCGTCTTATACGCCGGAATATACGGTACTAACTGAAGGTTGTAATAATTATGCATGGGACCTGTGGGTGGTAGCTTAGGGTCCTTTTACACTAAATCAGTTGCTGTCATTTATAAATAAAAGGACAACTGATGTGCAAGGTATTGTCCATGTTTCCATATGACCTCTTTCACACTATATGCTGAAAATCTTAAAGCTTTTTCACAATGCACTGCTATGGAAAGTTAAAATGCACCAATTTTTCAGTGTATAGCATAAAAGAGGCGTTAGCCTGGGTGGCAGCTTAGAGCAATGACTGCTTACTGAGGACAGGGTTGTTGAGGGTGGCAGCAGCTTTGTGCAGTGGTTGTGTTAGTGCATACTTAAGTATGCACATATGCACCTATTGGTGGAACTGTTTTGGACAGTGGCTTTGAGTGGGTGGCGGCTTAGTGCAACACACATTTCTTTTGAAAAAGGGGTTGTCCCAGGTTGGTTGTATTGTATCAATTTCTGTCAGTGCTTTTGAAACGCTTTGAAATATATAATAACTAAATGCAGAGCCAGGACAAGGTCCTCCAGCACCCAAGGCTGAGACCCCAAAGTGCGCCCCTCCATCCCTGCCACCCCAGCCATCACACACTGATTGCTATTAGACTAAGAGGCGCCACAGGGCCCACAACCTCCCCAACACCTCAATATCTAGTTATCTGGCTTGCAGTCACTGCCATGTATCCCCTTTTCTTATTTCTTTCTGCTTCAAACACAATTAGGAATGACAGCTGAATGAATTCTGCGCCCCCTCCTACACTGCGCCCTGAGGCTGGAGCCTCTCCAGCCTATGCCTCGGCCCGGCCCTGACTAAATGTATAATAACTAAAGACAAAATCTCAGGCAACTGGCATTGTTTAAATGGGACTGAAGATGACCCCTTCCATATTGCTCTCACTTTAGGTACCCTTTAATGTTTGACTATCGATTGGATTTAAAACCATGAAAATGCTTATAGGTAAATGTGAATATGTAATTCCCTTTGGGAAGTTCAAGGTGTTCTGTGCTTGATGAATGTAAATAACAGGGAAGCCAAAGTTGCATATAGCAGTTTGCAATGCTGGGGATTAGTAAGCTGGTTGCATGATTATTGAGCTTTAATGTAATCCATTTATATGAAAGTATTCCTTCATGAAACACAGAAGTAAAGCACAGTGCACATTAGATGATAGTGGATCAATCCAGTAAGCTATTGCTCACTGTCTAAAAAGCTTTGTTCTTTCTCTTGAGAGTAACGAACATTGTTTGTCCATTTTATTGCATCAGAAAACTGACAGTGAACAGCTCCTATTTTATATCTAGGAGCTGTTATTATTATTATTTATATAGCACTGACATCTTACACAGCGCTGTACAGAGTATATATTGTCTTGTCACTTAACTGTCCCTCAGAAGGGCTCACAATCTAATCCCTACTGTAGTCATATGTCTATATCATGTAGTGTATGTATCTGTAAATCTGTGCAGAGTTATTACAGTTCAAACTTCTTAATGGTATCGTAGTCTAGGGCCAATTTAGGGAAAGCCAATTAACTTATCTGTATGTTTTTGGGGATGTCAGAGAAAACTGGAGGAAGCCTACACAGACACAGGGAGAACATACAAAATCAGTGCAGTTGTTGACATGGCTGGGATTAGAACCAGACACCCAGCATTGCAAGGCAAGAGTGCTAACCACTACGCCACCGTGCTTTTCACACTTGTCACACACACTTGTCAGTCTTCAACTGATCCATTGGAAGTGTTGCAGTAAGCGGACCGCACTTCTGTGCAGTCCACGATAATCCCAGGCAGGTGAATGCGTTCCTGTATAGCCTATGGTGGTATCCAGGGCCAGTTCTCTCATGAGGCAAGGTGAAACATTTGCAACAGGCGCAGAGATCACAGGGGCAGCATTTTTGTCCTGTGCGTTCAGTTACAGCATGCAGTCAGAGTAGGGGGAGAAGCGAGACTCACAGACTCACATCCAGCTAGTGTGCTATTGTGTTGAGCTGCAGCAAGTCATGTGAGAACATTATCTGGGGGGGGGGGGGGGGTTTATCGTCGGCGGAGTTAGGCACATCCTTACAAATTTGCCTTACGCAGCAAAGTCTAGAACCGGCCCTGCTGGTATTGCACCTGCCTCAGGCTCCAGCTAGACCTCGGTGAACTATGGTAGCAGACACTACTCTGCCCACTCCTGCTGGTAGCACGTGATCCCGCTGCAGAAAGGGAGCCATGCCTTATTGGAAACTTGACCAGCTAATATTGAAGGTTCTATCACCTTACCCCACTTGATCTCAAACAGATTTCAAGATAAATCTGAATGAATTGATCAGACATCTGCCTTTACTGGGATTTGCTACTGCTTGATGCAGTACTAAGCTATTCAACAGTGGATCCCCTGATTCCCCTCCACCTGCCCACTTAAGGAGGCACTGTAGTGACATATAGTAGAATGCAGTTAATTATTCAGGATATCCAATTTTATTGTAATTTTCCTGGTTTCAACATCATAAACACTAAATTGCTATACTGTACATTGGTGACTCGGAGATCAGTTATTTTGTACTGACTCAGAAACAAACATTCCACTGTGATTCACCTGCCAGCAGTAAAGATGCCACCACCTGAGATACATTTCAGAATGTAAATCAGGGTGAGTAAAGACTGTTCAATGGGCAAACACTGACTAAATAATTTATAAATATGTAAAAATAAGAAATTGTATTAATTACATTATTTTCACTACAGTTGATCTTTAACAAAAATATACTGCAAAATGTAGTGCCCTATTACCCTTTCAGTCAATAAACTATTCCAAACTGAATGGAAGATTATTGATCTGATGTGTTTGGTTCAATATTTCTTTAAAGTTATTTAATTTTCCAGAAACACTAAACTGTGTATGAACTCACTGTCCATTCAACATTTGTTATAATCAAATAGAGCTCTACTCCTTGTACCACAATTGTAATATACTTGAAGGTCTTGATGTTTAAAAATACGCCTAAATATCTGTATGTATATTTTATTATCTTTGTTAGGTAAATAGATGTGGTCTCATTTCCATGTAGTATGAGGGCCAATAGATTTTGAATACTATGAACACATTGTGTAGGTAAGCTCTCATACAACATGGAATTTGTAAAATTGGCCAATCAAAATTGGATGAATGTACGCATCTAATGGTGGCCATACATGGTACAATTTTTTCATACAATCTTACCATTTCTATGTAATATAAGGGAACTGCCTAAATTATCCTTTCAGTATATTCACTTAATTTACCCTTATACTACATAGAAATGGTAAGATTGTATGAAAAAATTGTACCATGTATGGCCACCATAAAAGCCTCGTACACACGTATTAGGCATGTCACCTGGCAAGAATTGGGACTCAACCCCTTCTTCGGCGACATTGCCCAGTGCACACCAAAACCGCTAGCAGATCCTCAAAACGCTAGAGGTTTTTGGAGCAGATTTCAGAACAATTCTAGGCATGTTTAGAGAGGTTTTCTAAACATGCCTAGCGTTTTTTGGAGATTTTTTGTGTAGCAGATTACAAATATTGTTACAGTGAAGCTGTTACTGAACAGCTAATGTAACAAAAACGCCTGGAAAACAGCTCTGATCTAGCATTTTTCAGACCAGTTTGAGCTTTTCCATTTACATTGAGGCAGAAACGCATCTGCAAACCGCAAAAGTGCTGCAGGACCCACGTTTGCGGTTTGCTAAAAACCTCAAACCGCTGGTGGGCACCAGCCCATTGAGATACATTAGCCAAGCGTTTTCACAGGCGGAAGCGGTTTGCAGTTCGCTTCAAAAACCGCTCGGTGTGCACCAGGACTGACATCACATGACGGGAGGAGTGAACAGGGAGAAGAGTGCTCTCGGCAATATTCAAAATTACTGATTCAAAATATTTTTCCAGACTTTTTTCTTCCTGTCTGAAATCACAAATGCAAACGCATCACAATTGTGCTGTACACATGATGGATCACAGTGGAATCGTAGTAGTGAAAAAAAATAAGAAACATGATTGGATTCTGGAAAACAGCCCTTACCTCAGTATTTAATGTATCTACATTTTATACATTAAACATATTTCTAGTGTAGTGGAAAATGGAAAGAACTATTAGTTTAGTTTTGCCTAGACAGGGGCTGCAAGGGACTATAGTAGAAAGGAAAGTAACACTTCTATAAGTTTCATTTTACAACCATTTTTTTTTATGTAAATTCAATGAACACTTTCTGATTCATGGCTTTTTTCTAGCCAGGAACCTTTAACGCCGGAACCTTTATGTTAGGGTCTTGAGGCTGGGTGGGACAGAATAACGTGATGCACTGTATTTTCAATAGCCAGCGTGTAACGGGCAGGAGGGGGTTGTAGCGGGGTTCCGGGCAGTGGCAGGCAGCTGGGTACAGTGCGTGTAGTGGGAACGGGGCCCTCGGAGGGAGCTGCTTGCTCTGTGGCCGGGAGAGGTGCTGTATGTGCGGGTAGGAAGCGGTGCCAGGGCTCGCTCTGTACAGACAGAGCTGGGAATAACGGGGCTATGGCAGTAACACTGCACGGTGGGATCAACAGATGATCTCCGCAAAGCTGCCCATATATTGCAGGGCTTCTGCCTATGTGCTTAGAATACTGACTTCATAGAAGTCTCTGCCTAGTTTTAGAACGGCACATCATTTGTGTCTCAGTAGTTTTATAAGCCTTTTTAGAGGGAGTTCATGACAGAGGTTGATGGACATAGCCTAGTGATGAAGGCAGTCTTTGTTTATGATGTGTGGTCAGCTGTAGAACAGTTTGCAGTATGCTACTATTTTCTGTAGAAAAGTTGAATTATGTAACGTTTTAAGAATAGTAAGAAGAGATGTATTTAACTCGAAGGAAACCGGCATTGTATCTCAGAGAGGACAGCAGGTAAGGAAGTCACTGTGAAAATATTTTAAAACACTTGTACAGTTTTATATTTCTATGATGCAAAACAATCGGCAATAGTATACCTTAGGGGAGATAATCAGGAAAGGAGACAGTTCTTCAATCACAGTACCCTCTTATAGCACAAAGCATTGTGATTATCCAGATAGTGTGGGCGTAGTTTACTACTACCTATTGCAAACCTAGCAGATTGAGAGGGTGCCGTCCACCCAATCACGTTAGCTGAATTTTCCTATGAGGTTTCCTGCTGGGTCCCCTATAGTAGAATTGTGCCCAATCTTCTTTGATTGTTTTGGGTAACAGAGCAATACTTGCTCATCTTTCTATAAATAGAAATGTGATGTGAAATTTGGTTTTCCATTTTGTTCTACATTCTTAGAGGAGGCTGAAAACTAACTTTAATAATAATAATAATGGCAGTATTTGTATAGCGCCTTTCTCCTGTCGGACTCAAAGCGCTTGCGAGGCAGCCACTAGAGCGCACTCAGTAGGCAGTAGCAGTGTTAAGGAGACTTGCCCAAGAAACTCCTTACTGAAATAGGTGCTGGCTTACTGAACAGGCAGAGCCAGGATTTGAACCCAGGTCTCCTGTGTCAGAGGCAGAGCCCTTAACCATTACACTATCCAGCCACTGCTTTACATAGGGATAATAAGATTCTGTGAGCAAATGATTAATTGGCTGCTTGATAGAAGCCTCATACACACACTAGACTGACAGTTCTTGGCTGGAGTCGGCTGGTCGGGGTAGTCTTTGAGAATTTCGCGTTAAATGATTCAGGTGTCCCTTGTGAAGTTATAAAAAACATAGTTTTGATAAGAGCATTTACTAACCTGCATGCTAATTTTGTGTTGCTGAGAACCATCCTTTTTGATGGTTCTGGGCAATGCAAAATCTGACTCGCATGAAAGAGTATAGGAATCTGTATTTTTTTTTTTCAGTTTAGGCTTTGATAAACTATTTCATGTTTTATTCAACCCAGTATTTAAAAGCTGTTTTTAATGCCTGCATTAATTATTCTTCTATATGAATGTCTTTAGGTCAGGCCTCTTCCTGGGGATCCTGCCAAGGAAATGCAGCATCTTTAAACTGTTTCTGATCTGCTTGTTACTTGGATTTTTATCTATGCTGTGGTTACAACTCAGCTGCACAGGAGATGACAAGAAGCAAGAAGAGAAGTCTCCCAAGCAGACCTGTCCCCCACTTCCCAGGACTATAACTGAGGATCCATCATGGGGTCCCCACCGTCTTGCTATACTTGTTCCTTTTAGAGAACGATTTGAAGAACTCCTTAGCTTTGTCCCTCATATGCATCAGTACCTGTCAGAAAAGAAAATCCGCCACCATATATTTATCATAAACCAAGTGGACCATTACAGGTTTGTATGTCATCACTTGCATGCTTTGGGTATGGTGTTATTTTGTACAATATTACAGTGTGTCATTTTTGTTACACAGACTCAGTACCACCAGGGATTGTGTAGCAGAAGGAAAGGTTCCTTAAAGCCTTTAATGAAAAACACAGCAAAGTACAGGTTTGCGTTTAACACCCATAATGCATCACCTCAGGGCGATAGATGGAGCCTTGCAAATTATTATTGTTTGCCTCTTTGAGCAAGAAAATTAATCCAGAGCATGACTGAGCTGTACACACTGTAGTCAAGGACCTTCCTTGTAACAGAATTGATAAGCAGACAGATTGGTAACTACCATAGGGGAAATACAGAAGTGTAGGTCCTCACCTTTTCTAGTTACCTTCCTGTTGTGTCTGTCAGCAAAGTTGTTGTTTTTTTCCAAGCAAGGCGACTCGACTGAAGACAGCAATGTGGAGGGGCGAGGGCAACTATTCTGAGATGAGCAGCGGATCAATATAGAATGTTGTAGAAAAATCCAGAAGACTTCAGTCAACTTACATAAGAAAGAAATTACTGGAAGTGGTGTCTGTGGTTTGGTACGATTTACAATTACTGCAGATCAACTGCTGTTTCTTAATACCTCATTAGGCGTGTATCTAATGGTTTCCTTTCTGGTGCAATTAGAAGCAATTCTACCTCTGCTCCTTCATGAGTTGACCTTCTGCTAGGCTTGGTGGGGTCTGATGAGCTTTTGTGTCCACCAGCTGTGATTATGATGCTGGGGTGGATAAGAGTTTGCAGCTTTTACACCTAATCAGAATCTTTTATTTCGCCAATTGGGCTTGGTACAAACAGGGCTAAGTGTAGCGATGCAAGGATACAAGAATATAGCAATTCCAGCATAGACAATATTAACCAGAATTGGCCACATTTGTACAAAGTGAAACAGTGCAGCAACAAATTCAGTCATGAAACAAGCTTGCTCAGCAAGGGAAAAAAACAGCGTGTAGGGGAAGAAGGGTCAACGGTGGGGGACCTTTGTGGGGAGAGAGTGCATTGAGTTCAGAGAGTTGACGGCTGAGGGGAAGAAGCTGTTCCTGTGCCTAGAGGTCCTGGTGGCGATGGTGGCTTATACCTTGCAAGAAATCCCCCACTGCTTGGAAGCACAGTGGGCTAGTAACTAGGAGGAGACTTGGTCTCTCCAGTTGTTTCTCTGCCTGTTGAATGTGCACTAGGGGAAATTGTAATAGTTTTGCTGTTTTGAGTCACAATTAATTAATTTTTTTTGTGTTAGATTGTTTCACTTTTCATATTTATGTTGCAGGAAAATAAATTGGTTGCATTCTGCTTTTTTTCCCTCCAGAAGCAGAGAGTGTTTGAAAAACAATGTATTTTAACATTATGCATTTAAACACATGCAAACGCAATACAGAAGATTAAAAACCAAATGGGAAAACACAAGTGTAGTGAAAGGTGTGCACTTAGGGTAGGATCACTATGGGAGTTGCATTGCGTTCCTTGTAAAAGTAAGGGAAAAGGAAAGTGTGGCAATCCACGTTACAAAGCGTCCGTTATCACACACACTACAGCGAACTTAGCCTTAGGGAGTTTTTCGTTTTCTCCAATTTTTTTTTCTCAGTATATATTTACATAGCTCCTACTCTCTGATAACTGAGCAGTCAGCTGACTATATGTTGGTCTGAGCAACTTGCCCTTTCCCCTTTTTGCTAATTGCATTAAGATTGTGATAGCTTGTATGTGATGGAACAGATTTTATAGACAGGGCTGGACAAATCCCAGAAGCCAGGTAGTCAAGGCTACTCTAAAATTTACAGCTTTCACGTAAAGCATATCTGAATCGGAAAAAAATGGGAATCTTGCCTCAGCAGTAGGAAGTCTCTGGATAGTCCAGAGGTTTCCCAGTACCTCCTGCAGCCCACTGTTTCAGTGTTAGGTACCTCAAAACCTATTCAACAAGCTTGTTGCATATGATTCTTGTGGCCACTCTCCCGCCCAAGCACAGCCATACTGGGCATGTGCGAGTATGGTCTGTGCATGCCTAGTAGAAAAAATTGCCTGTGCAAGGAGAAAACATACATGAGTTGCTTCATTCTACGGGGCATGCTCAGACTTTATCCCGGCTCTTCCACATCCGGAAGTGCTGCCAGGAGATAGAGGGTCCTGTCCAGGAAGAATCATCTGGACCATCCAGAGGCTTCCCACTACTGAAATATCTATATTTTGCCCCACCTCCCCATCATAGATTTGATTGATTCTTTGAAAGCTTCCCGAATTCTACCTGTATATTATTTATCCTTATCGGTCACAGTTTTCTTAGTCCCTAACATAATGCATTTTATGAGCCAGCATATGGTAAAGATAATCTTGACCTTTTTGCACCATTGTACATGTGCTATTTGGCATTCCTGCCTCCAGTTGATAGATATGTCAGTTCTTTCATACAGCATTTATGCCAGGCCTAGACCAAATAATACAGGATTCAGGAGTCAGTCTGTCCAATTCAAGAACCAGTTGGAAATTTTAAGTATCGAGCTCCATTGAAAAGTCAGAGAAGCTGAAACATACCTGACTTCAAGGGTTACTTCAGTTCTGTGTCTGGTGCTTCTTGTCTGAATAGCTGTTTACACCTGCCTGGGCACACATGGAACAGTCTGCCATCAGTACATGGTGAGATCAGGACTTTGCAGCAGTGTTTCCATGGAATGTTGCACAGCATTTGCCTTTGTGTTGGATGGAGATGTGTTAAAACGGAGTCATAAACCCTGAAGCATGTGTATGTGAGGGTTTTTACATGTACTTAAGTTAATGAATTACATAATTTATCTGTGGCTTATTACATTTCAGGTTTAACAGGGCTTCTCTGATAAATGTGGGCTTCCTAGAGAGTGGGAATGAGACGGACTACATTGCTATGCATGATGTTGATCTGCTACCTCTTAACTTGGATCTGAATTATGGATTTCCGGAAAAGGGACCTTTCCACGTGGCTTCCCCAGAGCTGCACCCCTTATATCATTACAAGACTTATGTGGGGGGTATCCTACTTCTCACCAAACAGCATTATGAACTGGTGAGCCTCCTCTGTGTCTTCCTTTCCATTCTGAGCAGCTTCTTTTCTTCCGTACCAGATTGGCTCCAGATCCCCTGGCATTGGTTTGATAAATCTGCCTTAGGCCTGGGGCCAACTAGATTTTCTGCTTTTTAGGTGTCACCGTCGATTCCAAAAATGCTATGCTAATGAAAGCCTTTGTGCTTTCCACAGGGATCATTGTCATCTCCACTAGTTCTGAATTTGGCGCTAACCTGCAGCGTTTCCCTGAAGACGTGGGGCGCAGGGAAATGTTGACTATCTTTTCAATGGCTTTGCCGTCCAGCCGATCTGGACGGCATGCTGCAGATTTCAGCAGCACACACCCAAATCACTATAGCAATGCATGGCACATCTTAACGATTCAGCTGCTGCTTCGCAGCCCAATGAGAGCTACGGCTGAATCGGAAATGTCCACTGCTCCTAGTGGAAACCAGCCCTTACCCTTGCAAGCGATGCTGTATTCTGTTGAGGTACTTTTTATATGTCTGTGTATTATTGTGTAGTTATACAGGTCTTCCCCAGCACTTAGAGTACATACTGTATATATTCAACTGTTCCTCAGTGGAGCTCACGATGTGATCCCTATCACAGTCATCTGTATGCTTTTGGGATGTGAGAGGAAACCGGTGCAAACATGGGGAGCACATGCAAACCCCATGTAGATAATGGCTTGGCCCAGATCTGTATACTTTTGGATATTGATAAAATTCATATGTCAAATTTTTAGTAAAAATCTTCTTTTAGCATTTAACATTAATGAAAATGCCTCCGTAGACAAGCTTTGAAAACACAGATTCTAGTATTGTTGATTAGGCTATAAGTCAAAACTGGAGACCTTCATTGGAGATGGTAAGGCATGGTGTCATGAACTAACCCCCCCCGAAATGTTGACGCATGCCAAGTAATGACACAACACCCAACTAAAGCAAGAGCTGAGGAAGGGCATAACAATGGAAAAGAGAAGCTAGATAATTAAAAAAAAATGTTGTTTCATCTTATGCTGACCAGAGCTGGATTTGAATGCAATTAGTTTCATACAATCAAAGAACAACCACAAAAGAGAGTTCCAAGATGTACTACAAACACAAATTAGTTTAGCCAGATACACATATTTATGTTTTCCCATTCCTTACTTAACAGTACATTATGAGGGAAAACTGTTCAATTTAAAATAAATATGTACACCTACAGTACATACATATACTGTATATACATTTAATGTTATAAAAAAAAAAGGTCCTCTGCCACCGGGAAAGGGCACTGGCGATCCCTATGCCACTGTCACGTAGTAAACCATATTTCCTATGAATTGATAAGGTGTCCAAAGGCCCTTTTATGAGTTCAGAGTGGGGATCTATAGTAAATATATGCTTGGCCTCATCTACAGTCAACGCTGCATGTGATCTTCATCCACTGCACACTTCTTATTATTGACTGTATGTAATGCACCATTAGTACCGTAGTTTGAAGTAGGCATAAGATCATTTTAATGTAGGTAAAATATTGGTATATTTGTTTATATTGTGATTGAACACTGCCCTATAAGCAGAACTCCCCTAGCAGTGCTGGAGTCCCTGGTGGGATTCCTAGCCAAGATGTGGTCTGCATAGATTTGGTGTGTATTTTTCCTCTGTCTGTAGGGTACCCCCCCTACAACCCAAAACATACTGATAGGTTAATTGGCTAGAGTGCAAAATGGCCCTAGATTGTGACCGGAACATTAAGTAGTCAGTCCCACTGGTACCCTGCAAAATGATCCAGAAAATGTCAGTACTATTTCAGTGCATAACAATAAAGAAAAATGTATAAGCTGCCCATGTAAAATGATACAAAATAAACTTTATTGAGCCATTGAATAGCACCATAACCTTTTGTTTTTTTGTTTGATCCTCATAGTGTAATGGAATGTCAAATCGCTTTTGGGGTTGGGGTCGTGAGGATGATGAATTTTACCGAAGAATCAAAGGAGCAGGACTCCAGGTAATAAAACATATTTTTGGTTTTAGTGAGTAATGATGCTTTGTAAAATGCTCTTAGCTTTAAGATGTCAAGCCTGCCTGTATAGGGGACCTCAGTGGCTGCATGCGCATTCACATAACTTGGAGGATGCAATTGCAGAAGGGGTAGGGCTTCACAGCAGAATTTATTTATACTCTTTATGCATACTGTTGTTTTTTTCCTGTTTAAAAAGTTGTTTGAGCAACAATCAGTTAACCACAATTTTGTATGGCTTCATACACTGCAAAAGCATGTGGCTATCAATTAGGTACCTGATCAGTGGAAATTTAACACTGCTCCTGTTTTCACTCAATAAACTTTTTAAAGGGTATCTGAGGCGGGTAATAACATCTATTTTTACTTACCTGGTCCTTCTTCCAGGTCCCACAGCCATGCTTGCACAGTACGGTCCCAGGAACGTGGGTGCGCTCTTGTGTTGGGCGGGCCCATGCATGCACAAAAGTCGCTGACCCATTGGGGGTCAGAGATCCTTCAGAGGCTGCCAGTAGGACCGGGTGAAGTTCATAGCTGCGGCGAGGGACGCATGTGACCTTTAGAGGCTGAAAGAAGCCCCAGCTAAGTAAAGCTAGATCTTATTACTTGCCTCGGATATCCTTTTAAAAAATTTTGACTGAAAAAAAATCAGGAGCAGTGTGTGTATGAAGCTGTACAAATTTGTGATTAACTGATCGTTGCTCAAACAAAAACTTTTTTTAACAGTAAAAAACAACTTTTTAAACTGGAAAAAAATTAACTATGCATAGAGTATAAATCAACTCATGTAAGAGTATAAATCAACTCATGTAAGAGTATAAATCAACTCATGTAAGAGTATAAATCAACTCATGTAAGAGTATAAATCAACTCATGTAAGAGTATAAATCAACTCATGTAAGAGTATAAATCAACTCATGTAAGAGTATAAATCAACTCATGTAAGAGTATAAATCAACTCATGTAAGAGTATAAATCAAAGTCCACATTAATCAGTAGGGATGTCACTGCAGTGACAATTGCAATGCTTATTATTATTATTATACAAAATTATGCTAATTATCATTAAAATATAAAATGTAAGTGGACTAATCAAATCTTGCAGTGGATGCATTTGATTGGTCCATTTAAAAGCTGCATAGTTGCCGTAAGGTTTGCATAATTCTGTATTAACGTAGAATTATTTGCATATTTCAAATCTGATTGAATGTTGGCACTGAACCAAAACTTAGTACGAAAAGCCTTTAGACGTCCATGGCAAAGGATGCGTATGGATGCGGGAACACAAACTCCTATAGACGTCCTGGTTCCCAATGCTGCTGTTGGCATGGTGTTGACTAACAACTGCTACTGCCCTGTGCATATAGAAATATAGAATGAAGCAGCTTAGCTCCGCTAATCCTGAGATGGCAACATGTAACAAGTGGCGTAAGAAGAAAGGAGGGCTGAGTGTTAGTGTTAAAAAAAAAAAATCTGTTTTATTTACCTGGGGCTTCCTCCAGCCCCTAGAAGCCTATGTGTCCCTCACTGCAGCTCAGCTCTCAGCCAGTCTGCTGGGGACCCCTCTGCAGCTGGCAGCTTCTGTGCATGCGCGAGTGCGTGTCCGTGCCATGCACGGTCGCGCTTCCATAACGGGAATCATGCGCTTGGGTCATGACTTTAAATCTACAATCTACTGTTCCATCTCTTGATGTCTGTACTTGCTGATTAAATGGCTGTATGAATGTCATCTACGGTGTTGGCCTGTCTTTAAACATCACCTTTATTTTCAGCATCAGTGCTGTGTTTAAACATGACAACTTAACAGCTTTAGTAAAGTAAATTCTATACAGTACGTGTTTAAAAATTCCTCACATATAGACACCCTTGTTTGCAGCCTCTGTGTGTTTCTGTCTAAAGGTAGCATCCATTTGATCAGGGCTCGGGAAACTATGGCCCGCCGACAGAGGGCCAGATTCATATCTTCTCTCTCCTGCCATCCTTTCAAAATTGCGTGCCGCACGCAACAACACAAGGACTCCTGCACACTTTGCTAGCCAAATATAATCCAAGATTTTTAAGTTCTTAAAATGACATTTTATATCAAATCTGTTTATATTATTGTCCCAAATCGTTGCTGCTTTGAATTTTTCAGCTGTATCGACCCACTGGAATTACAACAGGATATCAAACCTTTAGGCACATCCATGATCCTGCATGGAGAAAGCGAGACCAGAAGAGGATTGCTGCTCAGAAACAGGTACATTTCACAATCCTGAAATCACTAAGAGTTTGTGAGATAGAAAAGGCAGAGCAGTAAGCCTTCAATAATAAAGACTGAGCTATACACATGTCAATAGTACATCTATCTGACAGGTGATTGCGAGCAATGCAAGATATTGCACTTCTCAGGCCTTGGCAGATATCAGCAGAAGTATTGATCAAATCTCTGCCCTGATCATGTTTTACTACTTGCCAATCACTCAGCCACTTGACAAAAATTTACCAGTACTCCTGATCAAGCTTTCAGCTGATAAACCGTCCAAAATCAATAGGCATTTTAACAAGCAGACTTTTGGCTAGCAATACGTAACTGGTAGATTTGATCAAAGTAATTGAATTTGCTAGTAAATCAATGAAATGTGAGGGTAAGAACCATCTGATACATGTCTGTTCACTGGTGCTTCGGACATGCTTTAGTGTAACTTGTACTCCTGAGAGGAAGCCACAAGGATTGTCTCCATGTAATATTATATTCTTCCATGTTGTACAAAATAAGATATAAATGTGTACATAAAATAGAGGTAGTAAACAACCTAAATGTGACAGTAACTAATACAAATAGTTGTCTTAGGAAATATACAGGAATACCATGAAGAAATATAGCAGACAGCCCATTCTGGGTAAGCTTACAATATAAATGCAGAAACCCGATGTAAGGTAATGAGTAATCTTGGTAAGATTATAAGCATGCTGAGACCACGAGATTTAAGGGAGCGCTTGAAGGTTTCAGAGGGTTGGATAGTGATAAATGTGCTGTGGAAGGGAATTCCAGAAAATGGTAAAAGCTCATGAAGAGTCCCCTACAAATAAAATCAGGAGTTTTTCAAAGAGGATAATGATTCTCTCAGTGATCTATCCAGATGTATGCAGACACTATGTCCTCATGCTTGTTTATGTGCTGTATAGTTTAACCACTGCCCTCTGCATGGTATTTAGTGGTGGGTCTGTTGGGTATATGTCAGATTTTCCTGGACTTGGGTTTTAAACAAGTTAACCATCTGTGTTCTCTTTCTTAAAATAGACCATGAAAGCATGCTTAACAGAAAATGTAAATTCTTGCCTAAACAGTAATCATGTCCTCTGTGCCCAACACTTACCTCAATTCCTCAGAATACCCCTTAAATAACATGTTCATTTTTGTCTCTGACAAGTGTAGGCCCCAGTTGGTAGTAATCAGAATCCATGTATTTGGCCAAATTACTTTGCACTTACAAGGAATACAAGGAATTTGACTTGGCAGTTGTTTAACAGACACAAACAGAACAATACAAGGACGGACAGTATATATGTGTATATATACAGTGTAGGACAAGCATATGTAGATCAGGTGTTTCTTCTATTGTACACAATAGCACACAAACGTTTTCAAGCTCTTGGCTCTTCCTCAAGTGTACGCCTGAGGTACACCTAAGGAAGAGCCAAGAGCATGAAAACTTTTGTGTGCTATTGTGTACAATACTGTATATGGTATATTGCCAAGCAAGAGTGCTTACATTGTTTCATTTGATGTGCTTGCAAACTTGTGGAGTGGTGGCCTACAGGGGGTAAGCACCGGCAGCCAGGTGATACGATCCCTGGCAGGAGGTTGGAGAAAGAGAGACGCCTATTGCAATTTTGAGATCAGGTGTTTCTGACATTATTCTCAGATCTGATAAGATTAGCCACATGCTTGTTTCTGGTGTTACTCAGACACTACTGGAGCCAAATAGATCAGCAGGGCTGCCAAGCAATTGGTATTGTTTGAAAGGAAATAACTATGGCAACCTCCATATGCTTCTCACTTTAGTTGTCTTTTAAGAACTTGTTTTACGTTTTCTAAGTGTTGTGATGGGGTTGTTTTTTGTATATAGCTTTTATTTTCACATTTTTGTATGTTCCAGGAGCAGTTTAAAGTGGACCGAGAGGGGGGCCTACACAATGTCCAGTATCGCGTGGAATCTCGGACTGAGCTGACGATTGGTGGTGCCCCGTGTACATCGCTGAATATACTGCTGGAATGTGACATAAGTGAAACTCCATGGTGCGCTTTTAGCTGAACTCAGAAAATATTTTATGAACAACACAATCACGGGACAGAGACAATTGTCTGGAAACCAGGATGGTCTAACTCAGGGGTCCCCAAACTTTTTCGTTCAAGGGCCGGGTCAACATACTTCAGACTGCTGGGGGGCCGGAACATACATAAAATTATGTTGAAAAACATTACATTGAATCTAGTTGCTGATCCCCAATCATGCCCGGAGGAGAACTCCCAGCAGCAGCCATTCAGTCAAGTGGCGTCTTTGTGCACCAGACAGTGAAGCATAACCAGGTGACAACCTGCCATCCAGTTGGACAGCAGTGTCACCTGATGCAGAATTGGCTAGAAAGCCAGCGAATGACTACTGCTCAATCGCTTCTACAGTGTGTGGATGGGTGGAGCCAGCACTGCTATTCTATATGCTTGCCGGCGATATTTAACCACATAACGACCGCCCCCAGCCGATGGGCGGCGGCAAAGTCTGGGCCCAAACGACCGCAATACGCCCATCGGCGGGGGCGGCTGCGGGAGTGGCTATGCGGCGATCGCGTCATTCGTGACGCGATCAGCCGCCGGGGACTGGCTCCGCCCCCCGTTCGCCGTAACCCGCCGGCCGTTCGGAAGCGCCGGCGGGTTACTGGCATCCGGATCGCCGCTGCAACAGTGTATAATAGGCTTTGTAATGTATACAAAGCCTATTATACTGGCTGCCTCCTGCCCTGGTGGTCCCAGTGTCCGAGGGACCACCAGGGCAGGCTGCAGCCACCCTAGTCTGCACCCAAGCACACTGATTTCCCCCCCCCCCCTGCCCCCTGATCGCCCACAGCACCCCTCAGACCCCCCCCTGCCCACCCCCCAGACCACTGTTTGCACCCAGTCACCCTCCTAATCACCCATCAATCACTCCCTGTCACTATCTGTCAACGCTATTTTTTTTTTAAGTCCCTAATCTGCCCCCTACTCCCTCCTGATCACCCCCCCACCCCTCAGATTCTCCCCAGACCCCCCCCAGACCCCCCCCCCCCCCCCCCCCCCCGTGTACTGTATGCATCTATCCCCCCTGATCACCTGTCAATCACCTGTCAATCACCTGTCAATCACCCGTCAATCACCCCCTGTCACTGCCACCCATCAATCAGCCCCTGATCTGCCCCTTGCGGGCAATCTGATCACCCCCCCACACCAATAGATCGCCCGCAGATCCGACATCAGATCACCTCCCAAATCCATTGTTTACATCTATTCTCTCCTCTAAACACCCACTAATTACCCATCAATCACCCCCTATCACCACCTGTCACTGTTACCCATCAGATTAGACCCTAATCTGCCCCTTGCGGGCACCCAATCACCTGCCCACACGCTCAGATTGCCCTCAGACCCCCCCCTTATCAATTCGCCCGTGCAATATTTACATCTGTTCTCCCCTGTAATAACCCACTGATTACCTGTCAATCACCCATCAATCACCCCCTGTCACTGCCACCCATCAATCACCCCCTGTCACTGCCACCCATCAATCAGCCCCTAACCTGCCCCTTGCGGGCAATCTGATCACCCACCCACACCAATAGATCGCCCGCAGATCCGACATCAGATCACCTCCCAAATCCATTGTTTACATCTATTCTCTCCTCTAAACACCCACTAATTACCCATCAATCACCCCCTATCACCACCTGTCACTGTTACCCATCAGATTAGACCCTAATCTGCCCCTTGCGGGCACCCAATCACCCGCCCACACCTCAGAACGCCCTCAGACCCCAGCCCTGATCACCTCGCCAGTGCATTGCTTGCATCTATTTCCCCCCTCTAATCACACCTTGAGACACCCATCAATCACCTCCTGTCACCCCCTAGCACACCTACCCATCAGATCAGGCCCTAATTTGCCCCGTGTGGGCTCCTGATCACTCGGCCAAACCCTCAGATCCCCCTCAGACCCCCTTCCGATCACCTCCCCAGTGCATTGATTGCATCTATTTTCCCCTCTAACCGCCCCCTGAGACACCCATCAATCACCTCCTGTCACCCCCCTAGCACTCCTATCCATCAGATCAGGCCCAATACATCCTGTCATCTAAGAGGCCACCCTGCTTATGACCGATTCCACAAAATTTGCCCCCTCATAGACCACCTGTCATCAAAATTTGCAGATGCTTATACCCCTGAACAGTCATTTTGAGAAATTTGGTTTCCAGACTACTCACAGTTTTGGGCCCGTAAAATGCCAGGGCAGTATAGGAACCCCACAAGTGACCCCATTTTAGAAAGAAGACACCCCAAGGTATTCTGTTAGGTGTATGATGAGTTCATAGAATATTTTATTTTTTGTCAAAAGTTAGCGGAAATTGGATTGTTATTGTTTTTTTCACAAAGTGTCATTTTTCACTAACTTGTGAGAAAAAATAAAATCTTCTATGAACTCACCATACCCCTAACGGAATACCTTGGGGTGTCTTCTTTCTAAAATGGGGTCACTTGTGGGGTTCCTATACTGCCCTGGCATTTTAGGGGCCCTAAACCGTGAGGAGTAGTCTAGAAAACAAATGCCTCAAAATGACCTGTGAATAGGACGTTGGGCCCCTTAGCGCACCTAGGCTGCAAAAAAGTGTCACACATGTGGTATCGCCATACTCAGGAGAAGTAGTATAATGTGTTTTGTGGTGTATTTTTACACATACCCATGCTGGGTGGGAGAAATCTCTCTGTAAATGGACAATTGTGTGTAAAAAAAATCAAAAATGTGTCATTTACAGAGATATTTCTCCCACCCAGCATGGTTATATGTAAAAATACACCACAAAACACATTATACTACTTCTTCTGAGTACGGCGATACCACATGTGTGACACTTTTTTGCAGCCTAACTGTGCTAAGGGGCCCAAAGTCCAATGAGTACCTTTAGGATTTCACAGGTCATTTTGAGACATTTGGGTTCAAGACTACTCCTCACGGTTTAGGGCCCCTAAAATGCCAGGGCAGTATAGGAACCCCACAAGTGACCCCATTTTAGAAAGAAGACACCCCAAGGTATTCTTTTAGGTGTATGATGAGTTCATAGAAGATTTTATTTTTTGTCACAAGTTAGCGGAAATTGATATGTATTGTTTTTTTTTTCACAAAGTGTCATTTTCCGCTAACTTGTGACAAAAAAAAAATCTTCTATGAACTCACCATACTCCTAACAGAATACCTTGGGGTGTCTTCTTTCTAAAATGGGGTCACTTGTGGGGTTCCTATACTGCCCTGGCATTTTAGGGGCCCTAAACCGTGAGGAGTAGTCTAGAATCCAAATGCCTCAAAATGACCTGTGAATAGGACGTTAGGCCCCTTAGCGCACCTAGGTTGCAAAAAAGTGTCACACATGTGGTATCGCCGTACTCAGAAGAAGTAGTATAATGTGTTTTGGGGTGTATTTTTATACATACCCATGCTGGGTGGGAGAAATCTCTCTGTAAATGGACAATTGTGTGTAAAAAAAATCAAATAATTGTCATTTACAGAGATATTTCTCCCACCCAGCATGGGTATGTGTAAAAATACACCCCAAAACACATTATACTACTTCTCCTGAGTACGGCGGTACCACATGTGTGGCACTTTTTTGCACCCTAAGTGCGCTAAGGGGCCCAAAGTCCAATGAGTACCTTTAGGATTTCACAGGTCATTTTGCCACATTTGGTTTCAAGACTACTCCTCACGGTTTAGGGCCCCTAAAATGCCAGGGCAGTATAGGAACCCCACAAATGACTCCATTTTAGAAAGAAGACACCCCAAGGTATTCCGTTAGGAGAATGGCGAGTTCATAGAAGATTTTATTTTTTGTCACAAGTTAGCGGAAAATGACACTTTGTGAAAAAAAACAATTACAATCAATTTCCGCTAACTTGTGACAAAAAAAAAAAATCTTCTATGAACTCACCATACATCTAACGGAATACCTTGGGGTGTCTTCTTTCTAAAATGGGGTAATTTGTGGGGTTCCTATACTGTCCTGGCATTTTAGGGGCCCTAAACCGTGAGGAGTAGTCTTGAAACGAAATTTCTCAAAATGACCTGTGAAATCCTAAAGGTACTCATTGGACTTTGGGCCCCTTAGCGCAGTTAGGGTGCAAAAAAGTGCCACACATGTGGTATCGCCGTACTCAGGAGAAGTAGTATAATGTGTTTTGGGGTGTATTTTTCCACATACCCATGCTGAGTGGGAGAAATATCTCTATAAATAGACAATTGTGTGTAAAAAAAATAAAAAAATTGTCATTTACGGAGATATTTCTCCCACCCAGCATGTGTATGTGTAAAAATACACCCCAAAACACATTATACTACTTTTCCTGAGTACGGCAATACCACATGTGTGGCACTTTTTTGCGGCCTAACTGCGCTAAGGGGCCCAAAGTCCAATGAGCATCTTTAGGCTTTACAGGGGTGCTTACAATTAGGCACCCCCCAAATGCCAGGACAGTAAACACACCCCACAAATGACCCCATTCTGGAAAGTAGACACTTCAAGGTATTCAGAGAGGAGCATAGTGAGTCCGTGGCAGATTTCATTTTTTTTTGTCGCAAGTTAGAAGAAATTGAAACTTTTTTTTTTTTTTTTTTGTCACAAACTGTCATTTTCCGCTAACTTGTGACAAAAAATAAAATCTTCTATGAACTCACCATGCCTCTCACTGAATACTTTGGGATGTCTTCTTTCCAAAATGGGGTCATTTGGGGGGTATTTGTACTATCCTGGAATTTTAGCCCCTCATGAAACATGACAGGTGCGCAGAAAAGTCAGAGATGCTTGAAAATGGGAAAATTCACTTTTGGCACCATAGTTTGTAAACGCTATAACTTTTACCCAATCCAATAAATATACACTGAATGTTTTTTTTTTTATCAAAGACATGTAGCAGAATAACTTTCGCGCTCAAATGTATAGGAAATTTTACTTTATTTGAAAAATGTCAGCACAGAAAGTTAAAAAAGTCATTTTTTTGACAAAATTCATGTCTTTTTTGATGAATATAATAAAAAGTAAAACTCGCAGCAGCAATCAAATAGCATCAAAAGAAAGCTGTATTAGTGACAAGAAAAGGAGGTAAAATTCATTTAGGTGGTAGGTTTTATGACCGAGCAATAAACCGTGAAAGCTGCAGTGGTCTGAATGGAGAAAAAGGCTCTGGTCCTTAAGGGGCGAAAAGACTGTGGTCCCGAAGTGGTTAAAGGTGCAATGAGCCACATCTATAAGTTATACATTTTGTGTTTGGGGGCCACTGAAAAAAGCCTTGGGGGCCACATTCGGCCCGCGGGCTGTAGTTTGAGGACTACTGGTCTAACTAGATATGAACTGTTGAGAAATTTTATATATTCTAATAAAATGGCAGAAAAACATTGCAGTTTGTGCCAAACACTGTGTTGTCTGATTTTCCTATTTTCTCCTCACGCATAAGTTTTGGGCTTTTGAATAACAAATGTTAAATGTTATGATAGGTAAGCTTCTCCCACAAAGTGTGCTGTTTACAGAAGTGGCTGAAAAGCTAGGTTTAACAGGTAATATGCTGATTGGTCATGTGAACTATAAGGTGACTGTCAAAAAATTTTATTATGCAAATATTACAAAGGCCAGAGATCAAATCTCACAGTAATCGTTTGACCTTTAACACAGTGGACTGATTGACTGAAATTGGGAGTTTATGGATGGAAGGCTTGATGGAGTAGTACGTTAAAATTGAGTATTCAGAGGAATCGTTAGCGTATTGAGCACAGCCTTCTACTGCATTAAAGCTGGAGTAAACAGAAACTTGCCCATGGATCAAGGATGTCCATTGATCATCACGCGTGTTGCCTTTTGGGTGTGTTCTCCCCCCCACCCCCTTTTTTTTTTATTTGATGTATCACATGCAAACGCCACCAAACTATGGTATTCTTAAAACGCCACACTGTTTTATCACTTACCCTGCAGCAATCACTAAAACTTGTAAACCCTTAGTTTCTAATGATGTCTTCAGGGTCGTATATTATTTTTTGCTCTAAAAATGCGTTTGGGCTTATTTTCAGGAGATGTCTTATTTTCTATCAACAACCTACACTTGTACAAAAAAAAAATTAACATTTATTCAAATATTGCCATGTCGTCACACTCTGGAACATCATCCTAGCTTTCCAAACCCTGAATTCCATCGTGAATTTTCAGTTGACTTTTTTTTTTTTTTTTTTTTCCATATTGAAAAATCTACACTTACTTGGTCTCTAGCACTTGAAATTTTACATTTATGGCCATAGTGCCCCTTTAAAAATCATGCTAGGGTTGGTTTCAGCTTAGGTTTTACTTTCCTGGAAATTAGGTACAACCCATCCACCTCCTGCAATCTTTAAACCTGCACATATGCATCATAAATGAATGGATTTTGCCAGACTTTCACCTCTACTCCTCTTTTAACCTTCACACTA
This sequence comes from Hyperolius riggenbachi, assembly GCF_040937935.1. Lineage (NCBI taxonomy): Eukaryota > Metazoa > Chordata > Amphibia > Anura > Hyperoliidae > Hyperolius > Hyperolius riggenbachi. Next base: position 346,095,175 of record NC_090648.1, on the reverse strand, counting down.
GAGCATAATTGTTCTTTTCAGCTTGTCAGTTCTACTATAAATAATCATTCTGCTCAGTTCTTTAGTATTGGGATGGTCAATGAGATGCAAATAATTCCAAGTAGACACAGGGTAATGTAAATTTATGCAACCTGAAATTGGTCCAAGATGTAATTTGATTGGTCCATTTTCAAGCTGCATACATTTGCATAAGAAAATGTGCATAGTCCTGTATCAACTCAGAATTTGCATGTCATTGACCATCCCTACTCTACACAATAAAATGGTTCTGGATCAATGGGCTGTGGATCACATTTGTTATAAGGCTCTATACTGAAACAGAGCGATGTCCATGTTGTTGGAAGGCTCTGTCCAGAAGACACTGATACTGCAGTGGGCTACATGGTAGGGATTTTCTGCCACAAACACATAATTGTGATGTTTCTTCCTGGTTCCATGGTGATCTTCTACAATTGTCTCTCTGGCATCCACCATTTTATTGAGGAGTCTTGTGCAGTCAGTGCTTCTGGCTCTTTTAAGGGCCCCTTTACACTGGTGCGTTGCAGTGTGCAGCTGAAAAGTTGCACCACCCATTATACTCATGGTGCAACTCAGAAAAAAATGAGACATTTCCGGGATTACCACAGCAGCAGCACTGCAGCTCGTGTTATTTCTGCAGTACCGGGAGCATTTCCGTTGCATCGCACTGCAGGCAGTGTGTCATGTCTAGTGATGATCGTAATCTGCTACTTACGATTACCAGAAATTTTGCGTAAATTGTTGCAATTAGGATTTGGACATTCAGTTGATTTAGTATAATCCATTCATAATGTTGCACAATTTTTGCGTAATTTTGTGCCACATTTAGCTGTTAATAGTAGATATATGCTATCATGGCCATAATTGCTCCATATGCTAAGGGAAATAGTGAAAAGAAGGCAAAAAAGACCTTGCAGTTTTAAGCAAATAGATTTTAAAAATAGAAAGGAATTTTTTTTAACTCCCAAAAAAATGATAGGTTAAAAACCATTTTTACTTTGCATTCTTAAAAAAAGAATTTTCGTAAAATGCTAGTTTTGTTATTTACCACTTTAGGACCACAGGGGTGCGTGAGCATCGGCGTGCGTGATCCCCTGCAATCTCCTCCCCCAGGACTTTACGCCAATTGGGAAGAAGTTAACCGCTGAAGCCGGCTGAGAATTGTGAAAATGCGAAATTACAGTTCCTGATTATGGTTATAAATAAAATGAATTATGTTTTCCAAAATTTTGCATCACATTTTTGCATTGTAATTGCGAATTACGATGGAAAAATACAATTATGCTAAATTTTGTGCTCCTCACTAGTCATGTCTCATTGACTTTAATGGCTGCAGTGGCGGCGGAGAGTACCGCAACAGTACTCACTGCAGTAAGTGTAAAAGGGGCCTAAAGGACAATATCAAACTTTCCCATTTGGTGTAATTTTCATGATATATGCAAATTCCACATTCTGCTCAGTTGTTCATGGAATCTACAAATGTTTTCAAATGTTTTAGAACCTATTCTTCCCATATTGGGAACTCCAATATTTTTAAATCTCACTAATATAAATGTGAAAGTTTGAATGTTTGTTACTCAATCACGCAACAATGGCTGAACAGAGTTGAATGAAATTTGGCACACACACACAGTACATTACCTGGCATAACATATAGGATACTTTGTATCCCCATAACCAAGAAGTGGGCGCAAACAAATACAAAGTTCACTGGGAAAATGTAAACTGCAGCCATTTTTACACTGTTAATGGCAGGGTTCTCAAATTTTGCACAGTTGGTGACAGGGATTAATATTCAGAAAAGTGGGTAGAGCCTGCAAAAGCCAATCAAAATTCACCTATTAATTTTCAAGGGGAATATTTAATTGCTACCATTCTTGCACTGTTAATGGCACAAGCCTCAAACCTGGTACAGTTGGTCATTGGGTGACTGGGGTTCAGATTCAGAAAAGGGGCTGGAGCCACAGCCAATCAGATTTGTTTAATTTCAATGCAAATTATTGATGGTAAAGACTGCAAAGCTCACAAACTAGGTAATTGAGTGTTAAGGTTAGAAAAAGTTGGTGGAGCCAATACCAGCCTAATACATACCTGGGCCACGCCGGGCCACCAGCTAGTCTATCCTCTAATAAAACCTGTGTCCCTGCATGTGCTGTCTCTGTGTAGCTGGGTCCGTGCTTTTTGCTAATGCGCATGTGCGCAGCAAGGACCCAGCCTCACAGAGACAGGAGGACAGGGATGGGGCCAGGGAGCCGGGCGGGTGCGTGCGCGGCGAGAAACAGACCCTAGAGCCCGTTTTTAAACGAGCTTGGGTCTGCTAGTATATATATATTTCTTAAAAGTGGCCAGCTTCAACACATCTTTATAGATGACTTATTGCTAGTGTGGAAGGGTGATGTAGCCTCTTACAATAGTATTGTCAGAAATTACATACAAATGAATGAAATATACTTCACTGTCCCATGGAGTCGGGCTGGTGTAAATTACCTTGACATCTATATGTATAAAATGGGTCAAGCTGAAGATAGTAGATAACTTCAAGGTAAGCAGTTGTCATTTACCACAATGGATGAATAATGTACCTTATAACCAGCTGCTCAGAAGCTAAGCAATATTTTGCGGGAAGCTTACAAATTAATACTAGAAATACTTGTAGGAGGGTGCCCAAAAGTATTCTAATCACTAAATTATAAAATATAGGAGTAGATTGATCTTACCTCCATAAATGAACAAACCACATTGATAGACAAACATTTTAATGATGCACAATAAGACGATGCGTTTTATGGGTACTGGTATGCTTCCTCAGTTCAATAACAAGTACCTGCGTTTGCAGTACTCATGGGTGTGGGCGCCTCTTTAACCTTAAAAAGACTCAGAAACGAGTCTACCTGCTGTTTTTTTCTTTTACTTACCCGGGGCTTCCTCCAGCCCCATGAGTATGGATGTGTCCCTCGCTGTCCTCAGGCAGTCCTCCACTCAGCCACAATCATGCAGCTATGCGGCTCAGTCGAACCCAGTCTGACTGAAGTCAGCCGGGGCCCTCTGCGCTTGAAGACTGTGGCTGAATGGAGGCACTGAGGAGGACGGCGAGGGACACATCCATGAATGGGGCTGGAGGAAGCCCCGAGTAAGTAAAAAAACAGCAGGAAGACTCAGCTATGAGTCTAAAGTTTAAGGCACCCGCATCTGTGACTGCTGCAAACTTAGGCACTTGTTATTGACCTGAGGAAGTAGGCCAGTACCTGTGAAATGCGTTGTCTTATTGTGCATAATTTTGAGAATGGAATACCTTTGGATGCCTCCTACAGTTTGTTCTAGTATTATTTCAACCCTTTGGGGTTGAATATTGGACACCATGTGTTGCAATAACCCAAGGAGAGCAACTGACCAGCACTTGCACAGCAGACCTGGGATACCGAATGGGAATGGTTAATTTCCCGTAGGCTTTGTCAGTGGTTGCAGAAGTGCAACCAACCACTGAGTAAAAATTATTACTCTATCCTGGACAAAATACCCTAACAATACTGCACTCCTGTCCTGGGCTCCTGATCTCTCTCATTGCAGAATCTTGGCGGTTGCAAGCTCAACCACCAGGAATTATCCCATTTCTTGACAAATTAATAGCTCAGCTGAAATCAAGTGTGCAGAAAAGAGGATCTGTGTGAACACCTGGATCTGTTCTGCAGTTATCCCAGAGAAGCCAATCATTTTTCAAACAAGCGGCTAGTCTGAGATCACTGAGAGCATCCACTTTTGAATGTAAACAAGAATATAAATTTAATATAGTGCATTGTTACCTGAGTAAAATGAAATTCTGTAGGTGTAAAAGTTGAACAGTGGCAAAAAAAAAATAAAACTGCAGAAGAGGACTGTAAAGTTCAGTTCCACCTTCAATAGCCGCATCTTCAGTGTTTGTTCTACATAAATGTGCTATAATAAAATGATTGTATAGTGTATAGTTCGCCACTGTCACGAACAGTGCATAGAATATGGAAACCATGAAGTTGAGGAACATAATTATGGAAAGTATCCTTTGTCGACCTATTACAATGAACATCACAGATCACAAGTTTAGGACTCTGTTCTCTATGCAGTAGATAAGACTGATAAAAATTAGAAAGGGTAGAAACTTTTACGTTTTACATTTATGCCATGCTACAGAGACACCTTTGAAACTGTCAGCTTTGATCAGTGGGTGAGATCTAGCTATAGCCTCTGATATTTCTGCCTGCTCAAAATGTTGAATTTCAGGTCTGGATTCGTTTTTCAGTTGCTTTATTGGCTAGTCACTTTATTGGGCATCTATTCCATCTATCTATCTGTGGTTTTTTAGGAGTGTGTGTTATGGAAATGTATGCACTAATAGGCCCATATGCATCATCAATCTGTTTCCAATCCTAATTGTAATATGTTGTGATTGTATGATGCCTGATTAAGCTGTGTATTTTTGCATAGTACTCTACCTCCACCTGGTGGTGGTATATAGTGTACAAGATACAGAGGTGCCAAAAGAATAAAAGGTAATTAAATGAACTTAAAAAACCAACTGGTTAAACAGAGGAGGCAGCGGTGGTCTTACCCCCTCCAAACAGACACAGGCAAGGACTGCGATTCAGACAGTCAACAATTTATTCGAAACTCCTATAGAGGCGCCGAGCTCGCTGATATAATACAGATGCTGTGACTCCTACTGTATTTTGCCTGAGTAAGCGGGAAGTATGGCCCGTGAAACGCGTTGCATTGTTTTTTGGAGTTCTGAATAAATTGTTGACTGTCTGAATCGCAGTCCTTGCCTGTGTCTGTTTGGAGGGGGTAAGACCACCGCTGCCTCCTCTGTTTAACCAGTTGGTTTTTTAAGTTCATTTAATTACCTTTTATTCTTTTGGCGCCTCTGTATCTTGTACATTACATTGAGTCCACCCTGGGTGGAGGGTTGTTACCCTATTTTCCTGTCTACAGAGAGTGACTTTTTATTCCTGAGTGGGGTCAGGATTGTTATCCACACCTGCCTATACAGTGGTTGCCTATTGGTAACCCTGGTTTGTAAGTATAATTTTAACTTCTCATTTATTTTGTTGTCCCCAAGACGAATTACACTATTGGGGCTCTTGGTGTCCCTCTGCTTTATGGTGGTGGTATATAATTTACTCAGTAACTGCCAATGTTTGCTAACCTTAGATAATATTAGCAGACTGCAATCTTTAATACATTTTTTACAAAACAATTTTTTTTGTAACTTTTTTGTATAATCTTAATGAACACCATTTTCCTCATTACAATACAAAAATATGTACCATGCATACTTTTTACTTTAAAAACCTCATTAACATTAATGCCCCTCTGTAGGGGCCATCGGGGCTGGGTAATAGATGGGAGGTATATTTCCCCGGTATTTGGACTATGGTCACTTTAAAACCCTGTGTGGTCCTAGGAAGGGAGTCCGGATTTTAGCAGCAAGCAGTTGCTGCTTGGTTTTTTTCTTCTCAGGGCCGGACTCCTGGGATGGGAGGGAAGGAAGGGCGGGCCTTCCCATCCCACCTAGGTACACACCTGGTTGTCAGTGAGGCTGAGAGTCTCACTAATTATGGTATTGATGAGATGCAAATTTATGCTTAAGAAGCAGCCTCAGAGGCAGTCTGGGGAGAGGTGTTGAAGGAGTAGCAAGTATGCTATGGAATCTCCTGACAAGGAATATTGGAGTATTTGATGGAAGCCAAACCATACCCTGTCTGTTGTTTGTATGGTGTTGGCCTGATGAAAACTGAACTTTGTTTGATCCTGCTGGACTGTATATTACCAAGCTGAAGTAAGCTGAACTGTTATTTTCCAGTTATTACTGCTGCATTGAAGCTGTTTTCTTCTACTGCACAATAAACGGACTTTGTTTTATACATCTGTGTACTGCGTGCTGGCTGCGACCCCCTCTAAACTTCACAACTGGTGGAGGATGCGGGCAGCGCAGCACTGCAGGAAAAGAAAAAGTTCCGTTTAAAAAGTGACATTTAAAGGGCCAGTCTCCTTGTATGCATGATGGAGGAATTGCTGAAACAAATGGCCTTAGCAACTGTGCAGCTACAGCAGAGTATGGTGTCTCAGCAGGCGAGTATGGTGACTCAACAGCAAGCCACGGAAGCCCTGCGAGAGGCCTCAGAGACGCAAGCCAAAATCCTGCTTGAGGCGGTGCAGAAGCTGGCCCAGGGGAGAGAGACAGCAGGAGCTGCCCCTAGCAACCAGGCGATGGTGAGAGCCAGCCACTTTCTGCAGAAACTAACCCCCACAGATGATGTGGAAGCCTTTCTGAAAACGTTCGAAAGGACAGCAGAGCGGGAAGGATGGCCGAAAGACAAATGGGCTGGTATCCTTGCACCGTTCCTGACGGGAGAACCCCAGAAGGCCTACTACGATCTCAACTCTGCAGACGCCCTCGACTATGATCGACTACAGGCAGAGATCCTGGCCCGACTAGGTGTAACAACAGCGGTCCGGGCACAGAGGGTGTACAGCTGGCAATACCGGATGGATCATCCAGCCAGATCGCAGATGTATGACCTCATCCAACTGGCGACAAAGTGGCTGCAACCAGAGGTACTGACCGGGCCTGAGATGGTGGAGCGATTCGTGCTGGATCGTTTTCTGCGTGCCCTGCCGGTGGGACTACAGCGATGGGTCAGTCATGCGGACCCCAAAAAAGCGGAGCAGCTGGTGGAGTTGGTGGAGAGATATACCGTAGTGGAGGATCTACTCTCTCCGAAGGGCCAGGCGGGCCCCATCTTACCCCGTGTTGCAAGGCTCCCTGACTCTGGAAAGGGTGCTTCACGGAACCCCGCAACCAGCATCACCAGCAATAGGGAAGTATTCCCAACAGCCGCTCAGGGGTTGCCACCTGCTATTGCTACACCCCGGAAGGGAGGTGTGATCCAGTGTTGGAGATGTTCTGCTTGGGGCCATACCAGAGCCCAGTGTCCATTGCAGGAGGAACCCATGCAGTGTGACGTACTACGGAGGGTGTCCTTTTTTGCCCAGGAGGTATGCCTGGCAGAGTGCCAGGAGAGTTTTGTGTGTCCCGTCAGTGTGAACCAGGTACCTGCCAAAGCCTTGCTGGACTCAGGCAGTATGGTAACCATGGTGCATGCTGATCTGATTGGAACTATTGACACTGTGCTAAAGCCGCTTAAGGTGGTGTGTATTCACGGAGACACAAAGACTTATCCTGTGGTGCCAGTGTCGATTTCAACGGACTGTGGGACAATTACTCACGACGTCGGTGTGGTAAGAAACCTAATGTGCCAAGTTATATTGGGTCGAGACTTTCCACTATTTTGGGTACTGTGGGAGAATGTCAAGGGGAAGTTGTTTAAGGACTCTGATAATAACTTAGCCCCTCCTCCCCCTACCAGAGAACTTGATGTACCAAGTCTAGATACAAATGTTGCAGAAAATGTATTGCAAAATGATCATGTATTATTGCAAAAAGATGATGTCATGTTGCCAATGGATGAAAATGAGACTGACCATCCTTGTCGGGACCCTGAGCAGGTTACTGAGGGGGGGGATGATTCCCCATTACAAGTTATGTTGGGCGAGGATGATGAGGAATCTTCCCCCCAATCTATGCTCCCTGACCTGGATGTGTCAAAAGGGTTGTTTATCACTGCGCAGATGCGGGATCCAACGTTATCCCATGCGAGAGAACAAGTATCTGTGGTAAATGGAGTTCCCCAGGAACCGGGGGCAGAGGAGAGATTCCCTCATTTTTCAGTTCATGGGGATATGTTATATCGGGTTGCCAAGGTCAGAGAAGAGGTTGTTGAGCAGCTGCTAGTGCCTCAGGAGTTTCGGAGGATGGTACTAGACTTGGCTCACAATGAAGCATTGGGAGGTCACCTGGGTGCCGAGAAAACGGAGGCGCGGATAACGGACAGGTTTTACTGGCCTGGGTTAAAGGCCGAAGTAAAGAATTACTGCGCTTCTTGCCCCACCTGTCAGTTGACCGCGCCAGTGTCCCATTTTCGAAGCCCTTTGGTGCCCTTGCCAATCATCGAGGTGCCATTCGAGCGCATTGCCATGGATATAGTGGGGCCACTGGTAAAGTCTGCCAGGGGGCACCAATATATGCTTGTCATACTCGACTATGCCACTCGCTACCCGGAAGCCTTTCCGTTAAGAAAACCCACGTCCAAAGCTATCGCCCGAGAATTGTTTAATATGTTCACTCGGACGGGTTTTCCTAAGGAAATTCTTACGGACCAAGGAACCCCGTTTATGTCTAAAGTGATGGGTGATGTGTGTAAACTGTTCCAGATTAAGCAGATGAGAACCTCTGTTTACCACCCTCAGACAGATGGGCTGGTGGAACGGTTTAATAAAACCTTAAAAATGATGTTAAAAAGAGTTGTTCAAAGGGACGGAAAAGATTGGGATTGTTTATTGCCGGCAGTGATGTTTGCTGTTCGGGAGGTACCTCAAGCCTCCACAGGTTTTTCACCATTTGAACTGGTCTATGGGCGCAGACCTCGAGGGTTGCTTGACTTGGTCAAAGAAACCTGGGAAAGTGAGTCCAGTCCCCACAAAAGTGTGGTGGAACACGTTTCCCAGTTGCAAGAACGCATTGCCAAGGTGATGCCCCTGGTCAAGGAACACTTACTGGCAGCCCAAGAAGCGCAGAGTAGGGTATACAACCGCTCCGCAAAGATCAGGCAGTTCCAGGTGGGGGATAGAGTGGCAGTATTGATCCCAACCGTGGAGAGTAAATTCTTGGCCAGGTGGCACGGTCCCTTCGAGATCGTTGAAAAAGTGGGGGAAGTGAATTATAAGGTACATCAGCCAGGGAGACGGAAACCCTATCAACTGTATCACGTCAATCTGTTAAAACCCTGGAAAGAGAGAGAGACCACGCCGGTTAGGGTAGGTGTGAGTGTTGTACCCAAAATCAGCATTGAGGATGTGAAAATAGCCCCCACTCTTTCCAAATCCCAGGTCCAACAAGTAAAAGAGTTTCTTCAGAGAAACAAGGGGATATTTTCGGATTTGCCTGGACTTACGGGTATGGTGGAGCACAACATTGTTACTGAGCCCAGGGCTAAAGTGTTTGTCAGGCCCTATCGCATCCCGGAGGCCCGCAGAAAGGCGGTGTCAGAGGAAGTGAAGCGCATGTTAGAATTGGACGTTATTGAAGAATCGCAGAGTGAATGGTCAAGCCCGATTGTGTTGGTACCCAAGCCAAACGGAACTCTGCGATTCTGTAACGATTTCCGGAAATTAAACGAAATTTCCAAATTTGACGGTTATCCCATGCCCCGTGTGGACGAATTGATAGAAAGGTTAGGCCCAGCCCGCTACATAACCACATTAGATCTGACCAAAGGATATTGGCAAATACCCTTGGCCAAAGACGCCAGAGAGAAAACGGCATTTTCTACACCTGAGGGCCATTTTCAGTATAAAAGAATGCCGTTTGGGTTACAGACAGCCCCGGCCACATTTCAGAGAGTTATGGACAGAATGTTGCGTCCACACCAAAGATACGCGTCGGTCTATTTAGACGACATCGTAATTTTCAGTTCAGACTGGGAGTCCCACCTTCCCAAGGTGCAAGCAGTCCTGGATGCGTTAAAGAAGGCGGGTTTTACAGTGAACCCCGAGAAATGTGCCCTAGGTATGGAGGAAGCAAAGTACTTGGGGTACATTGTCGGAAGGGGGTTGGTAAAACCCCAAATTAACAAAATTGAGGCAATCCAGGAATGGCCCCGCCCCATCAGTAAGAAACAGGTTCGAGCTTTCTTAGGGATAGTGGGATACTACAGACGGTTCATTCCCAATTTTTCTACCCTAGCAGCTCCCCTAACTGACTTGACCAAGGGCCGGAAGTCAGTGATGATACAGTGGACAGCAGAGACAGAAAAAGCATTTTTGGAGCTGAAATCGGCATTATGTAGTCACCCTGTCCTGGTAGCCCCCGATTTCACTCGAGAGTTCGTAGTGCAGACAGATGCCTCAGATGTTGGGTTGGGGGCGGTCCTGTCTCAGGTGATTGATGGAGAAGAACATCCCATAGTTTTTCTCAGTCGGAAGCTGACGGCCGCTGAGAGAAACTATGCGGTAGTGGAGAGGGAATGCTTGGCCATAAAATGGGCCCTGGACTCCCTGCGCTACTATTTGTTGGGTAGAAAATTTAGGTTGATCTCTGACCATGCCCCGCTAGCATGGATGAAAAGAAACAAAGGAACGAATGCAAGAGTGTCCCGGTGGTTTCTCTCTCTCCAGGAGTTCAACTATGTGGTGGAACATAGGCCGGGTAAAGTGCACCAGAACGCTGATGCCCTTTCCCGAGTCCACTGTTTAGTGGGTCTATGTGCCTCCACCGCCTCGGGGTTGAGGCAGAGGGGGGGGATATGTAGGGGCCATCGGGGCTGGGTAATAGATGGGAGGTATATTTCCCCGGTATTTGGACTATGGTCACTTTAAAACCCTGTGTGGTCCTAGGAAGGGAGTCCGGATTTTAGCAGCAAGCAGTTGCTGCTTGGTTTTTTTCTTCTCAGGGCCGGACTCCTGGGATGGGAGGGAAGGAAGGGCGGGCCTTCCCATCCCACCTAGGTACACACCTGGTTGTCAGTGAGGCTGAGAGTCTCACTAATTATGGTATTGATGAGATGCAAATTTATGCTTAAGAAGCAGCCTCAGAGGCAGTCTGGGGAGAGGTGTTGAAGGAGTAGCAAGTATGCTATGGAATCTCCTGACAAGGAATATTGGAGTATTTGATGGAAGCCAAACCATACCCTGTCTGTTGTTTGTATGGTGTTGGCCTGATGAAAACTGAACTTTGTTTGATCCTGCTGGACTGTATATTACCAAGCTGAAGTAAGCTGAACTGTTATTTTCCAGTTATTACTGCTGCATTGAAGCTGTTTTCTTCTACTGCACAATAAACGGACTTTGTTTTATACATCTGTGTACTGCGTGCTGGCTGCGACCCCCTCTAAACTTCACACCCTCTTAAAACGCTGCAGAACCGCTGCTGAAAACCCCCTCAATCACCCCCAACTCACGGGGGTACAGGGCAGGCAAAATCCACGACTTTCTTGGTCGTGGATTTTGCTGCCGCCTCTGTGCACGTCAATCAGTGTGTATCTCCGCCTCTCCCCTGCCCCTCTCAGTGAAGGGCGGGAGAGAGGCGGCGATCCGGGCTGATTGACGCGCATAGAGGCAGAGCTGCGCTGCCTCTATGCAGAAGGAGCCCGCGATGTATCCTCTTGAGTTTGGGGTGATTGAGGGGGTTTTCAGCTGCGGTTCTGCGGCGTTTTAAGAGGGGCCAGGGCCGAGCCTGGGCGGGTGCTGCGGGTGCAAGGCACCCAGGCGCCTGCCTCTGAGAGGCGCCGCCCGGCATCGCTCTCCCCCTGTGGCCGCCGCTCTGCCTCTCTCCCTCCCTCTAGCAGCAGGTGCACTGGCGCCACGTCAGACCTCGATCAGGCGGTGACCAGTAGTGCGGGCGCTAGGACCTAGCACGCCGCACTGATATGCGGAAGTGACATTACTTCCGCATATATAGAGCGGGTGCGTCCGGCGCCCTCTTACTGGTCGGGTCGCCCGCTGATCGAGGTCTGACGCTGCTGCAAGGTGAGGGGGCGGCGGCGGCTAGGGGGTCGGGGGGGGGGGGGTGTGGTTGTGGGAGGGTGCGGTCATTCACTAACTAACTAAAGGGGGTCCCTGTCACTCACTACATCTTCTGAGCACATATACCCCCTGGCTACATCTACTGGGCACATATACCCCCTGGCTACATCTACTGGGCACATATACCCCCTGGCTACATCTACTGGGCACATATACCCCCTGACTACATCTACTGGGCACATATAACCCCTGGCTACATCTACTGGGCACATATACCTCTGGCTACATCTACTGGGCACATATACCTCTGGCTACATCTACTGGGCACATATACCCCCTGGCTACATCTACTGGGCACATATATACCCCCTAGCTACATCTACTGGGCACATATACCCCCTGGCTACATCTACTGGGCACATATACCCCTGGCTACATCTACTGGGCACATATACCCCCTGGCTACATCTACTGGGCACATATACCTCTGGCTACATCTACTGTGCACATATAACCCTGGCTACATCTACTGGGCACATATACCTCTGGCTACATCTACTGGGCACATATACCCCCTGGCTACATCTACTGGGCACACATATACCCCCTGGCTACATCTACTGGGCACATATATACCCCCTGGCTACATTTACTGGGCACATATACCCCCTGGCTACATCTACTGGGCACATATACCCCCTGGCTACATCTACTGGGCACATATACCCCCTGGCTACATCTACTGGGCACATATAACCCCTGGCTACATCTACTGGGCACATAAACCCCCTGGCTACATCTACTGGGCACATATACCCCCTGGCTACATCTACTGGGCACATATAACCCCTGGCTACATCTACTGGGCACATAAACCCCCTGGCTACATCTACTGGGCACATATACCCCCTGGCTACATCTACTGGGCACATATACCCCCTGGCTACATCTACTGGGCACATATAACCCCTGGCTACATCTACTGGGCACATATAACCCCTGGCTACATCTACTGGGCACATATAACCCCTGGCTACATCTACTGGGCACATATACCCCCTGGCTACATCTACTGGGCACATATAACCCCTGGCTACATCTACTGGGCACATATAACCCCTGGCTACATCTACTGGGCACATATACCTCCTGGCTACATCTACTGGGCACATAAACCCCCTGGCTGCATCTACTGGGCACATATACCCCCTGGCTACATCTACTGGGCACATATACCCCTCGTACATATACTGGGGACATATACCCGGAGCACTGCTTTTCAGCGCTGCTAGCTTTGGGCGCAGCCAACGCCGCCATAGACTGTAATGGGAATCAGTCTATAGCAGGCGCTCAGTGAGGAAGGTCGGCTCCGTCTTGCTTAAAAAACACAATAGTTCAGCCTCCAGCAATTGCTGGAAGCCGAATTATTTCATTCCCCCACTATCCATGGCGGCCTGGAGGGGGAATAGTAATTAAAACGGCCCAGACTTGTGCAGAAGCAGGACAAGCCATATAACAGCTGGATCCTGCGCCCAAGTCTACCGGCGCCGATTTCAAATGTACGCCATATACCTCTGGCTACATATACTGGGCACATATATCCCTGGCTACATATACTGGGGACACTGGTTGTTTGTCATTATGTGCATTTACTGGTGAAAATCTGTCTCTTATTATGTGCATTTACTGGTGAAAATCTGTCTACATCTACTGGGCACATATACATCTGGCTACATCTACTGTGCACATATAACCCTGGCTACATCTACTGGGCACATATACCTCTGGCTACATCTACTGGGCACATATACCCCCTGGCTACATCTACTGGGCACACATATACCCCCTGGCTACATCTACTGGGCACATATATACCCCCTGGCTACATCTACTGGGCACATATACCCCCTGGCTACATCTACTGGGCACATATACCCCCTGGCTACATCTACTGGGCACATATACCCCCTGGCTACATCTACTGGGCACATATAACCCCTGGCTACATCTACTGGGCACATATAACCCCTGGCTACATCTACTGGGCACATATACCCCCTGGCTACATCTACTGGGCACATATACCCCCTGGCTACATCTACTGGGCACATAAACCCCCTGGCTACATCTACTGGACACATATACCCCCTGGCTACATCTACTGGGCACATATACCCCCTGGCTACATCTACTGGGCACATATAACCCCTGGCTACATCTACTGGGCACATATAACCCCTGGCTACATCTACTGGGCACATATAACCCCTGGCTACATCTACTGGGCACATATACCCCCTGGCTACATCTACTGGGCACATATACCCCCTGGCTACATCTACTGGGCACATATACCCCCTGGTTACATCTACTGGGCACATATACCCCCTGGCTACATCTACTGGGCACATATAACCCCTGGCTACATCTACTGGGCACATATAACCCCTGGCTACATCTACTGGGCACATATAACCCCTGGCTACATCTACTGGGCACATATACCCCCTGGCTACATCTACTGGGCACATATACCCCTACTACATCTACTGGGCACATATACCCCCTGGCTGCATCTACTGGGCACATATACCCCCTGGCTACATCTACTGGGCACATATACCCCCTGGCTACATCTACTGGGCACATATACCCCTCGTACATATACTGGGGACATATACCCGGAGCACTGCTTTTCAGCGCTGCTAGCTTTGGGCGCAGCCAACGCCGCCATAGACTGTAATGGGAATCAGTCTATAGCAGGCGCTCAGTGAGGAAGGTCGGCTCCGTCTTGCTTAAAAAACACAATAGTTCGGCCTCCAGCAATTGCTGGAAGCCGAATTATTTCATTCCCCCACTATCCATGGCGGCCTGGAGGGGGAATAGTAATTAAAACGGCCCAGACTTGTGCAGAAGCAGGACAAGCCATATAACAATTCGGCGAAACCGGTAGACAAGGTCTGGGCAGCTGAGAGGATGTTCTACTACCTTCTAGAGTCATTCACCATCTTGCACCTTTTTGCACATTTTCGGAGGACATTCATACTGAGGAGAGGAAACGTAAGCATATCATCTAATGCATATTGAGGCCTTGCTTTGCCTCACATTGGGACTGCATATATTTCTCACTCATATTGAGCCCTGCTGATTGCACTGATCCTATGGATGCTACTATGTCTTCATGATGCAAGGAGAATCCTCCATGGTATATACTGTGGCACACTATGCGGATACTGCCATGTTATTTCCTTGTTAGAGCAATCTACCATCATTACTACACTATTGCCTGCTTTTGGACAGGAATAAAGAGGTCAGCTTGCCACTGACGTTGTCAACTATACTCAGGATTGTGCATACAAATATATCCTCTTTTGCCATTTTGATATCATCAGGCTTGAACTTTTTATCATACAGTGGTTGCCTGCTTTTGGACAGGAACTTAAAACGCTGATTATTTGGCTTTATCTGCTCATTTTGCTCAGCCTGTAAATAGGAATTTTTCAGGCCAGTACCACATCAAGCTGCATCATTGTTCTTCTTATACGCATCCCGCATATTTATGGTTGCCTGCTTGAAGACAGGAACTATAATTCAGCCGAGCATCATCCTTTGCATCTCTACACCTTTAAGTATTTGCAGTTGCCTGCTTATGGACAGGAACTACAAGCTAGCTGCATATTATTCTGCACTCTGGCATGACCATTAAGGACTCTTTTTTTTCCATAGCCTCCATGAATCATGTTTGTTGAACTAATGGTGATTCACATGCTGCTAGCATGTGTAAAGAAGTTATATTGCTAGAATGTTATAACATCAATTGCTTTTCCCTCAGCTGTCCAGATACTCAGACCCTCATTTGTATGCTTTTCTTATATACATGTTTTAATGCATATCAATAAATGAAATTATTTTTATATTTTTGACTCATTGAGTTTTGACCTGGGTGCAGATAGGTTCTGCTTCTTTTCCTTGCTAAATTTCAACCCAAGTCACTCTGAGTCATATAGACTTTTCTAATGTATGCTTGTATGGTTGGGAGTGGATTGGTGTTGGATGAATCGTTTATACAATTTCTCAAGCCATATAACAGCTGGATCCTGCGCCCAAGTCTACCGGCGCCGATTTCAAATGTATGCCATATACCTCTGGCTACATATACTGGGCACATATATCCCTGGCTACATATACTGGGGACACTGATTGTTTGTCATTATGTGCACTTACTGGTGAAAATCTGTCTCTTATTATGTGCATTTACTGGTGAAAATCTGTCTCTTATTATGTGCATTTACTGGTGAAAAGCTGTCTCTTATTATGTGCATTTGCTGGTGAAAATCGGCCTCTTATGTGCATTTGCTGGTGAAAAGCGGCCTCTTATTATGTGCATTTGCTGGTGAAAAGCGGCCTCTTATGTGCATTTACTGGTGAAAAGCTGTCTCTCATTATGTGCATTTACTGGTGAAAAGCGGTCTCTTATTATGTGCATTTACTGGTGAAAATCGATCTCTTAAGTGCATTTACTGTTTAAAAGCTGTTTCCTATTATGTGCATTTACTGGTGAAAAGCTGTCTCGTATTATGTGCATTTACTGGTGAAAAGCTGTCTCTTATTATGTGCATTTACTGGTGAAAAGCGGTCTCTTATGTGCATTTACTGGTGAAAAAAAGGTCTCTTATGTGCATTTACTGGTGAAAAGCTGTCTCTTATTATGTGCATTTACTGGGGAAAAGCTGTCTCTCATTATGTGCATTTACTGATGAAAGGCTGTCCATCATTACGTGCATTTACTGGTGAAACGCTGTCTCTTATGTGCATTTAGTGGGGAAATTTTGTCAGTAAAAATCTTTTGTCAGTAAATTTTTAGGTATTTGTCAGTAAAAAATAACATGAAAGGTTGGCAACACTGGCATGCTGTGCGGCGCAACTGGAAAGATACAGGCAGCCCACCTCACGCTTGGGCTTGGCGGGGGGAGGAGCCGACGACAGCGAGCAAGAGTAGGGTGGCCGCAGGCAGCCATAAATACGCAGTGTGTGACTGCGTTGCACTTGCAGAGCCTCTCAGCCTGAGTCAGTCCAGAGACTAGCAGACTCGCAGGCAGCCAAAGCCCGCCAGGAGCAAGCCCATGGAAGAGGGGTAGGAATGGGGTATCACATGCATGCGTAAAGAGGTGGAAGGTGTGGGTGGGATTAGGCAGGACATGGGTGTGGTTATGTTGTTGGGCACGGTTAATTTAACCACTCCCATAGGCGCCAGAGAAAATCTTGCACCCAGGTGCCAGGCACCCCAGGCTCACCCCTGAGAGGGGCATTAATGTTAATGAGGTTTTTAAAGTAAAAACCTAATTTTCTGGAGACTTCAGAGTCTCTTTAAATGTATACTATTTTGCTTTGAAACTTTAAAATCGATTTTCTCAAAAACTAAAAAATTTCCCCTTGTTTCCACTGTTCTACTTAAAGGACATATCCAAGCTGTTTAAAAATAAAAAAGTCCACTTACCTGGGGCTTTCTCTCAGCCCCTGCCAGCCGCTCCGTGCCCTCGCCGCAGCTCCAATCACCGCTAGTGGTCCTGGGTGCCCTCCGGCGCAGGATTCCTACTGTGCCTGCGCCAGCAGCTCTCAGAGTCTCGCAGTAGTTTTGCGCCCGCGCAGAACAGCAGGACAACGTCCATGCGACTCAGTGAGCCGCACCATGGAACGCAGCAAATTGGAGGAAGATGCCGACCTGGCGAGGTCGGCCTCTTCATCAGAGGGGACCAGGAGCACACGGAGGGCATAGTTCGGTTGCTGGGGGCTGGAGGAAGCCTGAGGTAAGTGGATTTCTTTTTTTTTTTCCCTCCTTGGACCACTCCTTTAACATATAATGTAAAAAATACTCTCCGGCGCTGGGAAATGCCCTGTCTACAAGCTGCGTGTCTTGTGGAGGGATTCCCTAACCCTCAAAATTATGCAACAAGGTATATAAATCACTTGCACGCACTAAAATGCTTCAGCTGTTTATTAAAAAATAAAATATAAAACATAAAAATTGATCAATTCCCACACATACCCCTTCCACACATCCACACCGTAGAGAGGCCCCTCCACTCACTCCCACTAACCTACCCTACAACTTGAACTAAAATCAATTAGGTGTATTTTCCTTAAAGCTGGGGACTACGTCTAGCTGTTTGTCCGTTTTTAGTCTCCTTAGGATAATACGTATAAGTGTCTTTTTCCAATACACCACTACAAAACGTTGCTGTGATCTTTGATAGTCTCCACAGTTCGCTTTTCTTATCAAAAAACTTTTTCAAGACAGCAATGTGGTATAAAGACTCACGGTTTCCTTGTCATTAAGTATATCGTTTCTTTGAAGAGTCCTAGTTACTTCTCATTCCATTTGTTACTGGCTTCAAAACCGCTCTTTGTCTGCGGGTTCTCCCCGTCTGTCCGCCGCTTGCCAGTCTGACGTCCTTACACAGCATACGTCACTTCCGCATGGGGATCACTGAAGCCCGCTCGCTGTGTTGTCTCGTCTTTCGGCTTCTGGCTTGCACTGCTATTGGGTGACGTCACCACATTAGGCTATTGGAACTTTGCTGGCGGCTGCTGCGCGCTGGCAGTACGCTGCTTCCAAAGCCATTTGCAGATTCTTATGGGCACTGTTTCAACTTGAATTTAACACCTCAACGCGTTTCTGCCGATGAAACCGTCGGCCTTCTTCAGGAGGATTCAAGGTTATAGAGCGATTCAATCCTGCCATTTTTATAACTGGTGTAACTCCAAAATTCATCCGCCCCCATTCTCCAGGGCGTGGTTTCAATCATGTGATCCCAGACTCCATTTTCTTGTAGTCCCCACTCCATCTACATTACTGTAATCCTTTCCATATACATTATTCATTCAAAATGCCTCTATATTTATCTCATATCCCTCTTATTCCATTCCAAAATATCCTTACAATTATAAATTACAACAGGAGGTTCAAACAAACTAAAAAAATGCAAACAATTCCATCTCACTGTTTAGTCCATTTGGGATCAATGTCCCCAACTGATAAATCCATTTTGATTCATTTCTAGACATCTTCTGGATACAGTCCCCTCCCCTTCGTGCCCGGCTTATAATTTCCAACCCAAAAAATATTGTCCCCCTTAAACTCCCCCATGTTTTTCTTTATAATGTTTTGACAATGGGTGTACATCATTTTTCTTTTCAATTTTATTAAAATGCTCTGCTATCCTACTCTGTAGTGCTCTTTTTGTCCTTCCAACGTACATTTTGTGGCAGGGGCACTGGATGCAGTAAATCACCCCGCATGTGGTGCAGGTTATTTGATCTCTAATCCTGTGCTTCACGGAATCCAGTCCCTCCACCTCTATTATTCTGCCAGGATTGCTGGTCCTCCTACAATTTAGACAAAAACCACATCTCTGGAAACCCGCCCTCCCTCTCCCCTTCCCAGCTCCATCACAGTCTCCCTTATATTCGTTGGCAGCCGTTGCTATTGAGACCCCAATGTTTGGGGCCCTCTTGAACACAACCTTTGGTATTTCTGGCAACAGCTCTCCCAAAATTTTATCCTGTTTCAATATGTCCCAGTGTCTACTGATAATATTCTTCACTCTTTTTGATTGTACACTGTATTGTAATGTGAGACTGAAATCATTTCCATCCCAATCCTGTTTAGTTGTAGGGGCGTGAAGAATTGTTGGCCCCTACAACTAAACAGGATTGGGATGGAAATTATTTCAGTCTCACATTACAATACAGTGTACAATCAAAAAGAGTGAAGAATATTATCAGTAGACACTGGGACATATTGAAACAGGATAAAATTTTGGGAGAGCTGTTGCCAGAAATACCAAAGGTTGTGTTCAAAAGGGCCCCAAACATTGGGCTCTCAATAGCAACGGCTGCCAACGAATATAAGGGAGACTGTGATGGAGCTGGGAAGGGGAGAGGGAGGGCGGGTTTCCAGAGATGTGGTTTTTGTCTAAATTGTAGGAGGACCAGCAATCCTGGCAGAATAATAGAGGTGGAGGGACTGGATTCCGTGAAGCACAGGATTAGAGATCAAATAACCTGCACCACATGCGGGGTGATTTACTGCATCCAGTGCCCCTGCCACAAAATGTACGTTGGAAGGACAAAAAGAGCACTACAGAGTAGGATAGCAGAGCATTTTAATAAAATTGAAAAGAAAAATGATGTACACCCATTGTCAAAACATTATAAAGAAAAACATGGGGGGAGTTTAAGGGGGACAATATTTTTTGGGTTGGAAATTATAAGCCGGGCACGAAGGGGAGGGGACTGTATCCAGAAGATGTCTAGAAATGAATCAAAATGGATTTATCAGTTGGGGACATTGATCCCAAATGGACTAAACAGTGAGATGGAATTGTTTGCATTTTTTTAGTTTGTTTGAACCTCATGTTGTAATTTATAATTGTAAGGATATTTTGGAATGGAATAAGAGGGATATGAGATAAATATAGAGGCATTTTGAATGAATAATGTATATGGAAAGGATTACAGTAATGTAGATGGAGTGGGGACTACAAGAAAATGGAGTCTGGGATCACATGATTGAAACCACGCCCTGGAGAATGGGGGCGGATGAATTTTGGAGTTACACCAGTTATAAAAATGGCAGGATTGAATTGCTCTATAACCTTGAATCCTCCTGAAGAAGGCCGACGGTTTCATCGGCAGAAACGCGTTGAGGTGTTAAATTCAAGTTGAAACAGTGCCCATAAGAATCTGCAAAGGGCTTTGGAAGCAGCGTACTGCCAGCGCGCAGCAGCCGCCAGCAAAGTTCCAATAGCCTAGTGTGGTGACGTCACCCAATAGCAGTGCAAGCCAGAAGCCGAAAGACGAGACAACACAGCGAGCGGGCTTCAGTGATCCCCATGCGGAAGTGATGTATGCTGTGTAAGGACGTCAGACTGGCAAGCGGTGGACAGACGGGGAGAACCCGCAGACAAAGAGCGGTTTTGAAGCCAGTAACAAATGGAATGAGAAGTAACTAGGACTCTTCAAAGAAACGATATACTTAATGACAAGGAAACCGTGAGTCTTTATACCACATTGCTGTCTTGAAAAAGTTTTTTTGATAAGAAAAGCGAACTGTGGAGACTATCAAAGATCACAGCAACGTTTTGTAGTGGTGTATTGGAAAAAGACACTTATACGTATTATCCTAAGGAGACTAAAAACGGACAAACAGCTAGACGTAGTCCCCAGCTTTAAGGAAAATACACCTAATTGATTTTAGTTCAAGTTGTAGGGTAGGTTAGTGGGAGTGAGTGGAGGGGCCTCTCTACGGTGTGGATGTGTGGAAGAGGTATGCGTGGGAATTGATCAATTTTTATGTTTATATTTTATTTTTTAATAAACAGCTGAAGCATTTTAGCGCGTGCAAGTGATTTATATACACTCCTTTAACATATCCTGCAGATTTAGCGTTTATATCATGTAAGGGGGCTTTGCTATTAAACGCCGCATTCAGCAGATTTTGGCGGTTTTAATCATGATCGTGAGCACGGCTAAATCCGTGATCACGAGCCGGATTTGGACAACGATCACGAGTGCATTTGGAAATGAATCCGTGATCGAGAGGTGATCACAAATTCAGATCACAATGTCGGATAGTGAAAAAATGCTCGTGAATCACACATGGGCAGCACGGTGGTGTAGTGGTTAGCGCTCTCACCTTGCAACTCCGGGTCCCCGGTTCGAATCACAGCCAGGGCACTATCTGCAAGGAGTTTGTATGTCCTCCCCGTGTCTGTGTGGGTTTCCTCTGGGCACTCTGGTTTCCTCCCACATCCCAAAAACATACAGATAAATTAATTGGCTTCCCCTAAATTGGCCCTAGACTATGAAACATACAATACATGATACAGACATAAGACTAGGGTAAGGATTAGATTGTGAGCCCCTTTAAGGGACAGTTAAGTGACAAGATATATTCTGTATAGCACTGCGGCTATATAAGTACTAAATAATAATAATAATAATCACGGCTATTCCGTGATCACGAGGTTGTGATGAGCATCACTGGTTATTAGTGTTCTTGGCTCTGTACATACACATGTCTATCTCATCATGTCACATGTCACCTCGGATATCCTTTAAAGCTGCAGAGTGCAGAATCGCCATATCTATTGGGGGTGGGGTGTAAACCTGTGGACCTCAAGAGGTTTAAATCAATGTTGTTACTAGGTTTGGGCTTAAGTTTTAGCTGTAAAAATCTAGACTTCAATAGAAGTAATATTAAAAAAGCAATCTTTTTCTATAGCGACAAAAAGGCACAAAATGTCCTTATTTGCGGATATGGACACCTCAAGATTGGAGACTTTGGACTGGATACAGAAGCTCTGTTTGTGGCCGACTTTGCAGGAAGTGTTCTTTACATGACTCCCAAGGTAAGTGACAATAGTATTGCTAGCTGTGTCACCATTGTTAGTGCTCCATGGAGCGTTGGAAGAGTTCCAACTTTAGAAAATCCTCTACAATTGATGATAGCCCAGAGGACATTTACAGTGATAACAGTTAGAGCATTCCCTGGAAATGAGTGAGAACCTGGATGTAGTGTTGTGACTTTTTCCTGTGTAATGATGATCTATTTAGTTATCTTGTTTGTTATTTTTTCACAAATGCTCAAGGGTCGTCCATATGAGGCAGGTGCTGACTGGTTCACACTTGGTGTGTTCCTCCAGATGCCCATTGCAAAACACCCCGTACAATGACGAAACACCCCTCTGGAAGCCTACAACTTACACCCTCTGGCCAGAGACATCATTAGTAAGCTGTGTGAGGACCCAAGCCAGCATCTAGGTGTGACCGGGAGAATTAGATGACATAAATTTTTCCACACCCTTGACTTGGAGGTCCTGAAGCTAAAGAAAATAACTCCCCCAGTATTTTCAGATGTCTGGTATGCATCTTATTTGATATTTCACTTCTATATTTAACCACTACAATCTATCAGGAGTGCTGCTGCCAGATTGTCTACCCTTCTCACCGCTCCCCATAGATTGTACATTAGGACATAGTAGATAGTATATAAGTAGACAGTAGATTATGATATGTAGAAAAAAAAGTGAATACTTAGACACAAAAAACAAGAAAATCACTACCCTCCTTCCCATAGAATTGCAGGAGTAGATTACTACATTAGTAGTAGTACATTAGGAAATAGTAGATAGTAGTACATTAGCACATAATAGATAGTGTATTAGTAGTAGATGAGGTAAATGCATGCAAAAACAAAAATAAAGAAAAAACCCTCTGCCTCCCCACCTTCCCATAAGATCGGCAGAGATAGAAGGATACACAGTAGATTACATCAACACTACATAGTAGATTACATTAGGAGATAGTATATCGTACATTAGGATATATATATAATTATTTTTTATTTCTCATATATTGTAGATAAGAAAACTACCAAACCCCACTTTAAAAATAGTAGTAGACAGTAATTGAAATAGTTTAAATAGTAAAATAGTGCTCACTAGCTCTAAAAGTAAGAAGAAAATAGTATTTGAATACAGTAGTAACCACAAGTAGGATTCCTTCAAGATTGCATATTTCAAATGAGGGGGGGGGGGGGGGGAGCACTTGTTATATGGCGGAACGGAATGGCTTGTTATATGGGCCTTACCAGCCTCTTTTATAGCCCAACTGAAAATGATTAGCAACTGTTTTTAACAACAATGAGACTTAAACAGAACATTGGAGATTTTAGTCATGGGGCTGACTGATTAAAATTGTTGCAAATGGAAGTAAACAAGTAAAGCATATCAATAAACAGAGAATTCCATACAGTTAATCCACTACCTCTTCTCTTTCATATAACCTGAGGCTGTAAACCAGAATAGTAGGTTTTTCTAGTCCTATGAAAACCTACATGCTTGAACGATCCCTTTCTCCTCTCAGGACGTTAATGAGATGGTGTAAGATAATTTCATGCCCTGGTGCCCTTTTTTTCATACTGCCTCCAGTGTTGCACTGCTTGTCTTCTAGCCTCCATTTAGTTGTTACAAAAGACAGGAACTGCCTTTATTTCTCAGTTTCTCACCTTAGTAGTAGTTGCTTTTAGTCATTTCAATTGTTCTGTACTTTTCCTTTTGTCATTGTAGTTGATGTAAAAGTATAATTTTAATTAATAATAACCCTACTTTAAGATTCTAGATGGATTGCAATGTAGCTACAGATTCATGAGCTCCAGTGCAAATTCCCCCATCCTCCCTTCCCAGCACTGTCAGTATAATAATCACAAAATCAGGTTCCCAAGGACAGCCACAGAGAGGTGTGAAAAGAGGAAAAGGAATGGTTTGTTATTGCTTATCAATGTTAAAAAAACCACATATAGAGGACATAATTACTACTACATTTCCAATAAAGAACTAATGCAGAAACTGGGGTGGGGGAGCATGTGGGCCCCTCAGGTCCAGGGGCCCTGGTGCATTGTAAACCTTTGTATCTGTTGCTTGCATAGAAAGCTTACACTATTTTTGTAACACGTGATAAACAATTTGCATAGCAAGAGGAAGTTGCAGCGCTTTCGGACAGAAGCTGTAAATTAAATTAGCTATTTGCAAAGATGTGCAGAGCTCCACAATGTGGACAAAATTACACAACATGCATTCAAAACAGGTACAGGAGAGGAGGGCGTTAGCTTCATTATAAATAATATGTGCACAAATTATTCCCTACTAGACTTCCCCACAGTGTTGACGGGCCATCGGGGTGAAGACTTACCGTTTTTTGCATACCTTTTTTTTTTTTTTTGGAGGGGGGGGGGGGGATTTCAGGGAGATTATCTTTATTGTGATATTAATGCTGCTTTATACCTTTATATATTGTTAAATATCTAATATTATCTAATAATATCTAATGTATAATGTTGGCAAGGGAAAACAAAAGCAGTGCAGGGCTAGTGCTGCTTGGTTCAGCACTATCCATTACTTTTACTGCCCCCGGCAGCTTTTATCTGTAGCTAAAAGACCGCATCACGTGCTTATGCTTTTTGTTGTTCTGTCTCCTATAGGCTAATGTTTTTAAAGATTTTAAATAAATGATTTAAAAAAATATTTAAAAAGTGCCTCTAACATAATTCGTTTTGCCATGGTATTAAATAATTTTCTTTTTTTATATTGTTTTCAGGCTTGTAATTGACACTTCTGAAATTACTTAACAATAAAGTATTTTAACACAAAGGGAGAGAAAAGAAAGCCCATATATGCAGCACCACTGGGAAGGTACAAAAAAAGTTTATTCATTGATACAATAAACATTAATAATTGACACAATGAGATTCAACACAATATTAAAAACCAATTAAAACATACGGCAAGAACAAATCACTGCTCCAAAATATCAATCATATATCATTGGTATTATGAAATAATTGCATCACAAGAAATTACAATTATATACTGTCATAATATTAACACTAATAGCACAGTGGGCATCTAACAAGAGCCCAATGATGCCTATGAACCCGGGTTCAGTAATAAAGTGCAAGTAACAATATATTAGGCAAATTGTGAAAGAAATCTTGTGCAAATAAGCAAATAAAAATGGTACATAAATCCTAATAGTGCAAATGGCTGCAAACACGCAACAAGAGCAGCCTATAGATAAAGTGCATAGGAAAAAAGATGGAGGTGCAAACAAGGAAGATACTTATCCCCGGGTGTGATGCAAGCAGCAGGATGGTAGGTCTCCCTCAGGACAATCCCGCTAGCTCCGTGGGCGTCACCCCGCTTTGAAGGAGAAAGGACACCGCACTGCATGCATGCCAGAGCGGCGTTTAAATGGAGGAAGAAAGAAGGGCGTGCACATCGAGGCCGGGATCACGCTGGGCGGATATGACGTCACCATAGACGAGAGTGGAAGAGACCGGAAGGTGGAAGAGAGCCACGGTGGAACGCAGCGGCAAGAGCCGCTAGGTGAGTGGTCCACAGACTAAAAGGGGGAGGAGGAGTGCGCCCAATGCCAAACAGCCCACAGAACCAGAGCAGCATAGACCGCGGATTGTCTTGATTTGCTTAACAACAATGAAATGAATATCCATTTAACTGGCCATATTTCATCCACAGATATTGATTTTTTGGACATCAAAATTAAGATTGATGCGGATGGTCATTTGAATACGGACCTTTTCCGCAAGCCAACTTCGGTAAACTCCTTGTTGCACTATCATAGTGCACATACTAAACCCTTACGCAATAATATACCGGTGGGACAGTTCCTTCGCATACGTCACATCTGTTCTAATGAGAGTGATTTCTTTATGCAGGCACGTGGACTGACTGAACGGTTCAAAGACAGGGGTTACCCCAAAAAAGTGATATCATGGGCCTATCAGAGGGCCAGATCCACTGAAAGACCAAGCCTTCTTCATCAAACATCCAGACCAACCAATCAATTGGTAAGACTCAGCACCTCTTACAACAACCAATGGAGGGACCTGTATCGCATTTTTAACAAGTCTTGGCCAGTTTTACTTTCAGATACTACGATTACTAAATTCATCACACCCCAGGCATCTATAACAGCAAAAAGATGCCCAAGTCTTAAAGAGAATCTGTATTGTTAAAATTGCACAAAAGTAAACATACCAGTGCGTTAGGGGACATCTCCTATTACCCTCTGTCACAATTTCGCTGCTCCCCGCCGCATTAAAAGTGGTTAAAAACAGTTTTAAAAAGTTTGTTTATAAACAAACAAAATGGCCACCAAAACAGGAAGTAGGTTGATGTACAGTATGTCCACACATAGAAAATACATCCATACACAAGCAGGCTGTATACAGCCTTCCTTTTTAATCTCAAGAGATCATTTGTGTGTTTCTTTCCCCCTGCAGCTATCTTCAACTGAAGTGTCAGGCTGTTTCTTCCTGCAGAGTGCAGACAGCTGTGCCTGTATGTAATTCCTCAGTATGTGAAAGCCCAGCCAGCTCAGAGGAGGATTTATACAGCTTGTAAAAGATAATAGAGCAGAGAGAAGCTGCAGTAATCTAAATAAAACACAGGCAGTGTGCAGAGAGGGGCCTGGAGGGGGGAGATGCATCACAGAACCACAACACTGAAGAACTTGGCAGCCTTCCAGACACAGGCTGACAAGTCTGACAAGAGAGAGATAAGTTGATTTATTACAGAGACTGTGATAGCAGAAAGTGCTGCAGTAAGCCAGAACACATTAGAATAGCTTTTGGAACTTGTAGGATGGAAGAAAACCGGATGAAATTTTTGTTACGGAGTCTCTTTAAAGACAAACTTTGTTCGAGCCATTTTACTGAGAGAAAGAAGAGTTGTAGAGGTCCTCTTAAAGGTAGCTACCCTTGTGGGGAGTGTAATGTATGTCAGCATATGAGGCCTCAACAGTGTATTGCCAACATAGAAGTAACCAAACAATATAGGTTAAATGACTATATTAACTGCAAAAGTCGAGGTGTGGTGTACGCACTGTTATGTCCCTGCAATAAGATTTATGTTGGTCAAACAAAAAATATGCTTAAGATTAGAATACAGCAGCATCTATCTAAAATTAGGTTGGCTGCACGTGATGCAGCCAATGGCCAAGTCTTAACATCAGTTGCCTCCCATTTTCTATACACACATGGGGGCTCAACAGTGGGGTTGCGTGTTATTGGTGTAGAACAGATTAAATTGGGCCTTAGGGGTGGAGATTTGGTCAGGCATCTATTAAAACGAGAAGCCAGATGGATTTATCAATTAAATAGTATGGCTCCACTAGGTATTAACGAGGAGATTGACTGGACTGGCTATTTGGGCTGAAGGCCCCATTAGGGGTTCATTGTTAACATATAAAACAGATGCATTTAGTTGGGGCTCCTCTTCAGTGAGGGTTCTGTAGTGGTACATATTGTCATGAGGACCCTTTCATTGATGACTAATATCTATTTTGTGTGTTTTTTATGCAGATTGTACAATATCATATATGTGCTTAATTTGGTATTTGGATGTGGACTCCTTTAAGACATGGACGTTATGTTGTGGACTTCTTGGACCCTATCGTTATGGAATTTCTCCTAATGAATTGTTCTCTCGAACTTGGACCTGCTTCATTTTGGGAATCCTCTTTGCGGCCGTTGTGCGTCGTTGCGTGTGTTTTGGAAACATCAGATGCATTTCGTTTCCTATGGGGTGCTATATGAACTGCATAATGACTTAGTGCTGTCTCTTTAAGAACTTTTGAATGTGGCGTAATTATTGTGGAATGTGCCTCCCAGATGTATGATGTATAATATATGTATAGTACTGTAAGTATTGGTGTTTATATTTAGGACCCGATGTATGCATATATATGATATACTGTTTTGCTTTATTTATGTTGTACTCAATATGCTATTGGGCTCTTTGCTAGCTTCCTCTCCTTCTCTTGTGCGCGGTCTATGCTGCTCTGGTTCTGTGGGCTGTTTGGCATTGGCATGGCCGGATTTCAGGCAAGGCCACATAGGCCATGGCCTAGGGCACCAGGAAGCAAGGGGCGGGCTGCAGGCTGGCACACTCATGCAGTCAACCTGTGAACAAAAACAACAGAAGTGGAGGAGCACCCATGCAAAAGGATATGGGGTGTGCCGTAGCTTTAAGACCACTGTACCAATGATCCAAAGATGCAGATCCAGACGAAGCAGGCACCACCTTCAGTAAATAATTAGCTCTTTATTGAAAAAGTCATAAAAAATGACAAGTCATCGGTAAAAAATGGCTTTAGCGGCTGACAGCCCGCTGTTTCAAGCTCAGTAGCTCTTTTTCAAAGCCAGAAGCCATACAAACAAGTAGAGGAACAACTCCTCCTTAAATAGGAACTATACAAGTCATTAGCCAATCAATTTAAAATCTGGCTGGCCAATGAGAGCACTCAGGAGGGCTGTGGACCTGATGGGGAACTGAAAAAAATGACATCACCAAAAACACGCCTCCCAGACTTGCCAACGCCTAGCGCATGCGTATACAACCGTCCGCATGCGGAAAAACGTACGCATTATACGCGGAAAATCATCCAGACGGCAAAATCATACGTACGTATAAGAAGGTCCGCATGCGTAAAATTGTACGCGTCTGACGCGTAAAAACCGTACGCGTTTAACGCTGAAAATTTCACTAACATGCGTTAATATAGCCGCAAAGAAGATAGTAAGTGAAATTTAAAGATATAGCAGCGGTATACAAAAGTGCCTGGGGACCACCAAAAACGTCATCACAAACATGAAACGGTCACCACAACCAAGTGTGACAATATGCAATGACAACAAAAGGGGTGTCCCCAGAGCAAACAACAACCGCCTATACTTACAAAAAGGCAAGATACCACACATCGCTATGCGTTCAGCAAGACACATGGGAGTTTTCCTAAAAAAGAAAAAAGAAAAAAGAAAAAATTAGAAACAACACTAGAAAAAATGAGAGGAACACAGCCGTCCCAAGATTATCACACAGGCCAACCAGTAGGAGAAACAGTAAGCAGAGAAAGACAATCACAAAGGATAACTCATATACAGAAACTGAGATCATATTCTCGATTTAGCCCACCCAACCCCATAACATTACGTTTTCGAATCCACCATGCTTCCCTACGTGCCAATTCAGCCTTTCTATTCAATCTACCCCGCCAATCATAAGGTACACTATCTATAACCTGCAGCTTCATCTGTGCCACACCATGTCGAGCTGTTGAAAAATGAGACGACACAGCCTGTGTCGTATCATGATTCCGGATTGCTGATTTATGCGATGCCATTCTGTCTCGTAAGGGTTGTGTGGTCATTCCGACATATCCAAGGCCGCACGGACATTTAATTAGATAAACTACATAAGTGGAGTCGCAAGAATAGCGACCTCTAACAGTATATTGTGTGCCCTTGCATGGATGAGTGAATGTACCACCTTTTGCTATGTGGCTGCACAAATGGCAGCTTAAACAGGGAAAAGTACCAATTCTTGAACCAGTGGATAATGAATTAACAATCATGGAAGAACTCAATGAATTACAGCTACGTTGTCTAAATACTTTATCACGAATGGTGGGGGCCTTTTTGAACGAAAGCAAAGGAGGATAGCGGAACTCCGGTATCCGGGGGAAGGCTCCTTGCAAAAGGTGCCAATGTTTTCTAACAATACTTCCCATTTGTTGACTACAGGCTGAATAAGTTGACACAAAGGGCATACGAAATTGTTTCTGAGTTTTTTTAGAACGACATGAGTTAGGGGACAGAGTATGTTCTGGGTAACCTCTTGCTCTAAATTTGGTTTTAATTAGCTCTTTATGGGTTTCTAAAGAATCTTGATCAGATACTATTCTCTCTACTCGTGTAATTTGTCCCTGAGGGATAGCATTCTTTACCGAGGGTGGGTGGAAACTTTGATAGTGAAGAAGGGAATTTCTATCAGTGGGTTTAGTATAAAGGGTGGTAGTCAGTCTACCCGACTGCATAATCACCCTTGTGTCCAGAAATATTGCCTCATCTAAACTGCCATTTACAGTCAATCTAATTGCCGGACAACTAGCAGCCAAAGAGGATACAAATTCTGTCAGGGTCGAATGTGGCCCCGCCCACAAACAAAAAATATCGTCAATATAACGGAACCAACATTTGGCATGTTGATGAAAAAGGGGGTGGGTATAAACAAAACTTTCTTCGTACTGCCCCATAAAATGTCCAGCATAGGACGGGGCCACATTCGACCCCATTGCTGTACCTCTCAATTGCATATAGTAGGAACCCTGAAAAGAAAAATAATTACATCGCAAGATGATATTCAATAAATCAATAACAAATTTCCTCTGTGTACAGGACATGTCGGAATACTGCATGAGGTACCATTCGATCGCCTCCACACCCCCATCATGTGGGATGGAGGTGTAGAGGCTCTCGACGTCCAAGGTTACTAAAAGGGTACCCTCCTCAACAGGACCAAAAGATCGTAATTTGTCTAGAAACATCCCTGTGTCCCGAATGTAGGACTCCAGAGAGGTCACTAGAGGTTGCAGAATTCGATCCACATATTGTGCCAATGGCACAAATATCGAACCCACGCCGGCCACAATAGGTCGCCCAGGTGGCCGGCGTGGGTCCTTGTGGATCTTAGGTAATGTATAAAAAGATGGAGTACAGGGAGCCTCTTGTTGTAAAAAATTGTACAGGGCATCATCAATAATTTCATCAGCTTTTGCCTGATCTAACACCTCCTTGATACGTAACTGTATTCTTCTGAGTGGATCAACATCGACCTTAGAATATACATCAACCTGTGCCAATTGTTCCAGAATCTCCTGAACATAATATTGACTATCTAAAATCACCACCGCGCCCCCCTTATCGGCAGGGCGGATGGTGATTTCAGTCCTCCTACTCAGTTGGATAAGGGTGGCATGCTCTTCCTTCGTTAGATTATAATCGACTCTAGTAGTACAAAAGTCCAATTCAATGGCCTTCATATCTTCCTTCACTCTCTCGATATATGAGTCAATCACCGGGTGACTGGGGGGAGAAAAATTACTTTTGTTTCGCAAACCCGTGCCGGCTAGAGATAACAGATCCTCCTTAGGGGTCACAACATCCTGTCCAGACTTTCGTTCCACTGGAAAAATACCAAAAAAATATTTAAGTTTAATGTTACGAAAAAAACGAAAAAGTTCCTGATCTATCTGAAAAAAATTAGGCAAATTTGTGGGGCTAAACGAGAGGCCATAGTTGAGAACACGTTTCTCAATATCTGATAAAGAGTGCCCAGATATATTAACCACTAGGTTCGATTCTTCTGATCTTTCCTTGCACGTAGTGTCATGGAGCCTTTGTGACTGTTTGCGTTTGAACCTTGTGCCGCCTCTCCGGCGGCGTCTCTTCTTATTGTTGGTGAGTGTTCCCTCGACGAGGGCAAAAAATCATTTGAAGATGAATTATTAGGTTCTGAGCCAGTTGGATTAGCTCCTCTCTTTCCCTTTGGACGTTGCGGTCTGGAGTATTTACGATTGCCAGTCGGAAGGGAGGGTCGCTGCCAGATATAAACATATCCTGTTTTATAGTCAGAAGTATCCCTATGGTATTTAGACCGTTTGATCTCTACTGCTGATTTCCTATACTGTTCCATTTTGTTGTTTAGAGCATCAACATATGATTGGTATTCGCCAGCAGCCATAGTTGCTTTCAATTGGTCTCCAGCACTGTTGATCTTTCCGTCTATGACGGGCAATTCCTGCTGGATACGGGCTACTGTGTGCACCATTGCATCAAAAGATGCTTTATTCCAAATTCGCTCCCATATGGAGCAAAACTCAGCATCATGGACAAAAAGCATAGGGCTGATCGGTGAGTATTCAGCGAGGGTCTTGGCGTGCAGATCTAAATCAACGCGGCGTTTACGTAAAGCCTCCAATTCACGTTTGACAGATTTAATATCCGGATCTTGCAAGAAGTTAGAGTCATCCTCTGTGATCGCCAGTATTCTGCTCGCTTGTTCCTCAGTGTAAGAAAAGGTAACTGGAGATTGTCCAGCATTTCCATCCTCCATGGTGCTAGCGCTTCCTTGGTACAACTTCACAGCAAAAACAACAGAAGTGGAGGAGCACCCATGCAAAAGGATATGGGGTGTGCCGTAGCTTTAAGACCACTGTACCAATGATCCAAAGATGCAGATCCAGACGAAGCAGGCACCACCTTCAGTAAATAATTAGCTCTTTATTGAAAAAGTCATAAAAAATGACAAGTCATCGGTAAAAAATGGCTTTAGCGGCTGACAGCCCGCTGTTTCAAGCTCAGTAGCTCTTTTTCAAAGCCAGAAGCCATACAAACAAGTAGAGGAACAACTCCTCCTTAAATAGGAACTATACAAGTAATTAGCCAATCAATTTAAAATCTGGCTGGCCAATGAGAGCACTCAGGAGGGCTGTGGACCTGATGGGGAACTGAAAAAAATGACATCACCAAAAACACGCCTCCCAGACTTGCCAACGCCTAGCGCATGCGTATATAACCGTCCGCATGCGGAAAAACGTACGCATTATACGCGGAAAATCATCCAGACGGCAAAATCATACGTACGTATAAGAAGGTCCGCATGCATAAAATTGTACGCGTCTGACGCGTAAAAACCGTACGCGTTTAACGCTAAAAATTTCACTAACATGCGTCAATATAGCCGCAAAGAAGATAGTAAGTGAAATTTAAAGATATAGCAGCGGTATACAAAAGTGCCTGGGGACCACCAAAAACGTCATCACAAACATGAAACGGTCACCACCGTTTTTCCGCATGCGGACGGTTGTATACGCATGCGCTAGGCGTTGGCAAGTCTGGGAGGCGTGTTTTTGGTGATGTCATTTTTTTCAGTTCCCCATCAGGTCCACAGCCCTCCTGAGTGCTCTCATTGGCCAGCCAGATTTTAAATTGATTGGCTAATTACTTGTATAGTTCCTATTTAAGGAGGAGTTGTTCCTCTACTTGTTTGTATGGCTTCTGGCTTTGAAAAAGAGCTACTGAGCTTGAAACAGCGGGCTGTCAGCCGCTAAAGCCATTTTTTACCGATGACTTGTCATTTTTTATGACTTTTTCAATAAAGAGCTAATTATTTACTGAAGGTGGTGCCTGCTTCGTCTGGATCTGCATCTTTGGATCATTGGTACAGTGGTCTTAAAGCTACGGCACACCCCATATCCTTTTGCATGGGTGCTCCTCCACTTCTGTTGTTTTTGCTGTGAAGTTGTACCAAGGAAGCGCTAGCACCATGGAGGATGGAAATGCTGGACAATCTCCAGTTACCTTTTCTTACACTGAGGAACAAGCGAGCAGAATACTGGCGATCACAGAGGATGACTCTAACTTCTTGCAAGATCCGGATATTAAATCTGTCAAACGTGAATTGGAGGCTTTACGTAAACGCCGCGTTGATTTAGATCTGCACGCCAAGACCCTCGCTGAATACTGTCGAGCCAAGAAGATCCCACGATCTGTACGCTCACCGATCAGCCCTATGCTTTTTGTCCATGATGCTGAGTTTTGCTCCATATGGGAGCGAATTTGGAATAAAGCATCTTTTGATGCAATGGTGCACACAGTAGCCCGTATCCAGCAGGAATTGCCCGTCATAGACGGAAAGATCAACAGTGCTGGAGACCAATTGAAAGCAACTATGGCTGCTGGCGAATACCAATCATATGTTGATGCTCTAAACAACAAAATGGAACAGTATAGGAAATCAGCAGTAGAGATCAAACGGTCTAAATACCATAGGGATACTTCTGACTATAAAACAGGATATGTTTATATCTGGCAGCGACCCTCCCTTCCGACTGGCAATCGTAAATACTCCAGACCGCAACGTCCAAAGGGAAAGAGAGGAGCTAATCCAACTGGCTCAGAACCTAATAATTCATCTTCAAATGATTTTTTGCCCTCGTCGAGGGAACACTCACCAACAATAAGAAGAGACGCCGCCGGAGAGGCGGCACAAGGTTCAAACGCAAACAGTCACAAAGGCTCCATGACACTACGTGCAAGGAAAGATCAGAAGAATCGAACCTAGTGGTTAATATATCTGGGCACTCTTTATCAGATATTGAGGAACGTGTTCTCAACTATGGCCTCTCGTTTAGCCCCACAAATTTGCCTAATTTTTTTCAGATAGATCAGGAACTTTTTCGTTTTTTTCGTAACATTAAACTTAAATATTTTTTTGGTACTTTTCCAGTGGAACGAAAGTCTGGACAGGATGTTGTGACCCCTAAGGAGGATCTGTTATCTCTTGCCGGCACGGGTTTGCGAAACAAAAGTAATTTTTCTCCCCCCAGTCACCCGGTGATTGACTCATATATCGAGAGAGTGAAGGAAGATATTAAGGCCATTGAATTGGACTTTTGTACTACTAGAGTCGATTATAATCTAACGAAGGAAGAGCATGCCACCCTTATCCAACTGAGTAGGAGGACTGAAATCACCATCCGCCCTGCCGATAAGGGGGGCGCGGTGGTGATTTTAGATAGTCAATATTATGTTCAGGAGATTCTGGAACAATTGGCACAGGTTGATGTATATTCTAAGGTCGATGTTGATCCACTCAGAAGAATACAGTTACGTATCAAGGAGGTGTTAGATCAGGCAAAAGCTGATGAAATTATTGATGATGCCCTGTACAATTTTTTACAACAAGAGGCTCCCTGTACTCCATCTTTTTATACATTACCTAAGATCCACAAGGACCCACGCCGGCCACCTGGGCGACCTATTGTGGCCGGCGTGGGTTCGATATTTGTGCCATTGGCACAATATGTGGATCGAATTCTGCAACCTCTAGTGACCTCTCTGGAGTCCTACATTCGGGACACAGGGATGTTTCTAGACAAATTACGATCTTTTGGTCCTGTTGAGGAGGGTACCCTTTTAGTAACCTTGGACGTCGAGAGCCTCTACACCTCCATCCCACATGATGGGGGTGTGGAGGCGATCGAATGGTACCTCATGCAGTATTCCGACATGTCCTGTACACAGAGGAAATTTGTTATTGATTTATTGAATATCATCTTGCGATGTAATTATTTTTCTTTTCAGGGTTCCTACTATATGCAATTGAGAGGTACAGCAATGGGGTCGAATGTGGCCCTGTCCTATGCTGGACATTTTATGGGGCAGTACGAAGAAAGTTTTGTTTATACCCACCCCCTTTTTCATCAACATGCCAAATGTTGGTTCCGTTATATTGACGATATTTTTTGTTTGTGGGCGGGGCCACATTCGACCCTGACAGAATTTGTATCCTCTTTGGCTGCTAGTTGTCCGGCAATTAGATTGACTGTAAATGGCAGTTTAGATGAGGCAATATTTCTGGACACAAGGGTGATTATGCAGTCGGGTAGACTGACTACCACCCTTTATACTAAACCCACTGATAGAAATTCCCTTCTTCACTATCAAAGTTTCCACCCACCCTCGGTAAAGAATGCTATCCCTCAGGGACAAATTACACGAGTAGAGAGAATAGTATCTGATCAAGATTCTTTAGAAACCCATAAAGAGCTAATTAAAACCAAATTTAGAGCAAGAGGTTACCCAGAACATACTCTGTCCCCTAACTCATGTCGTTCTAAAAAAACTCAGAAACAATTTCGTATGCCCTTTGTGTCAACTTATTCAGCCTGTAGTCAACAAATGGGCAGTATTGTTAGAAAACATTGGCACCTTTTGCAAGGAGCCTTCCCCCGGATACCGGAGTTCCGCTATCCTCCTTTGCTTTCGTTCAAAAAGGCCCCCACCATTCGTGATGAAGTATTTAGACAACGTAGCTGTAATTCATTGAGTTCTTCCATGATTGTTAATTCATTATCCACTGGTTCAAGAATTGGTACTTTTCCCTGTTTAAGCTGCTATTTGTGCAGCCACATAGCAAAAGGTGGTACATTCACTCATCCATGCAAGGGCACACAATATACTGTTAGAGGTCGCTATTCTTGCGACTCCACTTATGTAGTTTATCTAATTAAATGTCCGTGCGGCCTTGGATATGTCGGAATGACCACACAACCCTTACGAGACAGAATGGCATCGCATAAATCAGCAATCCGGAATCATGATACGACACAGGCTGTGTCGTCTCATTTTTCAACAGCTCGACATGGTGTGGCACAGATGAAGCTGCAGGTTATAGATAGTGTACCTTATGATTGGCGGGGTAGATTGAATAGAAAGGCTGAATTGGCACGTAGGGAAGCATGGTGGATTCGAAAACTTAATGTTATGGGGTTGGGTGGGCTAAATCGAGAATATGATCTCAGTTTCTGTATATGAGTTATCCTTTGTGATTGTCTTTCTCTGCTTACTGTTTCTCCTACTGGTTGGCCTGTGTGATAATCTTGGGACGGCTGTGTTCCTCTCATTTTTTCTAGTGTTGTTTCTAATTTTTTCTTTTTTCTTTTTTAGGAAAACTCCCATGTGTCTTGCTGAACGCATAGTGATGTGTGGTATCTTGCCTTTTTGTAAGTATAGGCGGTTGTTGTTTGCTCTGGGGACACCCCTTTTGTTGTCATTGCATATTGTCACACTTGGTTGTGGTGACCGTTTCATGTTTGTGATGACGTTTTTGGTGGTCCCCAGGCACTTTTGTATACCGCTGCTATATCTTTAAATTTCACTTACTATCTTCTTTGCGGCTATATTGACGCATGTTAGTGAAATTTTCAGCGTTAAACGCGTATGGTTTTTACGCGTCAGACGCGTACAATTTTACGCATGCGGACCTTCTTATACGTACGTATGATTTTGCCGTCTGGATGATTTTCCGCGTATAATGCGTACGTTTTTCCGCATGCGGACGGTTGTATACGCATGCGCTAGGCGTTGGCAAGTCTGGGAGGTGTGTTTTTGGTGATGTCATTTTTTTCAGTTCCCCATCAGGTCCACAGCCCTCCTGAGTGCTCTCATTGGCCAGCCAGATTTTAAATTGATTGGCTAATTACTTGTATAGTTCCTATTTAAGGAGGAGTTGTTCCTCTACTTGTTTGTATGGCTTCTGGCTTTGAAAAAGAGCTACTGAGCTTGAAACAGCGGGCTGTCAGCCGCTAAAGCCATTTTTTACCGATGACTTGTCATTTTTTATGACTTTTTCAATAAAGAGCTAATTATTTACTGAAGGTGGTGCCTGCTTCGTCTGGATCGTCAACCTGTGAACTGCAGCAGTTGGGCAAGTGTCTGGAACTCAGGGAGTGAAGGAGCAGCAAACATGGGCACTTTATTGTTTGTGACCTGAACTGTCACTCATCGCTTTTCGATTCCAATTCCGCCCTCCACCAGCTCCAATCTATCAGAGCGGAAAGTATCGATTTGGTCCGTAAATGGAATCAAAATTATTCACCATTCCAATCATTTCAGACCATTCCGGTCCACAAAACAGACTGATAAAACAATTGACAATTGGTCATTTGTAGTCGCTTGGCACCATCAACACTGTTCAATCCAATCAAGCATTGATTACTGCCACCAATAAAAGTGTGTATGTGGTAGGGCACTAGCTGTTTGTCAGGGGGCGGCTGGTGATAGTGGCCTTGGGCAGTAAAAAGTATAAATCCGGCCCTGGGCATTGGGCGCACTCCTCCTCCCCCTTTTAGTCTGTGGACCACTCACCTAGC
Organism: Hyperolius riggenbachi; assembly: GCF_040937935.1. Taxonomy (NCBI): domain Eukaryota; kingdom Metazoa; phylum Chordata; class Amphibia; order Anura; family Hyperoliidae; genus Hyperolius; species Hyperolius riggenbachi. Next base: position 346,057,408 of record NC_090648.1, on the reverse strand, counting down.
GGCTCTTGCCGCTGCGTTCCACCGTGGCTCTCTTCCACCTTCCGGTCTCTTCCACTCTCGTCTATGGTGACGTCATATCCGGCCGGCGTGATCCCGGCCTCGATGTGCACGCCCTTCTTTCTTCCTCCATTTAAACACCGCTCTGGCGTGCATGCAGTGCGGTGTCCTTTCTCCTTCAAAGCGGGGTGACGCCCGCGGAGCTAGCGGGATTGTCCTGAGGGATACCTACCATCCTGCTGCTTGCATCACACCCGGGGATAAGTATCTTCCTTGTTTGCACCTCCATCTTTTTTTCTATGCACTTTATCTATAGGCTGCTCTTGTTGCGTGTTTGCAGCCATTTGCACTATTAGGATTTATGTACCATTTTTATTTGCTTATTTGCACAAGATTTCTTTCACAATTTGCCTAATATATTGTTACTTGCACTTTATTACTGAACCCGGGTTCATAGGCATCATTGGGCTCTTGTTAGATGCCCACTGTGCTATTAGTGTTAATATTATGACAGTAAATAATTGTAATTTCTTGTGATGCTATTATTTCATAATACCAATGATATATGATTGATATTTTGCAGCAGTGATTTGTTCTTGCCGTATGTTTTAATTGTTTTTTAATATTGTGTTGAATCTCATTGTGTCAATTATTAATGTTTTTTGTATTAATGAATACACTTTTTTTGTACCTTCCCAGTGGTGCTGCATATATGGGCTTTCTTTTCTCTCCCTTTGTGCTATATATTGAGCCCTAGCACACTTGGTGGATTATTTATATGCTTGTGTTGCGGATGTTTCCTCTTTTCTCTTCAATAAAGTATTTTAAACACATTTAAAAAGCAAAACACATATATTTTAAATAAATAAATATAGCAATGCTCATACCATAAGTAGCTGAAAATTTAAAAAAGGGTAATAATAATGAAGTTCTGCCAATAAAAATTAAATATTGGCAAAACTTGACAGAAGATAGTTTAATGAACTTATAACAGCTTAATTGGGGCTTCAGATTTGATTGTTAAAATTATTGTCTGCTGTAATACTGTGTAAATAAAGATCTTCCATGTATATTCCATTGTTGTAATAACATATATTAAATTAAATTAAATTGAATGTTAAGTAGCACCACTAGTACTGTGGTGGTGACCGCTGCAAATATCACCTGGGTCATATTTAGAGATGGCCCGAACGGTTCACATGCAAACTTATTCGCGCAAACTTCGGTGGTTCGCGTCTTTACCGGAAGTTCGATTCGCCCCCATAGTGCATCATGAGGGTCAACTTTGACCCTCTACATCACAGTCAGCAGGCACATTGTAGCCAATCAGGTTACACTCCCTCCTGGAGCCCCCCCCCCCCTTCCTTATAAAAGGCAGGCAGCATCACCCATTTCACTCACTCGTGTGCCTGTTGTAATTAGAGAAAGGAGAGCTGCAGACTCAGAGAGAGATATAGGGAAAGCTTAGTTAGGCTCTTGTAGGCTTGTTAGCTTGTTCCTTGCTGATATTAATTGCTAAGAATGAACCCCTCAACAGCTCTTTTGAGAGCTAATCTTGTTCTTGTGATCTATTTTGTGTGTGTGTGTGTGTGTGTGTGTGTGTGTGTGTGTCACAGACACTTGTGTTGCATAGACAGCCTTGGTAATTCCTACTACTGTGCCACTGCCAGGCCCAGCACATTCAGTGACTACCTGTGTGTGTGACAGGTGCAAATTGCAATGCCCATCACCGCATATACCTACCTGTTGTTCACGTCAGTGCACCCACCTACCTACGTGAGTGCACACAGTTTCACTGTGCCTGTCCGGTACCTGTCTGTGTGTAACAGGTGCACATTGTAATACCCATCACTGCATATACCTACCTGTTGTTCACTTCATTGCACCCACCTACCTGGGTGAGCGCACGCAGTGTCACTGTGCCTGTCCGGTACCTGTCTGTGTGTGACTGACAGGTGCACATTGTAATACCCATCACTGCATATACCTACTTATTGTTCACGTCAGTGCACCCACCTACCTACGTGAGCACACACAGTGTCACTGTGCCTGTCTGGTACCTGTCTGTGTGTTGAAAAGATACTATTGGGTAAGGTAGTGGGTTCCCACGCTTCAGCGTCTTTTTCGCAGTTGGGAAGGTTTTGTGTACGCCTGGTATGTTCAGGCGCCCCCAGTATATTATTATTTGATTCCTATTTGGTTTTCCTCGTCTGATTGAGCCATACAGAGCTGGGTATCTTGGCCTGATGAAGGGCATATTTATTGTTATAAAAGCCCGAAACGAACGTGTGTCGTTGCCTTGAATAATACAAATACCCATAAAGCTACAATCATTTTCCAAGTCAAATTAGATATTGTTCCTATTTTTGGCTCTATGAGGACCCACTGTTTGATATTCAAGAACTGTATTTTTATACATTTTCTATTTTTGGATATACCTGTTTTGTATATGTGTCAATAAAGCTTTTTTATAAGGAATTTCCGGTGATCTTGAGATTGCATTAACTATATGAGTCCTTCTCTAAAGCAATACACCTGTCTGTGTGTGACAGGTGCACATTGTAATACCCACCACTGCATATACCCACCTGTTGTTCAGTGTACCCACCTACCTACGTAAGCGCACGCAGTGTCACTGTGCCTGTCCGGCACCTGTCTGTGTGTGACAGGTGCACATTGTAATACACACCACTGCATATACCCACCTGTTGTTCAGTGCACCCACCTACCTACGTAAGCGCACGCAGTGTCACTGTGCCTGTCCGGCACCTGTCTGTGTGTGACAGGTGCACATTGTAGTACCCATCACTGCATATACCTACCTGTTGTTCACTTCAGTGCACCCACCTACCTACGTGAGCGCATGCAGTGTCACTGTGCCTGGCCGGTACCTGTCTGTGTGTGACAGGTGCACATTGTAATACCCATCACTGCATATACCTACCTGTTGTTCACTTCAGTGCACCCACCTACCTACGTGAGCGCACGCAGTGTCACTGTGCCTGCCCGGTACCTGCCTGTGTGTGACGGGTGCACATTGTAATACCCATCACTGCATATACCTACCTTTGTTCAGTGCACCCACCTACCTACGTGAGTGCACGCAGTGTCACTGTGCCTGTCCGGTACCTGTCTGTGTGTGACAGGTGCACATTGTAATACCCATCACTGCATACACCTACCTGTTGTTCACTTCAGTGCACCCACCTACCTACGTGAGCGCACGCAGTGTCACTGTGCCTACCCGGTACTTGTCTGTGTGTGACAGGTGCACAATTGTAATACCAGTCATTGCATAATTGTTCACAGTACCTGTGTGACCGCTCGCTGTGTAATATACCACTCCGAGCATACCTGTTAACTGCACCTGTGTGACAGCTGCACATTGTATTGTAATACCAGTCACTGCATACCTTTCACTGCACCTGTGTGACTGCACATTGTATTAGTCAAGTCAGTGCATACCTTTGACTTTATCCCCCTGATATGGACAAAACAGGTAGAGGCAGGGGCAGACCCAGAGGCAGGCCACCCAGCAGGTCTGTTCGAGGTCGTGCTGACATGATTTCGTATGGCCCTGGACCAAAGTACAGTGCTCAGAAGAAGGCACTTCCCATCAACTCCCAAGATTGTCAGGACGTGGTTGACTATTTAACACAGAACACCTCATCTTCTGCAGCCACCAGCGCTACTACAAGCACCACATCTGCTGCATTTGACACTTCGCAGGAGTTATTTGGTGGGGAAATCACTGATGCACAGCCATTATTGTTACAATAAGATGAAGGCGCTAAGCAAGTTACACCACCTCATATGTCTGAGTTAGGCGACACTATGGACGTAACATGTGAGGAGGAAGATGATGAAGTACCTGCTGTTGGTGCAGTTTATCAGGTGTCTGAGGCAAGTGAAGCTGGGGAGGATGATTATGATGATACGGGTGCCACGTGGGATCCTAAAAGAGACAAGATGATCAAGGGGGCAGTTCAGAGGGGGAGCCAGATAGGAGTAGGAGGAGACGAGTTGCTGAAAAAAGCAGAGAGAGCTCGTTGTCAGAAACAGCTGGTGGCAGTGTCCGGCGCTATTTATCGCCACCTATGGACAGCCAGCCAACTTGCCCTTCAACGTCAGCTGCTGAGGCCACCATGGTGCCCACACCCCAGGGGGGCTCAGCGGTTTGGAAATTGTTTAGTGTATCTGCCGTAGATCAGAGCAATCCCATCTGTTCTCTCTGCCTCCAAAAATTGAGCCGTGGAAAGGCCAACACCCACATAGGGACAACTGCCTTACGAAGGCACATGCAGAAAAGGCACAAACTGCAATGGGAAGAGCACCTGAGGAACAGCAGCACACCAAAGAAAAGCCACACTCCTTCTCCTCTTCCTCCTTCAGGTGCATCATCTTCAGCCGCTTTCTCCATTGCACCTTCACAATCACAGCCACCCTCCTCCACTCCGCCTCTAACCTTGAGCAGTTCCTGCTCCTCTGCCCACAGCAGCAGCCAGGTGTCCATGAGGGAAATCTTTGAGCAGAAGAAGCCAATGTCTGCCAGTCACCCCCTTGCCCGACGTCTGACAGCTGGCTTGGTGGAACTGTTAGCTCGCCAGCTGCTACCATGCCAGCTGGTGGACTCTGAGGTCTTCCGTAAATTTGTGGCCATTGGGACACCGCAGTGGAAGATACCAGGCCGCAATTATTTCTCAAAAAAGGCGATACCCAAACTGTACCATGAAGTTGAGAAGCAAGTGGTGTCATCTCTGGCACACAGCGTTGGGTCAAGGGTCCATACACAGCCCATTGGGTCAACCTGGTGACCGCTGGCAAGCAGGGAGTACATGGCTGTGCAGCGGAACTTGTGACACCTCCACGGCTTGCAGGCAGGCCTGCTGCCACCTCCTCTCCTCCTGCTACATCCTCTTTGCTGTCGTCCTCCTCCTCCTCCTTGGCTGAGTGACAGTTCAATTCTACTGGTGCTGCGATCTCCTCTCCAGCTACACAGCCCCAGCTGCATGCCAGGTACAACGGTGTCACGCCATCTTAGACATGTCTTGCCTCAAAGCAGAGAGTAACACTGGAGCAGCTCTCCTGGCTGCTCTTAACAAACAGGTGGATCAGTGGCTGACTCCGCACCAACTGGACATCGGCAACGTGGTGTATGACCACGGCAACAATCTAATTTCAGCTTTGAATTTGGGAAAGTTGACACATGTTCCCTGCATGGCACATGTGCTGAATCTCATCATTCAGAGATTTGTGTCTAAGTACCCAGGCTTACAGGATGTCCTGAAGCAGGCCAGGAAGTTGTGTGGGCATTTCAGGCGGTCTTACACGGCCATGGCACGCTTTGTGGACATTCAGCTGAGAAACAACTTGCCGGTGAAACGCTTGATATGTGATAGTTCAACTCTCTGGAATTCGACCCTGGTCATGTTTGACCGCCTGCGACAACAGGAGAAAGCCGTCACCCAGTATCTCTACAACTATAGTAGAAGGACACAGTCTGGGGAGATGGGGATGTTCTGGCCCAAGAACTGGACACTCATGCGAAATGCCTGCAGGCTCATGCCGCGGTTTGAGGAGGTGACAATCATGGTGTGTCGCAGTGAAGGCGCCATCAGCAACTTGATCCCCTATGCTTTTTTCCTGGAGCGTGCCGTGCGTAGAGTGGTGGATCAAGCTGTGGAGGAGCAGGAACAGGAACAAGAGGAACATTTGTGGGATCAATTCTCATCAGAGCAAGATGTTTCCTCAACACTTGCAGCAGCACAGAGGGGGGGAGGAGGAGGAGGAGGAGGAAGAGTCTTGTGGGGAAGAGGAGTCAGACTCAGATGATGAGGAAGGTGTATTTTGGAGGAGGAGGAGAAGGCGGCAGAAGAACAACCGCAGCAGGCATCACAGGGGGCTTGTGCTGCTCAACGTTCCCGTGGTATTGTTCGTGGCTGGGGGGAGGAGAAGAACTTACCTGACGTCACTGAGGAAGAGCAAGAGGAGATGGATAGTACGTCTGGATCCAAATTTGTGCAGATGGCGTCTTTCATGCTTTCCAGCCTGCTGAGGGACCCTCGTATAAAAAAAATCAAGGGGAATGACAATTACTGGGAGGCCACGCTACTAGACCCTCGGTATAGGCACAAAATGGCGGAGATGTTACCAACTCACCTGAAGGCAGAAAGGATGCAGCACTTGCAGAACAAGCTGGCAACTATGCTTTACAGTGCATTTAAGGGTGATGTCACAGCACAACAGAATAAAGGTACCACTGCCAGTAATCCTCCTCCCATGTCAACGCAGGCTCCAGCGATCTCATGGTGATGTCTGACTTGCGGACATTCTTTAGTCCAAAGCCTCACCTTAGCCCTTCTGGATCCACCCTCCACCAACGCCTGGACCGGCAGATAGCCGACTACCTGGCCTTAAATGTGGATGTAGACACTGTGAGCAGCGCTGAACCCTTGGACTACTGGGTGCGCAGGCTTGACCTGTGGCCAGAGCTGTCACAATTTGCCATTCAACTTCTATCTTTCCCTGCCTCAAGCATCCTGTCAGAAAGGACCTTCAGCGCAGCTGGAGGTATTGTCACTGAGAAGAGAAGTCGCCTAAGTCACAAAAGTGTTCAGTACCTCACCTTTATCAAAATGAAATAGGCATGGATCCAGGAGGGCTACTGCCCGCCCGAAGACTATGTCAGTCCCCATACACAGCATCTCTGCCGGCACACCGTGTGACTGCCTGCCCCATGACTAAGTTGGTCCCCACACAGCATCTCTGCCTGCAGGCCGCTTGACTGCCTTCTCCGCCACCACCAACAGGGTCCAGGACTCCAGGCGGATTCCTGAATTTTTAAGCGGCCGCTATAATAATTTTTCTGGTGCGTGTACATGCCTGCCTAATTTTTCTGCCTGCACTGCAGCTGCAACAACAAAACAAAAGGCATGTACATGTGCTAATTCCCCTTCGTGATCATTACCTTGCCGCGGTGAAGGGGCTTACGTATCACAATGAAGCAATGACCGCCGGCTATATGAGTGTTTCGGGTGGGGGGCGCACCCAAGATAAGAAGGTCATTGCTTCATTGTGGACAGACCAAATTCGATCAGCTGGACACTCAGTCACTGTTGTTCTGTCATTCAGCTACCTCAGCCCGACTATATGGGCTTGAAAATCGCTATTGCCTGCACTCTGGCCATGGTGCGCACCAGTCCAGCACGGCCGTCACAACACAAACAGCTGTTTGCTATGCGTTACACAGTGAGTTTGGTGTGTCAGTGTGAAGCAGTACTCTAATTACACTCCCTGATTGATGTATACACATGCAAGATGTTTTAAAGCACTTTAGGCTTCCAATTTAGCATTCAATGTGATTTCTGCCTTTAAAAAGCTGCTTTGCGTCAAATCCAGATTTTTCCTTGGGACTTTTGTCATGTATCCCACTCCACCATGCCCCCCTCCAGGTGTTAGACCCCTTGAAACATCTTTTCCATCACTTTTGTGGCGAGCATAAATGTTTCTAGTTTTCAAAGTTCGCCTCCCCATTGAAGTCTATTGTGGTTCGCAAAAGTTCGCACGAACCGAACCTTTGCAGAAGTTCGCGAACTGGAAATCGGAGGTATAAGCCATCTCTAGTCATATTAAACAAAAATAAACAAACAGTTGTCAAATGTGTGGTCATGCATGGGCACAATCATGGCTCCTTTTTTAATTAAATGGAGCAAAGTAAATTTTTTGCTAAATCGCTGATGATTGCCCATTTTCAAAGTTCTTCGCAACACTAGTAAACCAGGAACAATATACATTTTTATTTCATGTCTGCTTTTAACAAATGTAAAATTATTTTTATTTATACTTAAGTTAATGAATGAAGATAACATTTGAATTTTAGTAGCAATAAGTGATGTATATATATTGTTTTTTTTGTGATAACATATTCTTTGGGTAATATTTTTTCCAAGAATTGTTTCATTTTATAGTCATTCCACATGGAAAAATATAGGCACCCCCCTATTTTTCACATGACAAGTGCCACAGTTATAAAACACCTCAAAGACTACAGTGAGCTGAGAAAGTTTGGGCAACCTTGTTAATCGTCATGCTTTTCCTGTATAAAACTTTAGTTGTTAAGATAATAAAATGTCAGTTAAATATATCATATAGGAGACACACAGTGATATTTGAGAAGTGAAATTAAGTTTATTGGATTTACAGAAAGTGCGCAATAATTGTTTAAATAAAATTAGGCAGGTGCATACATTTGGGCACTGTTGTCGTTTTATAGATTCCAAAACCTTCAGAACGAATTTTTGGAACTCAAATTGGCTTGATAAGCTCAGTGACCCCTGACCTACATACACACGTGAATACAATTATGAGAAAGAGTATTTAAGGGGGTCAGTTGTAAGTTTCCCTCCTCTTTTAATTTTCTCTGAAGAATAGCAACATGAGGGTCTCAAAACAACTCTCAAATGACCTAAAGACAAAGATTGTTCACCATCATGGTTTGGTGGAAGGATACAGAAAACTGTCTCGGAGATTTCAGCTGTCTGTGTCCACAGTTAGGAACATATTGAGTAAATTGCAGACCACAGGCTCAGTTCAAGTTAAGGCTTGAAGTGGCAGACCAAGAAAAATCTTAGATAAACAAAAGCGACGAATGGTGAAAACAGTCAGAGTCAACTCACAGACCAGCAACAAAGACCTACAACATCATCTTGCTGCAGATGGAGACACTGTGCATCATTCAACCATTCTGCATACTTTACACAAGGAGATGCTGTATGCGAGAGTGATGTAGAGGAAGCCTTTTCTCTGCCCACAGTGCAAACAGAGCCGCTTGAGGTATGCTAAAGCACATTTGAACAAGCCAGCTTCATTTTGGAATAAGGTGCTGTGGACTGATGAAACTAAATTAAATTGAGTTATTTGGGCATAACAAGGGGCAATAAGCATGGAGGAAAAACAACACAGCATTCCAAGAAAACACCTGCTACCTACAGTAAAATATAGTGGTGGTTCTATCATGCTGTGGGGCTGTGTGGCCATGCAGGGACTGTAAATCTTGTCAAAGTTGAGGGACGCATGGATTCCACTCAGTATCAGCAGATTCTTGAGACCAATGTCCAGGAATCAGTGACAAAGCTGAAGCTGCGCCAGGGCTGGATCTTTCAACAAGTCAACAACCCTAAACACTGCTCAAAATGCACTAAGGCATTCATGCAAAAGAACAAGTACAGCGTTCTTGAATGGCCATCTTAGTCCCCAGACCTGAATAAACTTGAAAATCTGTTGTGTGAGTTGTCCATGCTCGGAAGCCCTCAAACCTGAAGCAGATGTTTTGTAAAGACATATGGTCCAAAATACCTTCAACCAGAATCCAGAGTCTCATTGGAACCTACAGGAAGCGTTTAGAGGATGTAATATCTGCAAATGAGGATCTGCTAAATATTGATTTCATTTCTTTTTTGTGGTGCCCAATTGTATGCACCTGCCTAATTTTGTTTAAACAGTTATTGCATACTTTCTGTAAATCTAATAAACTTCATTTCAGTTCTCAAATATCACTGTGTGTGTCTCCTATATGATATATTTAATTGACATTTTTTATCGTAACAACCAACGATTTATACAGAAAAATCATGACGATTAACAAGGTTGCCCAAACTTTCACATCCCACTGTATTTATTGGCTGGTCCAAATTAAAACGATACAACTTATGCCATATTTCAATACTAGTTGTGCATGCAGCGTACTGTTTTTTCTAGCCTATATGTCTGTAAGGATTGCTGTATAGATGCATCACTAGGCAAGAGCACAGTATGCATATACAGCGTTGTGTCCCCAAACCGTTGCCCTAGTGATCACATCCGATCGCTATGGGCGGCAGCAATTACAGGTGTCAACAGATCTTAAGGCCAAGTATAGGTGTCACGAGGGTTTAATTTAATATAACACTGTCACTTTAATAAACGTCAAGAAAAAACTTTTTTTTCCAACTGATTTTGCTTGTAAAATGTATTCACAAGCACACAAAAAATGTGTGCATAATCACATGCACGAGAACGCGCACATGGGACAGAGGCACGCACATGCCGCAGTATGTGGAGGTTGCAATTAGTGCAGGACGTGAGTCTCACATCCCGAACCTACAGGAGCTCTAAACTCGACATGAGACTCATGTCCAAAAACCACAAGTGGTTCTTTTTTACAGATAATTTACAGATAATAATTGTTTGTAAGAATTAAAAAAAGTAAAAAAATAGAAATAATTTTGTATTTTACAAAGAAGGATACATTAGGATACACCCACATATACATACATATTAGGGATTGTCAGTAAGATGTAAATTATTCAAAGCAAATGCAGGATTATGCAACTTTTGTGTGCAAATTTGTGCAGCTTGAAAATTAACTGACTGAATTCCACCTTGGCAGTATTTGGTCAGAATTTTTCAAGTTGCATACATTTGCATACAATATTTGCATAATCCCACATCAACTCAGGACGATTATCTCATTGAGCGTCTTTAATATATATATATATATATATATATTATGTCCAGAGAATTGCAGCACACACGCTCAGTTTATTGAGCAAAATAATAAAGCTTACAGCAGCAAACGTTTCGGCTGTCCACAGCCTTTATCAATGCTAATTAATACACATCACATGATCACTTTTATACCTGCTGGGAAATGACATCATCACACCACATGATCTCCCAACCAGGAAGTAAACAAAACAAAGGAAGCAATAGATTGCAAATACACATATGGCAGTCCATTGTGACGATTAATGCCACTACTCAGATATCTGATTGTTGGTGATCTGCAGAATCACCAACCATGCAGACGCTATACCCGATTATGTGTGATCCGCAGAATCACCAATAATGCCAGTATAGCAAGACCGAGAGCAGAGTGTATGTGTGTACTTGGTGTTACCATAACTCCAATGGCTCTACAGAACCTCACCAAAGGAGTTGGCAAGGAACCCTCAGGGTAAAAACAGGACAGATCAGACACAAGGCTCCCCAGTGGGGCTGGGAAGGGTACAGAGTGAGAATACAGAGGTAGTATAGTTGGTCTCTACCAGAGCTGCTGGCGAGGTACCAACGACTCCCAGGCCGTCCGTGTAATAAAGTACAAACCCCAGCAAGCTGGGGATACTAAAACTGAGACAGATTCTCCCAGGGAGCGGACGGTTAAGACCGTACTGCAGCCTAGGCAACGTGCTACACCAGAGGGGCTGGTGTAGCAACACCTCACCAGTGGCGAGGGCCCACCGGTGAGTAGAATGGTCAGGCAGGCAAAAGTACAGAATCAGAGAACAGGAGAAAAGTCAGCAAAGCAGAAGGTCATAACAGATATACAGAAGCTCAAGCTCAACCTGAGGTGTGAGGACCTTGGTCTCGACACCCGGGAACTGGTCTAAAGTATAACAGAATAATCACACAGCAATCCTAAGCTTGGGGGTGAGGTCCTTGGTCTCAACCCCCTGGAACTGGTCTAAAGTATAACATAATAATCACACAGCAATCCTAAGCTTGGGGGTGAGGTCCTTGGTCTCAACCCCCTGGAACTGGTCTAAAGTATAACAGAATAATCACACAGCAATCCTAAGCTTGGGGGTGAGGTCTTTGGTCTCAACTCCCTGGAACTGGTCTAAAGTATAACAGAATAATCACAGAGCAATCCTAAGCTTGGGGGTGAGGTCCTTGGTCTCAACCCCCTGGAACTGGTCTAAAATATAACAGAATAATCACACAGCAATCCTAAGCTAGGTGTGAAATCCCTAGCATCACACCTGGGATCTAGCCTAAAGGTCTGAGCGCTGACACACAAGCATTCACGACAACAGACAAGGACAGAGTAACCATTCCAGGTTTAAATACTGAAAGCAGATTCAAGCAGCCCCGCCCGAGGGGCTGAACCAACCTGCAAAGTAGATTGACAGGTGGAAGTCAGCTGACCACAATGTCAGCTGATCTGTCTCCTCCGCCCATAAAGGTCCTTTTGCTCCATGCGCAGGCGTGTAGACTTAAGCTGCTGTGTAACAGAGATTCCTGTTCAGCCTGAGTCGGGAAGCGAGACCCGGGATGGCGTGGCCGCAGAGGTGACATCAGGTGTGAAAGCAGCTGCGCTGCTTTCCCCCACAGAGGTAACGTCTTCGATCGTTACATCCATAATGCATAATCCACTTATCTGATCGCAGATGACTTTATGTAGAATAATGTCTTATCCAGATCCAAGAATATATATTGGTTGTTCTCGGAAATTCCAAACCTGAAAGATTTTAAAAAGAGATAAAGGTCAAAGTCACGATTAAGACCTCCTGGGTGCAGACTACCCAACCAATCTATCCATGATACCTCACGTTTCTTTAGCATTAATATTCGATCCCCTCGCCTTCTCGGTTTGGGGATATGATCAATAATCATAAATTTAAGATCAACATCTTTGTGACCGAATTCCCTACAATGACGAGCCACAGGTAAGTCAGAATTGACACTCCTGACAGAGCTCCTATGCTGTGCAATGCGATCCCTCACCCTTTGGGTTGTTTCCCCTATGTAATTCAATCCACAGGGGCATTGCAATAAGTACACAACATAGGAGCTCTGGCAAGTTAAGTGAAACCTGATACTAAATCCATCACCAAATGTCGAGCCTTTTATGACATGGTGACACTCACTACAAGATAAGCAAGGGAAACTTCCCACTCGTGTCGGACCCAAGAAGGTAGATAGACTCTTAGGGACAGGACCTGTATCTGCATGGACCAAGCGTGTACCCACTGTCTCATTTCTCTTATATGCAGGAATAGGAGGCAAAGAAAATTCCGGTATTTCCGGATAAGCGTCTGCAAGCATGTGCCAATGTCGAGAAGGGGAGGGGATCGAATATTATTGCTAAAGAAACGTGAGGTATCATGGATAGATAGGTTGGGTAGTCTGCACCCAGGGGGTCTCAATCGTGACTTTGACCTTTATCTCTTTTTATAATCTTTCAGGTTTGGAATTTCCGAGAACAACCAATATATATTCTTGGGTCTGGATAAGACATTATTCTACATAAAGTTATCTGCGATCAGATAAGTGGATTATGCATTATGGACTGCCATATGTGTATTTGCAATCTATTGCTTCCTTTGTTTTGTTTACTTCCTGGTTGGGAGATCATGTGATGTGATGATGTCATTTCCCCGCAGGTATAAAAGTGATCATGTGATGTGTATTAATTAGCATTGATAAAGGCTGTGGACAGCCGAGACGTTTGCTGCTGTAAGCTTTATTATTTTGCTCAATAAACTGAGCTTGTGTGCTGCAGTTCCTTGGACTTTTTGTTGTACTTTAGGGGAACTGGGCACCCCCAATTGCGTGCACACCACCTGGAGAGTGTTTATCTGCCTGTGGAGCTGCTGCCCTCCCTTGGATTGTGTATATATATATATATATATATATATATATATATATATATATATATATATATATGTATATGTATATATATATATATATAGTAAATGTAAAACAAAGTTTCGAGAACATGTAAGAAAATAAGCAGTTATAACAATCACTTCACAACGGCACAGTTATAGCTTTACCATATTAATAACGTGATTAACTGTACAAAGATATTTAAAGCAATGTATTTTATTACTAGCTGATGATCCAGCGTTACTCAGGTATTTATTTATAGCATTCTAATACTGTAAAAGATAGTGGAAAATGAAAAAAATTGCAGCTGATTTTAAGTACAATATACAAATTATAATATAAAATGTTTGACAAAATGAATAAAATATAACTTAAACACAAAACGTAATTATAAACAACATTTTTAGATTTACCTCTAGGAGTGAGCATATATAAACTCTTATAATCATATATAAACTCTCATATATAAACTCAAGGGTGGGTGAACCCACCCTTGAGCAAGCAACATAAAATTGTCCACGGGAGAAACAGGGCAATCTCTGATCCACTCCACAGTATATAACAGTCTGTCCCTGTGACTTGTTGATTGTGATTGAGAATGCTAGTCTCACTGGAATTTGCAATGTCTTAAAATGAAAAGGGAGATCCATTGGGATGATTGTTATCCATGGAATAAATACAGTTTCACCTTCTCAATTTCCTATTAAGATATTAATTTCAATTACATTGGCCAGTAGCTTCTTAACACAAAGCCTTGTGCCATTGCAAAGTTTTGGTAGGTCGAGGTTGCAGAGTAAAATAATTGGAGATCTGACTTTAAGTAAAAGATGATGTGGTGGTAATCTAACTGGATCAAGTGAGTTTAGGATTTCTGTTGAAAAATTGATGACTTTATCTGCATCTATTACGGTATCAATACAGTTATATTTAGTTACTACGTCTGTTAACATGGCAAATATTTGTTTATTTCATGGACATCTTCATTTTTTGCAACAAGAATAGCCCTCTCTCTCAACCAGTTAAAATTGCTATAGTTTTGTATAAATGCTGGATAGACTGCGTCTGACAACACCAGATTACAAAGAAATCAGAAAGTAATTTTATCTTGCCAGAAGACTCAACTGGTGACTTACCTTCTCCAATTTTGAGTAGTTTATTTGAATAAATTAGAGGTACTCTCATGTTTTGCTTTAAAGTTACCTGTTGCACATGTCTCCACAGAAATGATTGTTTTAAACTGGTGTTGACTTTGGGATGATAGGTAGAGTTTGACTAAAGTCTCCACAGTGCCAGAGCTCCTCCCATTAGCTTGTGATTTCTTCTCAGATCTCAGAGTGACAGGAAGGGCCTCAAAAGCTTTCTTGTGAGCCATTGTGCATTTTTCCCATGATATTAATTTACATGTTTTGAGCACTTGTGCACAACCACTTGCCTTATTTATGTTGCAGGTAGTATTTTCTTACCTGACTTTGTCAAGAAAAACATGGCCTGACATATTGCTATGCTGATGACACCCAGCTATATTTGTCATTCAAACCTGGCGTCACAGACCCCACTCCACAAATAAACGCATGAGCTTCATGAGTGGATGAATAATAATTGGCTAAAACTTAATGCTGACAAAACTGAGGTTCTTGTTATCAAGGGCCAGGGCTCAACAGCAAAGCAGCCCCAGTCTCAACCAACACCGCTAAGGATAGGGAGCTCAGACCTGAACAACTCAGACTGTGTGTGCAGCCTGGGAATATTGATTGATGGGAAATTAAGCTTCAGGAACAAACCTCAGCTGTTGTGAAACATTCCTTCTTTCATCTAAGGAATATTGCAAGGATTAAACACCTAATTCCTTCAGAGGATCTTCCAACCCTAGTTCATACCTTTGTCACATCAAGGTTAGACTACTGCAACGTCCTCTACACAGGCCTGCATAAAAAAGACTTATGCCGCCTGCAATTAGTACAGAATGCCGCCGCAAGGCTGTTAACGAGCCAACCGCGCCATTGCCACATAACACCAACCCTGTGCTCACTCCACTGGCTATCGATAAAATGGAGAATTCTGTTTAAGATTGGCTTACTGACATTCAAATCCTTGCACAATCTGGGCCCTGGATACCTGAAGGACTTGTTATCACCCCCCCCCCCCCCCCCACACACACACACACACACACACAATCTTAGATCAAAAGGACGTAACACCTTGGTCACCCCCAGAGTCCACCTCAAAACCTTTGGAGACAGAGCCTTTTGTCATGCTGCCCCTACACTTTGGAACTCCCTGCCACACCCAATCAGGGCAGCTCCATCCCTGGAAGCATTTAAGTCTAAACTGAAAACCTACCTCTTCAGTCTGGCATTCATGAACATTTGACTATCTCCTCTGTAACACAACCCAGCCTGCAACCCTGTATTAATCTGAGACACAACTATGTGCTTTGAGTCCTATGGGAGAAAAGCGCTTTACAAATGTTATTGTATTATTGTATTATTATTATTGTAAGAGGCAATTAAGTGCAGAATGGGCTGTCCTCCCTCTTTCCATTAACATTGCCGCAATTCCTGTAGAGGCAATGGCAAGAGCAACTTCACCATGATCCCTGATTGTGGCCAGAATTAAATTAGTCAAAAATGTTTTCCCTGTGCCCCCAGAAGCATCCAAAAAAAAAGAATAACCACTTGTTGTTTTGCTACCTGATCCATAATAATTTATAAGGATTTTTTTTTTAAAATCTTTATTTAGAAGTGGCTTCTTTTTGGCAACATATGCACTCAGGTCTTTGACATTATAATTCTTTACCAGCATGTAATCTGTATAAAGTACGTCTTTTGGTTCTCAGACTGGTGCAGGCTGGCCAAGCTGCAGTAACGTTTTATTTATCATGGTTTATTGTAATATAGGAATTAACTGGATACATGAGTAACATTTGTGGGAAAGGGCACTATATAAAATAGCTACATGGGAGATGGTGGTATGGTACGAATATTAGTAATTCACATAGGGTCACACATTAAATAGAAGAATGGCACATAAACATACTTATTTATTTATATATTTATTTATATATTTAATTACCAAATAAGTATACACACATATTAATGAATCACAAACACAAAGAGTTCGCTTCATTGTGAAGTGAATATATGTTTTTTACACTAGGGAGTTTACGATAACTGCACACTGCATAATCAGAGTTCAGTTTGTACCAAGGCACAAAAGTCTATGAAATATAAGATGGGGTATGAGGATCGCATCGGTCTGCGCTCCCTATGATATGTACGAGTACATGTATTCACAATAGGAGAAGAAGGAGGAGTTAGGATGAGAAGTCAATAGGTTGCTAGGCAATAGGGTACAAACACCGCGAGAATAGGAGCCGCTCAGACAGCTAATTTACATACAACGTTGCACATAGCGTCCCAGTCTGCCGCTGGCCAGCAAGCCCCTGATGAGTCATTTGACGAAACCGGTAGGGCGTGGCCTCAAGCGGCAGACAGGAAGACGCTGAGAGAGCGGCGGTGAGGACGTCCAGGAGGTTTTATACTATGCGCATATTGATTTTATAGAATGTGAGTGTATTTTTAATGTTTTACCAAGGAATAAATACAGTATTATGCTATGAGGAGCTGTGTATTAGTCCTGCAGGAAGGAATTTAAACGCTGATGGCAAAGAGTCTTTCACCCTGTGAAACCACCCTGTTTGATCAGAAAGCGCTGTTGGCTGGGCTCTGTGAGGTCAGCATAAGAATCTGGTGAGCGACTACTGTTTTTTTTGCACAGTGGTGTGGGAGTTCATAGGAACACAGGGTGCATGGTGGCCACAGCGGGGGGACACCTGTATGTGAATGAGCACGGGTGCAGATCTCTCAATGTGACAGGTTCACACTATGTGCTTTGTAATTCTTCATATCTGAGGAACTGTGGAAGGAATTGCTGCAACTGCTGGAATACTCTGGAGGGATATCTAAACTCAAGGAATCCATACGATCTGTTGCTGATCCGAAAAGGGCAGCATATATATCTGGTGAGCAGGAATTTCTGTCATTGGAGCGGGATAGGTGCATTTGGACACACACAGTGGGGAGCACGCACCAGTGTCGGGGTGCACTCAACCTTGTATATTATATGTGAAAATCTATATACAGGTTCACGCTATGTTATGCTATATGTTTCTCTGAGGTACCAATGTTCCAAAAGCGAAGTGGTGGAATGAGGAATACAAGGAAAGGACTTCTACCCATACACGAGTTTTAGCTGATCTGTGGCAAATCAGCCTTTCAACATTGGTGAGAGTGTATATTACTATCAGAGACTTGGAGACGTTTTGCAGCAGTGGAATTGTATGCAGAGTGTTGTTTAATACCAGAGACTTATGGACATTTAAACAGTGGAACTGTGTGTGGAACGCTGTCTTTTAGAGGAGAGAGCGCTGTACAGACATTCAATCAAATATGTTCCGATGCTGTTTTAAACATTTTAATGAGATCATTGTGCTCATGCAACATCCTTTGTAAGTTTAACACAATGTCACTTCCTGTTCCTGAGATGTAGGTGCACCTCTGTTCAGCGTCTATATGTTTGTTTTCAATAAAATATAGTTGTAAAAATTTTGGTGGTTGATCTGGGAGCGGAAGCAACCATCCTGCTTTATGGTAAATCTGTCTTTTTTGATGATGTGTAATTTAAAAGTTCTTGTGGTGATGTTTCCAGTTGGCAGGGTTTAATTTCCCCATTTTTTGCAGCAAATATCAGGAGACTCAGCTTTAAACATTTTAGAATGACAATAGCTACAAAGCATTTCCATTTTTCCAATGGTAACACTTGCATTTTGTGAGTATTATTTATGTGGATCATAGTAGAATCCATCTAATGATAAGGTAAGTTTTTGTGCACTTAATGATCTATGTAACACAAACAGACTCCATGCAGAGGGTAGGAAGACATCAATAAATAAATAAATAAAAATATAGATGACATCAAAGATTATCAATGATTGGTATTTGGTGAGGAGTTACAGTACTAACCCCACTTAAACTGGATCATAGCAAGAATTGCCAATGTGGCAGCATAAACTCTTTTAAAATGAATCCGGGGGGGGGGGGGGGGGGGGGGTTGGAATGAAATTTTTGCAGAACCACATATAATCAAGAATTATTGTTAAATTGTGATGGTTTAAGAAAGACCATGTTAGAGATGGAGTTACTACTACTAATAATTAGTTTAAAGATAATCAACCACTTGCCAGGGGCTTGGACATTGGACAATTCATTAGTTAGACAAGTAAAATGTTTCACAGTTTGTCGTTGTCCAGATTATTTTCACAAGGTAATAATATATTCAGTGCAGGAGTCGCCATTTTTAGCAATTCTCTGTAGTAATCCTGGCATGGTGATAAATGTACAGTGCTGACTCTGTGCATTGGCTATGCAGTTTATGTGCTGTTCTCTGAAAAGGTGTCAGAGAATTAAGTACGGGGTGTCAAAACCAGAGATATGTCTGAGCTGATTACTTGGCTACAATAGCATATATTTCAGACATTAAAATGAGTTCTGTAGTGTCACAGCCTAATTTATAGGTCTGTGATTGAACCGCTGTTGTGACTCGGGGGGGGGGTAGCTCCTCCATATAGCCTGTGGGTGAGCACATCTGCCCTGGGCTCCAGCCGCGTCACTGCGGACCTTCAGAGCGTACTTTATACTGTCCACTCCTGCTGGCCGCACGTGATGCAGAAGACAAGTGGGAACAGGGCCCAAGCCAAATATTTGTAATATATTAATATATCTGAAAAGTGCTGCTATTAGTATAATAATATATAATAATTATTTGGTCTTAATTATTCCTTTTGATAAAAACACCAAAAGGGATCCGTAGTGAAGCAATCAGGCTTATTTTCCAACATGTATTATGAAGAATTGAGATCAGTGTTAAGAAATTAGTAAATGATAACTATTTACTGGTAACCTATAATGGCACCTTGATCTCCCCGGTGAGCTGCACTGTATGAACTTGTAAAATAGATTAATTGCTAAATATCGTTATGTGACAGCAGGTAAACATTGTTACAGGTTATACTTGGCCTGCCAGATTGGAGCAGTTGAAAAGGGGATGAGATACGTCCTGATAAAAAGGGCGCCCAATAAAATACCAGGAAGGTAAGGGTTAGGTACCACCTGGGGGGAGGTTAAGGTTAGGTACCACCAGGGGACTTTTAGGGTTAGGCATCGGTAGAGGGAGGGTTCTGTGTGAGAGTAGGGTTAGGTTAGGTCATAGTAAAATATTGGTAAATAGTACCAATAGTTTTACTATATGAATTAAGTAGTAGCACATCAGTAGTTTCACCAATATTCTACTATTAATTAAAATAAAATAAACTTGAATTTTGAAAAACAAAACAAAAAAAAAAAACTTTAGATTTTTTTTTAACAGATCATTTCTGTCAAATTGCCCTAAAATTCTAAAAGTGAATATTTTTTGGTATGGTGTGTGGCTACCTTTAATCTGGCTTCCATATGTTGAAATATTAAATGCTGTGTTTGCTCTCGCTAAGATATGGTTAATGGAAAGTGAGTAGTAGATAAGTCATACACGTGATTAAAAAGGGACGGCAATCAAAAAGGGACAAAAGTCTGCTCTGATCTGAGATCACTAAGCCAAACCAGTTAGACAGTGACATTTGGCAGTTAGTATTTTTTAGGGGACATAGGGGAATGTAAAACTGATGCTTAAAAGAGCAAATACATATAATCATTTATGGACATCTACTGTATTAAACTGTGTAAGGAATCGCTCAAGAAACCCTTGTCTATAGCAACTCAGTGAATAGTGCATCAGATGACTTTCCAAAGTACAAATAGAGGTTCTCAATAACACCACTAGATGGAGCAGGAGGATAAGTAATAGGCCACTGAGCTACATTTGTAGTGATTGGAATTCTAATCCCCTAATTGATGGAACTGTAGACACTACTAGAGGAGATTGAAATGAGTTACATTGGCAAAAGCCAGTGAAGGTAATTACAAGTGTATAGGTTATGACACTTTGTCAGAAGAATTCATTATTGCACAGAGCGAGACCCCTGTTAGCAATACTATTAAGAAAAGTACCATATAGCTATGAACGTTATACTTCTATTCAGCTAGTGCTGTGCAAATAGAAATTATATTTATTACAGTAGAAGTTATACATTTGACGAATTACATGTTAAAGATCTTTTCACAGCGCATTACTTACTTACCTGTATACTTACCTATAATCATGCTGCATAATCCTGAAAAAGAAGAAAACGTCACATAATTTGTTAAGCAGCTACTGAATGCAATGAATGGACACATTCATTATTTCACAGCTAAATAGAAGACAGAAAAATGTATGGTTAGTAGCACAGCTAAAATTGTATTTATATTTGTTGCATTAACAGAAGATAAATCTTGGTGCATATAAATTGCACTTATTGTTTCTGCTACATGGGAGAGTTTTGTCTTTTCAATAACAAATGGATGATTAAGGTTTTGTGTTTGCTGATAGTTGCTTTTCTTGCAGTACAATCATATCCACGGAAGATGTCATAAAAGAGTTAAAACGCCATAACTCAGATGTACGGCTACTAAAGACAGGTTCATGGGGGACTGGCTGCAGGTAGCAACAGCATAATTTCCTTTGCATGCGGCTGCTGTAGTTGTACCTCCTTGTATTCATCCTATTGGTGTGAAGGGAGATGGAGGCTGATAAAGAGGTGTGATGGGGAGGATCCTGTGTACATTACTGCACACCCAGGTGCTGTTCCAGATCCTAGTACACATCCCCAGCTCTGCACTCTTCCCATTTCCCTAGCTGCCTTCTCCTATACCTGGCAATGGTATCTGACCCTCACTTGCTGTGATTCTAGCACTGAACCAGTCATCTGATCCACAGTCCTGCACTTCTGTCTTCTCCAGCCGGATGAAAATCATTCTCATCCAGAAGTTACATCTCCACCTACCAACAGCACAAGATTACTTGAGTGATACAAGGCTGCGCAGGCACTGTCACAGCTGACAGGCAGGGGGAGGACCAGTTACAAGTGGAACTCTTAAGAAAAAGTCATTCTTTGTCAGTGCAGAGGAGGGATGAGAACAGGCACATTAACTTTTATTTAGGAACCGCCTCGGAATAGGATCTCCCACTTGGCATTCTTCCTACAGCTGGTAATGCCCATTATCTGTCTCCTGTAATTTGCCCCAAGGGCAGCACCATGTTCCTGCCTCCAGCCCGGAAAGGATTCTCTATCGAGGCATTGGTGGGTCCGGACAGAAGCCCAGAAGAACCTCTTAGGCCCACTGCATTAAAGTACCCAGAAGCTGGCACGGGTCTGCCCCCTACACCACTCCGCCCAGCAGGAATCCGTCTTCTCGGGGCACCAGATCTCATATTCCCCCCTGATCACTCAGCTAACCCCTATGGACATCCCTTGGGCATCCCCCAGCATCGCATCCTGCATAGGGACCCGCTCAGCTTCTGCCCCTGGATCCTGAGGCATCGAATGCCTGGTGAGTAGAGTGACATTTCCTATTTCCTCTCTCATGGCATGCAGTCACAGCTGGCACTAGGTGCAGCACATCAGTGCATTGCACAGCTGCTTCTGTAGCCTTTATATTTAATATGGTCTCATTGTGAGCAATCACTGAAAAAAAATCTGTTAATGTTTTTGGAAACATACTGCTGAAATTAGGAAACAGATAGATGACTTAACACATGTAAGAATATTTGTCTTATATTTGTATCGTTTATAATGTAATCTGTTAACTGTCATTTTCGTTTAAAGGTGGCTTACTAAGATTTCCAGAACTATTCTGTGTGATTACTGAACATGCAGTAAATGTTAGGAAGTAGAACTGGTCCCGGTATATCACCTGGGTATGTGCTATTTTTTTAACCTCTACCAGTACAGCTGTGTACTGAGATTAGGACGTTAGGCAGCTGAATCTATATCCCCACACCCTCCCACACATTGCAGCTCACATTCTAAATGAATCATTTATCCAATTATCCAATGTTAATGACAAATATCCATAGGTTCAGGGCTGTTTGAAAAACTGAAAAATTCCCCTAGACCTGGCTAGATATTTCCGGTAGAGAGGTCCCAAGATGAAAGTTACTCCTTTAATTAGCCTCCTTTTACAGACCCTATACCACAAGTCTTTGTCGTTCACTATATGTGCTAATTAAGTGAGCCTGTAATCTGAATTACGTTAATAGCAGAATTAATGTGGATGTACTTCACACCTTCTCATTTTTAATTATCACACTGGAAACGTGCACTCATTGTACAGATCAGCACTAATCCAGGACCTGTAAACTGGAAATTGACATTTGGACCTACAAAGCAGCTCACTGATCCTAGTGTAGGAGGGGTATGGCACAAAACAACTGAGCTAAATATTGGACATCTGAACTTCTGGCTGTCAAAGAAGCGTATTAGCTCCCCCCATACCAATGAGAATTACAGTGGTGCTATCTAAATGCTGCAGATTTTACTGTGGCATTTCTCAGTGTTGCAGGTAACCTGTGGCTTACTAGCTCATGTGGGAATAATATTTGGGCTGCAGATTTCCAACAAATGTGTCAAGGGTTTAACTATGTAAATGATGGGGCCCTAGAAAAAAAAAGGGTTGTCACCCCCCCCCCCCCTTACCCTTGATTCTGTAACATCTACCTCGGTGGCAATTCTTTAAATGCTTTAAGAATAGTTGTACAGGGGTTCCCAAACTATACATACATTTCTATTATCCAAATGTGTTTCCTAAATGCTTTTGCAGCCAACATTAATAACTGTGCAAGTTTTGGTGCTGCTTATCTGCTCAGTGACAAGGGGTATGCTGTAAGCAATGCTGAACACTTTTTAAAATATATGTAGGCCAAAAGAGTTTAAATCACAAAACAAAAACAAGAAAAGCAAAAAACTGCATTAATTAAACTAAACACAGCTATACAAAATATGCAACTGAGATAAAAAAAAAGATATATAACCATAAAAAGAAGAATAAAAATTAATTATGAATATACAGTATAACTGAATAAAAATATATATAAAAATATATATCCAGAAAAATAAAAAAAATATATAACAATTACAAAGTAGACCAATTCACAAAGTGTTTATTTTGTAAAGGATTTGCAGAAATGATTCCAGTTCTTGCCAGGAAAATCTGAATATTTCACAGGTGTTTCATTATTTGCAGGTGAAATTCTGATTTGTACCTCCATCATGGAGCAATTTATACAGCTGAGCGCATCATTCCTGGCACATAATTCACTGTTATATTCTCTGGAAGGGAGTTCATAAAAACTACACACAGTATACAACTGCTAAAATAAAACACAATGGCGCTGAATAAAAATCGCAGAAAAAAACTTCAGTTAATTCTTAAAAAAAAGAAAGAAAAAAGTTATTTCTGTTGAAGATATTTACTGAATATAAATTGTATATATATATATGTTAGCTGTAAACATTCATTAAGTATATATATATATATATATATATATATATATATATATATTTACCGTTATCTTGTATGCCATTAGGCACAGTTCACCATGATTATGATGTCACATGTTCATTTGCATGGGTAGTACTACATGTACAACTATTACAGTTATTGGTGCTGTTAATAGACATATTAAATAATTCGCTTAGGGTGCTATCTATTTTAGTAAAATGTAACTGCTCTATGAGCTTTGAAAAGGTAGAAATAAACAAGCGTAACCCTTTAAATTTTTACATTTTAAGATATATATCTTTTATTGTAGTCTGTGTATACTAAAAATCATCATCATCATATTGTAAAATAATAAAAATCATTCAATATCAATAGCCGTTATTATTATTTTTTTTCCTGGTGTATTTACTATACTGCGTTAAACAGAAAAATGTGCGTAAAGTCTTACCCCACGTTATTCTGATTAGCGCATTTTAGTGAATATAACCCTTGGTTCTTTGTGTAAGGCAAAGAAAAGAGAAATTAGATGGGGCTGTATATGATAACTGTAATGCTAAAGATAGTTAATAAATGTATGTTAGGACAGCTTTAGATCAAATTAATTGTTTTTTTATGCAGGGCTTTTTAAACTTCCTGTTGCACATTTAATTGAGGTTTGATGCAAACTATCATCTTTAGGCAGTAGGAATCTTTATTATTACTATAATTATTGCTGATTTATATATAAAGTTGTCATCTTTCATAGTGCTCTACTGTACTATATATTTACAATATATGGTTGTATAAGCCAAAGGGAGTACAACAGAAGTATAGCATTTAATACAAATCATTTTCCAATAAATAAACAGCGGTTACAACTTGCAAGAAGCAAAAGGCATTACATGTTGCATATGGATTTTGACAGCGAGCACACAAAAATCGCAAATGCATGCATGATTTATGAGTTTCTGTATGTGTTTTCACAGTCCAGTCACTACAATGGTGTAGAGTGAAAACAAACACAAAATCACTACTGCAGTGTGTTTCAAAAACACGCCGTTCAAACTGTATATGATGTGAACAGTGCCGTTGAAATACATTATAAGTAAATTTCATCAGGAAAAGTCATTGCTTCTAACATACCACAATGCATACAAAACTTGTCATGCTTTTTGTAAACACATATAGGGTGCACAATTTCTAAATCAGTTTGCACTGTCACTATCCTAAAGGTAAATGTGCCTAATGGTGGTGTGTTTATGAAAAGCCAGTTTTTACAACAATCTAACAGATTGCATTTGTGATTGAAGTTAGTAGATTATTAGACATATTTCATTCCTAGAAAGTAAAGCTTTGACCACTTAATCAAAATCTCCAGTGAATTATGTCCTATGTAAGAAAAATATTTTAATGATACCTGCTGGTGGCTGGGAAAGGTGTTAATTAAAATACTGAATGCCAATTTGTAATTGTTTAGAAATTCTGGGGGTGAAAGGGAAAGTGTAATTAAATAAGAAGAAAAATATACCAGGCTTAGCAAGAAGGTAATTATGTAATTAATTACTGAACTCCGTTAGTGGTTATATTTATGCATATATGTGCACATACTCACATCATGTACATATATGTATGTGTGAGTGTGACCTTGTATCTGTCTTCTCCATAGTAAAATTGCTGTGCAATGACAGCGCAAGGCAGTTTTACTTATAGTTACACCACAAACTTGTGTTGCACACATAGTGCAATTCACATTATGTATACAATGTATGTGTTGCTTCTATTACGCCATTACACCATTTCTGTAACGCACATCAAAGAAGCAATGAGTGCTTAGTATACATAACACAAGTTGCGCTATGTGCACACTATGCTGCTAGAGCAAACACTAATAAAATTGTCTTGCACTGTCTGCACACTGCAGTTTAACCATGATTTAGTGAATCAATCGCAAGGTATCCAAAATGATATCACAGAGCACAATTTACACATCAATAAATGAATGATGATATCTTGTGTTTGTATTTGAGGTGTGTGCTTATGTGTATTTGTGTGTGTGTGTGTGTGTGTGTTTATTTTATTTATTCTAATGTGTGTCTGTGTGCATCTAGCTAATCAGCTTACAGTGAATGGGTTAGCAAGCTCAGGCTAAACAGACAGATTCAACAGTTTTCTCCTTTTAATAATCCTATAGAAGTATAGGAGGACAATCATTGGTATGGGATATTGTTTCCTTACAACATTAAAATTATAACATTTATTGCTCATATTTATGTAGCACTAGCATTTTTCACATTAAGCGTGCTGTATGTAGTAACCTTCCCATCTGTCCCAAAAGAGCTCACAATCTAACATATCATGCTGGGCATACACGAGTTGATCCGGCGGCTAATCGAGTCGGCTAATCGCGTCCCCGCTCGTCCCCGCTTGTCCGCACGTGTGCCCGGATCGATTCCCACTCGTCCCCGCCGTGCGCTTCTTATCTCCTGCTCGATTCGCCGTTATTGTCCGCCCGCAGGGATCAAGCGCGGAATCAATCCCCGCGGTAATCGGACACGTCAGATATTATCAATCGAGCCATAAGGCACGATTGATAAGCCTGCGTGACTGCCGTGTATGCCCAGCATTAGTCTATGTTTTTTATACAAATACTGCTTGTGGGGTTCACACTACATATTCTTGACTTAATACCTTCACATTTATTCACAAATATAACACAAAGGACACAGGGTAACAAAAGCATCTATCACCAACTCAGTATCTGAAATTGTTTTGGGTATGATACGAAATTTTGTTCAAATACGGATCTGACAAAAGCACCTACCCTTATTTATTTAAAATATCCAGCTGAACTCAGTTTTTCATTGGAGAACATAGCAATATTGTTTCAATTGAATCGGTTGTTAAAAAGTCATATAGACACATAATACATGAGTCTCGCTCATTATAATGCTGAGATTTTCAGTGGTGACACAGTACAGTGAAACTTTAAGTGTCTATGCTAAACTGCATCATACTTTGCAAGTAGCAATCCTATCATTATCACATTATTAGGCAATAAGAAGGAGCTGAGGAGAGGTGCTGTGACCAGTGGCGTAGCTAAGGAGCTGTGGGCCCCGATGCAAGTTTTACAATGGGGCCCCCCCAAGCACTCTATACCAGGCATGGGCAAACTTGGCCCTCCAGCTGTTAAGGAACTACAAATCCCACAATGCATTTGCCTTTGAGTCATGACTGTGGCTGTCAGACTCCTGCAATACATTGTGGGACTTGTAGTTCCTCAACAGCTGGAGGGCCAAGTTTGCCCATGCCTGCTCTATACATAACAATTGATACGGCGCACCAAAACCTGCCATTGGCAACTACAGTGTCAGAGGTGCAAGAAGGTGATGGGGAACATTGTGTTAATGATTATCACTATTCAAAGTATCTATAGAAGTGATTATTACCAGCACAGGCCCAATAGAGAGCTAATACTGTAGTTGAGGCATGGCCCTTCGGGGCCCCTCTGGCCCAAGGGCCCCGATGCGGTCGCAACCTCTGCAACCCCTATTGCTACGCCCCTGGCTGTGACCTTTGCCTTTGCAACATAAATAGGCTTGGAATTGCTGAAATAAGGCCTAGTCTTGCCTACTGTTAACCTTTTAATAAAATATATTCTTTTCTATGCTATGTTTATTCGTATTCTGACCGACCTCTACTACACTAAACTTTTAATTATTTCTGATATAATTAGCTATATTTCCATCCCCAAAAAAACTGTTAGAATATTGTATGCAATGCCTATACAGAAAGGAATTTTGCTATTATTATTGTTATCAATAATAACTAAGAATGAAACTCTATCTGATGTACAATGTACATACTTTCTCATTATTCAGCAATGCTTTGTACGATGGCAGTACAATAAAATCCTTGTTTATCTTGTCAATGTGTACACGACCAAATCATACCATAGACTCTTTGTTGATTATGTTATATTTTGGACTTTTCTAGTTAGAGAATTTTTAGGCAAGAAAATGTCAGCCTCTCGGTATAAGTCCAGGTAGTTTTTAACAATTATGAAGGATAATTCAAAACGCTTCTCTTGTGAGCCTTGAGATCTTGTACTGACAGATACATCAAGCTCACAATTTTGCTAATATCTACTCTCTGGACTAGAGCGTGAGTGAATCTTAGATGTAGGATAGTGGTTGGCAATGATTGTATAAGTATGTAGCTGATTGATTTATGGTAAGTTTACATTGTAGTCTTTGCAGTGTGCGTGCAGAACATCGCAGTGGATTTCAAAATCAGCATACATTAATTTGTAACAGGGGTGTAATGTGCGCGTTGCCTGGTGGAATACAGCTCGGCTCACAGTATTATGATGGAACCTGATGCACTACTGAGTCAAGGTGCCAATCTGAATGGGGCAAGTGTTTGACTGTAGCAATAGCAGCGTTGTAAAGCACCGCAGTGTAAATATGGCCTGATGCATGAAAGGCTGGTAAATATGCCAGGCGCGGGCAGGGCACACCAATTTTACAGGTACTAACGCAAGGGACGTACCATCCATTGCAGTAGTAGCACCACACACATTACTGGGGTAACAAATGTGCTGCTATGGTAACACTGGTATGGTAGTAGTATTGTAACGAGTGATGGTCCCCTGGCATTAGTACCATAAGAATGGTGGGTGCTGCCTGTGCATGACAAATTTACCAGCCTTTCCTGCATCAGGCCCTATGTGCATTGAAGTGCTTTATAAAGTAAGTTATATTCCCACAGCAACGAGCTAAAATGGTCCCAAAATGAGATCATTCACATTGGCACTTTGGTGTATCAGGTTTTGGATTTACCAGCCTTTTCGAGCATCAGGCCCTTAGTGTGAATCCATAAAAAATAGTTCCAGAGAGGTTAAGAAGCCCCTCGTTATTGCATTTTATATTATTTTTTTTACATTTTTTTTACTAGTTTTACTTTGCATAGAATATGCTTTGAGAAATTGCTGTATACAGCAGCCCCCTGCTGTCATTGGTCATTCAGTAAGATGGATCATTTTAGACTTATGCTGGGAATACACGGTTCGTTTTTGAATTCGTTTAAACCTTCGTTTCGATTGTGCCTTTTGTCCTTTTCGATCCCGAAATAATCGGTCATACGGTTAATATCACCACCCACGGTTTCGTTTTTTTTTTCGATTCTGATGGTTTCGTTTTTCCAATGATCGAAGGCTGCAAAGAAACGAAACGAAAATCCCTTTTTACAGGGACGGACTAGCATAAACGAATATATAATCGATCTGAACAGCCATCAAGCCTACCAATGGCTCGATTAGATGGATAAAGAGAGATAATATCAAACATGTTCGATCACTAGTCGTTCGTTTTTGGGGTCTATTAATCGAAACTATAATGAGATTGACTATTTTCACATACGTTTTCAACACTCGATTCGTTTACCGAACGAATCGAAGGTTTAAACGAAGGCAAAAACGAACCGTGTATTCCCAGCATTAGACAGCTTTTATGGAAGTGGTGTCTTGGTTTGCAGTCCCAGCAGCATACTGCCATATGCCTGCCCTCCTGCCTGCCCTGCATAGATTAGATCATGCTCCTCATTTGGTAGCTGGACTATACACTCCTCATACCAAAACTGCTGCCCCAAATCAGAGATGATAATTTTGGATAACAGCCCTTTCAGTCCTTTCTGTATCTTGTAACTTAAAGGACAACTGAAGTGAGAGCGATATGGAGGCTGCCATATTTACCTCCTTTTAACCAATACCAGTTGCCTGGCCTTTTGCTGATCTTTCTGGGTTAAGTAGTGTATGAATCCCACACCTAAAACAAACATGCACTAACCCAGTCTGCATGATCCCCATGCTTGTTCTGGGGCTATGGCTAAAAGTATTAGTGGCAGAGGATCCGCTGGACAGCCAGGAAACTAGCATTGTTTAAAAGGAAATAAATACGTCAGTCTCCTTATCCCTCACAGCTGAAGTGTTTAAGTAAGGCAAAAATTATGTATTTTCTGTCCTGTCAGCTAAAATGACCTGTAAAAACAAGGATGAGCACCACCTCTATCCTAATGAATAGTTATGCCATGTAACACAACAGTAGGTGTTATGCACGAAGTTATAAAGTTAAATGCTTTTGTGTAAACTCACAATGAACATATATTAAATGCATTATATTTTACGCAGATTCCGAACAGTTTTTGAACAACCAGTTTGGCATTTCAGCTGGGACTAGCAGTATTTCATACTCTAGCCTTGTCATTTAGCTATATGTGCTTTAGGCATAAATTATGGTTAAAGGTGTAATTACATAGGTGTAACTGCAGGTTGACTACAGTGGCCTGGCTCCTGGGCTCCGTCAACACAATTTGGAAATGGGCGCTGTCTCCAAATGAAAAACAACAGGTACATTTCACAAAGAACAATTCTAAATACAGCCAGTGTCCATGCCAAAGGTTGGAGTAGGCTTCCTGTGGGTGCTCTGAGAACCCTGACCAAGTCTGGTGTACCATGTGTGTGCAGGGTATGACTGTGGGAGTGACGTACGGTAGTTAGCTACTTGTAGGACTTGTACGATTGTGGTCTGTGAAGTGCGGTGTAAAAGGTTGACATTACATATATGCAGGAAACCTATAAATTCATAAATAAACATTGATGCTTTCAGCTGTGAGCAGACATCTGATAGTAGGTGCCTAGTCCTATCGTTCCTGGTCAGATTGGTCTCTATTCATTTTCCTGAAACAATCTGGCACTGAGAATTTCTGCTTATGCTTTGCTCCTACCTCCACTATAATGCTGGGTACACACGGTAAGATTTTCCGTGCGATTTTGCGAACCGATCGTTTTTTCCTGCACGATTCCGCACTCGATTCTGCGCTCAATTCACTTATCTTCATTCGTTTTTCTTATCTTTTTCCATTCACTGCTATGATCAATATCGGACATGATGGATTTTATTAATCTGATCCATCTGTCGCACAGAAAATCGTACCGTGTGTATTAGGCATAGCAATCATCATGCATGCCCACCCCTCCTATAAGTGCTGGAGACCCCACTGTGTCAGTCCTTAACTCAGCTGTTGGCATATACCATCTGAATATTCAACCACCCTCAGTCTCTTCCAAGGTTTATTAAGCACTATACAGGCAATGAATAAATGTGTTTAAAGGAAAGGTTCAGGGAGGTGTATAAAAAAATAAAAATACTAATCCACTTACCTGGGGCTTCCTCCAGCCCGTGGCAGGCAGGACGTGCCCTCGACGTCACTCCGGGGACTCCCGGTCTTCTCCGGTGGCTCACCCGACCTGGCCAGGCCAGCTTCCAGGTCGGGTTCTTGTGCGCTCCAACGTGTGTCTCATGCCGTTGCGCTGACATCATCGGACGTCCTCCAGGCTGTACTGCACAGGTGCAGTAGTTCTGCGCCGGCGCAGTACAGTCTGTAGGACGTCCAATGACTTCAGCGTGACCGCGTGAGACGCACGTTGGAGCGCAAGGAGAAGCCCGACCAGGAAGCCAGCCTGGCCTGATCGGGTGAGCCACCGGAGAAGACCGGGAGCCCTCGGAGCGACGTCAAGCGCATGTCCTGCCTGCCACGGGCTGGAGGAAGCCCCAGGTAAGTGGATAAGTATTTTTTATTTTTTTAAACACTTTCCTGAACCTTCCCTTTAAGGCCTCAAATAACAAATCAACATACATATTTTGCCGATCTATCTTCAGTAAATGGAAACATCATCCCAGCTGCTACACATGACCTCTGTGGTTTGTGTCTGTGTGGTTGTGTGTCTGCTGTTTGTGTCAGTTTGTGTGTGTTTACTTTGTTTCTGCTCCAAAAATGTCTCGTTGATCCCTCTTGTGATCTTGATATGTTTTGGATGAAATACGCCTTAGGAACTTATACAGTATTACATAGAGAAACAATATCATGTTTACATGTTTAGGACTATTGTGACGTTACCTTGCTGTATAGTCATCCTAAATGACTGAGACTACAAACCATTTTATAAATTATGCCGGCCCTTCTACCTTGCAGAATATGAGTCCAGAGATTAAATCCTGGCTAGTACATTATATGCATGGAGTTTGTATGTTATTATTATTATTGAATTATATTGTTCAATAATCTCCTGTGGTACTGTACAAACTTAGAAACAAACGTTGATGTACAATACAGAGTTGGTAGACAGCATATGTCACAGTCATACAGTGTGTATTACAATACGCACTGCAAATGACAAGACTGAAAAGGATATCATTCGATTACTTTACTGCTGTAAAAATCGCCTTTAGAATATGATATAAAGAGAAGATTGTGAAGGAAATTTCAGCTTTGTTCACACTATTTGACAAGCAGGAAAATACATTTGATGTGCAGCATGTACGTTCAAGTGTGCTAAACTATGTGTCCACAGCAACATATAATACAATATACAATATAATACAATATACAATCAATACAAGAACGTGTATTTGCACCATCCTGTCTGTTGTTTTAGCACATGCTCACGTGCATTAGATTTGAATGAGACCATTATAATTAGCTGTCATTTCTAATGCATTAAACAGAAACATTGCTTGTTGCGTGTAGAGCCCTTCATGACAATTTGTTCAATGTACTCTATAGCCCAATCTACGCGATACGATTCTTTATGCAATTCGATTACGATTCTATTTACGATCCGATTAAATCCGACATGTCCGATCGGGATTCAATTCGATTTGCCATTGCAAAACAATGTCAAATCGAATTGAATCGAATCGAATCCCGATCGGACATGTTGGATTTAATCGGATCGTAAATAGAATCGTAATCGAATCGCACAAAGAATCGTATTGTGTACATTGGGCTTAAAATGCATGAAGGAAACTGTATCAATGCTATATAAATGCGTTGTATAAATAAGATTTAAAGATAAGATAAGATTTTTAAAGGTTAGACAAATAAGATTTCCTTATGCGAGTGTGACGTTGGGTACTTCACAAAGCTTCAATAATGGACCTTTATAATTTTGTACATATTTTACGCTGTAATAATCTAACACACAATGGGCCTGATCCAATTCACTTTTTCTCCTGAGTTTTCTCCTAGGAGATACTTTTTTACCTTCTGTTTAAAATAACTTTTCAGCACTCTGCATTTGAAAAAGTATCAAAAAGTAGGAGAATAATGTTGTCCAAATTATTCTGAGTGTTGTGTAGCTTGCTGGTGGCCTAAAAGGCATTTTATTTATAAGATGTGAAAATATCACCCAGGAGAACATTTAGGAGAAAAAGTGAATTGCATATGGACCAAAGTGGATTGTATCCGACCCGAGGTGAGTTAGTAACACATGAGGCAAGTAAGTAAGTTCAATAATGAAAGCTTTTTCCTCTAACTTTTTTGCGTTAGCCAGTTAATGGTATTATACTTATTCAAAACTATCTGCTAAATACTTTTCAGAAGTGTGTCAAGATTGTTGTTGAAGCAGGTCTTACTGCAGGACGTTTGTAAAAATGAAGGGAGAATGTACTAGATTCCAACTCAACTCAAGATGTTTACATAAATAAGCAAACTTTACTTTTGAGGAATATTTTTGTAAAGTTTTTAATGAAGATATTTTCTTACGTGTTAATATGTGAATTCCTGTCGTCGTCCAATACCATTATAACAATCGCGCTAGTGTAGACTTCTGATGGAAATTAAGAGATCATTTACAATACATTTCATTTACAATACATTTCATTTACAATACATTTCATTTATGCCCCCTATCTGCTTTAGAGCTTGCTTTAGGCACCACAGGATCCAAAGCAGTGATCCTTGTAAAGGTGGCAACTTACTATTCCATTTTTCCTTTTCAGCTTTTGTTTTGCTTTCAGTTTTTCTTTTTACAGCTCAAACATTTGAATTTTTTTTTTAAATATTTTATTTATTAAATATTTGTACAGTTTGCTATTGTTTTTAAATTCCAGGGGACTTTCTCATACAATCAATCATTTCTCAAATGTAAAATGAAATAAAAAAATCATGCAAATGAGTTTCTTTCAGAAACGACAAGCTAAAACGATGGCCCATGCAACTTACTTCATCTTTAGTTACCCACCCTCCCTTTATATAGTCTAAGACAATGTAAGAGGGTAGAGGCATTAACTGATGTTATTGTTACTTTCTCACCTTACTGAGAGGTGCATTCACATTATGTATGTCATGGTGTGTTAAAATGTAAGTTATAATCGCACAGCAAAACACTGCAATGGTCCCCAAAAGTCCCAAAATGATCATTTCTGATGGTTTCAGGTGATAGATTAGTTACAGACTCACTGATTACCTATCTCCTGACTAGTAGGTTTGTTCAATGAAGAAGGAAGGGAACAAGATGAGCAGGAGTCACCTTACTATGGGCACAACGATATTGGCAAAGGATTTTCTGGCTTGGCTGATTACAGGACAGAACGGCATAATTGCCGGGGGACACCCATTACACATTCTGGGTTTTCATTATGGGTCTTGATTCAAATGCTATTGCAATTTGCATTTTGCAATCCAAATGTGAACCAGCCCTAAAACTTGTGACACATGCATGAAACAAAAGCCATATTAAATAACTAAATTTTCTTATTTCTTAATTTATGTCATTAGTAATGTTAAAGTCACTAACCAATAATTTATTAGAGAGTATTGATTTAAATGACAACTGTAGTGAGGGGTATATGGAGGCTGCCATATTTATGTCCTTTTAAGCAAGACCAGTTGTCTGGCAGCCTGGGTGATCTATTTGGCTGCAGTAGTGTCTGAATCACACCAGAAACAACCATGTAGCTAATCTTGTCAGATCTGACAATAATGTCAGAAACACCTGAACTGCCTATGCTTGTTCAGGGTCTATGGCTAAAAGTATTAGGGGCAGAGGATCAGCAGGACTGCCCGGCAACTGGTATTGCTTAAAAGGAAATAAATATGGCAGCCTCTATATCCCCCTCGCTTCAGTTATCGTTTAAGAATGTTAATAAAA
Organism: Hyperolius riggenbachi; assembly: GCF_040937935.1. NCBI lineage: Eukaryota > Metazoa > Chordata > Amphibia > Anura > Hyperoliidae > Hyperolius > Hyperolius riggenbachi. Next base: position 346,022,545 of record NC_090648.1, on the reverse strand, counting down.
TAATTATAATAATTGCCTTTCAAAATATCACTTTAATTTAAAACAAAAAACAGGCTTTTAAGAAACATTTCATATTGTATTGCAAAGGTTAGGTTAATATATTTATCATTGCAATTATTGATCAGGGCCTTAAATTACTTTCATCACTTTACATCAGCACAGTTATGTGTTTAACAATAAAATCTAATAAATAATTGAATAAAATCTAATAAAAATATTTACAACAGTTTATCAAATACATTATTTAAAAGTAGCCCCGACTGCTAATAGTTGTGCAGCAGCTACAGTGAAAAGTCTTTTTTAATGAATCTGATGAAGGCCAGTGATGGAATCACTTATGATTGCTGACACATTGATTTATTAACAAATTTAGTCCAGTATGTCATTTTTTGTTATTAAAACTGACTATTCCAATTGCCACTAACACCCATTTTCAAAACTGACGAGCACTCCTATAACTATAACAACATTTCAAGAATTCAAACTTTTAAGAATTCTCTCTCTGCTGCTTGTGTGATTGGCTATCTGGTTTTCCAGACGTCTTTACAGAATGAATGACAGGGTACATACCTTTTCGATAAATATCAGTATTTTACCTTGTAGTTCACTTTTGTGCAGATGTATGCAGCCCATTGTTCAATGTTCTAGGAACAGACTGTGGATTTTCAGTATGATTACGTGAAAAGTTTTAGTGTTATGCTGCAAAGAGTTTTTCTTCTTGATCACACCATTGGGTTTCATGTTATCAGCAATGGGAAACCACTTTGTGTAACTAACGCATGGACTTTACTCTGCTCACCAATAAATAAAGCAATGGTAACAATATGGGAAACCAATGCAATATTTCACAGATAATAATTTTGCAACAATATCTTCTTATATTCTTGTGGGGCAGTATAATATATATGCTTCTCTGTTATCTTCACTGCTGGAAAGTACTGTAGATGTTATAATGTTTTTATAAAGATAAAATCAGGTAAATATGAAATAGAATTTATGATTATGAATAGTATAGTACATATGATGATGTTTACCATTCGCAGTCAACAGGTGGAACTCCAAAGGGTCCTTGCACACTGTGTGTGTTGCATAAAGCACGCGTTATAATAAGTGTAATGCAGACTGGACATAGACTTTTATGTAAAGCCTGCATGCAGCGAGTTAGAATAATATGATCAGTTACAGCACAGAAGTCTGAACAGACCCATAAATTGGCAGTGAGTAGACATACAGAATTATTCTGCATCAAAACAGACGTAAGAAAAAATGGATCTGATTTGGTGGACTGTGGAGTGCACTGGAAAACCTGTGATCTAGCATGGTGATCTAGCATGGCATTTTCAAAGCTGTCTGCCATTAGGAGGCCAAAGTTTAAATCATTCATCTGTATCATGCCACAACATAGTGAAGTTGCTTAAAGGGAACCTGAACGGAGCAAAATTATTTAAAATAAACACATGATGTAGCTGTAAATGAATATTGCATACTTACGCTGCCATTTCCTCTCAGAAGCTCACCATTTTCTTCTTACAGTGATCCCTTCCAGTTCTGACAATATTTTGTTAGAACTGAAATACACCAGTTGCTGTCAGTTATATATCAGCAGCTGTCAGTTACAACTGAATGTTCAAGGTAATGTCCATGTTTCCCTATGGCTCAAATGGGCGATATGACAGTTTAACAGCGTGCTGACCTGAAAGCAGTTATGGGGTAATGGCCATTTTTAAAATGGAGGACAGAGAATTGCATTGATCACAGTGGACAAACAGGAAGTAGGAGAGGAGAAAGAGATTGAGGAGTAGACTACACAGGAGGTAAGTATGACGTGTGTATGGTTATTTTGACTTTTGATTTTTAGTTCAGGTTCTCTTTAAGGCTTACTAATTTGCAGTTAATGTTAATAATAATGTTAACATTTGTATAGTGCTCCTGTCAGACTCAAAGTGTTTGAGAGCTGCAGCCACCAAGGACGAGCTCAATAGGCACACTCTAGTGCATTAGAGAGTCTTGCCCAAGGAATCTGTGCTGAATAGGTAACTGGCTGTAGCTAGGACTGGAACCCTGGTGTCGTGTGTGGTGTTTTTAACCAGTACAATATCCAGCCACCCAGTTATGTGACCACAGTAATTTTGAAAATGAAACCAATCCTGGATTTATTAAAAGGAATCTGAAGCTGTAAGTATATGGAGGCTGCCATTTATTTCCTTTTAAACAATACCAGTTGCCTGGCAGCCCTGCTGATCTATTTGGCTGCAGTAGTATCTGAATCACTCTAGAAACAAGCATGTAGCTAATCCTAATCTTGTCAGATCTGACAATAATGTCAGAAACACCTGATCTGCCTCATGCTTGCATAGGGTCTATGGCTGCAATTATTAGAGGCAGAGGATCAGCAGGAAAACTGATAATGCTTAACCACTTGCCGACCGCACGCTTATACCGTGCGTCGGCAAAGTGGCAGCTGCAGGACCAGCGACGCAGTATTGCGTCGCCAGCTGCAGGCTGATTAATCAGGAAGCAGCCGCTCGTGCGAGCGGCTGCTCTCTGTCAATTCACGGCGGGGGGCTCCGTGAATAGCCTGCGGGCCGCCGATGGCGGCTCGCAGGCTAAATGTAAACACAAGCGGAAATAATCCGCTTTGTTTACATTGTACGGCGCTGCTGCGCAGCAGCGCCGTAAGGCAGATCGGCGATCCCCGGCCAATCAGCGGCCGGGGATCGCCGCCATGTGACAGGAGACAGCCTGCAGATCAGTGCAGAGTGATTCACCTACATGAATGGTACAGAAATGTTTCTGTTTGATCCACCGACCCTAATGCTGACATCGTTGCTATGCTTTATTGTCATTGTTACATTTTTAATTTAGATAATTAAAAATGAAATGTCAGTTTGACAAGTTGTAATAAATTCAAAGAGTTTGATTTTTTTTTAATAAAACAAAGAAAAAATGCCTCAAAGGAAAATATACTCACTTTCACTTAGCTCTAGAAGCTCATCAGTCACTGATACTACAGTGAGCTCCCAGATTGTCCTTTCATGATTGTTTTCAGGAGATAAGGCTTGATTATATATGTTGAGTATGGAATGTTATGTCAGAAGGTAATTCTGCCTTACAGTAACATATCTTCTTCAGTAGATAGAGGACTTTTCTGAGTTTGGTGTCATTTTTTAATGGAATATTCTGAAGAATATTTCAAGGCTCTTCTGATGATTCATTGTGTAAAATCTTGTGAACCTGGAAGTTAGAAGTATCAAGTGCTGTAATTACTAATACCTACCTAACACGAACCTGTGTTCCCTTTAAGCAGGGTAGCTCACTGGCTCCCAGAGGTATTGTACATGCTTGCATCTCTACATACCTTTTAAGCAAAGCAGGTTATGTTGGCGCACTGAGAGCTGTGCGCCGAAGCTGGGCGCTGTTATAGCAGCAATGCTATGCTGCATGCCCCACGTAATGGTAATTCGAGGCTCTGACAGCTGCCACACCCCGAATTACATCTGCTTCCGAGTTGCGACAACTCAGGGGGGGGGGGGGGGGGGGGAATAGTATTTAATGCCGCCTCGGAGTTTAGTGGCAGCAGGGAGAGCCGTCATTCGATTCTCCCCGCGCTGAACTAAGCGGCGCCCACTCAATATGTACTCCCTTTTTAAGTGGTCCAAGAACACTTCATCCAGGGTCAGTCATTTATGAACTGTCAGGGTTTCTCATTGTTTAACCATTCACCTTCTGTAGTTAGCTCACCTATTCTTGCCTTCCAAACTTGATTTCTGTCCACTCACTGTGATGGGCAGCCAGGGCCGGCCTTTGACCTGAGCGACCGGTGCGATCGCTCAGGGCGCCGGCTTCCAGGGGGCGCTCCTCTCCCCTGGCTGCGTGTTTTTGCGGCCCCGGCTGGGTACTCCCTCTCCGCCCCCTGGTGCCGCTGCTGGGGGTGATGTGCGTGCGCCGTGATGGAGGGGGGAGCCGCGGGGAGGGCAGCCCGACCTCTCCCTCCCTTCCTCTCCGGGCCACCCTCTGTGCTCAGTGCTCCCCCCTCCGATGCAGACTGCAGCAGAAAGAACTCACCTCCCTGGTTCCGATCGCCGGCGCCTCTCACTTGCCGCTGGTATCTTCTACATTAGTTACTGATGCACACTAAACTTCCTGCTTAACAGGAAGTTTAGTGTGTATCGGTAAACTATGTAGAAGAGAGTAGACCAGCGGCAAGTGAGAGGCGCCGGCGATCGGAACCAGGGAGGTGAGTTCTTTCTGCTGCAGTCTGCATCGGAGGGGGGAGCACTGAGCACAGAGGGTGGCCCGGAGAGGAAGGGAGGGAGAGGTCGGGCTGCCCTCCCCGCGGCTCCCCCCTCCACTATGCGGGGGGGGCACCTACCTACCTTATACTGGGGGCAGCTACCTATCTAACCTATACTGGGGCAGCTACCTATCTAACCTATACTGGGGGGCACCTACCTAATCTAACCTACGCTGGGGGGCAGCTACCTATCTAACCTATACTGGGGGCGGCTACCTATATAGCCAATACTGGGGGCACCTACCTATACTGGGGGGCACCTACCTACCTAACCTAACCTGGGGGGCAGCTACCTATCTAACCTATACTGGGGGCAGCTACCTATCTAACCTATACTGGGGGGCACCTACCTATCTAACCTATACTGGGGGCAGCTACCTATCTAACCTATACTGGGGGCAGCTATCTAATATATACTGGGGGCAGCTACCTATCTAACCTATACTGGAGGGCACCTACCTATCTAACCTATACTGGGGGGCAGCTACCTATCTAACCTATACTGGGGGTGGCTACCTATATAGCCAATACTACGGGCACTTACCTATACTGGGGGGCAGCTACCTATCTAACCTATACTGGGGGGCAGCTACCTATCTAACCTATACTGGGGGCGGCTACCTATATAGCCAATACTGGGGGCACCTACCTATACTGGGGGGCAGCTACCTATCTAACCTATACTGGGGGGCAGCTACCTATCTAATCTACACTGGGGGGCAGTTACCTATCTAATCTATACGGGGGGCACCTACCTATCTAATCTATACTGGGGGGCAGCTACTTATCTAACCTATACTGGGGGCACCTACCTATCTAACCTATACTGGGGGCAGCTACCTATCTAATCTATACTGGGGGCATCTACCTATCTAATCTATACTGGGGCAGCTACCTATCTAACCTATGTTGCAGGTACCTACCTATCTAACCTGTACTGGGGGCACCTACCTATCTACCTACACACTACTAAGCCCCCCCCCCCCCATTAGTGTATGTGTGTGGTGCGCTCACACGCGAAGAGGATGAATGGGGGGGGGGGGCACCAAAATCTGGTTCGCTCAGGGCGCTGTGAAACCTAAGGCCGGCCCTGTGGGCAGCGTAAGCAACCACTCATTAAAGTACCCCTGAACTGGGTTTTGAACAATATACTTTTCATTCCGTTTCAATTGTGGTGCTGTGACATATGTCCCAGCACCATCCTCCTCCCCCTCCAGCGCCCCATGAGTCTTTGTTTGCAGCTTATCGTTCTTGATATGAGTTAATACACACAGCGCACAGGGGAGTTTCGGCATACCAAGAGCTATAATCTGCGAGTGAAAGGGGTGGAACTAAGGACAGACAGAGAAGAGGAAGAACTGCTACTTTCCTCCTCCCTGTAATCAACGTTTTGCTCAATCGAATATTACAGCTAAGCAGAGCAGGGACACATGGAGCGCTGGGGGTGGGGGGTGGGGGGAGGACACAAATAAAACAGTATGAAAAGCATATTCTTCAAAACCCAGTTCAGGGTTATTTTAAGCTTGAAAGCAGGAAGTGACTGGGATAGCTGCAGGTAACCATAACCATAGGTGACAATATTTGAGTGTCCAAAGTTTAAAGGCTATCATGCGATGTGCAAGGGATGTAAAGATGTATTTAGGCATATCTAGATACCTGCCTGCCATGATTACTACAGGGTTTTCCCCATAAGCTACATGTTCTAATTTTTGTTATTGTAGAAAGTCACTTTTAATGCAGAGCCCTGCAGCCACAGAGGACTATCCAAGACAAGCAGTCAACTCCAGCAACAGCCTATTCCTTCTGGCACACAATGTTCTGCCTCCCCTTCACTTGTATTTGGTTGTACATGCATCCTAATACAAGAGAATGAAAGAAAGACTGCTGTTTAGTCCATTGGAAGCATCTGTCATTTCTACAGAAGTTTCCCATTGTCTTCCAATGCCGCGGGGTATTATTTACCAGATAAGACCTGCTTTAGCATTCATAAGTACTTATCCAATTCAATTTTTCTCCTAGGAGATAATTTTTCCTCTCCTGTTTAAAATAACTTGTCAGCACTCGGCAGTTGGAAAAGTAGCAAAAAGAAGGTCAAAAAGTATTGCCAAAATTATTCTGAGTATTTTCTTGCTTAGTGAAGGCCTAAAAGACATATTGATAAGATGTAAAAATATCAACTAGGAGAAAACTTAGGAGAAAATGTGAATTAGATCGGGCCCATAACTTAAAGGGACTCCGAGCAGTGCAGAAACTATGGAAAGATGCATATCATTTTAAAGCTCTCTTTCTCCTCTTTCCAATGATATATAAACCGCCTCCCTATGCCTTTTAGTTTTCGCTATTTTCGCGATTGAAATTGCCGCGGCTGCGATTTCGATCGCGAAAATAGAGAAAACTAAAAGGCGTAGGGCGACGATTTAGGGGTCTTCAGAAAGAGGAGAAAGAGAGCTTTAAAATGATATCCATCTTTCCATAGTTACATTGTATTACACAGGGCGACTTTTTCTGCTGAATGGAGCTGCTGACTTTGAGAAAAAGTCGCCCTGTGTAATACAATGTAACTACGGAAAGATGGATATCATTTTAAAGCTCTCTTTCTCCTCTTTCTGAAGACCCCTAAATCATCACCCCACGCCTTTTAGTTTTCTCTATTTTCGCGATCGAAATCGAGGCCGCGGCAATTTCAATCGTGAAAATAGCAAATACTAAAAGGCGTAAGGTGGCGGTTTATATATCATTGGAAAGAGGAGAAAGAGAGCTTTAAAATGATATGCATCTTTCCATAGTTTTTGCACTGCTCGGAGTCCCTTTAAAGGGTTTAGCTGGGCTTAAAGGTACCCAGAGACCTAACTGTGGTTGGCTGATATCGACTGATTTTGAAATGATGAGTGAAGTGTTCTGTAACCTTCATTTACTGATGAATCTGCAAAATAATGCAGCCAAACGGCAGCATTTGTAATGCCACAGGTTAGCGTTTGACATGCGGCTCAGTTACTAGGTAGAAAAAACGCGTCATGTTTGCTAGCATCATGAGTGTTAGCAGTGCATGGGAGCAGCTGACTGGCGGGGGAAACACCGCCTTCATCCTCACTTATGAAAGAGGCTTAAGGATGCTTAAAGTATACAACAACTAATATACATAAACATGCATTTTATTTTTAGGGCCCCTTACCCACTTGTGCATTGTTGATTGCTTTTTCAGAAATGCCCAGTTATGCAATCAGCAGGGACATCAAAAGTGCCCAGACTGCACTGTCTGATGCTTCCATCCATGCATTGCAATTCAACCCCGAAAACTCAATGCATGGTTGTCGACAGGGCCGGCGCTACCATAGAGGCAAAAGGGGCATTTGCCCCGGGGCCTGACCTCTGCTTAGGCCCCAGCAACGCCGACCCTCCGATATTTTCTCCCCCCCACCCCCCTTCCTGCTCGCACTGCTCCCCGGGGCCCTGCTGCAAGTATATTAGCAGCCATAATCACCTTATCCCCATCGGGTGAGCAGGCGGCAGCGGCTGCACTCGGAGACACTCTGTCTCCCTCCCACTCTATGACCCGGCGTGTGTTTACACATGACGTGCTGGGTCATAGAGTGGGAGACAGACAGAGTGTCTCCGAGTACAGCCGCTGCCCGCCCGCTCACCCAACGGAGATAAGGTGATTATGGCTGCTAATATACTTGCAGCAGGGCCCCAGGGAGCAGAGGGGTAATGGGGGGGCCCAATGATGAAGTTTGCCCCAGGGCCACAGGGCCCCTTGAACCGACCCTGGTTGTCGACAAATTAAACTCAAAGCAAACACACTGTAATTCCATTCAATATAAATGAACAGGATTGCAACCGTATTGGGAAGAATCGCATAGCAATAAAATGCCATGCATTGTGATGGTCACCTGCCTTACATGTAGTGGGAAAGGGGCCTTGAGGGGCCTTTTACACTTAATGCATTGTGTTGAGTTGCATCGCATTGTGTTGCGTCCCAGCCATTTGCCAAAATGAGATACAACACGACACAACTCAAAACAACGCAACTCAATGCAACGCATTAAGTATAAAAGTGTCCTAAGTGTTACTTTGGCTACTTCCAGGTAAAACATAATACTGCAAATATAATTGACACACACTTTTATTGTAGATGAATGCTACTAATATTACCTTATCAGTGGATTTTCTATACATATGTAATTATACTTCTTTGCTGCCATGGCAATGTTTCCTAAAATCTCTGCAATGTGTTCAGTAGTATTGGAGGGATTTGTTATTTTTACATAGAAGTGGAGCTGTATCTTAAAGAAAACCTGTACTGAAAATAAAAGTCAAAATAAGCATGCACAAGTCATACTTACCTTCCATGTAGTCTACTCCTCAGTGTCTTTCTCCTGTCCTGCGTCCTGTTTGTTCACTGTGATCAAGGGAATTTTCCGTCCTCCATTTTGAAAATAGCCATTACCCCATAACAGCTTTCTGGTCAGCACACAGTTAAACTGTAACATCGCCCACTTGAGCCATAGGGAAACATGAACATTACCGGGTACATCAGTTTTCCTCTCAGCTATAACTGACAGCAACTGATATATTTCAGATCTGACAAAATATTGTCGGAACTGGAAGGGATTATTGTCAGAAGAAAATGGTGAGCTTCTGAGAGGAACTGATGGCAAGGTAGCTATGTAATGTTCATTTGAAGTTACCTCATGTGTCTATTTTAAATATTTGTACTCAGTACAGGTTCTCTTTAAGTTTTAATAAAGTGATGTAAACTTTGCAGTGAATATCAACCTAGTTGTTGTTTTAGAGGATCTTATATTGTCTCCTTGGGTTTGTGTGTTTTGTTTTTTTTTTCTTCCTGATTCCTTCCAATTTTCAAAAAATATACTGATTTATTGGCTTCCTCCCAATTATTGGCCACAGAATGTGAAAGGGACAATACACTGTGAGACCTCCGCAGGCTGTGTTGTCACTATAGCGAAAGACAGGCATTTTTTAGCCTTTTTTACCCGACAGTCAACAGCTCCCCTTTTATGAATAGGATCTGTTCATACTTGTCAGTTAGCAATGAGTCCATTGGACCCGTTGCGGTAAGCACTTCTCATATAGCCTATAGTTGAAACCCATCTTCTCCGTGTACCAGCAGCAGGAACATCAGAGTGGACACCACACTGTCTGCTCCTGCTGGCCATCAGAAGTCTGGCTCAAGTGGGAACCTAGCACTGCATACACAATCAGGCTGAGGAGAGTAAGGGAGGAAATGACATCAGGATTGGCTTCAAAAAAGCCACACACAAAAATGGGAAATTCTAAGAAAGATTTTGTCTTTTTTTACTTTAGAAAAATCACTAAAATTAAAACGTGGACAGTGCAATACATATGTTATGCAAGTAGAGCAAGTATTTATCTTATATATGTGGTTTTTTTCTGAGATAGTATGGCTGACAGCTCCTCTTTAAAGAGGTATCATAGTGACATATAATAGAATGCAGTAATTTATTCGGGATAGATCCCAACCTTTACATTATTTATCCTGGTTTCAGCATCAAAAACACTTTCTATATCTATATATTGCTGTATATTAGTATGTAGTTCTGCTGTCCCAGTAATGTTTAGCCTAGGCGGTTAAGATATTCAGAATTCTGCACCCAGAGCATTTTCAGAGACAGGCATTATTTTCACTGGATTCGGAACTCTCACTAAACAAACATTCCCCAGAAATGCACATGACAGAACTGAAGATATAACCACCTGTGATAAATTTCAAAATGTAAATCAGAATGAGAAAAGGTTTTATAAATGAATGTAGCAAAAAAAAGAAAAAGGAATTTAATAAATCATGTTGTTTTTAGTACAGTTCCTCTATACTATCTTAGACTTTTGTTGCACAAAATGATCCTGAGTGTGTATTGGAGTCTCCTATGCCTTCCTCTTCCGTGATTGGCCAAGGCAGAAAATCCTCCACTGATGCCGGAAACTTGCAGTAGAGCAGACCCGACGGCGATCGGGTATTTCCGTGTAGTTCGGAGCCGACAGCCGTCAGCAGGGCCGGCCCGCTCATGAGGCGGGGTGAAACATTTGCCTCAGGCGGCAAACTTCAAAGGGCGGCACCCGCCTGGGGGGGCCGGCCGCCGAGCCGGAGGGGTAGCGGGCAGGTCGGGGGTATTGTGCCTAGCGGTGGGGAGGGGGGTCGGACCCCCCCCTCCCTCGCCTGGGTCCCCCGATCTGCGCTCCCCTCCAGCCTGTAATTAGTAAGCTGCTGCCAGAAGAGGCACGGGCAGGGAGGACTCACCTTTTCCGCGTTCCAGCGAGCGCTCCACTGACGTCACTTCCTGCATCGCCGCCCACTGTATTGTAAGTGGACGGCGATGCAGGAAGTGACGTCAATGGAGCGCACGATGGAACGCGGAAAAGGTGAGTCCTCCCCGCCCGTGCCTCTTACGATCTGGCAGCAGCTTACTAATTACAGGCTGGAGGGGAGCGCAGATCGGGGGACCCAGGCGAGGGAGGGGGGGGTCCCCCTCCCTCTGCCAAATTTGCCTCAGGCGGCAAAAAGTGACGGGCCGGCCCTGGCCGTCAGAGCGCCTGCGCAGGAGCCAGGAATTTAAATATTAAGTCACGGCTGCACGGAGGGCTGCAGCGAGACCCCCGTGGGACAGAGGACGGCGTGGGAAGCCTCATTAGGATCCGGAGGCTACCCCCACCCGAGGTGAGTACCCCCCAGGGGATTTTTTGAGGTTACAGATCCTCTTTAAAGGCTGATTCATAACTTCAGATTCATAACTAAAGATCATCTTTCTGAATGAGACTGGAGTAAACAGGAGAAGCAGCTTATCTCTCACCTTATCCCTCACCTTATCCCTCACATCAGTTTATCCCTCACCTTATGATACCCAATGTTTTCAATAGCATAAATATAGTTTTCAGAAATATTTCAAAGGCACTGCTAGAATAATGGAAAAACTGATATAACTAATATAAGGGGGACAGTTTCTATTTAGTACATTCTGGAGTTCCCCTTAAAAAATAAAACCAGTGCGCCCCCTATCCACCCAAGAGATGCCAAACAGCTTGGTCTGCAGGCAGGTAGACTAGTAAGGCCTACAAGGCAGCGACCAGTAGATGTTTGCTCCTACTGCTGGCTTAGTTGAATTTGACTCTGGTGTTTACATCATTTGGTAGCACAAGTACAATCAGCACAGACCAACAGGAAAATGTCTGGTATTGTAAAAAAAAAAAAAAAAAACAGATAAGGCTCAATGCAGGTATTGGTGTGGATTTATGCCAAGGGATATTACATTTTTTTTTAAAGTCTGTGGTGTGTCTTTATTTCATTAGGATTTGTAGATGGTAGGTATCTCATACATTTGTGACACTGGGCATATAAGTAAGGAGTTTGTGCAAAGGCCCAGTTACTCAAGTAGCTTTGAAGATGTGACTACCAAGTGACTGGAAAGCACATATGAACACTAAGCCCCCCCCCCCCTCCTACACACACACACACACACACACACACACACACACACACACACACACACACACACACACACACACACACACACACACACACACACACACACACACACATTGTTCCCACTGCATCTTGAAGCGGGTACTTTTTTAGAAAAAGGTTATTTGAAACATCTGGAACCTGTTCAGAGCTGTTAGCCTTTTGGGTATTTACTCAATAACTGTATTTTGAATTACATATTGTATAATTTACAAGCTGGCTTGTATTTGGTATGCTTAAGTGTACGCATTACTTATGTTTCTGACCCTGTATTTATTTAGTGATTCATCATGACAGAACAAATCTTGCCATCTGTCTTAAGGCCACAATAATGAGCTCTTATGATGCCCTGAGGATTTTGCCATTCATAGGGATATAGTCAACTCCATCATTTACTAAACCCACAACACATATCACATGTTGCTAACAGTCCACTGAAAGCAGCTGCTGTAGCTACTGAGGAAGGGGACACAGGAAGGCGAGTTTTTGTTGTTGTTGTTGTTGTTTTGTTTTTTTGTAACATTTTAGCATCCTGAGCAATTTTAGCAAAGTTCAACTCTTCCATCTCAGACCAGTTCATATATCCTTTCTAAACCAAACACAGCTGAAGAAGTTTTCGTATGTCTCAAGTGTATGTAGTATGTGTTTGTGCACTTTGTGTGTTTGTTGCACTTTTTCCTGTGGGAGAAAAGCGCTTTACAGATGTTATGGTATATTTTATTATTGTATAGTATGCATGTAAAAATATGACATGAATCAATCTATCTGGATACAAGTAGGTGAGCTGTATGCCTCCCGAATGTCATCACTCTGCATAAACTGTATTGCTGGGTAAAATTTCTAGTAATGTACAATCCAAATATCACAGAGTCAATTTGAGATATATATTTACTGTATTAGATGACATGTGGGGTTGATGTGGCTGTGTAATATTTAAAGCTATAGGCTTGCTATACACCAGCGGTTGTGGATGCTTGCCTTGCTTGCAAGGGCGAAAAGAGATACTTTGCATATTCAGTAGTGGAGCATTGTGGGTAACCACTAATGTACACTTATAGCTGCATTATTGCAAATTTCCTTCTGTTTTAAGAAGGCAAATTTCAACAAGCATTGCTCATTAGTAGGAGGGCTCTTTGTTCTTTTTTATCCCCCTATACGTCCCTAGTGGTTTGGGTCACCCTGAGCTGCTTGGTTACTCTGCTGTATTTGATGAGAAATTGCATTTAAATGAATCACTCATGGTTGCATTTTGGGCAACCTTTACTAATCAAGCCACATGACAACAGAATATATAAAATTTGATTAAAGGAAATTGAGTTGAAAGACTACACAGTGAGATAGAAGCAAGTTATTTTTTATATATAGTATGTATAGTATTCTTCAATCTTCATCACACAGACTTGTTATATAATCTAGTCTGTGAGGGTTGGAGGTGGAAAGATCACGAGGGCCAGTCACTATGGATAAAATGTATCTCTTAAAAAGCATAAACAAGTTTGAAACCACCGAATTGAAAAGTCTTGTCTTTGATTAGTGCTTTTGTTTTACTTGAGATTAAATTGATTAAATTATTGTGGCGTGTTTTGTTGACATTTTTACATGCCATTTTATGGCTCATGCTGGTTTGCCAAACCTTATAAGACTGCTGGAACTTGTACATTGTTCATTGAAGTTTTCCTTCAGACAGACTCCCGACTTATTCCTGTTTGGGGGTGTATGGGATGAACGCCTGCTGATCTGGAGTTTAACAAGGAAGAGGAGGGTAGAGTTGGATCTTGTTGGTATTGCAGTGATGAGCTGTGTTCACTGCAGCAGTTTAACAGGACAAACCCACTTTCCTCCACTGTAGTAAGTTTATTCTGACTTCAGGGGTCAGGTCCACTTTCGTTGTAGTGAATTTTCTCCTCTATTACTAATGTAACATAAGTTCTCCTTAATCCAAAATGTAGACCCTTGCAAAGAAACAGGTGCAGAACCCAAATCCGAAGAGTGTGCATTGTGTGACTCTGACTTCTATCCTGTCTAGGAATCAACCTCCTGCTGATTTAGCTTTGCATTAATAAGTATGTGTTTTCTCAGGTGATACTGTTAGCATTGATGTGCGCAGTCAGTCAGTAAATCTGGATACTGGTGTTCTAAGACAACTAAATAAGCTGTTCACAGTGGTTAAAAATAACAAGTTCAATACAGTCTGCATTGTTACATCAGTACACAGAATGCTTCATGTTGTATGCAAAAACCCTAGAGACGTATTGAAGGACGATACATCCTTCAATAAAACAAACATCCCACAAATCCAGGTAGACTAAACTCAGTATTTAATGAAAGTGCAGGAATAGAGGTTATGTTCAGAGAATGAGACATCAATGTTATTAGTTCTTTTAGAGATGTGAGTTGTGAAAGCATAATAAGAACCTCTCCTAAGCTTTTTTTGCAGTCTAAGTTCTTATTTGTCCAGAATGCATTAGTGACATTGCGGTATGCATCCTATTGTGTCATACATCAAATATCTGCCAACGACTTTTTCAGAGCCACAATGGGTCCCCTTTGTCAAGGTACACTGTGTTCTGTACCTTGACAAAGGGGACCCACCATGACCCCAAAACAGACATTGGTGATATAGATGGATATCTGATGTACAACACAATCGTCTGCTTATCTGCAGGGATGTACAGTATTTTTGTCTTCAATAGTGTGGAATGGCATTAGAACCCCTTTCAGGCTTTTACTATTATCTGCATTCCCACTGGGGAGATCATCCCTCTATTTCTGTTCGTTGGGCCTTCATGAACCTTCAAGATTGTATGTAATATAAACTTCAGTGGTCACAGGGATAGGATATTGTTGATGGCAACTTTAAACATTTTTTATTTATTGCTATCTCTGTCACAGCTGGAAATATTTCTTCTCTGGATAGGAAATGAGGACAAATAAAACAAATGAGTACTTAGAACAAATCTGGATGTTGAGTAAATGTCCTTTTATTTACACCTAAATTGTTGGTGTGAAGTGTGTGTGTGTGTGTGTGTGTGTGTGTGTGTGTGGGCCTATCCAGGGGTGATATAACAAGAGCAGGGCCTTCCTATGTAATGCACGCGTTAACATGCTGATGTATGCATAACTTACTGTTCTCACTCCAGGTTACATCTAAGTGTCTACATGGCAAATTCTAAATTGACCACAAGGGCTTCTGGCAGTGAACTTGAAGCTCTAGTGGCCAGTTTTGGAAAACAGAGGAGAAAAGCAAAGGATATAAGTGATCCTAGAGACCTGGATTTTAACCCTTTCCCATATTTTCTCCTGATCACTCACTCTCCCTCCAGGTCTTAATTTTACACTAGTGTGAGGAGGCAGCCCATCCATCAGCGGGGGGCGGGGATGTTAGAGGGAGTTGGCACCAAGTCGTGCGTTGTAGCTTTTCTCTGCATTGCACACACACCAGCGTGATTACGCAGTGCAACATGATGCTGAAGTGGATCAAAGTGTCAAATTAAGTCCTGAGGGGCCTGACACCATGCTGAGCTAGATCTGGTGGCAACGCAGGTAGTGGGAGCCCCAAATGTACTCATTACATATATGTATTATGTGGCACAGCACGGCGCCAGCAGTGATCAGTGTGTCAGTCATGTTGAAAAGATCATGAATTAGTGGTTGCATCAATGCAGGTATGTGCACATCCACAGCAAGTACATTAATTGAGGCTGCCCTTGATGTATTCAAATTGAGTGCATGCTTGCAGCGGTAATAGTGCACATGCAAAGTCACTTACTGTTTGACAATCCTCACTATAATCTGATGAGCCAGTCAGGGTTTTCATACAATTCGGCAGAGAATTAGGCAGGCATCCTGTCCAGGATTACTGGAACACTGGTGTTCTCCAATGCGCCGCAGTTTGTTTCTATGCTGGTTGATAGTTCACATTGCTAGAGTTTACATTATCGTCATGTTTATTATTATTTCCCTAGGTCCTAAACAGTTTTGCAAATATCCTGCAGCTGGAGCCTCCGTTCAGCGCTCTGCACCCAGCCCCGTGATGCCAAACAACCGCGTTCCGGCTTGATTACGTCATCAAGCCGGGACCCGGATAATCATCACAGGGCTGAGTGCAGAGCAGTAAACGGAGGCTCTGGGTGGAGGATATCCACAGGAATAAAGCAAGAAGAGAGAGGCTGCTTGCAGGAGGGGGGGGGGGTGATTTAAGCGATCTGGCCACAGAGGGGGAGA
The DNA here is from genome assembly GCF_040937935.1 of Hyperolius riggenbachi. Classification (NCBI taxonomy): domain Eukaryota; kingdom Metazoa; phylum Chordata; class Amphibia; order Anura; family Hyperoliidae; genus Hyperolius; species Hyperolius riggenbachi. Next base: position 346,006,532 of record NC_090648.1, on the reverse strand, counting down.
GATGAAGGATCACTGCTGTTGACTACAGCGGTGATCATTCATCCGTGGGGGGTCTCTAAATGTTCCTTTTCACTAATTAGCAATGCAGCTGAAAGTACCAGGGAGTGTGCTCATGAGTGAGCTCGATCGTGCACAACTATGCTGCAAGGTAAAATTGTATATCTATGTCCTCGTGGCTTTGATGTCACAGAGGACGTAGATATACTGTATGGGGGGGAAAAGTGCTTAAATAAAAGGTCATTTTTTTTGGTGGATGCCAGTTGTTTTCCTTGTAGGTAGGCCAACAACTTCCATCCAATTTGCAAATATTATTAATAATTTTAGTTACATTGGGAGCCTTCTAACTACCCTACAGTACAATCTACCTCTGTTGGGAGGTCAGATGTTTTCATTAGTATCTATTTATTCCAGCGTGATCAGTGCTAGAGGGAGCCATTTCTCTCACACACATTAACATGGGTGTTTTGGGGGAAACTCTTTTTCATTTATTGATTCCACTACAGGTCAAAATACTACACTGTATTGGGCTCCTGGTGCTCCTTATTCCTGGAAGGTTACTGGAATCTTTCACTGCTATCTCACATGGGTTCACATGAAGTAACACAATGATTTATTTAACGTAACACTGATATGCAAGTATACTTGGCTTTTAGTGTGTAAAACAATCATTTTGTTTGAAGTGTACTTTCAGTTGTCTTGCCCAGAGCAACATGTGCTTTAAATAGCAGCTGGTGTGGCCAAAACAGTTTCATATATATCTGAGTTATTATAGTTTTGAGTTTTATAGTTTTGTTCTGTTGCAACAGTAAGAGAGATAGTGAAAGCTGTTTTTATAAGACCAGCTAGCTTGTGTTTGTACCTGAGCTTCAGCTGCATGTAAAATAAAATATAAACACTTTCTTGCAAACTGATTGGGTATTAAAAATTAAAATATTTTCACTGATTTATAAAGTTTAGTGTAAAAAACACACACTGTAATTGATATGTTATTTTGATAACTGTTCTTACAATATTTTGTGTGTTGTTGATTTTACTTTTTTTTACTGATAGCCATGAAGATAATTCCAGCATTGAGTAGAATGATGGCTCTGTAAAAATAAACAAAATATATAAATAACCAATAGAGGAACAAGTTCAGTTCTGCCCATGATGGAATGTATTATTTAAGATTTGCATATCTCTATATGAAAACTATCAAAGGCTTGAGGTGTGCAATCTGATATGCATGAACCTTGATCTGCTCTGGCTTTTATTATTATTATTATTATTTATTGTATTTATATAGCGCCAACATATTACGCAGCGCTGCACAATAGGTAAAAGGGTTAACATACAAGGTAGGACATACAGGAAACTCACAACAAAACAAGATCATGCAAATGATTTGATAATACAGTGTCATAGGTCAAAATAGAGACTGTTCTAGTCCACAAGAGGGGTGATTGTCAGTAAGATTGCATAATCAAGCTGGAAACACTAAGGGAGATGGCCCTGCCAGAGGCTTACAATCTAAAGGGTGGGGGTGGAGACAATAGGTGTATCTGTTGAGAGGGTGTCTAACAGAACATATTATGGTGCTGGTTTAGGGGGTATGTGAGCATGAAAGGGTGAGTCTTGAGAGCTTGTGTGAAAGTATTAAAGGTGGGGGCGAGTTTGGTGGCTGGAGGGAGCGAGTTCCAGAGAGCAGCCTATTGCGGGTGGACCTGGCATTCCAGAGGCCACAGGAAACACGGAGCGAATGCCTAGGGGTAGGATGGATAGAAATAAGGTTATACCGAGGGGGTGTGTGGGTAGAGTTTGGGGGGGAGGGAAGGGAGGTGCATAGGGGTTGAGGGCCAAAAGGGAGTCTAAAGACAGAAGGGGAGAGGGTGCGGGGAAACAGAAGGGGGACAAGGTGTAGAAGGAGATGGAGGTAGAGCATGTGGTGATGGGGGAGAGCGAGATGGGGAGGGAGATAGCTTGGAAATGGTGGAGGGGTAAGGGAGTGAATAGGAGGGAACATTTTGTACTGATGGGATAAGGTAGAATGGGGTGTGGAGACTGGAGAGTGGAAGCATAGACAGGGGGACAGCAGTTAGACCAAGATGAGATAAATGTCACCAATGATGTGGCTGAAGGGGGTTCAGCAAAGTTGCATCAGTAATCAATCTGGTAAGAAGCAGTCCACAGGAGATCATCAGTGAAGTTGGCAGAACATCAAGGATGGCCAAAAAAAAAAAAAATAAAAAAAAAATCCAGCTGTGTGTGATTGGTAGTTGGGGTGTCTGGTTGGTAATGACGTAGCTTGTCTGGAGGTCGGCGATGGATCAGCTGATAGGGAGTTCAGCAGTGGAGCAGTTAGCGAAGATCAGCAGTAGTGTGGTTGGTGAGGCACGGTGAAACCATCAGTAGTTTGGTAAGTGGGTGTGCAGTGCTTAAATTTAGCTTAGTATTATTACTGCAGAACAAAAAAATTTGACAGGTTTTCTAATGTCTTTTTAGTATTTTCCCCCTTTATACTGTATGTGCAATTTGGGGCTTATCAATAAAACAAAAGTCACCTTGGTGGTGTAGTGGATAGCACTCCTGCCTTGCAGCGCTGGGTCCACAGTTTGAATTTGGGTCTGGACTCTGACTGCATGGAGTTTGTATGTTGTTCCTATGGTTGCATGGGTTTACTCTGCAATTGAAAAATAACTATGGTAAGAATAAGATTGTGAACCCCTATTTGGGACAGTTAGTGACAAGATTATATACAGTGCAAAGTGCTAAGATAGATGGAAGCACTTTATAAATACAAAATAAATACAACAGTAATTAATGTACTACAATAAGCACATCAGAATGGGGGTTGGGCGGCTCATGTAGACCTCTGAATTGCCCCTTGTTCCCTAGACCGTATTGTAACCAAAATTAGCTGCTAACTTTTTATTTGTAGGCTATTTAACATTTTTGCAAACACCCACCCACTGGGAAACACTTAGTGACATGCACTGTTCAATGTACCCTGTAAAGCACCATGGAAGTTATCAGCATTATATATTGTAAATGAATATAGTAATAGTAAACATCAACATAGTTACTTCTCCCAGTTATTCAATATTGTCTCATTGCATTATCACCCAACGTTATGAATGCCATTGAGTGTTGGCTGCTATGGATGATGACTGCAGGTGCGCAAATCTCCCTGGAATCCTCCATGTACAGTATATAAATAAGCGCTTAAGTAAAAAAGCTCTTAAGATCTGTAACTTCGCATCCACTGAGCTAAGTACAAATAATACATTTGCAGTAAAAGCATGAATTATTATATATGTATGTACCTGATACTTTACTCCTTTTAGAAAGTGTCTAAAGTGTATGAATTTTCTTCTTTTTGAAGCTCAGTTACACCAAAACTGAGGAACCAATAAATCTACAGCAAGCTAAAATTCACTTTTTTTAAACCCACAGATTTAGCAGGTTTTAAATAGTTTATTTAAATTTAAATTAAATTTATTTAAATAAATGTATTTCTACTGATACTAAGCACACTTTTCAATTAGTGATAGGGCCCTATTCATATTCCTGTTCCCTGACACATACAGAATGTTTTTATTATTATGTATTTATATGGTGCCAACATATGTGCTATGATTTATAGATGTCACTAAAGCAATGCGCATGCAGCACATCACAATGTAGTGTCTTCCAGTAATGGCCATGTCCCGACACACGGAACCACGTGGCCAGTCATTTGTAACACGGATGTAATGCTCTGTGTCGAGAAACCCATGCCTCAATTCCTGTTGTCAGAATGGAAACTTATGCACCACAGTGGCTGTGTGCAGTTGTAAATGTACCTATCACCCGATCATCGCGCTGCTTTATAACGTATGTCACAACATGCACGGTGTGAACATACCCTAATGTATACACTGTACCATTTTCAAATATATGGTTTTTATTTGATCAAAATATCAGCTGATCATTGATTGGGCATGCCCATTTTTTGTACGAGTGATGTCAGCAGGAACATGGAGAGGGCTGCGGGCAGGAACAGAATGTGATTAAGGGATTTATAGCTTTTTATCAATACGTATTTCCTACTTAATGATGATAGACTACATAAATGATCAATATCAAGAAAATATTGACTATTTGTCTAATCTACCACTAATCTACACATGTATGTCTAGCTTAAAGCAGGCTATACACATATTGTGATTGATATAGCGATTGTTATTAACCACCTTAGCGGTAATGACGAACTCAGCTCGTCCATTACCACTGCAGTGGATATCTCCGGCCCCTGTGGGCCGATTTTGCAAATTTTTTTTCATATACGCAGCTAGCTAGCTATGTGTGGGGTCCGATCGCTGCCACTCCGCGGTGATTCGCCGCTGTGTATGGAAGCCCCCCCCCCTCTCCCAGACCCCTTGCACAGCCTGGCCAATCAGTGCCAGGCTGCGCTAAGGGGCTGGATCGGACACCCCCCGACGCCATGACGTCGATGACGTCATCCCGATCGTCGCCATGGCGACCAGGGAAGCTAAGCAGAAAATCCCATTTACAACAGGATTTTCTGCTTGCTGTAAAAGCCGGCGGCGATCGGACTAGATGGGCAGATGCGTCTTCTAGTGGTGAATCATGATTCACGAATAAAAAAAAATTGAAAAAAAACTGTTTGCACGCCACCCTGGCGATTTTAATTTAACCCCAGGGTGGTTAAGGGCTAATATTGATTGACTGATCCGCAATATTGTTTTTGAGTTGATCGAAAAATAATTGATCGTAATATCAATCTGAATTACATAATATCAATTTAAAATGAAAATATGAGTGATAATTGAATAGCATACAGCTTTAGTCTAATGTCCTTACTATATTAAAGCTGCAAAAAAACAAAGCCTGCAAACACTATGCAGATATTATTGTGGTTGAGAATTGATTCAGGAAATCTAGCACTGCTGGAGGAGTGTGCTAACCAGTATCCACTTTGCCTCAATTCTCTTTACTGAAGGTACAGCAGTATCTATATCTCTTTGTCCTTATCAAATATCAAATCTCTGATCATATCAAGACTCCTGTGCAGCATCAAGAAAACCCTGTTATTAGTGCTGTTCCTGCAGAATACACTTATACTAATGTTCTATATCCCACATGGAAAATGTTATTGGCATTTCAATATAAACAAGAATACTTAAGACACCTTCTTAATTGGTATGCGTGCGTGTTTGAAATTTGTATGTGCCCTTCCTTAAAATGAAATGGGTCAATGTATAAACTGTGAATTGTTTATATATTAATATATTGATTTGTAATTTGTGTGGATTCAAAATGTTGGAATCTGTCATTCAGGTAAATGCATTGTGGCATGGAAGGTGTGACAGGCCTGTGAAATAAAATTCCAAGATGATATGAAAAATGTTATTACGCAAGCACTTACTATGCACCTTGGCATTGCAGGAGTGCCACCTGAGTCTTAAGAAATGGAATCAGTGGACTATTGTGTTGTTTGGGTTTTTTTAAACGTTGTTAGAGTTACATATAGGCATAGGATGATGGTTACCCAATCTGGCCTCTTATGGTTGGATTGGAAAACTATATGATGTTTGTAAAAAGGGAACTCCCTGAGCCCCTGGCTTGTTTCTACTGCAGAAAAATATAATGTGGCAGATTGAATTATTTCAGCTAATCACTGTATTTTTACCCGAGACAGTGTGGTGCCAGACATTGCTGTTTGCTCTCCTCCCCTCCCTTCTGCAAAGTGAAATACACATAAGTGTCTGTCTCAAGTATGCTCACTATTGGCTCACTTACTGACTGCCATGCCTTTCAGGCCGGTGAATCATTCATACCTGTTAGTCTAACTACCCTTAAAAATGTGTGAGTGAGCGAAAGGCATGGAGAGTAAGTTCCTTTTTGGTTCAGGAACTAATATGTGATCGCCAAAAATAAACACAAGTAAGCTGAATATGTGTATTATTCCATAGCAAAATAGGCCGATATGGAGAGAATATACAAATATCATCATATCATGAATTAATTTACAAATAGATGCAACTGGCTTTAGTTTATGCTAGAAAGCTAATAGTGTGCTACTGGACATTTGGTAATAAGCCAATGCTTTGAGTGCAAAGAATTCCTATTTGCATTTTGCCAATTCAATCATCTAGATTGTAAGTTTGCAAGGGCAGGGACCTCCGCCTAGTGTTTTTTTTCTGCTGTCATTTATCATATGAACTTGTACCAGTAATGGTGATGTCTCAACCATACATCAACTATGTACCCGTGTTTCCCCGAAAATAAGACACTGTCTTATATGATTTTTTCCTTAAAAATATGTGCTAGGGCTTACTTTCGGGGAGGTCTTATATTTTGTGGTGCTAGCCAGATCCCCCTTCAGTATTTAGCTAGATCTCCCCTAGTATATAGCCAGAAACCCCTAGTGTATAACCCCCCTCCCACCCCTCCCCCCCAGTATATAGCCAAAATCCCCCTATTATGTAGCCAGCGTATATAGGCATATTCCCCCCCTCTCCCTGCCCCTGCCACAGACACTAATACTTCTCCATGCGAATGCACGGAATTTAACTGACATCCAGTACAATCGGGACAGTTGCGCTGCTGCTGCTGTCAATTTACCTCCTTTGTTGCTGACCCCCTCCTCCATAAAGTCGGATCCCCCTCCGTTTTCATTGTGCATAATTCATCAGATCAGCGGGTAAAGGCAGATAAACTTGTACAGTATCATCGCAGCCGTATACAGGAAGTGATCTCTGTTTACTTCCTGTATACGTCAGCGCTGTTTCTATACAACTTTAGATGCCTTTCCCCGCTGATCTGAGATCTGCATTATGCACAGCGCACGCCGGAGGGAGATCCAATTTGCTGGAGGAGGGGGGGCCAGCAGCAGGGAGGTAAATCGGCAGTACAGCGGCGGTGCGGGCAGGGGGGGGGGATTGGCTCGGCGGCATGGAGGATGGGGGTGTCTTATTTTCAGGGAATGTCTTATATTTCAAGCATGCTTGAAATATAAGGGATGTCTTATTTTCGGGGGATGTCTTAATTTAGGGGAAAGACGGTATGTACTTTTATTGCTGGATGTCCTGATTGTACAGAGTTTTGAACGTCCTATGTATCTATGCTCCCCACTATTTGTTTCGTACAATGTACAGCGCAATATTGTATATATTGTGTATATACAGCGCTATAAATGTTGGCAATATAGAAATAAAGAATAATTATAATAAAATGGCATGATCATTGCTATTTGGCATTACAGTCTTTTGGGTAATATGAAGGCGCGTCCCAGACAAGGTGCTGTATTTATGAAGACATAAGATTTGCATTCACACAGCATTCATCTTAAAGAAAACCTGTACTGAAAATAAAATTCAAAATAGGCATACACAAGTCATACTTACCTTCCATGTAGTCTACTCCTCAGTGTCTTTCTCCTATCCTGCGGCCTATTTGTTCACAATGATCAAGGGAATTTTCCGTCCTCCATTTTGAAAATAGCCATTACCCATAACAGCTTTCTGGTCAGCACACAGTTAAACTGTAACATCGCCCACTTGAGCCATAGGGAAACATGGGCATTGCCTGGTACATCAGTTTTCCTCTCAGCTATAACTGACAGCAACTGATATTTTACTGACAGCAACTGATATATTTCAGATCTGACAAAATATTGTCAGAACTGGAAGGGATTATTGTCAGAAGAAAATAGTGAGCTTCTGAGAGGAACTGATGACAAGGTAACTCTGTAATTTTCATTTGAAGTTACCTCATGTGTTTATTTTAAATATTTTTACTCAGTACAGGTTCTCTTTAAATACTCACTAGGTTCACACTGAAAGATTCTCTGTAAAGCATACTCACCAGAATTACTGTCCAACAAATTTCTCTCTTACACCAAACTTGCTCAAGCTCTGAAACTTTTCTTGTTTCTCTCTTCAGGGGTATTTCAAGAAACATGTAGCATATTCTATAAAGTGGAGAATACTATATTTTCTTAATAGATTTATTGGCTACAATTCAGCCGCCTTCTCCTCACATATGGTATCTTTCTTTTTATATCAAGTTACTGGCTACGGAAACCTTCTACAGCTACTTTGATCACTATACTCTCTGTCTGAGTGTCATATTGTCTGTTGAGCAATTGGAAATTGATTCTGCCTCTACAAGTTGTCAGGGGTTGCTACATGCTTTTACAGTTTATTGGGGGTTTAAATGACATTTGCAGGTCAATACTTGAGTCTGACCTCCCACACAGCATCACTGGTGCACGAAGGAAAAAGTGGTTAGCTGGGGTTCATTTTTCCCATCCAGTTAATTTTGTATTTCCCCAAGATAAGTTGCTATAGCTTCTCTTCTGTTAACCATAACGTAGTCACACAGTCACTGTAAAAAATACCATTGTTCCCCAACCCTGTCCTCAAGGCCCACCAACAGTGCATGTTTTATTGAAATCCAAAGAGGTAGTTGATCAGCTCTGCTGAGTCACTAATTACCCCACCTGTGAATATTTGCAATATCCTACAAAACATGTTTTGTTGGTTGGCTTTGAGGACAGGCCTGGGAAGCACTGCTCTATATTTAGAAATGTGGGGATCACCTTTTACATGTGACAGTTTTCTTTGGTGATTGTCAGGTAATGGTGAGGACTCTTAAATGTATAAAGGAGCTGATTGCCTTTTATAGACTGCGAAAAAAAGGTTCTCCATGCTGCAGGTGCATCACATTGTTAGTCACCAGCTTTGCCTACATGACTAGGCTGCAGTTCACTGAAGGGGCCCAGGAACTTGTCAATCAGTGGTGGGCAGCAGGCAACATGTTTACGGCCAGGTGAAAGGAGTCACAGATAACCACTTTTAGGTAATTGTAAGACAATCAAAGTGCTAATTACTTAAAAACTGGAGAACAAATGTGGTAAATGATGATCAACATCACCAATTTTTTAAATAAGCGTCTATGAATATATTCACATATTATGGATATATGTATCGTGAGTCTGTTAATAAATATTAACTGGCTGAAATTAATTTTGTAAAGTGCATTATGGAACAGAGATCATATATGATCCTGCAAATCTGTCCTGAGTTTATTAAAAATATCCCTTAAGCTATGCTATAACTCAAGAGAGGGTTGTAAATCTTTACCAGCTAATAACAGAATAGTTTTAATACATCCAAGGCAGATCTGCAAGATGATATATGGAGCCCAAAGATCAGGTGGTAGGTGTTATGCTGGGAATACACGGCTCGATAGATAATTTCTAACATGTCCGATCAACGGTCAATCGTTTTGCCACTCGATTTCTCATTGAAGTGAATTGAAAAAAGATAAGAAAAATGAGCGGAAGAATAGAGAGAATCGAGCAGGCAAAACGATCAGGTGCAGAATCGAGTGCCAGAATCGACCCGTGTATTCCCAGCATCATAAAGCTACAGCAAGGCGTATGCATTTTAAAAAAGGGGGTAAAGAAAGTACTGTTCAAGGTTTCATTTCTCTGAGTTGAATTTCAAATATCTTTCCTGTGCACTGCGTGTGATAATTCTATAAAGTGTACAATTCTTTACATATATTTGTCTTTGCTCGTTGTTGTTATCCATAAAAGTGAGCATATTTACAATGTTTGCGAGTATATGGAGCAGCTCATTATGGAAAGAAATGCAAATCTGTTATCCTCCATAGATGTCTTGTAGCTTTACTTTTTTCATGACTTTAGATTTAAGAGACAGTGGCCTCAATTCACTAAGCTTTATCAAACACTTTATCAAACGTTTGATAATTTACCTCATGAGTAAAATCTAATTTTGAATTCACTAAGATGTTATAGATTTATTGAACATTTGATTGATAAAACATTTGATAAATCTATAACACCTTGGTGAATTCAAATGTACATTTTACTCATGAGGTAAATTATCAAACGTTAGATAAAGTGTTCAATAAAGCTTAGTGAATTGAGGCCAATGGGTAGCATAGAGTAAAAGAAGGACTGCAAAGAGAACAGTCTCTAGAGACATATATTGCATATGTGGGATTCCAATAAGGCCTTCTAGAAAGAAGTATCAGTCCAGTAAAGCCCAGGATGCTTTTCAATCTGTCTGACTTTAGCTCTGTGTCTATGGATCCTATGCGATTCACTTTTTCTCCTACAACTTCTAGTTATGTTTAAATAACTTTTCAACACTCTGCAATTAAAAAAGTACCAAATAGTTGGCTAAAAAGTACTATCAAAATTATTCTCAATTAAAAAAGTACCAAAAAGTAGGCTAAAAAGTACTATCAAAATTATTCTCAATTAAAAAAGTACCAAAAAGTAGGCAAAAAAGTACTATCAAAATTATTCTGAGTATTTGCTTGTGGCACTTTATTGATAAGCTGTAAAAATTTGCCTAGGAGAAAACTTAGGAGAAAGAGGAAATTGGATCAGGCCCTCTATATTACAGCAATAATTCCAGAACCTCCTCAGGTTCCACAAAGTGCTTTCTTGGGACTATGCACATAGATAAATATAAATTCATCAAATATCAATTTTAAAGGGAGGAGTTTGTGATTAAACCATTACTATTATTGTGCATTTATACAGTACTGTCATCTTCAGCTTCACTTTAGTGTATATGGTATGGTCACTAACTTTACCTGAGTAGACCTTACAATCTAAGCAATATAGTACAATATATATAATTTAAATATTTAAACTTTACTCATAACATTACAAATAATTAAAACATATTTCTTTATAGAGGCAAAACATATTTTTACACAGCTTTTCATTTTTTATCATAAATGCAGCAAATGCATTAAGAATATATAGTTTATATATTAGAGACGAAAATATTGTCAAATGTTAGGTAGTTAGAAAATCATCCTATGCTACTGAAAAGGTAACTAAAATGCAATAAGTGTAGGTTTACAGTGAATGCATTGCACCAGCGTATTCGTACATAGGCACATTTCTTGCCTTTCTCGATGTAATGGCAATGGATTTGATGTGTGCTGAAAATGCATGCAGTAGTGCAATACAACAGATGCGTTGCTATGACATTCAGGGCCGGATTTGTGGGCAGGCCACAAAGGCTGAGGCCTAGGGCGGCAGCCTGGCTGGGGCACTGTTGCAGCTGACAGAGATCAGCTGTTTCAATCATCAGCCTGTGTGGCCGCACCAGCTTGTATCCCAGTGCCGCTCCTTCCCGCTCGCTAACCTGCCCGTACAATGTAAACTCGGATCCTCCTCCATTAGGTTGCTGTAGCTTGCAGGGCTGCTGCTCGGATTCAAACAAATAGAGGCAGATAAATAGCGGTGTTTCCTTCATCAGATCGATCAGAGAGTTCCCAGTGACGCGCCATGTACAGGAAGTGAGTGATGTCACTTCCTGTATTTGAATTACATGGCGCGTCTGGGAACTCTCTGATCGCTCTGATGAAGGAAACACCGCTATTATCTGCCACTATTTGTTTGAATCCGAGCAGCAGCCCTGCAAGCTACAGCAACCTTATGGAGGAGGATCCGTGTTTACATTGTACGGGCAGGTTAGCGAGCGGGAAGGAGCGGCACTGGGATACAAGCCGGTGTGGCCACACAGGCTGATGATTGAAACAGCTGATCTGTGGGGAGTCACTGCTTAGCTCTCAGTCGGAGGGCAGCGGTAACATGTACAAAAATCCATGGTGCAGGCATTGTAGAAGCTACTGGGGCAGCTCTGTTACAAACTTACATAGCATGAGGCAGCCAAACCTGATCTGTCCACAGCCGTACACCGGCTTTGCATCAGAGTAGCAGGCAGCTGCGAACAGATTGAGTCTGGCTACCCGGGCCATGCCATGTAACAGAGCTGCTTGTGTTTGTTTATTAGTGTGAGGTGTGGAGGAGAGTACAGTAGGGTTGGAATAAATCATAGCAGGTCGGGCAGCGGGTGCATTGACGGGGCATTTGCAGAAGGCTAAAAGCATGGGCAGCTTGAATGGCCGGGTTGGACTCGCTGGCACAAGAGCCCTGCAGGCAGAGGCAGCTAACACACAGCCTGCAGCTCAGCCGACAGCGTGGCCTGTCTCAGAGAACTACCTGCTGTGCAGAGACCAGGATCACACGGCAGCTGTTAGTTCCTTCTCCCCTCCGAGGACTCCAGACAGCAAAGCAGGGGGGAAGGAGAAAGTGCTCATCCGAATGGGACACCTCAGCTAACATGTGGAGATGCAGTGCAGCCTTCACTGGCTACAACAGGAAGCTGGAGAATCCGATGTCCCTGTGACCCTGGCCTGCATGCATGTGAGTACATGCTCCTGAGTCCTGACATCCCCTCTCCCACAGCATTACATGTCCCATTTGTCCACTTCCTCTCTCTAGAGGTACCACTGCCCCCAGCAAGCCCTTCTCCCTTCAATAGAGGTACCACATATCCCAGCAAGTCCCCCCCCCCCCTTTATACATGTACTACTGGTGCCAACATGCCCCTCTCCCTCCATAGAAGCACCACAGATCCCAGCATGTTTCCCCACTTCCATAGACACACCACAGATCCCAGCATGCCCCTCCTGCTCCAAATAGTATTGTTTTCCCTCAGGGCCCCAGAGCCAGCTGGCCTACCACCTGGTCGCCTCCAAAGTAAATAGTGGGCCCCTTCTGAGTTTTCACAGCGGTGCACACAGACATCTGTCCGGCTGGTGTGCTATTCTGCATGCTTTGTGACCACTTGAATATGTACATTCTGTCAGGTCACGAGGATGAAGCACACAGAGGAGCAAGCCAGGTGAGTGCGTTCCACAAAAAATGTCCTGCAGTGGCCCCGGGGGACCACTATTCACACTAGAGGAGGCCTGGGGGCCCAGCAGCCATCTCTGAGGCCCTGGGAGACAACCCAATACTATGTGGGAAGTGTCGGGCCTCTATGGAAGAGGTGCATGCTGGGAGCTGTGGTGCCTCTATGGAGGGAAGGAGCATGCTGGGAGCTGTGGTGCCTCTATGGAGGGAAGGAGCATGCTGGGAACTGTGGTACTTCTATAAGGGAGGTAGGTCTTGCTGGGAGCTGTGGTACCTCTATGGAATGGGAGGATAGTCCAGGGGGTTACTGTATCTTCCTATACCTCACCTTTCCAGTGCTGGGTTCCTTTCTGGTTGAATTGGTTTTTCAGTAAGCGAGCGTGGGTGAGTGTACCTGTACTGGGCATGTGCAGGTAAGGTCTGCACATGCCCAGTAAAATGAAGTGCATGTGCACAGGGTAAAAAACAAAACCTTGCACAGGTGCCTTAGTTCTACTGGGCATGCGCAGACCATACTTGTGCATGCCCAGTGCGGTCACTCTCACCCACGCCTGTGCTTGCACAATGAAGAAACCTATTTGAGCAGAGAGGCCCAGTGCTAGAACGGTGGGATGTAAGAAGTAGTATATTCAGGCTCTGTGTTTGAGGGGGGGGGGGGGGGTAGGGTGGTTGGGGTGTATTGGTATGTGTATGAGGCAAGGGGGGGGCGGCTGGTGACAGATGGCCTAGGGCGGTAACAAGTCTAAATCCGGCCCTGATGACATTATATTGACATCACATTCGGGAAGGCCACTGATGCACTAATGCAGTGCATTCACTATAAACCTGCCTGCATCCACAAAACAGCTTTTTACATAGTAAGCTTTGCATGCATTGCATGAGCTGCTTTATTGTTCTTTCTTATTGCTTATACCTTTATTGTAAAAAAAAAAAAAAAAAAAAGAATATGACCACTATGCGCATTTCAGTTAGCCCTAATTGTGTGACCTTGTAGCAGGACGTGGTGATAAGATGTGATTTCTAACATAACCTGTTTTGTTTTTTGTGCTTGTTTTTATTTATTTTTGTTTAATAGCAATCATATTATGGGGTAATGTACTGTGCAGTAAATAATTTGGGTGTTGAAAATGACAAAAAACATCATATGTTTCAAAACAGAGAAACAAGATAATAATCAGTTTTTAGTAAAATATCACAAGGTATTTTTCCACTACAGGCATACATACTAATCTGTTTCCTGTCATTATTTGTAGGCTGTCTGCTGTCATTATTGATAGTGGCTGGACAGTGTAATGGTTAAGGGCTCTGCCAGCACCTATTCAGTAGGAGACCTTGGGCAAGTCTCCCTAACACTACTACTGCCTATAGAGCGCGCCCTAGTGGCTGCAGCTCTGGCGCTTTGATTCCGCCAGGAGAAAAGCACGATATAAATGTTCTGTGTCTGTCTGATAAGCTGAGACGTTTGGAAAATGTCTTTCTTTCCTTTAATTAAATGTAAAATTTAGACTACACCTGTCCTCTAGGTGTCTGTTGCTCCTATCATGAACAATCCTTGTACAGATAGGATTTTAAGTATATATCCCCTAAGAGGAACATGAGGACCATTTATGACCACCATCTCTGAGGACTCGTTCACACCTAGGACATTTTTGCACTTTTTTCAAGCACCCGCGATTTTGAAAATTGCCCTAAAAAGCTTGTGCAATGACTCCCTATGAGAGTGTTCACATCTGAGCGGTTTGTTTCCAATCCGCTCAGCAAAGCGCTGCCTGTACCATTTTCTGAGAGTTTTTGCTCAATGAAAGGTATAGGGAAATTGCAAAGCGATTGAAAAAGCGCATTGTATAGCAATTTCCCCAGCGCTTTTAAGAATAAATACATTGTATTTATTTTTTGCCAGATCAAAGAGTTCATTTGCGGACTTACGTCAGGAAGTGAAAAAACAAATCGCTCTGCAAACGCGCTTTGAAAAGCGCTTTATACAAAAGTACTCTAGAGTACAAAAGTAATGTTTTACTTTGCACTATTGTATGTCATCATTAGTTTTTAGACTGGTACACACTTCATCAATGGCAAAATTAAATACTCCGCTTTTATTGTTTTTAATTATATATTATTTCTGATTGTGAAGATGTTTTATTTGTCTTGTCCTACCTTAAACCCTAGTCCAGTACAGTATTATATTACTTTTACAAAATTAATAAATATTTTATACTTAAAGAATCAGTTAAATGAATGTGTATGCTCATCTCCACCCCTGTGCATAAGCAGTGTTTGTTTTGCTTCAATTGTACTTCGTAATGCACTTAACAAAATAAAAAAATAGTTTCCAGTCAAGCATGCTTATTTAAGATTCTATGTTAACATCAGTGATGATTAAAAAAATGGCTAAAACACTAATTAGAATTTAGGCAGAGCAACTTGCAACTTCTAGCAGCTAATCCAGTTATGCAGCAGCTGTGTTAACTTTTTTTTAAGATTTGACAGCTCCAGCTTCCTCTTGTCCTTGCTCTTCACTACTAACTGTTAATTTAGCTTATTTATTCTATATAAGAAGTTAAACCATGTAATAATAGTATTTTCTAATAATATACAATTTAAAAAATATATATCTTGGCTATTTAAAAAAGAAAGCGCTTCACAAAATAGTAAGAAAAATTGTATGAAATTCTGATTATATTTATTAATTTGTATCAAGGAGGTGTAAGAAGATTATTTTTCTTTTACAATGATAGTATTGATTTTTATTGGCAGATAATGGGCTGTAGTCCTTCCCAGAGTCACCTTAGACCATAGTGAAGTTTTGCTCAGTGTTTAGAGTATTTGCAGTATTGTGATTTCAGTTACATGCTCAACTTTAATCCACATTTTTTAAATAAATCATGTACAGGCCGTTTTTACCAAATTACTTATGATCGCTATCTCTAAAAGATGTGTCAGTGCCTTCGTAAATCATGTTCTTTAATGCAGGCTAGAAGGGCCAGAGAAGTTTCACAAAAGTGTATGCTTGTTCCAAGTAGTTTTAGAAAGGATCTTAGCTGAGAATCAGTATTACGTACAGTTCTTAGATAGAATTTCCTTATTACTGGGTGTAATCTATGCATTATTTTCATGACACGTGTGCTTCAATGTGTTTGGTCACCATACAGTGAAACACAGGCTTGTCAAGTTAACATATACCTATAACTAAATTAGCATCTAGTTTAGGGACAATATCTGAGGTAGCATGTTAAACTGGTTCTTAAAAATGACATGCATATAATGATTTGTACATTGTAAAGTACACATAATGGAGAAATTCTTGTAATTATTATGATACAACAAGACAGTAACAAACCTAATGTTTAATAGTTGATGTTAAGGAAGAGCACAATTTTACTAGTTTGCTGCATCCTACGTAAGCACCTTGGTCCTTGGACTGTAATAATTGTGTATTTATATGGCTCCATCTTCTGTGGCGCCGACTTTTTCATTGGCCATGTAAGTATATGAGTGTAAAAGTAGGATTTACTAACACAATGATAGGTTAATAAATATCTATAAACAAAACCAAGCTTGAAAAATAGGCTTGGCAAGATTTTTATTTTAATTTGAAGGTGTGGATATGCAACTGCATATTTAAATCCCAAATTATTAACCAGTTGGCAGATCTTTATATGATCCAATTTGACACAAGTGACATTTGATGCTTCTTTTTTAAACTCTATTTACTACAAAAAATATTGATTTATAACCTCATATTAATTTTACAGCTATGACTGTGACTTTCTAAAGTGATTACATTGTTAAAAAGACTTATAATGTATTTTTCAAACTGATTACTATCTTGCACAACTGTTCTTTATTTTTTATATGTTTTTAATAATTTTAAAATTATAATAAATATTTTATTTAACAATTTTATGATGTATAGAAACATTTTATTTTAAATTAATAGTAAACAAATGTGCAATTTCTTTTGAAAAAGTATTCATTTTACATAAAATATTCAGAAAATGATTGGTAACTTCTTCTTGTAAAGTGTGAAAACGAAAAACTCCCACACATGTATCATATGCCTTGTCTCAGCAAATAAATGTCAAAATGCAACTTTGCACTTAATTATTACACACAAAGGCATACATATTCATATAGGATCCTAAATTAGCTTAGAAGCCTTTACTAGTAGGTTCTTTTCTTAGCTGATATAGGCTTCAAATTAAATTGTAGCAGAATGCTTCATGAGAATGCATGTACTCAGATGTGGAAAAATGCCCATGCATACAATTATTTGTGTAGTAAAACTTCTGATGTCTGTGTCATCTTCAATCAGTCATTTTTTCTTTCATTTCAAATGCTTTATTTGGCTATTGACTAACCAAAAAATATAATAATTTCAAAGTGCCTATTTTTGTAAACAAATTTCAGTTAGCTCACATTTATCACGGCAAGTTGAAGATTAGGATTTTATAAATGAGAAGAATGAACCATGCACAGAAATAAATGATAAAAAAAAAACAACAGAAAGCATGTCTTTTTTTTTATAGCAATGAAGTGTAAATGTGCCTGTGCATTGCTGTGTGCACAACTGCGAGCAAAGTGAAGACATACAGTGCAGTCAAACACCTGTGTGAAGTTATGCATCACTCTTGAACTCTCTCTAGGGTTTTATAAATTCAGTTCATAAATGTTACAGAACCATACAGCAGGGCTGACGGTAAGGATGTCTTATTATTGCAGTGTATGTCCAAGGTAAAATACAGTAAGCAATCAAGATGAAAAGTCTGTTTCAGCACTTACAATGATTTTGGGTTGGTACAATTATGAGGTCAGTTTACTCCTTGTAGCTGGGAGGTAAGCTTTGAAGACCAATCGCAGCACACCTGGGAGCTATTTAAATACTTTGCTGGCTAGTTCTAAATTGATTGTCATTTTGCCAAGTGAACAGTTACTTGGTTTGACAAATGATGAGTGAGTTAACTGTTATACTTGCACAGACGAAAGGACACCTTATTGAGTAATTTCTTACATTTAAATAGTTTTGAGCAATAGATCCTTACCTATATCTGTCTGTAATAGTATTTTGGTATTTCAGGTTTTATGACAAAAGGGGGCTGATTTCCCATAGGGGTCTGTGTTCATTGCAAGCAAAAATTGTTTTCTGAAGGTTATTTCTTCAAAAAATTGTTTTGATGAGCTACATGAACTAATTAATTTCATACACTGGAAAAACAACACAAAATAATAAGTTTCTCAATAAAAAATACATGTCAATACATGTAGGCAGCAGTGGAATACAATCCAAATTAAAGCAGAATAACAATGTATATAATAAATAATAATAACATTATGGTGAGAGTTTTTTTAAATTTTGAGGTAAAATTATATTTATTTTGACAGTTTGTACATGTTAATACTAAAGCTTTTTTTTCACAGATACAATACTTTTTTTTTTTAAATGTATACATATGTGAATGTCATTTTCTCAAATAATAGAAAGAAAAGAACCAGTACTGAGCAACTTATATCGCGTCATCAACATACGGTAATATTCATTTGTGAATGAGGATGTATTTTTCTCTTCCATGATCAAGTTGTGGGCAAATGGAATAGAAAACTAATCATTAGAGGTCTATTCCTCAGCAGTGCAGAGCTTACATACATGTAACTTGCATCTTTTGTGGGGATTTGGGAATTTAAAGTTCCAGCAATACAGAGTATACATACAGTTTTCATGATACTGCAAAGTAAGTTAATATATGTACAACATAGAAATTTAGCACACCCAATAAGGGGTACAAAGCAGAAATGAAAAGGCACTTGAGTACTGTGATACAGTCGGCGAGAGTGTCCATAAACGCTTATGGTCTATACCAGTGATCTGCAAACTTGGCTCTCCATCTGTTAAGGAACTACAAGTCCCACAATGCATTGCAGGAGTCTGACAGCCACAGTCATGGTTCATAAAGGCAAATGCATTGTGGGACTTGTAGTTCATTAACAGCAGGAGAGCCAAGTTTGCAGATCACTGGTCTATACTAAGTAGACCATGCATATAAGGTGAGCCAGGCAAGTAACACAGTAGAGAAATCCTGCACTTTAAATGACTTAATCCATCCCAAATACAGTGCTCATCTCAAAACTATTGTTCCTCTTTTGTAGTTCCTATATAAATATAAAATATACTTCTGTGCAGATAGCTGAATAACGTTTATGTAAAGTGATTGTTCCTAAAACGTCACCTAGATTATCAGTAACAAAAATTCTGCATGATAGTAATAGAGCATGTATACCAAGCTTAACTCATGTGAAAGCAAATAAATAAGAGTCAGATTGTGTATTATTAAATACACGTCTTTAAAGCCAGATAACACAGAGATTTGGTTAGGTATGAAACACATTCTTTCCTTTTAACCCACGGATCACTGTGACATCAGTCAGTGATGAGTTGTAGCATGAGTGGTTGAAAAATAATTCCAATTTGCTAAAAATTTTCGTAGCATATATAATCACTTTACGAATTCCTTTACAAGTAAATGCCACAAAATATTATATTTTATCGTTAGAAGAATCACCTGTATCCAGCTCATGGGTGTCACCTGATATAAATGTTGTGCCCCCCAAACCTTGGGGCCGGTTCAACTGGTGTTAATGATAGTCATGAGGTTCGTGCTATTTACACGTCGGTATCGGTTTCCCATTGTTTGTGCAAATGCCGCATTGGATCTCAGTCGTCTCCTTTAGTCAGGATCAGGTATGCTTGGTGCTTCCATGTTCCCACACGGAGGTCAAAATCCAATACCGCGATCATTGTCTTTGTGGGTAATGGTTGTGTAAATGAAGAAATATACAGGAGGTTTACAAGAGACCTGGAAGAATCATCATTAGTAAGCCATTGCACATTGATGTGAGAAATATTTGGATGTTTTTTTTCTCACTGCTCAGTAATTTAGCTTCTAGTATTTAAAGATACTCTGGAAACACTACAGGCATACAAAGGTTTGGAGATAGAAGGGGGTGTATTGCTGGCTACAGCTGAGGTATCAGCTTGTTTCTACAAATATCCTGTATGGGGAGGGGACTGCCAGTTGTTCATTTTCTTCTTGAACTTTGTGATTTTGCTACCCAAAAGAGATTTTTTTGTTAGATTTTTAAACTTAAATCAGTACTATTGCAAAAATAGTGCAATTTCACCACTTCACCTCAAAGGGGTATTTACCCTAACGGACAAGAGTGATTTTCACAGTTCAGTGCTCATCCCTTTCTTTTGCCAATAGCTTAATCACTAATAATCACAATGAAATGATCTATATCTTGTTTTTTTCACCACCAATTAGGCTTTTTGGGGTTGATATTTGTTTTCAGTAATTACTTTATTTTCTATGCATTTTAAAGGGAAAAACGAGGGAAAAAAATGAAAAAATCCTCTATTTCTCCAATTTCATCCCCTATAGTTTTAATATAAACACTGCTACTGTACATAAAACCCACACATTTTATCTGCCTATTTGTCCTAGTTATTACAAGATTTGAATTATGTCTCTAGTACAAAGTATGGTGACAATATATTATTTGGAAATAAAGGTGTATTTTTTCTATGTTGTGTTTTTTGTTTTACTGATGCACGGGAGCATGCACGTGCGTAAGCGTGCACGCCCGTATGTGCACCTGCACGGCAGCAGCAGTGCTGCTTAACTTATAAATACATCCTGGAGCCGTTAAGAGGTTCCAGCTGTATGTTTTAATACGCCTGCTTGTCTTTTAGAGGTTAAAATACATGTGTATACATACTTAAAAGAAGTACACTTCTACCAGAGTAAAATGAGATTTACATTACTTTACTCCAATGTTGCTTTCGCTTACAGTAAGCAGTAACAATCTGTCAGGTTTTCAATTAGTCCATCTCTTCATGGGGTATTCTCAGCTCCTCCATCTTTCCCAGCAAGACACACAGCTGCAACAGTTTGAAATGCACTTAGCACTGTCGTTCAGTACCAGCTGCCATTATAAATGTGGCGGGCAAACAAGGACACAGGGGGGGCCAACTAGGGCATGGAGGAGGACACAAGCGGGACATAGTACACTAGGGGGACACAGGAGCACACATGAGGGACACATGGGGGACACAGGAGGAATCATGGAGGACACATGGGGATACAAGAGGTACAAAGGGGACACTATAATTGGGAGGAGAACATCACCCCAGATGCCCCTGGACCATGGATGCACGAGGTTTAGTTTGTATTTGTTTAACCTGGTTTTTGTCTTGTAAACATAGGGTCATATTATAGTCCAGAGAAATGTGGTAGGTGTTGCATACATTACAGATGTTATTCCGAAAAATATGGTAGGTGTTGCATACATGACAGATTTTAAGCAAATTACATAGCAGGTTATGTAATTTGTGTAAATCCTGGTAAACATGTGCTACCTATACATATTAAGTTTAATGGGGTTTAGTGAACATACCTCATACCTATACAGCAGCCACATATGTTCATTACATACACAGCTGACATCTTCTGCAGCACTTTACAGAGTACACTGTCATGTGTGGTATTGCAGGGCCCTATAGGGAGCCAAATGCAGGGCTGCATGGAAGCAGGATGCCAGGACCAGGTGGTGGTCCTGCCGTCCTGCTTCCATGCAGCCCTGCATTTCTTTTTCTATGGGGTGGTCTTACCTGGCTTGATATGTGTCCAGATGAGGATTACTTCTTTATTTACCCAGTGCAGATTTTCATTGTGTGTATAAAGGCCTGAAGAAGGGTCTTTGACTCGAAACAAATCGATGTTGTTGCCTTTTCTATTATAAATCATTTTCTACTATAAATTATAGATATGCACTATACCACGTGATGTGTTTTATCTGTGGATATTTCCATGGATTCGTCTATGGATATTCCTATAGAGTAAAGAGTCGGTTTATATTTTTCTGCACTTATCTGAGACAGTAAAAGAAAAAGTTAATCGGTATTTTTTTGGTTTCCTGTTTTTTCTTGATATCTATCCCTGGTTATGCAATACTGATTATAGTGGTGTATGTGGTCCACCAACAGGGATTTTCCCTGAATTCTAGATCTCCTAAATACAGTATTACTACACTGGCATGTCACAAGGAGAAGTTCACAATCTGATCTGTACCAAAGTCATAGTCTAATGTGCCTAACAGCCTAAGACCAATTTTTGGAGAAAACCAGTTAGCTTGGCATGTGTGTGTGTAAACCTGGTGACAGAAGTAACATGCAGGCAGCCACCACAGGCCATTGAAATCAGGAATGTATTACTGTCTGGAGGCTTGTGTGTTGTCATAAGATCATGTGAATCAAGGCAGCTTTACCTTTCTGGATTAGCAAACATTCACCATACGCACAAAGCTGGCTTATGAAAGTCTTACACAGTAAAAGTTACCTGGCTAATTAGTCTTTGAAAACACATATAAAATAATTTAATATTAATGTATTGTATTATGTATTTATCTTTATAATATTCAGTACAAAAAATATTTTCAATCTGGCAAATATTTAATATTACCCATGGACATTTTACTTTTACCATAAGCTGCCAGCAGGTGGTGTGCACACAATTTTGATTGAATTTTGTTAACTCACATGATTGCTTGCGCAGAGATAATATTACCTAGTACTGAAAGACCGAAAGTTATTCAAGGTAGCAAAGTTGACAAACTATTCACACTTTGTTGCAAAAGAGGATACCTAAAGTAGATTGTTTTTGTTGTTTTGAACAGAGAATGTGAACATATGAAATATACATGTGCATTATTTCATAGTAACCAATATAGAAAAAATGTTCATGTTATAAATACAATTACAATTAAGAAGCTAAATAAAGATAGTTATACTTTATTACTATGCAGTTATGTAGATCTGACATATTCTGAAGTGCTTAACAGAATACATAGTCACGTCACTAACTATCCCTCAGATATTCACCATCTAATCTGTACCACTGTCTAGTCATAGTCTAATAAGTGTTACAATTACTGAAAATGTAAGCCCACTTAACATAGGCTACACAGAGCTGTAGCAATAGGATATACAGAGACAACCACCACCAGCTTTACTGAGCTCTGGGATCTGTTTATTACATTTTATTGGAAATTATTTACAACTTTGTAACATGGCTATCCGTACTTGTCTACCTTGTCTCACCTGTCTTTATCTTTTGATGGGGACCTAACATTTGAGTTGTCTACTCTAAGGGATAATTGGGTTTATTCTGCTCAGTTAGGCTGTGGTAAATGTTATATAACTATATATATAAAACACCATTAGTTACCGCAGCCCACTGGATGCCTGATTCACTAGTGAGCTGATGCTCAGCATCGCTAGTTATCTGGTTACTAATATACCTGTGATTTTAGGAACTGGGGACATGCCTTGCAAGATGGCCGGGCAATCCTCCTCTTCTCACAAAGCATTGTGACCATTGCTAGTGGGCACATGAGCTGTTTGGATGCCCCTGGCCCAGCAGCATAGCTGGTAAAAAACAGTGACTGCTATAGCCCACTAGAGCGCTTTTAGCCGCACTTTTGAAATGGAGATTCTAAAATGCGATAGGACAACCGAAGTTAATGGAGCGGAGTCCACAGAGCGATTGTGATTTGCTGAAATCACAAATGCAGAACCTGAAGCTTGTTTGAAGCCATTCAATTGAGGAAAGTGATGGTCCTAAATCGCTTTATTCTAGATCGCTCTGGAATTGCAGCATTTTGAGAGTGATTTTGAAAAAGCAAGTGGGCGTCCAGCCTTAAGGTTTATTTTGCTGTTTAATCACACTGATAGCAGAGAGCACCGGATAAGCACCTGCACCCTTTACTGATGGGTATAGGGTTCTTCTACTAGACCATTTGCCCATTTACCTTAAAGTGGACCTGAACTCTTGAACAGGACAGAAGAAATGCATAGAGCAATCTGTGTCTAATCACAAGTTGTAATTTGATCTCTTAGCTGTCAGCTGGCTGCCTTAGCAAAGCAGTTAATTTGTAAACACAGGGTGTTAACCCTATGTCTTTCCTCATGAAAGCAGGAATTAGACACTCTGCATATATATTGCAGAATTTATATTAGCTGAAAGTGTAACTTAAAGTGTTTTTAATGGAATAAAAATGTTAATGTAAAAGTGGGTATCCGGAATAATTTACCTCATTCTACAATGTATCACTATGGTGCCTTTAAGAGATACTGCCTCCAGCATTTGTTCTCTTTGAGTTTCTCCACGCAATTGATTTATTGTGAACAGAAAAAAATAAACAAATTCAAACTGATCAAATGTTTATTTTGCATAGCGATAGTACATCATGACTGTGTATTATCAATGAATGCCTGCTTCAAGCAGGTTTTAAAGTTAGGCCTTAAGTCACAGAAGAGAAACATTTTAATTTATGTGCATAATTATAGCTGCTTAATGTTAGCGTCTCATGAGATAAAGTTAAAGTGAACCCAATTTGGGAGTGATATGGAGGCTGCCATATTTATTTTTCTGTCAATACCAGTTCCCTTGCAGTCCTGGTTATCTTCTGGCTGCGGTAGTGTCTGAGTCACAACCCTAAAACAAGTATATGGCTAATCCAGTCAGACGTGAGTCAGAGCAACTGATCTGCATGCTTGTTCAGGGTATATAGCGAAAAGTATTAGAGACACAGGATGAGCAGGACTGCCAGGCAATTTGTGACTAAGAAAGTATAGTGCTGGACCTGCAAAAAGCATGTAGTGAGTCACCTCACAGTATCAGATTTGCATACTTCTCTTAGGTCACCATTCAGAAAACATTAAGCCTCGTACAGCATAATGACAGCCTCTGCTGAGAATCTAGCACATGTACAGTGAGATCTGAAGCCACCTGACTTCTCAGCCAGCCTGGTGGATCAATTATCGAGCACCAGCTGAGAGCATTGTTCGCCCCAGACAGTGTGCCCACCACATGACATTACTCCCACTCCACTCTGTCAGCCCTCCTCCACCCTGACCAGCAACAGAACCTGTTGCTAGGCTGCAGGCTAGCGACACGTCTGTACAGTCATTAGAAGATCCAAAAGGCCCGCACACTCACTTGTAGACCAAGTCAGCTTTTATTCAATGAACGTGACACAACTCCATTCTGTAGACCAACGATTGGAATGGAGTTGTGTCACGTTCATTGTATAAAAGCAGACTTGGTCTACAAGTAAGTGTGCGGACCTTCTGGATTTTCTACTGACTGTATTTATGGTCCTGCACCTCCACAGTGGTGTGCGATTTTTCCTCTGACATCTGTACAGTGTTGGCCCTGCAATATCGACTCTCTATCTCTGCCAAAACAAATGATCAGTTCAATAACTAGGATAACAGCACTCTCCAGAGAGAATCATCAATGGCTCCTTTCATCAAAGGTTTCCAGGCATTCACATTTATGATATAAATACTATTTTTGCTTCTGTTTGTTTTTTTTTTTTTTTAAGATTTTCTATTTCAATTTAATATTATACAAATTTCCATAAATTAACCTATTTTGGTTCCTGGACATAGAAACTACGTCCAGGAACCATGCGCGCTACCGCGCCCGATCGCGCGTGTACACGCGCACTCCCGGCCCGCGGTTCGTTAGCCAGGCAATCAGTGTATCGGGCTATGGTGCCCGATCACTGATTCCTCTCCCCCGCTGAAAAAGCGACAGCTTCTCTCAGAAGCTTCGCTTTTTCTGGCTGTACCGTACCCCATGCGTCGCTCTAAGCGTGTGTTACTCTTAGAGTGACGCCATCTTGTGGCCAAAAAGTAAAACTACAACTAAAAGTAAAAAAAATAAAATTCAAACACACATTTACATTATAAATCACTTGTTTACATCCCACCCTCCCAAAACTACCCAAATAAAATGTTTAATATAAAAAAAAAAACATTACAATAAAAATTTTTTTTTAAATATTTACATAAGGGTCTAAACTTTTTAGATATCAATGTAAAGATGAAATACTTCTATATATTTTTTTATTTTAAACTTGTAAATAGTGATAGATGCAAAACGGAAAAAATGCACCTTTATTTCCAAATAAAATATTGTCGCCATACATTGTGATAGGGACATAATTTTAACGGTGTAATAACCGAGACATATAAGCAAATACAATACGTGAGTTTTAATTATGGAGGCATGTATTATTTTAAAACTATAATGGCTGAAAACTGAGAAATAATGAATTTTTTCCGTTTTTTTCGTATTCTTCCTGTTAAAATACATTTACAGTAAAGTGGCTCTTAGCAAAATGTACCCCCCAAAGAAAGCCTAATTGGTGGCGGAAAAAACAAGATATAGATCAGTTCATTGTGATAAGTAGTGATAACGTTATAGGCTAATGAATGGGAGGTGAACATTTCTCACGTGAAAACGACGGAACGCGAATGGGTTAATAACGTACATACAAAAAGGTTGTACATGGATTCCCATAATTTGGTTAGAGTTATTATAAACAGAGGTCTGTTGCCCAGGCATTCACGTTTATGATATAAATACTATTATTGCTTCTGTTTTTTTTAAGGATTTTTTTTAATTTTAAATTAATATTATACAAATTTCCAAAATGTAATACCATACATACAAAAAAGGTGTACATGGGCTCACATAATACGTTTTATACATAAATACATAAAATGAATTAATATTACATATAGGATTCACCAGGTTTCTGTAATTCAGTATCTAAAATTATCCCCTATGCTTCTACTACTATGCAATTGCCTAGAAAAATTCAACTAACGTGATAGGTTCGTCCATTTTTTCTGCTGCAACTTGCAAAATTTAAGGCATGCCAGATTGTGTTAAATATTTCACTATTCTCTCTCTCCCCCCCATCCCCCATATAAATCTTCATAGTAAATCCTGACAACAAATACAATAAGGGTATAAGAGGCGCCCTGGTGTAATACAAGCATCTAAAAGCAGTATAAAAACGGAAAATAAATTTGAGGTAGCTTACCTCAGTGACGAAAAAATCTTTGTATTTTACAAAGGTTTTTATTAGTAGCACAGGCAACGCGTTTCGCTCCCTTTGCTGAATCTGTCATTTAGTTTGGCACTGTTATTGGCCTGAGGTAGCGGGCTTTGACCCGCGAAACGCGTTGCCTGTGCTACTAATAAAAACCTTTGTAAAATACAACGATTTTTTCGTCACTGAGGTAAGCTACCTCAAATTTATTTTCCGTTTTTAAACTGCTTTTAGATGCTTTTATTACACCAAGGCGCCTCTTATACCCTTATTGTGCAATCATACCCCCTTACCTTACCCGTCTGGGGGGTGGGTACAGACCACACGTGGCTTCGACCACGGCGGATATCTGTCCCCTTTCTTTTACCAAGGAGAGCGACCGCATCCAGGTCCCTAGGGACCACCCTGAGTGGTTTGTTGTCTCCACCTGCTTCCTGTGGTCGGTTGCCCCCCTGCAACCCACCTTTGTGAGTAGTGTCTTACTTTTATTACGTTCCATTGTTTTTGACATACTACACCATTGGGCTCCCTCAGTTTTGTCTCCTGTATCTTTTCACTAGAGGGTGTTTTTGACACCCACTTCCCACTACTGACAACAAATGCGATTGACCGGCTCCTTTGGCGCTTGCCAGTTTGAGGGCTAATTATGTATAAAATATAATTTGACATTTGCTCTGATTTTGCTTCCCTTATTCCCATACTCCTAAAAAGATATGTGACATCTCTGTACACTATGTTTTACTTTAGCAAATAGGAGTGTTTTGAGTTTTTCCCTCTCAATTGTCAACTCCTCCAAAACTTCTCCCGAGAGAGCTTTTATGTTGTACCTCTAACATGTTTATCTTTGCCAAATGATCCAACAACTGTTGTTCTCTATCTCTCTTTGCTTTACTTCCTTCTCATATCAGTATCCCCCTAATTACTATTGCTTCTGTTTTTAAAGGTGAAGAAAATACTCCAGAGAACTATTTGCTTCAGGGACCCTTTTCAAGAAAACCCAAAAGGATAAGAACTGCTTTCTCTCCCTCACAACTACTACGCCTTGAAGGAGCTTTTGAGAAGAACCATTATGTAGTGGGAACAGAAAGAAAACAGCTTGCAAACAGTCTATGCCTCACAGAAACCCAGGTACAGCACACACTGTGGCAATGCTACATTCTTTCTGCATCAAGCCTGCAGGAATAAAGGGAGGTTCTGTGAATCATATCAGCATGGGTTATTTACATAGAGAATGTGACACAGATATAAAGAGCTTAAAGCTAACATTAAAATTCAGGCCAGTGCTAATATCTGGTGACTACATGATGTACGTGAGAGTGTGGGTTGTGTTATGCTAAAGAGCTCTTCAAGTCATGACAATGCTGTTACCCCAGGCTATAATTATTGTATTAATTAACTAATCTATTAAAGAAACTGGTAGCAAAAAGAATATGGATATACAAATTAAAAAAGCCTGCTTGCCTGGTTGTCATGTTTGTCATCTGCCTCTAAAGGCCATACACGATACAACCACATAGTTCAGTTTCAACACTTATCCAATAAAATGGTAGTATAAACAGAAACAATGAATAAAATTTTGCTTTCCATTGACAAAACTTTATAGATTTTATGGAATATTTGCAATATCAATACCCTAAATCATTAGAAATCATTATAATACACACAACATTTGTTGGATTTATACAGCTGGACATCGAAATGCGGTTGACTATAAATTGTTTATTTGACCTATTTGTGTTTTTTTTTTCTTTTTTTTTTTGGGGGGGGGGGGGGTGCATTTTTTAAATTCTGTTTGTCTTTGTTAATTCATTATGAATATAAAACAACTGTTTTAATTGTATTTTTGCATTTACTGAATTAAAGTGAACCTAAACTGATGGCTTCCTCCAGCCTCCCATAGTCCATGAGGTCCCTCAGGCTAGGTTCACAGTGGGATGTTGCGTTGTAAAGTTGCAACGCAACATTACAATGCAATGCAACAAAATAGTGGTAGCGCAGATTAATGCTGCCTTACCGCTGCATTAAGTTAGGTTCAGTAAAATATACAGTCAATGAAAAGTATGTTTTCCTGTAGCTGGTAACGTGTGCATTTAGAAGTAATGCACAGGAGCAGTGCGTTACCATAATGCAACACGTTACCATGCAAAGCTAACGTCACACTGTGAACGTCGCATAGACTTTTTATGGCAGTGAGGTAAGCCTTTATAAACTTATAACGCAGCTCCGCAACGTCCCACTGTGAACCTTCCCTCAGCGTCCTCTGGGTCCCCTCCGTTCTACCGCTGGTGGCTTAATTACCTGCGCAACCCAGGTGATGCTTGTGCGCAACTGTGCATGCGTGGTCCATCTGCGCACCCGTCTTGACTGCACTCCTGTGGCCAGGAGCATTTTGCATATATGCGTGGTTTTTGAAAGTATGAACCATGCATATACAGAATAATCTCGGCGACTGGATCCCAGCCGCGTTGTGCAGGTATTGTAGCTGTCTGTGGGAAAACGGAAGGGAACCAGAGGACACTGAGGGACCTCACAGATTAGGGGGGTTGCGGGTAAGTTCAGGTAAGTTGCAGGTAAGTTCAGAAATACATTTTAACATCAGTTCAGTTTCACTTTAATTATTGGAATGTGTTTTGCAGTAAAACTACTCCTTT
Organism: Hyperolius riggenbachi; assembly: GCF_040937935.1. Lineage (NCBI taxonomy): Eukaryota > Metazoa > Chordata > Amphibia > Anura > Hyperoliidae > Hyperolius > Hyperolius riggenbachi. The sequence goes on along the minus strand of NC_090648.1, from coordinate 345,977,186 downwards.
CAGCTTACAACACAAGCTCAGCCAGCCTTCTCACATGCACAGCTGATCACATTTCTGACAACTAATAAGAGAACTCCATTCATGGAGCTGCGCTGAATGGCTGCTGCAGACTTTCTTTGATTTGGGCTAAATAAACCAGTAGCAAAATAAGCCAATAGCCAAAAAGATGTGATAGGATGTCAACTATTTACCTTTAACGCTAAAGGAACTCAGTAATGAGAAGGATATGACGTATATTGACGTCTTTATTTTATTTGTTTTAAATGTTATGTCACCATAATGCTAATTTTTTGGCTTTAGTAGTGTCTGAGTCACCCACTGGAACAAGTATGCAGGCAGGGGAATTAGACTGGAGTCAGTTCAGATTACCATATTTCCCGCTGTATAAAACGCTCTTTTCTCCCCAAAAAATGGGGAGAAAAAGTCCCTGTGTCTTATTCAGCGAATGCAGGTAATCCTGACTTACAAATGCATGCTGATACGAGCTGCCAACCCACCATCACATTGAGGATTCCCTGCATTAGCTCCCCTTTGTGTCACTGCTCCCCCCCTCTGGTGTAATTAGCAGTGTAGCGGCAGACCCCTGTGTGGTCCTCTCCCCCCTTGTGTCTCTGCTTCCCCCCCTCCTCCGTGTCTTACCTAATCCACGTGGATCGCAGACCTCTCTTTTCTCTCGCAGCTCCCGCTAGTGGTGGCTTCTGCTGGTGCGATCACTAGGGGGAGCTGCGAAAGAGAAGAGAGGTCTGCAATCCTCACGGAAGGTGCTGGATTAGGTAAGACACTGCCACTAACCTGCTAATTACAACGGGGTGGAGCAGAGACACAGGGGGAAGAGCTGACCACACAGGGGTCTGCTGCTACACTGCTAATTACACCGGGGGGTGAGTAGAAACACATGAGGAGAACGGACCACACAGGGGGAGCTGGGGACACACACGGGGGCACACTGGGGACAGAAGGGGACATATTGGGGACAGAAGAAGACACACTGGAGACAGAAGGTGACATACTGGAGACAGAAGCAGACATACTGGGGACACACTGGGGACAGAAGGGGACACGCTGGGGACAGAAGGGTACACAGGAGGACACATGGGGACAACGGAGGACACATGGGGACACAGGACGGCACCAATTGGTGGAGAACATCTACAAAACGCTCCTGGCAAATGGACGCACCAGGTTTAGTGTATTTAGTATATATTTTTTTTCCATGGTTTTTTCCTTCTAAACCTAAGTGCGCCTTATATTTCGCAGCATTTTATACAGCAGACAATGGATATTCATTCATGAATGGATACTCATTCTAGGTCATTAGATCAGCATGTTTTATATCTTAACATTTTGGTTATTGTTTATGCAGTACAGAATTAATAAAGCTGCATAACTTAAAAAAGTTGTTAAAAAGGGACTTCACTCAAGTGCCAAACTCAACGTACTATTGGTCTAAGCCATTGCCCAGAGTAAGCCACCACTGCACTAAGCCACTGCCCACACTAATCCACTGACCACAGTTGTGCTGCCCACACTAAGCCACTGCCCATAGGTGTTTCCACGTTTGTGCATATTTACAGCTTTCTGTTAATATATAGGATTATTTAAGCCATTTGTAACTCAGATGTGGTACTTCCATGCGGGAGTAACAGTAATATTGCCGTGCACATGGTAATATTACCGCTACTTCATGAATCCACCCCTTTTTATTAAAACATCAATTTGAATGACCCTCCGGTGGGAAGGAATTTCCACCAATTAAAACCCACCTACTATATCATCTCTGGAGTTGCCTCTGTTTCTTTTGAATGTGTCAACTGTCATTTTAGTGTATCAGACTAATTCCTGGGGAACTAGTCAGATGGTTGACTGGTGAAGTGACACACATTAAGGAATATTATAACGTTTGCAGGCTATTGGCTCTGAAGGCCAAACCTATATGTACGTACTGTATCTTGCAAACACATAAAGAGGTATATATTTGGAATACTATTGTCATTTAATCGCTATTTCTACAAAACTTCATTGAGCTGTTGTATAAAGATGAACCATGTGGTTTATCATTGAAAATGTTATTCGCTTTTCTAGGTAAAAGTATGGTTTCAGAACAGAAGAACGAAACACAAACGTCAAAAGCTGGAAGAGGAGTGCCCAGATTCACAGCAAAAACGAAAAAGCAGTCAGCATGTCAGCAGATGGAGAATGGCGACCAGTCAAAACAGCCCCAAGGACATAGATGTCACATCCGATGACTGATAGTGACTGACGTATAAAATGCACATTCTGTACATGAACAATATCACAACGTGTGATCGGATGGCAGCTGCAGGAAATAAAGTTGATAAACACTGTACTTGTAGCACCAACACAAGCTATGCACTGGGACACCACTATTACTGATTAAGATCAGTTTTCTGGACATAAGTTTTCTAATGCTCTTGGCACAGTCACAGTCACAACATCTACACTTGACTGATATGAACTGAATCAGATAGGCCATGAACTGTCTTCTGATGATACTGCAAAATTTGTACCTCAGGAATCCCCACTGTGTACTAGATGGAGTTAATGTAAATATATATTTAAACATGGAAGTATGGCAAGATAAGGGGACATATGCATAATAAAAGTGTACAAAGATCTTAGTGTTATTTACTTGCTTTGTTCTCAGGCACTTGGATTTTAATTGAGTTTTTGGAATGTGAGCCTGTTTTATTATTGTAATCCCACACAAGAGGTCATCATGGGGGGTGACGGTGGGCGGGGGCATTAGTGATTGGACAGTACAAAATTGGGATTATTAAAAATCTGTTAAACTGATTATTAAAAAAGCTTTAAAGAAAGGTGTAACCCTGACCATGGTCATATCAGAATATAGCAATGAGTGCGGAAAGGTTAGTGAATTAGTGTTTGTACCATTCCAATCATATGCAGGGACCAGAATACTCCCAAAATATCAATATTCACAAAGTGTTAAAGGGACACTTAAGCCAGAAAAAAATGAGTTTTACTCACCTGGGGCTTCTACCAGCCCCCTGCAGCAGTCCTGTGCCCTCGCAGCCACTCACTAATCCTCTGGTTCCCCTCTGCCAGCTAGTTTCGTTTTTGCCGACAGGCCCATCAGGACTGGCCACGCGTAGCTTTTTCCACATTCCCGACTGTAATTAGCGCTATTGCGGGCCACAACGAAACTAAAAACGAAACTAGCTGGCAGCGGGGGACCAGAGGATTAGTGAGTGGCTGCGAGGGCACAGGACTGCTGCAGGGGCCTGGTAGAAGCCCCAGGTGAGGAAAACTCATTTTTTTTCTGACTTAAGGTTCACTTTAACCTTCTTGCCGGTTATCCCGAGCTCAGCTCGGGGTAACCTGCGCAGAAGGATTTCTCCGGCCCCGCTGGTCCGATTTTCAAATTTTTTTTTTTACTGCACGCATCTAGCACTTTGCTAGCTGCGTGCATTTTCCGATCGCCGCTGATTCGCCGCTACCTGCTGCGCCGCCCCGCCCCCCCTCCAGACCCCTTGCGCAGCCTGGCCAATCAGTGCCAGGCAGCGCTGAGGGGTGAATCGGGATTCCCTCTGACGTCCCGACGTCCATGACGTCGGTGACATCATCCCGCCCGGTTGCCATGGCGACCGGGGAAGCCCAGCAGGAAATCCCGTCTGAGCGGGATTTCCTGCTTACTCTGATCGCCGAAGGCGATCGGAGTGGGTGGGGGGATGTCGCTTGTCAGCGGCTATCATGTAGCGAGCCCTGGGCTCGCTACATGATTTAAATTTTTTATTTTTTTAAAAGTGCTGCGCTGCCCCCTTGCCGTCAGAATTAGAACGGCAAAGGGGTTAAGGGGCCCATACACTCAGCCGATTAGCGGCCAATCGATTGATCGATTTGCGTCTGATTTTGATCCATTTTGATCGATTTCAATCGATTTGACATGCTGGAAAATCTAGGTCGATCTCTTGAGATTGCTTATCAATTTGCATTGAACTTAATGGAAATCTGATGGCAAAAAAATGCCATCAGATTGATTTTCAATAGATTTCATACTGAAATCTATTGGAAATCTGTTCCTAGTAAAAAAAATTCCTAAACACATCAGATAGATCAGAAAATCTATCTGATCTATCTGCTGCTAATCTAACGAGTGTATTCACTTATCTGCATTGGCCTAGTGACAGTCAGGCAACTGGGCCAATCAAAGTGCAGCAATATTGTTCTTTGAACCTATTGGTCCAACCGGGCCCCGGGCGGGTTCAGTGGAGCGATTGTTAAATGTAACGAAGCGCTCTTTAAACTAATTGAGCCCAGTGTAATTGGACTGCGCACGCTGTGGCTGCATAGCATGCGCAGGGAATTATAAAACTCTATGTATTCATTAAGCTGTGCTGCTGTAGCACTTGACAGTCAGGCTACTGGGCCAATCAAAGTGCAGCAATATCATTCTTTGAAACTACTGGACCTGCCGGGGTCCAGGCAGGTTCAGTGGAGCGATCGTTAAATGTAATGAAGCGCTTTTTAAACTTGAGCCATAGCGTGCACATGGAATTATAGCACTCCCTGTAGTCATTATAGCAGCACAGCTTAGTGAATCAAACCCATGGTGTCTTATGGCAGTAGCAGTTTTAGTTATTATGGGGCCCGGTCAAAATTAACCTGGGAGCCCCCGAGCTGGCTGACCCCACCCACCCAGTTCTCCAATCAACTTTATTGTGGTCCACAATGCCCCTGCAGGGTCTTTGGCTGTGTAGTGACCCATCTGTCTCGGCTGACGCGCTGCTTCATTAGTTCATGGCTGGCTCCGTGCGTTCCTGTCTTCATCCTCACAGGGGTTCCTCTCCTCCGCAATCCAGCACGTTATTACATAATGTACCGCGGAGTCATTGAGAAAATGTGGCCAACAGGAATGAAGACAGGCACGCAAGGAGCCACGGACTAATGGAGGAGCACATCAGCCAGGACAGGTGAGTTGCTACACTTCCAAAAACTTTGCACGGGATCACAATAAAGGTGGTGGTGGGAGAACTGGGGGGGGGGGGGGGGGCGGCAGAAGTTGGCTTGGGGCCCTAGAAGGATTGCCCAGTTTGCCGCTATGGAAGCGCCAGCCCTGTCTTCTGGCTTAGATCCTGTAGTCTCCTGGAGGTCATGGCCCACATTACTGCAGTGCCTACTGGGAAGGGGAGTGAAGCAGCTGACTTTTCCCCTCCTTCCTGACGTTTTCCTGATATTAAAACCAGTCATTCTCCGCTCTGTTTTCAGCAACTGCAGGGAAGCATGGCTACAGGAGCCTCTTGCCCTCCCTACTGAGCAGTATTCTGGGATGTCGCACAGTAGGTTGAGAGGATGGGGTGCAATCAATCTATGATTTATCCTGCCTATAGACACAGAGGGCTTCAATTTTACATACACAACCACTTAAGCAGAGAAGGTCATGAAAATAAATCACATTGATATACATCACTCTTGTTCTCCAACTATCCCCAAGGCGACAGCTGAGTTCCAGAGAGACGAAGGTAAATTTGACACTCGGAAAAATGGGGGGGTTGTCAGAGGTCACAGTGTCACAGCCCATACTGTATCGCCTGATGCTCGTGGAATCTCCTGAATCAAGGATTATACATGCTCACTGGGATCCAACTTCAATAATGAAGACATGATCTGGGCACCATTTACCAATCTGAACCAATACAAATGGTTCTATATAAGCAGTCCAGACGAGGACAGAGATGTGAAACAGCTGTAATGCCCGGTCTGCTCCCTCCTTGCACCCATCTTTTTCAGGAATGTCACCCACCCTTATTTGAATTGTTTGAATGCTGCATGTGGACCGCTTCTATAATAAACCATTTGGATTGGTGGATGGTGCCCGGAGCATGTCTTCATTGTTGCTGAGTTAATGTAAATATATATATGGCTAACAGCTGAGCTAACCTGTTCAGGATGAGCAGAATAAGGTGGACATTCAGATCTGCTTCCTTCATGTCCGAGACCATTCTATGTAATGCGGCCAATAATGTATGGCATGGAATGTTAGCCATGAAGATGGTGCAATCTAATGTATAATGATGCCCCTGAATGGCTATGTAGGTGATTAGCTACAAGGTGTAAATTTTATATTAGCAAAATAAATATATTTTGGCTAAAAATGTGGACGACATCAGCTTAATGGGATTTCTTATTCGATCCAGAGCAGCACCTTTCCTGATATTGCCATGAATTCTGAAGCTAAAATAAACCTATGAGATAATGAATTGTATGTGCATTACCGATAACAAATAGAACATTAGTAGCAAAGAAAAAAGTCTCATGTTGTTTTCCAGTACAGGAAGAGTTAAAACACTTGAACTGTTATGTATGCAAAACAAGCTTCTCTGAACTCTTCCACCAACCTGGTGGAATTCAGTCCTGTGTTCAAAATAGCTTAACAGCCAAGAAACAGTGAGGGACAGCTTGGGATAAGGTTGTACTGCAGGAAAGTTCAAAGGTTCATTAGCTCTGCCTTGTTTACAGCTTAAAATAGAGAGTGAGGTTTATAAACTGCAAATATGAGAAAATGATGCAATGTTATAAAAAAAAAGCTATATAACTGAAATAAAAATATGAGACTCTTTTGTTTGCTACTAATGTTCTTTTAATTATTACACGTACAATTCATTAGCTCATACGTTTATTTTCGCTTTGGTGTCACTTTTAAAACTTGGAGGTGCATGTGAGTATGTCAATTATGCCACAGCAATAACATTTACTGGAAATCTCTCTAAGTGAACCCAGGTGAGAGACAAATGGAAGCTGACGTACAGTATTTATTTCCTTTTAAACAATGCAGATTGCTTGGGTGTCGTCCTGGTCCTCTGCCTCTAATACTTTTAGCCATAATGCTGATCCTCTGCCTCTAATACTTTTAGCCATGATGCTGATCCTCTGCCTCTAATACTTTTAGCCATAGACCTGGAACAAGCATGTAGAGCAGGTGTTTCTGTCAAAAATCTGACAAGATTAGCTGCATGCTTGTCAGAGGTGTGTGATTCAGACACCTTTGACCAGAAAGAGCAGCAGGGCAGCCAGGCAACAGGCATTGTTTAGAAGGAAATAAATATGGCAGCCTCCATGTGTCTCTCACTTTAGTATCCTTTTAGAACCTATAGTTTCTGACGCTCTTTATTCCTGCACATGCACTTCCAGGTTTTGCATAGATTGCTTAGAACACACAAACACTGGTGCACATGACAGGTGGGGGCCCCGGGCTCTGCCACTACCCGGGACCCCCAAACCCGCATGCAACACCAAAGGGGGAGAGCAGGCGAGCCCCAGAGCTGCCACCACCAGGCAATTCACCCACACTACCCCTTCAAGCTGGTTGCCAAACTCCTCTTGTGTTGTGCATAGAATGTTTATGGTCAGTCAAATCTCCATAGACTTTTAAGGTCATGAAGAGCCCATACGAGGTGAGATTTTTAGTGATGTTTCCATGGAGATAAGTGAGACTTACATACACAATCACACTTCCACCCTTGTCTTGATGACTTGTTAAGTGGTGTTCTCCTTAAAGTAGACCCACTTGCAAATCTACTCTTGGCAGAAGGAGCCCTACACTATATATAAAGGCAACCTCTTGCATAAAGGACACAAAATGGGAGGAGGTATTTGTTTCACTCATTATTTCATTGCCTGGAAAAACTACACTATCTGGTGCTGCTTTTTCCTCTCCCAGTTCCTAAGGTTCGTCACACAAATTTCATTCACTGGACACCCCTCATCTTGCATACAGGAATTTCTTTTATCTATGAACATGAGATAGCTCTTACCACACTGACATTTTGGGACAACAGCCCTGATGCAATAAACAGCAATAAAGTTGCCTTGCGCAGGGAGGAAGATAGACATAACTCTCATTAATAGCTTATTACAGCCATAAAACTCTTTCCTGGCAGAGAACAGTTTCGGAGTGCATGGAATACCATGTATACTTGAATATAAACCAATACAAGTATAAATCGAGATACTTGAATTTTCACTTCAGACACTAGAAAAAAAATTTGACGCTACTTTTAACATCCTCCCCATCCCCATATCGCTTTTCTGGTGGGATAGTGGCCCCCTCCTTCCCCTATATAGCATTCCTTGGTGTCTAGCTGCCCCCCCTCCCCCCATACAGCATTCTCTGTTGTCTAATGGTCCTTCCCTCATATAGCATCATCTGTTCCCTCATATAGCATCATCTGTTGTCTAATGGTCCCCCTTCCTTCTCTCCCCCTTACAGCTTTACCTGGTGTTTAGTGGTCCCCCTCTCTCCTTCATACCGCTGCCTGGTGTCTAGTGGCTCCTCCCTCCACTATACAGAGTACCTGCTCTATTGATATGCAATTTTTCTGCACGCCTATGCTTTCTACAAGAGCACAAATGCACAGAAATGCTGCTGGATCAGCATTTGCAAATGGGTAAAACTGCATCACACTAATGTAATGTTTCCATCAGTTTGAAATAACCTAGCGTTGTTCAATTCACAAGTAATTAGAATCGTGACTGCAACACAATGCCAGGGGAAAACCCTTAGCCCTTATCGTATACACATCAGAAAATGCTTTGCTTGTTCTTTGTACCATTTTACTGAATAAGTCTGAAAATCCAAATTTTGATGTATTATTATTAATTATATATATATATATATATATATATATAGTGCCATCATCTTCCGTGCCACTGGACAGAGTAAGATACAAACATGGGTACATGAAAATACAGACTCTGGTACACAACAGCGTAAGGTATACGTTAAAGATAAGTAGGAAAATGACAGAAAATTAGAGGAACGAACAGGGTTAGTCTTGCCCAGTTTATTTTTCTTTGAATAGCTGTTATAAACTGTCTAGGTATGCGGGTAGTAACTATCCTTTCTTTCAGGCCATGGTCACTATCTTAGAAATGTTTTTTTCTAGCACATAGGGAATTAAGAAATAACCAGCGGTATAAGTTAGTTAAAACCTTAAAAAAAGAAGCTCATCTTTAATGAAAGATCTATAGTCTCAGATAGGCAAAAATATACATACAGTGTTTACTGCGTACAACATGTTTCAACAGCTGAATCAGCTTTGCCTGGTAAAATGCTCTAAAGTGCGCTATTAGTATAACTACTGCTATTCTTATTATATTACTATTTTGCCTGAGGAAGCTAGTACAACCAGTTAAACACATTGAAAGCAATAAAGTCTTTGTGTTTTTACCTACCCCATATTGTTTATTATTCTTTCCTTTTAACTTTTTAATTCTTTTGGGCCTGATTACAAAAGGTTAGTAAGTTTGTCAAGTTTGTGAACTTGACACTATTAGCACCACGCACATTACTAAGGTAAGACTCGTTACTTTAGTAAAACATGGCACCCCAGTAATGAGCATGGCGCTAGTAGTGCAACTGGCATTGCTTCTCTGCATTTTGAGCATCAAGCCTTTTATTTCAGTGAACACCTCTTAAAGTGATACCAAGATGACATGTGACATGAGATAGACGTGTGTATATACGCTGCCAAGCATACAAATAACTAGGCTGTGTTCCTTTTTCTTTTTCTCTGCTTGAAAGGATTAACATTTAGGTATACAAGTGACAGTTTCTCTCCAGTCGGGATCTAGTCGGACTATAACATAACACTAATAAGAAATTGCAGCTATGAAGTCTTTATATTAGAGATAGATACTGATTCTCTCTACTGGTATTTTATATTCATAATGTTGATTTACTTTCAATATTTTCCTATATTTTCATTTATAGTAGTACTAGTTTATATTCTAGTAAACATGTAACTATACATGGAATCCATTGGTTCTAAAGTGGCTTTTAAATGACAACTACATATTATCCAAAAACATATGATTGCAACAGACATCTTTAAAGCACCAGGGATGAATGAAAAGTTGTCTGGGATCAATGGAAATGCTAAACTGTTCATTGTGATTGCAAAGATAAGGCTGTACTATGGTTCACTGCTGATCAGCATTTCCTCTGACATGTAATGAATAAGCTATGTGAACATCAGCTGCTAAAAGGACTTGTGAAATCCAAAGCTTTCATTGTAACCCATGAGTCTAGCCAGTTTTTGCCTGTCATGCTGGCATCCAGTCAGAGGTTTGTTTATCTCTGAAGGTCCACCATGTACATTTAAAGTATAACTGTCGGGCATAAAATAAAAAATCAATTCTTTACTTTTATCCGGTAAACAAATAATAAGGATGCTAATCAGGCAATCCAAAAGTTAAAATCGCTATTACTTTTTTTGTTGATAAATGATCATTCCCCAGTTCACCTGACTCTTATTTGATACACACAAAATTTGGTACACAAAAAGGAAGTTGCAGGGCATGCTGGGTTGTCCTTCTGCTTCGCTATTTCCCCCTCACACTTAACTTAACTAAGCCTCTTTCCCTCCTGTTTTCTCCTCTCACTCCTCTGTTCCTCTCTGATTGGCCAATATTTCTCATGCTGAGAGAATGCACTTTCTATAGTGTAGGGCAGGCAAATCAGGCAGAGGAGAGTAAGGCCCGGTTCACATTAGCGTTCCCTGTCCGGATCCGCCCGATCGGATCCGGACCGTATACTGTACAAACGGAACATACGTTCCGCATAGCAATGCAAAGCCTATGCGGACGTTCACATACGTACGTTCCGTACAGTACGGAGCCTGATCCGGACTCCGGACACTCCAACATGCGCTATTTTTTGGGTCCGGATCTCCGGCCCACGCACCCGGACCAGAGCCGGACCTGAGCCTGACAGCACCATCCGGAACACAGAAATCAATGGGGAACGGAAGGCACAGAACACACTGCCTACAAAAACCTGACATTCTACCCCACTTCCTATGCGTATCCAAGCGGCCATTTCGGATGGGGACACATGGGCCAAGCATGTCTGGAGTGGAGCAGCAGTGACAGACGTGCTGGAGCTGTTTGGCAGAATGTCGGAGGTGGAGGTGAAGCCTACAGCGGAGGAACCTGATTCTACAGGTGCACCAGGTGCACCTTCTGCTGACCCCAACATTTTCTTCTTTAAATTTCGCTATTTTTTTCCCACGGATCCGGATGGCAGCCTGGTGCATGCCTGATGCAAATGGACCGGATCCTGATCGGATCCGGATCGGAATCGTACGGTTCCGATCCGGATCAGGTCCTGATCCGATCAGGATCCGATCAGGATCCGGTCCGTTTGCATGGCAAAACGCAAGTGTGAACGGGGCCTAAGGGAGGAAATTACATCAGGATTAGCTTAAAAATAGCCAAACTTAAAATGGGAAATGCTAAGAAGGATTTTCTCTTTTTTAACTGTAGAAAAATCAGTGCAATACATATGTTATGTAAGTAGAGTAAGTATTTATCTACTTCTATATGTTTTTTTCTGAGATAGTATCTAGATCGTATGGATAGTAAGAGCATCTAGTGGTGTGAAATGTTGCTGCTGGGCAGTAGCACTAAGGATGGGGTGCTGTATATGCAGGACACACCCTGAAGGGCCACAATATTTGGTAAACAAACAGCTACACATGATTGTAAGCTTGGAAGGGCAGCGTTCTCTCCTTTTTGTGTCTTGTAAGTTGTTCATTTTGTTAATCCCTATACAACTGTCAATGTATGTTATTATATATCATCTACCATTTCTGTATTTTGCAACAATGTCTGTATTTTTATGTACCCGAGCTTGTTTTTACTCTTTACACCACCACGAAAGATGATGGTGTGTAGTGTATGTGTGTTTTACTTTCACGTAGTGAATGACCACAGGCATCTTGCTGATGCCGGTGATCATTTGTTACAGGTTCTTTGATTGGCTTTGGGAACACATGTTCCTATTCACCGTTCAGTGCTCAGCAGGACAGCAGCGGAAACACGCCCAAGTGGGTGTGCGGGAGCGCGTGGCAGCGTGTTTTCAGTGATATATATATATATATATATATATATATATATATATATATATATACATATATATATATATATATATATATATATATATATATATATATATACATATATATATATATATATATATATATATATATATATATATATATATATATATATATATATATACATACATACATATATACACGTACCAGGGATCCGGAACTGGTTAAGCAGAGGATGGAAAATTACTAGGAGAAAACTTAGGATAAATAGTGAATTGGATGGGAACCAATGTTTTTAATCACTTAAAGAACCTATATAGAACATTATTGGCTACTAAAGTAGCTCTTCAATCATATAAAGTTCATTATACTCCACTGGTATCTACTCCATTGAAGACGATCATTACAGGATTCTATTAGATAATAACATCAACTGCATGAACTTTATCTTCATTCTTCTGCCTTTACTCATTGAAAAAAAAACTTGATGGTTCAGTTCAGAGAATCTGACCTTACTCTTTGTTCTTGTAAGCAAAGACAATTACTAAACTGAGAATGCTTTTAACATAAAAAGTCAGAAACTAGAAAAATGTGTTATGTTGACCTGCAGCAATATCATCATTTTATTCTCTTTTTATGTTTCATGAACATGTCTGGCTATGACACATGCCTGGGCTCTTTACTGTACACTGATGGTGTCTGCTAATCCTGCTAGGGCAGCCCGTACTGACAATCAGTTTTCATCTGTCCACAGTTCTTTGACAAGAGGAAAATGCAGTCTTGTGTCCCCCCAGGAAAAAAAATTATAGCCATATCCTTTTTTCTAAACTTCAAAGACTATTGCCTTCCTACATCATAGACTATTCCAACAAACCATCGTGGAAAGACAAGATTTTGCACTGATTAGCAATTCATTCTGAGAGACTAGCTCCAAATGAACCATCGAATTACTGCTTCCATGAGAAAAGTGATTATGGATAGAAAAAAAAAATACTTTATTGTATTTATAAATTATTAGTATGTGACAGGTACATTAGGTAGAATGTGTTCCATAACGCTGGTCACATATTAATGATTTGGAGCCATGGGCTGGATTCCAAATGTTTTACTCAAACCATGGAGGTGGTAATTCTCATTTAGGGGAGAAGTCAATTAAATAGGGGCTTATGGTGCTATCTGGACATCCTTTCAATGAGGGGGAATAAAATAGCACAAGGGTTTGAACAGTACAAAACAAAACTACAAACACCCACCCTGTGGAGTAAATAGTTTAATAAATAAAAAAATTGTACAAAACAGAGGTCCCACTCCAGAGATACAATTAAAAATGGACAATCTTTATTTAATCAAACTGTGGACAAGAGTACATCAAAAAAAAGCTCACATGTACAGTGGCTTGCAAAAGTATTCAGCCCCCTTGAAGTTTTTCACATTTTGTCATATTACTGCCACAAACATGAATCAATTTTATTGGAATTCCACATGAAAGACCAATACAAAGTGGTGTACACGTGAGAAGTGGAACGAAAATCATACATGGTTCCAAACATTTTTTTACAAATAAATAACTGCAAAGTGGGGTGTGCATAATTATTCAGCCCCCTTTGGTCTGAGTGCAGTCAGTTACCCATAGACATTGCCTGATGAGTGCTAATGACTATATAGAGTGCACCTGTGTGTAATCTAATGTCAGTAGAAATACAGCTGCTCTGTGACGGCCTCAGAGGTTGTCTAAGAGAATATTGGGAGCAACAACACCATGAAGTCCAAAGAAGACACCAGACAGGTCAGGGATAAAGTTATTGAGAAATTTAGAAGCACGCTTAGGCTAAAAAAAGATTTCCAAAGCCTTGAACATCCCACGGAGCACTGTTCAAGAGATCATTCAGAAATGGAAGGAGTATGGCACAACTGTAAACCTACCAAGACAAGGCCATTCACCTAAACTCACAGGCCGAACAAGGAGAGCGCTGATCAGAAATGCAGCCAAGAGGCCCATGGTGACTCTGGATGAGCTGCAGAGATCTACAGCTCAGGTGGGGGAATCTGTCCATAGGACAACTATTAGTCGTGCACTGCACAAAGTTGGCCTTTATGGAAGAGTGGCAAGAAGAAAACCATTGTTAACAGAAAAGCATAAGAAGTCCCATTTGCAGTTTACCACAAGCCATGTGGGGGACACAGTAAACATGAGGAAGAAGGTGCTCTGGTCAGATAAGACCAAAATTGAACTTTTTGGCCAAAATGCAAAACGCTATATGTGGCAGAAAACTAACCCTGCACATCACTCTGAACACACCATCCCCACTGTCAAATATGGTGGTGGCAGCATCTTGCTCTGGGGATGCTTCTCTTCAGCAGGGACAGGGAAGCTGTTCAGAGTTGATGGGAAGATGGATGGAGCCAAATACAGGGCAATCTTGGAAGAAAACCTCTTGGAGTCGGCAGAAGACTTGAGACTGGGGCAGAGGTTCACCTTCCAGCAGGACAACGACCCTAAACATAAAGCCAGGGCAACAATGGAATGGTTTATAACAAAACATATCCGTGTTAGAATGGCAGAGTCAAAGTCCAGATCTAATTCTAATCGAGAATCTGTGGCAAGATCTGAAAACTGCTGTTCACAAACGCTGTCCATCTAATCTGACTGAGCTGGAGCTGTTTTGCAAAGAGGATGCAAAGGCAAGGATTTCAGTCTCTAGATGTGCAAAGCTGGTAGAGACATACCCTAAAAGACTGGCAGCTGTAATTGCAGCAAAAGGTGGTTCTACAAAGTATTGACTCAAGGGGCTGAATAATTACACACACCCCACTTTGCAGTTATTTATTTGTAAAAAATGTTTGGAATCATGTATGAGTTTTGTTCCACTTCTCACGTGTGTGTACACCACTTAGTATTGGTCTTTCAGGTGGAATTCCAATAAAATTGATTCATGTTTGTGGCAGTAATGTGACAAAATGTGGAAAACTTCAAGGGGGCCGAATACTTTTGCAAGCCACTGTATCAGAGTCAATCTCACTCCGATACACGTGAGCTCTTTTGATATATTCCTGCCCACAGTTTTATTAAATAAAGATTGAACAATCTCAATTGTATCTATGTAGCGGAGCCTCTGTTTTGTACAATTTTACATGGCTTTTGGTGACCAGCTCTGGAGTTTTGGAGGTGGTTGCAGCAGACCTTCCTGCTATCTGATTTAATCAAAAACTTGATTTTAAGTATTTAATTACAAGCCTATTGTCAGGAACCGGCCCGCGGCACACCTGCGTATACGGTTCCCTACTGCGGGTTTGACCAGATCAAGCGGGGAGCCGCCTTATTCAAGCTAAAAACAAGGCTGGGACCCCTCAAACACTTCTCACTGCCACCACTAGCTGTTGCTAGACACGTCCACTCTGCTGTCGAGTGCTCAGCACGCAATCCGCGTTTTCGTACTCGGGTCAGCTTTGCGCTTTAGGCCAAATACGGGAACGCCACGCACACACACACACAGTACAGTTGTACAGTAACACAGCACAATCAGGCACTGACTTGTAATGCAAGTTACACTGTAGTGCAGCAAAACCACTAACAGTCGTTCCGAACGATACTGTTAGCCACTCTGCTGTCGAGCGCAAAAGTGCCCCATACACCCATGCAATTACAATCTCATACGCTACGGTTGCTCAAACCTACAATCAGGCATGGACTTATACACAGTTACACTTCAGTCTCTTCTAGGCTATGAGTGTTAGTTTAGTACAGCAGAAGTCAAACTTATTAAATAACGATTTAATATTCCAGAAAAAAAAGTGAAACAATGCAGAAAATAATATATACAAAAGATGTACAAAAAACAAAGTAAAAAAGTTACAAAGATAAAAGTTACAAGGATACACAACAAGACAAGTTGCAAATAACGTTACCGCGTAGGTTAGAATGTGGTTGGCCGGAGAACGCCGTTCCGATTCGCTCGGGATCTCTCTAGCTATGCGCTACCTCCAAGAGAAGATGATTTGTGACTGGCTTGAGTTATATAGTCCACTTGGGGGCTTAGGGCATGAATGTTCCATCTCCAAAACTAATGCAATTTCCCCGTTTGTGACATCACGGTCTGCCGAGCCCCTTGTCACACCTGGGCTAGCTGGGACATGCAAATTTCCAGGCTTTTCCTGTCACACTTTGCAGACTTCAAAGCAATTCTGTGTTCGCTTCCACTGTCTCCAGGTTAAAGGTAACGGTGACCAGGTTAAAGGTGACAACACATTGGTGACAGTATTTCCTAGCATATCATAGCAGGGAGTGCGTCGATAGCGGCGTTCGAATGTCCGACGACCGACGCTAGCGGCAATACATAACCTGATCCGGCCGGCGCGTATCCCCGCTGTCACTGCTGCTTCTTCTCCGCTGGGCTCTGGCAGGCTTCACTTTCTTCCTGTCCTGACAGGAAGTTTAAACAGTAGAGCGCCCTCTACTGTTTAAACTTCCCCAGACAGGAAGAAGTGAATCCTGCTGGAACCCAAGCAGAGAAGGGACAACGGAGAGAGCGGAGACACGTGCCGACGGATCAGGTAATGTATGCGGGGGGGGGGGGGGCGTCGGCAACGGCAGCTTCACAGATGGTGAATCGATTTCATGTTGAGATCGATTCAAAATCTGTTTGCAGTAAAGGCAGCCATACGTTCCCTCTCTGATCAGATTCGATCAGAGAGGGATCTATCTGTTGGTCGATCTGATGGCAAGTCGACCAGTGTATAGCCACCTTTACTCTTTTTCTTATCTTGTTTTTTGTTCCTCTTGCTTGTTTGTAGAACCATTTTCCCACCATCTGCATCCCTTTGTTTTATTGCCACCAACTAACCAAAAACAGCAGCGCTGTTGTTTTTTTTAATTTCTCCCAGAGCCGTCCTCATTGGTCCATAATCCTCAACAATAAATAAAAATAAACTAGGGGAAAAACATTCCGCCAGTACTTACAGTATGTGTATTTGCCACAGAGGATTCCTATTAATCCAGATGAATGCACCATTGCCGCCCTTGGAAGAAAATTCTCATATCCTGGGGATGGGGCTCCTGTTGAGTTAGTGGTGGTGAAATGCCAAATGGAGAAGAAACGCATAGATGAACAGAGTCACAGATTACAGTGCTGAATTTCAATAAAAGGCTTTAAAAATCACATACCATATTTTATTTCATAAATGTATGTTTTATTTTGTGTTACTCCACTATTCAACTCTGTGTTATAATGGGGCGGGGGCACATATTAGCTTACTGGGAAAAGAGGGAATCTAGAAAACAAACCTCCAACTTTATTAAAATGCACTGTAAAGTACTGTTACAAAACTGAAAGCATATCAATGACCGCACATTACTGACCATTCTAACTATCGGCATTACCTGGTTCCTGAATTACCTCACAAATCAGCTGCGTGCGTTTTAGGGCAGTCCCTCTTTGCTCATTTCTGCATTGCATGAGGTTTGCCTGAATATGAGTTAAAAGTATCTCTTTCTCATCTCAGACAGTGGGAGGTCAGAGATAGATGACTGTACCTCTATACTACACAGCTAATAAACTAGTGCCGTGCCAAAGCCAATCATGTTCAGCAAATAAGCACCAGCATTTCCACACTTGATTGGTTGTTCCATATGAATATAGCTTAGAGACTATCACTGAGGGGAATCTGAGGGCAAGAGACACCATTTCTGTATATGGCACCTTGCTGTCTGCCTTGCTGCTAATGCTGTGTCTGCAAAAGCCCAGTTTTATTTTTACTTTTTCTTGCGGTGACAATATAATGATACACCTTATTCTCCCAAAGGCAAGCAGCTTCACTGCATTAATTATAAATCAAAACTACTCCGGGTTTTCTTTTTATCTTTCTAATAACTTGATTAAATTGTGTCAGTTACCTGATAATATTCCATCAATGACTACAATGTATTCGTACTTTCATTTTGAGAGAGAGGGGGAAAAAAATAAAAAAGATGCATTATTTAAAAGATGATGTACAATTGTCGTTTATTTCATTTAGACATTTTTTAAATGTTAACAGAATTCCAGACAACCGTTGGAAGTTGACCCAGGTGCAGAGAGGTGATCTGACTGTTTCACAACAGTTTTTACCTCAGAGGTGGTGACAGCAGTGACAGAAACATCTGTTTCTCAGAGTCTCGCTCAATAGATTCCTCTTCAGTGAATCCCCGTGATACACCCAGCTACAATGTTACAGTGAAGTCATAAATACGCAGATACCATCATTTTGTTATTCCGAAAACCTGTCGTTAAAATTCCTGCTCTAAGGGTTAATGTGTAGCATGTCTTCTGTTAAAGTAGAATCTGTGGTTTTTATGGTTGTTACTATCTAGCAGTTCTCCCTAAATCTCTGTACACACACTAGACGAAACTTGGCCTGGGAGGGCGATAACGACCGCCTCTGCTGAGAATCAAGCATGTGTATGGCTGCTTGATGCCTCAGCCAGCAATTATTTGGACAGATTGATTGTGCGCCCATCGCCAGCTGAGAGCTTTGTTTTCCCCTCCTAACCTGCCCTGTGACATCAGAGGCTAAGGGTCCTTTTACACTTAATCAGTTGCTCTCAGTTATGCTGAAAGAAAACTGATTTTCATAGTAATGTCCACATTTTCCTATAGCTCAGTTCCCACTATACACTATTTTAACTGAAGGCTTTTTCACAATGCATTGCTATACTAACGCACACTAACACATACCAACGCATTAAAGAGGAACTTCAGCCTAAACAAATATGCTGTCATTAACCCCCTTGCCGGTCCAATTCCCGCCGGCAAGGGGGCAGCGCAGCACTTTTAAAAATTTTTTTTTTTTTTAAATCATGTAGCGAGCCCAGGGCTCGCTACATGATAGCCGCTGAGCAGCGGCATCCCCCCACCCAATCCGATCGCCTCAGGCGATCAGAGTAAGCAGAAAATCCGGTTCAGAACGGAATTTCCT
The DNA here is from genome assembly GCF_040937935.1 of Hyperolius riggenbachi. Lineage (NCBI taxonomy): Eukaryota > Metazoa > Chordata > Amphibia > Anura > Hyperoliidae > Hyperolius > Hyperolius riggenbachi. The sequence goes on along the minus strand of NC_090648.1, from coordinate 345,958,359 downwards.
GCTGGGCTTTCCCGGTCGCCATGGCGACAGGGCGGGATGACGTCACCGACGTCATGGACGTCAGAGGGGATCCCGATCCACCCCTCAGCGCTGCTTGGCACTGATTGGCCAGGCTGCGCAGGGGTCTGGGGGGGGCGGCTCGGTGCGGCGGGTAGCGGCGAATCGGCAGGTCGCGTACCACACACAGCTAGCAAAGTGCTAGCTGCGTGTAGGAAAAAAAAAATATGCAAATCGGCCCAGCGGGGCCTGAGAAATCCTCCTGCGCAGGTTACCTTGAGCTGAGCTCGGGATAACCGGCAAGGAGGTTAAGTTACATTAGTTATGTTAATTAAACTAGATAGGTAATATAATCTCTTACCCACCCTGTTTTAAAAGAACAGGCAAATGTTTGATTTCATAAGGGCAGTCATCTTTTTGGTTGAAAGGAGGTGACAGGGAGCATGAGACACAGTTCCAACTGTCCTGTGTGCTGATCACCCCTCCCAGTTGCTAGGCAACGTGAATAACAACATAGGAAATCCCATCATGCTTTGCACAGCATCAGGGATAAAAAGCCCGGGCAGTTTTCTTTGATGGGGCGGAGCTTTGCTAAAAATGCAGCTAAAAATGATGCTTTGGTAAGAAACACAAAGTTCTGATGCTGGGAAACTGTTAAAGAAACACCAAGCCTTTTCAGTTCTGCTGAGTAGATTTTTAGTCCGGAGGTTCACTTTAAGTGTGAAAGGGCCCTAACAAAGCATCTGTACAGTGTTGGCTGTGCAATCAGAGATGGTTTCAGAGGACTGGCAAATGAGCCGCATGATCTAACTGTCTGTAGTGATTATCCTCCTACGTGATCTGACAGTCTGTAGTGGTAATCCTTAGCATAAGGTACGGTCACTTTGGTAACAATGTAAGAAGCCTCATCCTGGACTGAATTTTCCAATAGACAAAGTAGGCACATGCCGACAGACACCACTGTTAGGGGGCTCTCATCTTTGAGAATATTTCATCTACCTGATCATGGGAATGCATTCAACATTATCAAACATAAAACCTTAATATTTACCACTTATTTAAATAAATGGGACACACACTACCATAGGCGTTTAACAGGCCGCGGCCATTGTTTATTGGGGGGAAAAAAGGGGTGTAACCGACAAAACCAACTTTATTGAATAATTCAATAACCAAGTAACTTTATTTCCATGTGAACACACATGAATTAACCAACACAAACGCGATCGATGGTCTGTGGACCCGACACGATCGCCACCACCAGTTCTTTTCTTTTACCATACCCCCCAATAAGGAAGCCCGCGACAAACAATAAATTAAGGGACGGGTGGGTGGGTGGGAAGCAGCTCAAGTCTGTCAGAGAGTTCTCCTCACAGTGACACTGACTACTCTGACAGGACTGGTTTTATTTCACCTCAGCCAACCCCCTGATTGGCTAAGGGCTTTGGAGGGAATGATGCACCGACCAATCCGCTTCAAGCTGTACCTGACAATCATCCAGCTCAAACTTTGCTTAACAACAGCATCTCTTCTGAGGTAAAATTACCTCACAGCACCTGAAACATAGAAAAGACTGCCAGTACCAAACCTTAACTACATACATCTATACATATATGCCTTTGTTTAATAGTTTTCAGCATACCCATGTTCGCTGCCCATCTATTTGTAGTGCAGCTCATTCATTTTGCTACCCATTTATCTCCTTTTTAAATTGGACTTGAACTCTTGCACAGGACAGAAGGAAAACATATAGAAATGCACCCTGTATGCATTTAGAGAGTTTAACCTGTCTAATTCTTCCTCATCCATGACTAAGCACTAGTTGTCATTTGATCCATCAGCTGTGTCAGCTGACTGCCATGACAGAAAGTTGATTGGTAAACACAGGATGTTAACCCTATGTCTGCCTTCATGAAAGCAGGAAGACGACAAACTACAGATTTACTGCAGGATTTGTATCAGCTGTAACAAAGAAATGTTTTTCTTTAAAGTTTATTATGCTGTTGTGTATCTTTTAGAGCAGAGAGGAAGTTCTGAGTTTGGGTCCATTTTAACCTTTTTATTATCTATTTTGTTTGCCTGTTTTGTAACAAGGAGGTGATGTTTGAGGTGACATTAGTGATGGGCAGAGTTTTGTAGCACTTGGCGTGTTCAGACTATAGGCCCTAGGACAAACATTTAGCTCTGTATTTAATTTTTATAATAAAAGATCAAATGCATGATAAACTTAAGATACAGTTTTAAAAGAGCAGTGAAAACAAAACATACATACACACACATACATACATACATACATACATACATACATACATACATACATTCCTGATTTCATCACTGTAGGGCTGCCACAGAGCATGATATAGGATCATCCCAGGCCAAACTCAAACCTCGGTTATCTTCTTGGTGGTGAATATTGGCATTGATTGTGCCCTGCATGATGACCCCTCATACTGCCCATACCGTACTGCTTCTTTGACAATACATTTTTTAAATTGTTAACTATTTTTTGCTCCCACCTTTTACAATGACATCATAACTGAGGTGAGATTAGTAATAAACATGATTTATAAACACTGCTACCTTCACTGGGCCCTAAGTTATCTGATCACCACTTAACTGAATCCAATGTTTTTTTCAGAAAATCCAGGATGCTGCACTTTCCATGTTAAAGCAGGAAAGAACCATCCAGTTTGTTAACAGTGCACAGTTCAGATGCCAGTAGCTGTAATAGTATGGGTCTTTTTCAGGGAGAGTCTTACTTATTTAAAGGACCACTGTCACGAAAATCTTAAAATTTTAAGTATATGTAAACACATAAAAATAAAAAGAATGTTTCTTCCAGAGTAAAACGAGCCATAAATTACTTTTCTCCTATGTTGCTGTCACTTACAGTAGGTAGTAGAAATCTGACATTACCGACAGGTTTTGGGCTAGATTCTTAGCAGAGGGACAGCTCTGTTGAGTTTAGACTAGTGTGCATGCATGCACCTTAATTTGCAAGTGTATGGGCCTTTAGTTTGTTATCTAGATTGGTTATCATAATTGCATATTGATTTGTTAAGCTATGTACCTATGGGTGGCCAATAAACACCACCTTGGGGCAAGGACCCAGCATGTGTACAAGAGCCTCCCAATATTGCTTAACCACCTAAAGGCCCATACACACGTCGGATTTCCGCGAACGATGGGTCGCTTGAACGTCCCGTCGTTCCGTCGTTCGCCCGCTAAATCGGGCGTGTGTACAGACTATCGTTCGTTTGATAAGAGTGGGTTTGAGCGATCCGCTTGGCGATTTAGCGGGCGAACGACGGAACGACGGGACGTTCAAACAACCCGTCGTTCGCGGAAATCCGACGTGTGTATGGGCTTTTAGCCTGTCTGGACAAGTATTTTCGTCCACATAGGCGCAGGTAAAGTCAAACTGGACTAGTATTCTTGTCCAGTTTGCAAGCGGTGGTGCGCGCGGGGCTGCGGCCCTGTGCAAACACTGTGGTTTTCCAAAAAAGCTTCCTGGAACCAATTGCAGTGCCTGTAATGAATGGGCATTCATAATATAGTACGTGAATGAACTACAAAAAAAAAAATAACACAAAACATTTCCTGGTAAACCATCTAGTGGCAGAAAAAGTTTAATTACACAACATAATTTTTTTTCATTAAAGTGGACCCAAACTAAAAATACAAGATTTCAGAAATAACATCTATTTTCTAAATTATAATAATAAATAGCTGCCTTTTTTTCAGCTGCATGATGACAAATATAAAATATTTTACATTTATTGGAGAAACCCCTCCCTTCCTTTCATATTGCCGGCAAATAATCCGGCAAACTGGTGGAGTAGATGGTGTCCAGCAAAGGAGGAATTGCTAATGGCTGCCACCTGTATAACCCTAGTTCTGCAAAGAGGAGGGTGAAAAGCATGCACTGAAATGCTCATAGGCTTGAAGGAGTGTTTATTTATCTTTGTATGTGTCAGAGTGGTGCAACTAAATATATTGAATTAAAAAAATGTTTGGTTTGGGTCCGCTTTAAAAGAAATATGATTAACCCCTTGAAAACAAGTATCGCCCACAAAAAGCTTACGCGTAATGAGTAGTGATAAAGTTATTGGCGAATGAATGGGAGGAGCGCTGACAGGGTAAAATTGTTTCTGTCCTGAAGGTGAAAACACCTGTAGGCTGAAGTGGATAAAGACCTTGCATGCTGACCCACACGTTGTCCCTCCTCCGCACTACACAGTTGCCTGCAGGCTAGTGACCCATGCCCCCAAAATGCTGCCCAAGGGATTAAGTCCTAATCCCAGTGGGTGTCAGAAATTTGACATGTGTATACAGTATAGCCTAAGCCAAAAGTGATTGTTGCTACTATAGTTATAATACTATTATATATTTTAGTTGGTTAAAGGTCCGTACACACGCCGGACTTTAGGCAACGACGGGTCCGTCGTTGCCTCCCGCTGGGTGGGCGTGCCAGCGACAGTCCGGCGTGTGTACGCTCTGTCGTCAGACTGATACGGCTGTTTCTGAGCGATCCGCCCGGCGGATCGCTCAGGAACAGCCGTATCAGTCTGACGACAGAGCGTACACACGCCGGACTGTCGCTGGCACGCCCACCCAGCGGGAGGCAACGACGGACCCGTCGTTGCCTAAAGTCCGGCGTGTGTACGGACCTTAAGACTGCAGATCGGTCTCTCCATACTTATGCATGGTATTTGCTTATACAATATACTATAATAGCAGACTATACAAAGCATGTGGATGACGTGTATGTATTTGAGTGAGTTTTCATTACACTATATTCTTACAGCAACGCCGTTATAGCAGAGTTTATGGACCTCCAAGTGTTTTACCCCGAAGAGAGAAATGAGAGGCATAAATGGAAATACCTGCTCAAAATGGTTATTTTTACTGCACAACTCTGTCTGGACGTGCCTTGAAACATCATTACCTTAAACAGGTGTTGGACACTAAAACAGGCCCATCAAGTCTGCAAGGAAATCATCAAGAAATCTGTTGCTTCATGACAAGCTGCGATTATGATGTCACTGGTGCAGTAAATCACAGGAGGGCTGTCAGAAAGACAGGACAAAACCAGACAAATGCCTCAATTTACCTGGATGCCAATAGGAAGTCACCACAGTTCTCACATTAAGTTTGTGATTTATGCAGGTACTGTTTTACTCTCCTAAACACTGAAGCATTTGGAGTAACAAGAGAGCACTTATAGGTTTCTGTAAACAGAAACAGAACATGTCAAGGAGAAAAATATTGAAGATAAACTTCCGGCAAGAAGAAAAACATTGTGTGCAAAAAGAGTGCCAGTTGCAATTCTAAAAATTACCTTTTAATAGGTATCCATAAAAATCTCGAATTTCAAAGGTAGCTACTGAATATGCAAGTGTCTATATACATGCAACAAAAGGTGTTGGACAAATGCCACACAGGTGCACACCATATTGGTGGTGCCTCTCCCAGAGTGTTTAGAGACAGCAGCCACATGCACATGTGACAGTCTTCATGTCTTTGGTGGGGGCATGTTGTTTTGTTGTTTTACTCACATTCATATAAACTGGTGGTCCTCTGACAAAGCCGTTTGTTTAGGGCGAAACATGTTATGTCAGCCTTTCTCAACCTTTGTACCCTGGAGGAACTGTTCAATCATTTTTTTGGAACTCATGGAACCCCTGCATTAGTGGAGGAATTTCTTTTATAGTAGGTGTGGTCTTTGAAATGGCTGTTACTTAACACTTTTTATTATTGTACCATGTAAGTCACATGTTTATTGTGCGAGTGATAAACAAGTAGGGAAGCTAGAATTCAGGATGGCCAGAAATTGAGTGAAGAAGACACAGAGGAGCCAGAGAGGTAGTTTTAAAAATGTCTCACCTGCCAGCTGAGGTCGCTGTCACCAGAGGGAAAATGAGAGGGAACCCCTGCAAAGTCCTCATGGAACCTTGGTTTAGAAAGCCTGTGTTTATTAGGTATTAGTTGTATTATGTAAAAGTTGTGTTATGTAAAGCACTTTGCACCTACTTGCACTGTCCTGTTGGACTAGTGCACTATTCCCTTCTGGATATACGTATGGTGCCCATACACCAGGGGTAGGAAACCTATAGCTCGGGAGCCAGATATGGCTCTTTTGATGGCTGCATCTGGCTTGCAAATCAGTAGGGCTTGATTCACTAAGCTGCGCTGCTCAAGCACAAGTTGCAAAAAATGAAAAATGATTGTCAAAACTTGGAACGTGCTTCCCGTCAGATATCACACACTGCAGTGTGTGAGTATTTCTGTACTGACAATGTTTGGCTCTACATATGCATGTGAGCAGTCTTTCTCACATCTAAAGAACATGAAGACCAACCTACGATCACATTTAGCGGATGGAAGTGTCAACGCCCGCATGAAGCTTAACCTCACCATGTATCAACCAGACTACAATGCCATCAGCAAAACCATGCAGCACCAGAAGTCGTATTAATGGTAAGAATTACTTTATTCATCATTGCTTAGTACAACAACGTTATTCAAAATAATTTAGAGACTTATTGTACTTTAAAAGTGTTGGTCTTACATAAAATGCACACATTTACTTGTATTTAGTTGGAAACATGGCTCTCACAGAATTACATTTTAAAATATATGGCGTTCATGGCTCTCTCAGCCAAAAAGGTTCCTGACCCCTGCCATACACGGTACAATAAAAATGTTCGATTTTCCCGTCTATTCGACCAAAAACAATCGAATGAAAGTCGAAAATAATCTTTTTTTTTTTTATCAAGAAAAACAAAACTATTATCCTGTTTTTTGGATAAAAATCCTAACGGACATGTTGGAAAAATCTTTATATTCGATCATTTTTTCCGGATTTTCTGACAAATCAAACATTCGTGTATGGTACCTCAAAGACAACTATGTGATTTCTTTGATCTAATGGAATAATCAAACTAAATGATCTAAACAATAAAAAATTGTACCATGTATGGGCATCTTAAAGAGAACCCGAGGTGGGAATTACTAATACTATTGGGGCACAGAGGCTGGTTGCGCACACTAAGACCAGCCTCTGTTGCCCCATCGTGTGCCTCCATGTCCCCCCTGCTCGCCGCTATAGACCCCGCAGTGCTGGCGACATGCAGCGTGTCGCCAGCACAATGTTTACCTTAGCGCTGTCTGTCAGCGCCGCTCCCCCGCCTCCTCCGCATCGGCGCACCCGCCCGTGTCCCTTCCCTCCCACTGATAGGAGGGAAGTGACGCGGGCGGGTAGCGGTAAACATTGTGCTGGCGACACGCTGCGTGTCGCCAGCACTGCGGGGTCTATAGCGGCGAGCAGGGGGGACATGGAGGCACACGATGGGGCAACAGAGGCTGGACTTAGTGTGCGCAACCAGCCTCTGTGCCCCAATAGTATTAGTAATTCCCACCTCGGGTTCTCTTTAAGGTAGATGCCAGGGGAACTGTCAGCATATCATTGCTACGGTCTCTCTTAGGGAGATCAGTGGAGGGGAAGCCAAAACAGGAGAGGCACCACTGTTATTATATGCATCACTGTATAGCAGCATTTGTCCAACATATTTGTTGCATGTATATGGACAATTGTATATTCAGTAGCTATCTTTGAAATTTGAGATCTGAATGCATACCTAAAAAAGGTTTGTTTTTACGTTACTTATAGGGCTATCATTCTGGGAACGTGATGCACATGTAAACACATATTTTAAGTTTTAAATGTTTTTGTGGTCAGGGCCGGACTGGGCCACAGTAGTACAGTATTTTCCCTCAGTGAGCCCCCCCTCCAGGTCTCTGGTGCCCCCCCCCCCCTCCTTATCTGACAGAGCTCCAATTGCTGCCTGCAGCACAAAAATTTTCTTCTCAGTGCTGTAATCACTCATGCTGAGAGCAGTGGCGTAGCTAAGGAGCTGTAGGCCTCGATGCAAATTTTACAATGGGGCCCCCCAAGCACTCTATACATAACAATTGATACGACGCACCAAAACCTGCCAATGGCAACTACAGTGTCAGAGGTGCAAGAAGGGGATGGGAAATAGCTTGTTAATGATTACCACTGTCCAACGTATCTATAGAAGTGATTATTATGAGCAAAGGACCAATAGAGAAGTAATATTGTAGTTGAGGGAGGGCCCTTAGGGGCCCCTTTGGCCCAAGGGCCCCGATGCGGTCGCAACCTCTGCAACCTTTGCGGTCGCAACCTCTGCAAAGTAGGACATTACTTTATATTGAAGGAGGGGACTCTATGCAAAGTTTTGCTGGGCAGCAGTGTCTCTGAATTACAATGCTGCTAAGATCATGTACATTTGGCCCTGTCCATAATACATCATGACCACGCCCACCTTCCGGTGCCTGGTCACACCCTTTTTTTCACCGCAATCATGGGATGTGTGGGCCCCAGGTTGAAATTTCTTTGGTGGGCCCCCAGTGTCCCAGTCCGACCCTGCTAGTAGTCCTTTAACCACTTGAGGACTGCAGTGCTAAACCCCCCTAATGACCAAGCCATTTCTTACAATTCAGACCACTGCAGCTATAACTGTTTATTGCTTGGTCATACAACTTACCACCCAAACGAATTTTACCTCCTTTTCTTCTAACTAACACAGCTTTCTTTTGATGCTATTTGATTGCTGCTGCGATTTTTAGTTTTTATTATATTCATCAAAAAAGACAGGAATTTTGTAAAAAAAAAAATGATATTTTAAACTTTCTGTGGTAAAATTTTTCAAGTAAAGTAAAATTTTTATACAAGTTTTTGTCCAAATTTATTGTGCTACATGTCTTTGATAAAAAAAAATCCAATAAGTTTATATGTATTGGTTTGGGTAAAAGTAATAGCGTTTACAAACTATGGTACAAAAAAGTGAATTTGCGCAGCTTGAAGCAGCTCTGACTTTTCTGAGCACTTTTCATGTTTCTTGAGGTGCTAGAATGCCAGGATAGTATAAATACCCCCCAAATGACCCCATTTTGGAAAGACACCCCAAGGTATTTGCTGAGGGGCATGGTGAATTCATAACAGATTTTATTTTTTGTCACAAGTTAGCAGAAAATGACACTTTGGGACAATTTTTTTTAAGTGTTTCCATTTCTGCTGACTTGTGACAAAAAAAAAAAAATCTGCCATGGACTCACCATGCCCCTCAGTGAATACCTTGGGGTGTCTACTTTCCAAAATTGGGTCACTTGTGGGGTACTTATACTGCCCTGGCATTTTTCAATTACAAAGTGCTAAAAAGTTATTTAACTACTTGCCAACCACGTCACACCGATCGGCGTGGGCGCAGCGGCAGCCCCAGGACCGCCTAGTGCCGATTGGTGTAAGGTCCTGCGAGAGTGTTTTGCAGGAGATCGCGCGCGCTGATGCATGCGCATCCCTGCTCGGATGGCTCTGCTCCGCCTTCAGTCTCCCAGTGGCGATCGCCGATAGGAGACTTAGACGGCGAAACTGCTGTCTATTAACATAGTACAGCTCTGCAATCTAAGGCAGCCATGTACTGGGGACAGCCATGTGACACGGCTGTCCCCCGGGACACAGGAGAACGATCAGCTCTCATGGGCTGAAGCCTATGACAGCCGATCGCCGTGATTGGCTGGCTGGGGGAGGAAGGTTTTTAAAAAAAAAAAAATAAACAGTAGAATTTATTAACAAAATAATAACATAAATATTTGTAAAAAAATATATATAAACACTGGGGGAGCGATCAGACCCCACCAACAGAGAAAGGGGGGGGGGGGGGAATCACTGTGCTGAGTTGTGTGGCCCTACAGCGAGGCCTTATAGCTGCAGTGTCCAATTTAGCAATAAATGGCCTGGTCTTTAGGGGGGTTTAACACTGCGGTCCAGAAGTGGTTAAACAAAAGATGAAAAATTATCTCCCAGGAGAAAACTTAGGGGAAAAAGTGAATTGCATCAGGCCCCTGGTGTTTTATTAGGTAGGATTATGTTCAGTATTACAATATGTAAAATATGTGGGCAAAGGGGGGGTGGGCAGCAACAGTAGTTCATCTTGTCTGCTCTCTTTGGCATTGTCACTTAAAGCAAAGGGGCTCAAATCATGGAGAAAAAATGCCTTTATTAGGTAAGTGTAAGATTTATATATTGATTGGTTCAATATTGGAAAAGTAGTACAACAAGACTGTATATTGTCACCCTATTTATTTAACTTCTATGCAAAGTATAACATGCGAGATGCTGGACTGGATGAAGCAAGAGCTAGAATTAAGATCGCTTGAAGAATTATCATCAACTTTAAATATGCAGACTTTGCCAGAAAGTAAATAAGAATTTAGAAACCTCTTGATGAGGGTAAATGAAGAAAGTGCAAAAGTTGGCCTAAGGCTCATCATTAAAAAAACTAAGATCATGGCTTCAGGACCTATCCCCTCCTTGCATATAAGGGGATAAAAAAATGGAAACCGTATCAAACTTTGTGTTCTTGGGTTCAAAGATCACTGCAGACGGTGAATGCAGCTAAGGAATAAAAGATGTTTACTCCTTAGAAGGAAAGCAATGACACACTTGGAAAATGTAATAAAAAGAAGATATGTCAACTTGCCAATGAAGGTTCATATAATCAAAGCCATGTTTTTCCAATAGTAATGTATGGTTGTAAGAGTTGGACCATAAGGAAGGCTGAGCGACAAAGAATTGACGTCTTTGAATTGTGGTGCTGGAAAATACTTTTTGAACAATTAGTACTGCCAATGCAAATGGTGAGCCTCGTAATTGAACCGCAATGAGTGGGCATGTAGTAGATAGTACTCTCACCTTGTAGTGCTGAGTCCCTGGTTTGAATCCCAGAAGGGCAATGTCTGCATGGAGTTTGTATGTTCTACCCGTTGATGCATGCGTTTCCTCCAGGCACTCTGGCTTCCTTCTAAATTGTCCTTTCACTACAATGGACATACAGTAAGTATATGGTAGGGATTAGATTGTGACCTAGAGGGACAGTTAGTGACAAGACTATATACTCTGTACAGTGCTGCAGAAGATGTCAGTGCTATATAAATACTAAATAATAATAAAATAATAATGGGTGGATTGCATAATAGTGGTATATGACAGAGCATGCAGTTAACATAATTTGATCCTACTTAATGTGATCCTACTGCCCTAGGCCGTGGCTTATGTGGCCTTGGCAGAAATCTGCCCCTGGGTTCAGCTACAGACATATATAGGGTAGATATATACAGTGTGCATGGGTATGTACTGTATGCATGCATGTGTGTGGATACGTGGATATGGTATTGGTAACACATGCTACAATGTGCTTGGATTACTGAAAACGGATCTATAATTGGATGCTGTTTACATTATTGTCACCCACCTTTTGACTCTACAGTAATTGTTAAGCATTCTTTAGCATAGCATGTCATATTGTTACATCTCCTTTTAGCACAGCGTAACCTTATTATTGTTTATCCTGTGCAGTGTTTTGCTTTTTTGTTCCCCATTTGTATAAAAACAAAATATTTTGTTTCTGTACCAGAGTCTAAACACTGATTGCCTCCTTTAGTCGCATCTATCTCAAAGTGTAATGACTGCACTAATTAATTTCTCCCCAAACAGATTGGCCTCATTTAAATGGAGCAGAGGGTTAATTAGCACACCTGAGCTACACTTCCTTATTCTGAACACAGTTCCTGTCGTGTTGTACATCTGCAGGCATCTGTCGTGTTACCAAATATTGTAAAAGGTAACACCTTGTTAATTAAAGCTTGACTGTGAAACCGCCATCTGCATAATCCGCTCTTTATGTAACTTAGAGAAGAAAGGGAAGGTGACATTATTCTGTCATCTCACATTAAAATGCATTTTGGGCAGAAAGGAGCCAAATGTCATGACAAACTATTATATGGTAATTGGAGCCTGAAATAATAATATGCGTTGTTGTCGATGTGGGATAGACGTCAAGGCAACAATAATAAATGAATGCAAACGCACAAATGAATGTAGCCTGATTTCAATGCATTTGGATGTTTAGGATGTTTAACCATGTAGAGGATCTTTAAAGGGACCCGCATGGTTAAGAATATGGAAGCATTCATTGCCAGATATGTTTTACCGCATAAAACTTGTAAAATATGAAATAAAAAGACCCCCACAGGTCTCCCTTCAAGTGAATCGTGGTCCTCGGGGGCTCTGTACAGTGTTTGGAAGCGCAGCAAATTCACCTGTCCAGCCCACCCAACAGCCTGCATACTTCCATCCTCATCTAAACCAATGCTTGTTCTCATTGATCTGGCAACATGTATGTTCTCATGGAAAATGTCTCTGGGTCATGGGCAAGAGGCAGACAGCAGGGATGAAGATGGGAGATTGCAGACTGATGGAGGAGTGTGTTGGCTGGACAAGTGAGTTCACTCAGATGCAGAATACTCTGCAGGGGCCCAGGAATTACCATTCACCGGGAGTGGGCATCAGTCAGCTCAAGGCCCCTGGACAATTACCCAGTTTGTCCCTATCGAAGTGCTGGCCCTCTTTACATGCAGGTTCTTCATTACTAGGTTGCACCCCAGGAACATAAATTAGGAAGCACCCTAGCCTTAGTTGACTCTATGGGAGGGTTCTTTAAGTTACTCGTGTCCTAACCCAGCACTGGCTGTTCTTACGTAAAGAAGAGTGTTTGCACTATAAACACACCATCAGGTTCTGTTATATTTGCTGATGTGCACTTCCTCTTCCGCACACACCCTGAATGGTCACATACACAGAGCTAGTCCTCTAACTCAAATGCTGCCTGCCTGGTTGATCTGCCGGCTTTAATATTTAAAAAAAAAATATATTTTCTGAATCATTAGCTCAGATCAAGTGTCCTAGCATCATTCTGCCTCCGCTGTCTGCATGCTTGTTGCAGGTGTGCAACTTATACTGAAGACGAGAGATCAGCAAGGCAGACTGGCATCTGAAATTATGGGGCATAGTAATATCTTTACTGGTATTTTTATATCCCATCAAATCTGTTCTTGTATGATGTTAGTCAGTCAGTCAAATGAAGACATTTAATTTTTCCCCCCTTCGCACAAAAAGGAAACATTCTTACACCAAACACAGAACTTTCTTATCTTTTTTTAAAAAAAGCATTGCAACAATTGCCTCCTAATGCAACCCCTAACAAGCACTGCCTCCTGGAACGACCGTTGATACGTGCAGCCAGAGGTAGTGGACAGTATAATGTCCGCTCCGATGGTCTGCCGGGTCCAGTCGGAGCCCAGGGCACCTGCGTTACCCCCATAGGCTATATAACAATAACAATAATATTTCTATAGCGCTTTTCTCCTGGGGACTCAAAGCGCTGTGACCCTGCATTATGCAGTCTCAAAGGCTTGGGAAAAGAGGTTAGTTTTTAGCCTTTTTTTTAAAGCTGCCCAGAGAAGGAGCCTCTCGTACTGATTGTGGAAGTGAGTTCCATAGAGTAGGGGCTGCATAGGAAAAGGCCCGTGCACCAAATGTTAAGTGTATCCTGGGAATAACCAGATTCATCTTGTTGGCAGAGCGAAGGGTGCATGGAGGGGCATAAAGTTCCAATAGATCCGCTATGTATTTGGGTCCCATGTGGTTTAGAGCCTTGAATGTCAGCAGGCAGATCTTAAAATGGATTCTCCATTTTACTGGCAACCAGTGAAGAGTTTGCAGTACTGGGGTGATGTGTGAGCTGCGATCCGATGAACAGGGCATTGCAGTAGTCTAGGCGGGAGGATACAAATGCATGAACCAGGGCAGGGAGGTCTTCAGCTGGGATAAGGTGTTTGATTCTCGCTATATTTCTTAGATGGAGGAAGGAAGACTTGACGACAGCTGATACCTGCTGTCTGAGTTTTAGATTTCCATCCAGGATCACCCCAAGGTTTCGCACAGTCTTTATACTGATCTCCCCCAATTGCTAGTTTGCGGTGGTGAGCGTTTTGAACTTTATCCATCATGCGTGGACCACCTACCACCAACACCTCTGTTTTGTCAGAGTTTAGCCTCAACCAGCTGGTGTTCATCCAATTTTGTAAATCCGCTACACACGCATTTATGGATGCTGATGGGTCTTGGGTGCCAGGATTGAAGGACAGATACAGTTGTGTGTCATATGCATAACAATGGTATCCTAGGCCATAGTTCTGGATTATCTTACCCAGTGGGAGCATGTAGACTGCAAAGAGTAATGGTGATAGCACAGAACCCTGTGGAACTCCATAGGCAAGTGGCACTGGATTAGAGTAGTGTGTGCCCAGACATACTTGCTGTGTCCTGCCAGATGGGAAGGTCTGAAACCAGCTAAGAACAGCACCCCTTAAGCCACAGTAATTCTTCAGTTGCTGGATTAGTATTTCATGATCCACAGTATCAAATGCTGCAGACAAGTCAAGAAGAATCAGAATTGAGCAAACATCCTTGTCCCTTGCAGTAAGAACATCATTCATTACTCGGACTAATGCCGTTTCAGTGCTGTGCCTTTCCTGAATCCTGACTGAAAAGTATCAAAAATGTTGTTATCTGTAAAGCTCAACACACACCATACAATCTTGGTTGTACAGATTTACCAAATCTATGTAGTATAAGGGCCAACAGATTGAAAATACCTTGAATGATTGATTGGATAAGCTCTTGTACTACATGAAAGTGGTAAGATTGAACATCCAAGATTGTATGGTGTGTGTTGAGCCTAAGCCTGACTTCTAGCTGGTTGGTGACTGCTTTCTCGATAACTTTTGATAGGAATGGTAAGTTCGCCACAGGTCTGTAGTTGGTCACAGAATCTAGTGATGGTTTTCTTCAAGAGGGGTTTTATGATTGCTTTCTTTAGTTCTTCTGGGAAAAGTCCACCTTGCAATGAGCACTGAGTTATTTTGTGAAGTGCTGGCCTGATCAGCTCTGGGCACTGCATTAAGGATCCAGTTGGGCCAGGATCCAGGTCGCAGGTAGTGGGGCAGAGACTTTGAATGAGAATTCCAAAATCGTCTCCACTCAGAGTGTCAAAGACTTGCCATGGTGGTGCGGTAGTAGGCATATGCAAAGTCCAGTGGTCAATTGATGTTGTTGGTGAAATGCTGGCATGGATGGCAGACATCTTGTTTGTGAAGAAGGCAGAGAATTCTTCACACCTTTCCCTGGAGAATGTGGTTGGGGCTTTTAGGCAGGAAGGATTGCAGAATGATTCCACTGTGTGGAAGAGTTGAGCAGCTCTGTTGTTGGCTGTAGATATTTTGTGCAAGATGAAGTCTGATTTTTTATTGGTTATTGCTTGTTGGTATTGTCTGAGGTGTTGAACTAGGCTAGATTTGTGGTCCTCAGACCCTTATTTACGCCACTGTCTTTCTAGTCTTCACCCTTTCTTTTTTAGATCCATGATGGTTTTGTCAAACCAATTAGCTTTCTGCTTTTTGGTTGCTGATTTGGTGCGCCATGGGGCAATACTGTCAAGTGTTTCATATATCATGTTGTTGTACTGGGTTACTATATGAGGGAATGCATCCATCTGCCCATGATTAATTGTGGACTGCGGAGAAGTGAGGTCCACTTACCGCAATGGATCCCACAGATCCGTTGCAGAGTGACAAGCGTGAATGGCTCCTATTTATAAAATAGGAAGCGTTCACTGTCCATTTAGCGATGAGTGGAGAACCGACAAAAAATATCCATTCTCCACTCTAGTGGGAACACAGCCTCAATCACCACAGTGTTTAGGATCTGACCCCTTTGCTATGCAGTAAGATGTCCAGAAATGGGGTTTGGATGTGCATCAGAGACACACCCTTCTGACTTGTCTCCTCCTGTCAGCTCTGCAATTTATACAGCAGATATGCAACTGAAAATTCAGAGTTCCGACTGTTGTACTCCACAATATTAATGGTAGGTTAAAGAGACGCAGTAGTGAAATGCAGTATAGTAAAATGCAGTGAATTGTTCAGAATATCCGCTTTTATGGTAATACTCCTGGTTTCAGCATCAGACAGAAACACTTCCTGTATATTACTGTATATTGATATGTAGCCTGCCCTCCCAGTAACATTTAGTCTAGGATGTTTAGTCATGCGACATTTTCCTACCAGAGCATTTTGGGAGACCAGGTATATTTTGTACTTGCTTTAGAACTATGAGTAAACAAACATTCCACAGAGATCACTTGACAGGACTAAAGAGGCCGCCACCTGTGATCAATTTCGGAAAGTAAATCGGGATGGTGAGAAAAGATTTTTTACAATGGGCTAAAACTGACTAAACCATTTATAAATAAATATTGTAAAAAAAATAAGCAATTTTATTCATTACATTTTTTTTCACTACAGTTCCTCTTTAACTGGCTACCCCCTATAAATATCCCTAGATTGTGAGAGGAACACTAGATCGTAAGCCCTACACAGTGAGTAATAAGAATGGTTCAATGTTCTCTGTAAAATGCTGCAGAAAAAGTGGCAGTGATTTCTAAACCTGTAAGTGAATAAAAAAGCAAATGCATGTTTTGGGTTATTTAGCGAATATCTAAGCAGAATGTCACATTAAAACTGATAATAGTAACACAAATAAGTATACTTCTAGCATCTGTTAAAAACTAGTGTACATTGTTAAATGTGGTATGTAATATGTAGACGGAAAAGCTCTAAGTGGAACTCATGGTTTTCTCACCACTGTAATTACTTTTGTGTTACGAAAAGTAATGCAGAATTACTGCAAGCTGCCAAAGATGAAACAGCAAACACAGAGGAAAAAGAGGTGCTGACATTGAGAAAGAGCTTGCCAGAAACTACTACAAATGCTGGGACGATTAAAGGACAACTGAAGTGAGAGGTATATGGAAGCTGCCATGTTTATTTCCTTTTAAGTGATACCAGTTGCCTGGTGTGATTTAGACAATAGTGTCTGAATCACACCAGAAACAAGCATGCAGCTAATCTTGTCAGATCTGACAATAATTTCAGAAACACCTGATCTGCTGCATGCTTGTTCAGGGGCTATGGCTAAAAGTATTACGAGCAGAGGATCATCAGGGCTGCCAGGCAGGGCCGGTTCAAGCCCGAATGGGGCCCTAGGGCAAAATTACCCTTTGGGGCCCCCTGACCCCACCCCTACTTCCACAACATATTCACACTGCTGGCCTCTGAGTCGACTGTCGCCCTCTCATCAGATCTCCCCCCTGAACTTTATTGTACTACCGGGGCCCCTGCACCTTTTTTGTCAGCATAGCACTGTTCCAGCCCATGAACTCTCCTCTTCATCCTTGCAGTACTGCCTCTTCCCAGTGACCTAGCACATGTTATTGCCTAATGACCTGCAAATGGGACAACAACACTGCCACTATTGTCAAGAAAGCACAACAGAGAATGTACCATCTATGGCAGCTGAAAAAGTTTGGCCTACCTCAAAATCTAATGGTGCAGTTCTACACTGCAATCATCGAATCAACCATAACATCATCTATGACTGTATGGTTCGGCTCCTGCTCAGCATTAGAAAAGGGGAGGCTGCAGCGCATCATCCGATCAGCGGAAAGGATAATTGGCTGTAGCTTACCTTCCCTGCAGGATCTTTACACTAGCAGGTGCAGAAAGAGAGCAACCAAAATTGCCTCTGACCCCTCTCACCCAGCTCACTCCATCTTCCAGCGCATGCCTTCAGGAGTAAGATTCCGGTCAATCGCTACCAAAACCTCTAGACATAGGAACAGTTTTTTTCCTCAAGCGGTAGCCATACTTAATGCTAAACCACGTTAGAGCTGCTAGGACTGAAAGTATTTAGCACAGAACTAAACATGAACAATTCTCACATTGCTTACTGCCATTATACTTATAATGTCCTTAACTTGTAATATTCACACTGTCTGTCCTTGTATTGTTTTTGTTTGTGTTTGTTAAGCAACTGCCAAGACAAATTCCTTGTAGGTGCAAACTTACTTGGCGAAAATAAATTGATTCTGATTCTGATTCTGATTCTGATTCATGGAGAAGAGAAAGTGGGCGGGGATGAAGACAGAGAGACTGGATGGAGCAGTACGCCAGGACAGTTGACCTGCTATGTTTATTATTTAATTCTTGTATTAATAAAGCGCCAACATATTATGCAGCGCTGCGTTGACAAAGCTTTGCAGGGGCCCTAGAAAGCACAAGTCAAGTGGAATCCTCGGGGGCCCAGGAGAACTTGGGGGCCCTGGGGCAATTGCCCCCTTTGAATCTATGGTAGCGCAGGCCCTGCTGCCAGGCACCTAATATTGTTTAAAAGGAAATAAATATGGCAGCCTCCATATACCTCTCACTTCAGTTGTCCTTTAATGCAACATGAAATAGTACTACAAGTCACAAGCTATTTTAGAACCTAATCTAAACTGTTTGGAACTGTTTGGTAGTAGGTCACCTGTGAATTATGGTTAACCTTCCTGGCGGTAACCCCTGGCGGTAGTTCGGGGTAAGCTGCGCAGGAGGTTTTCTCAGGCCCTGCTGGGCCGATTTACTTAATTTTTTTTTTTGCTGGACGCAGCTAGCACTTTGCTAGCTGCGTCAGCACACCGATCGCCGCCGCCCCACGCTCGATCGCCGCTATCCGTCGCGCCGCGCGCCCCCTCCCCCCAGACCCCGTGCGCTGCCTGGCTGCCTGGCGACGGGGGAAGCCCTCCAGGAAATCCCGTTCTTTGAACGGGATTTTCTGATCGAAGCGGGCGGGGGGATGCTGCTGAGCAACGGCTATCATGTAGCGAGCCCTAGGCTCGCTACATGATTTAAAAAAAAAAAAAAACTGCTGCGCTGCCTCCTGGCGGAAATAATTAAACCGCCAGGAGGGTTAATAATATGTTAATTTTTTTGTGTGTTGTTCTTTGATACTCATTTTTTTGTACTATGCTTATTCACCTATCAATTATATTCTTATGAGACACTAGTACTGCACCTTTTCAGATATATACTGAACCCGGGTTTATACAGGCTGGGAGCTCTATATAGAGCTCTCAGTGCTGCTTAGATATTTGGCATTGCATATGTGCATATATTATATTTATTATATATACAATGACAGGTACATTAAGATGGAGACATTTGATGGGATGTTTTAATTGTTTTTATGTTTTGGGGGGTTCTCCCCCCCCCCCCTTTTTGTACATATAACCAATTGGTGGATCATTGTTTAACCTCCTTGGCGGTAATGACGAGCTCAGTTCGTCCATTACCGCTGGAGGGCGCCGCTCAGGCCCCGCTGGGCCGCTTTTGATATTTTTTTTTTAAAACACGCAGCAAGCAAATTACACCGATCGCTGCCGATGCGCCGCTACCCGCCGCGTTATAGGCCCCCCCCCCCCGAGACCCCGTGTGCAGCCTGGCCAACAGTGCCAGGCAGCGCTGAGGGGTGGATCGGGACTCCCGATGATGTGACGACGACGATGACGTCGTCGATGTCATCACGATCGTCGCCATGGTGACGGGGAAGCCCTAAAGGAAATCTCGTTCAGAAAGGGATTTCCGGATGGGCTTGATTGCCGGCGGCGATCGGAAGGGTGTGAGGGACGCCGCAGGGAGGGGGGAATCATGTAGCTAGCCTAGCGATTTTAAAAAAAAAAACCACAAAAAATAGTGCTGCGCCGACCCTGGCGCATTTAATAGAACGCCAGGGTGGTTAATAAAGATCTCTTTGTATATTGTATCTATCATGGCGTGGTGCTTGCTATAGGGTTTATTTTCTGGGTTTGGGCATATATTGTTACTGACCCTAGCACACTCAATTTTTATTTGCAAGAGTGCGGACGCTTTGTGTGTTTATACCT
The DNA here is from genome assembly GCF_040937935.1 of Hyperolius riggenbachi. Taxonomy (NCBI): domain Eukaryota; kingdom Metazoa; phylum Chordata; class Amphibia; order Anura; family Hyperoliidae; genus Hyperolius; species Hyperolius riggenbachi. Next base: position 345,938,620 of record NC_090648.1, on the reverse strand, counting down.
AATGCTATTAAATAATTCCTTTTGCAGATCATTTAATTTGAGACTTAAAGAGACAGTGAAGCAAAAAAAAATATATATGATATAATGAATTGGTTGTGTAGTACATTGATCTCTCCAGCAATTGTCACGCAACCTCCTCCTCCTCCTACTCTGTACATTCCCGGGCTACTTTTCACTGTACCGGGGACGCGGCTTGATGACGTCATCAAGCCGTGTCCCCGGTACTGTGAACGGCATTCGGGGATGTACAGAGTAGTAGGAGGAGGAGGGGGCGCGATAATTGCTGGAGAGATCCATGACAGTGAGTAGCACTACCTATGCTCATCTCCCAGTGGCGCAGGAGAATCGAGTGGTGTTGGGGACTGGGAGGGAGTGTATGAGTATCTCCCAATGCCATCGGGGGGGGTTTGAGAGAGAGGCGGGTGGTAAACTGGGAGTGAAGAAGGCGGTATTGGGGACACTTATACCTTGTTAACCTATACTGTGGCACCTATAGCTGACCTATCTATACTATGACACCTATAGCAGACCTGCCTATACTGTGGCACCTACAGCAGACCTATCTATACTGTCGCACCTATAGCAGACCTATCTATACTGTGGCACCTATAGCAGACCTATCTATACTGTGGCACCTATAGCAGACCTACCTCTACTGTGGCACCTATAGCAGACCTACCTCTACTGTGGCACCTATGGCAGACCTACCTATACTGTGGCACCTATAGCTGACCTACCTATACTGTGGCACCTATAGCTGGTTAACGAATACTGGGACAACTCACTCTAACCTTAGCTCCTCACTCTCAACACTCACTCTGACCTCAGATTCCCACTCACAGCACACTCACTCATTTCAGGCCCACACTCTCAGCAGACTCACTAGGGATGATCGATGATATGCAAATTTTACCAAGTTTATGCAAATTGATGCAAACTTTTATGCAAATATATCCAGTTTTAAAATGGACCAATCAATTTCAACCTAGGTTTAAACTGATTGGTCCATTTTCAAGCTGCATATAGGTGCAAAAAATTTGCATAAACTTGCATCAACTCGGGGAAAAATGCATCTCATTGATCATCCCTAACACTCACATTAACCTCAGGTCCTCACTCTCTCATTTTCATCTATGACTTCTTATAGAAATGAGTATAAGACCAGGTACAGGCAGGTCTTAAACTGAACCGTAAATTTTGTGCTAACATGCCCCCTTTTCTTCATGAGAATCCTGATTTGAGGTAAAATACCGCACAAATTACCTCATAATTTACTGCATGAGGTAATTCATGACTAAAACCTACCAGAATTGGTAAATGTCATCACCTCATGAGGTAAATTACTTTACATGAGGTAATTTGTTTGATAACCCCACCAGAATTGAGGCCATTATATCATAATTTTTTTTCACTTCAGTGTATCTTTAACTACAGCTAGGCTAACAGTACACTGCATGGGGGACAGTCAGGGCAGCCATCAGGGAGGGACAACTGACACTGCAGTGAGGGGCCCAGGGCTTCTGGGGGCCCTGGTCCCCCCCAAAGCACTGGAAGGGCCGCATGTGCTGGCTGCGGGCCTGTGACTCAATAACCAGCACACCGCGTTCCGCCACTGAGAGAAGAGTGACATTAGCGCTTGAACGTGGGGAGCAGATGAGTGAGCCCGCTAAAGCTGACTTTCTATACTGCGACACCACCTATATCTGGCTACAGGCTACCTATACTGGGCCACCACCTATACCTGGCTACCTATATTGGGGCTGGAACCTCCTATACCTAGCTACCCATACTGGGAAACCACCTATACCTGGCTACCTATACTGGGGCACCACCTATACTTGGCTACTTATGCTGGAGCGCCTATAGCTTGCTACCGATACAGGGGCACTTGTACCTGGCTAACCTATACTGGTGCATTACCCAAACCAGGCTACCTATACTGGGAGCAACTATACCCTATACTGGGAGAAACTATACCAGGCTACCTATACCGGGGCACCACCTATAGTTGAATATCTATACTGGGGTGCCTGTATCTTGCTGGCCTATACTGGAGCACCAGCTATAGCAGGCTACCTATATTGGGGCACCACCTATAGCTGGCTACTTACAGGGGGAACCTATACCTGGTTATCTATACTGGGGTCACCTATGCCTGGATACCTATACTGGGGGCACCTATACCTAGCTAGGGCAGGGGGATGAGCTGAGACAGAAGGGGACAAGAGGTAACACAGGGGGATAAAAGAGGCACAGGGGGAACAGAGGCGGACAAAAGAGGCACAGAGAGAAAAGAGATGAGACAGGAACACAGAGGGACACAAAAGAGGCACAAACTGAGGTGAGACAGAGGGGGACAAAAGAGGCACAGGAAGAAAAGAGGGGGACAAAAGAGAATAGATACAGGATAAGAACGGACCTACAAGTCCCTATATCATTTCTTAACCGGGGACTACCTGTATTTTGCTAGTAATTGTCTCCACCCACAACATGCCACATCACGCTGTGCATGCCACTTTCTTCAGAGCCATGCACATTTTTCGCCACAGCGCACTTCGCACATGGACACAGGGATGGGGTGGCTAGTGGACGGGCACAGCAACCAGTTGGTGGGCCCAGGGAGGGGGGGCCCAGGCCTGATGATGTGTGAGGGGCCCCAAAATTTCTGGTAGCGGCCCTGGGGATAGTACACCTGAAGTTATCTTTCCACGTAGTTGAAGCAGTACATTTACAGATACACCCATTTAGTTATAATCTACTGTTCAGGTACATAATCAGCACAACCACCTATGTGTGTGTGTGTGTGTGTGTGGGGGGGGGGGGGTGCACTCCATCTGCAGATAGAAAGACTGCAATGAAATACAGTCCAGAGGCAGGCTGAATAATGAGTGTTACATCCAGTTGGTGATGGCAAAGACCTACTTCATCAGAGGACCAAAGAACATGCAGTAACTGGGTAGATTCTAGAAGTACATAAAATCACAGACTGTCAAACAGCCCCTTAACACATGGATGTGGCCCACCATCTTGTGCATGCAGGATGTCTGGCTGCCTCGCCATGCTTATACTACCTGTTATTGACACCAGTGTTGGTTTGTTCTATCATTCACCTCATCTGCTTTGATAATAATTACTATACACTTATATATTGGGGAAGGGGGGGTGGACAGTAAGTAGTCTTATGCATTTTTTAATATCTACTCGACGGTCTCTGGTGAAATTAGTCGTTGATCATGAAATGTATCAGAATGTTTCTTTGAGACTTTGAAGCCCATCGTATTTGATAGACCATGTTTTTAATGACCTACTTTTCTGGTTTGATGTAACAAGTATATTTTTACAACTGATTACACTTTGGATGTTTTATGTCATGGTTTAGGTTATGCTGATGATGTCATGGCCCATATGCAATTCACTTTTTCACCTGAGTTATCTCTTAGGCAATAACTTTTATATTCTCTAAGTTTTCAGCATTTTACAATTGAAAAAGTACCCAGAAGTTTGTGAAAAAGTACTATCAAATTTATTTTGAGTATTTTCTTGCTTGCTGGTGGCTTAAAAGGCATTTTATGACAAGTTGTGAAAATATCACCTAGGAGAAAACTCAGGAGAAAAAGTGAATTGCATATGGACCCACGACTCTTATCCAGGTATGGAATCCCTGAGGAAAGTGTTCCATCCAAACTTCATCTGAAAACATGCCCCGACATTCCACTGCTACTCTGATTATACCCAGCTATGTGTATCCTTCAGTCCTGGCATGACAGACCCAACTCCAACCATAAAAGCTTACTGAGCTTCAGGATGATTGACAAATTGCTAAAGCTAAATGCTAACAAAACTGGAGTTCTTGTCATTGGAAGTCAGAACCTGACAGCAGAATAGCTCTACTGTAAGACATTACCACTAGGGATAGGGGATCCAATCAAAATAGCTCTGGCCATGCGTGTGGCATGGATGTACAAACTGATGGAGAATTAATCTTCAGAAATAATATCTCTGTTGTTGTGAATTCTTTACCTAAGGAACCTTGAAAAAATTGAGAGCCACATCTTCAGAATATCTGCCAACCTTGGTTAAAACATTCACCATTGACACATAACAGCAGTTCTTCGCTCCTTTTCAAGATTAGCCTGATGTTATTCAAATCCTTGCACCAGGTAGGTGGCTACCTGAATTATTTTTAATTTTTTTTTCCAACTGCAACACACCTCCTGCAACCATAGAGTAACAGGATAAAATAATTCAGTTATTTCCAGAGTCCGCCCCAAAACCTTTAACCTTCTGCGGTGTACCCGATTGAACTCCTTACCCCAATCAACCAAGGCAGCTCCATGGATAGATGTGTTTAAATCCATAATGAAAGTCCATTTAGTCTTTCACTTACACACCTTTTCCTCGCGACATGATCCATCTGCCACCAATTACTGATCTGATGCTGGATACACACGTTGCGTTTCCGCGTCGATGCGGCGTTCGATTCGTGTCGATTCGATTATTTCCAACATGTCCGATTCGCAGGTCGATGGATCGTTAGGTCGATTTGCCATACTTTACAAATATAAAAATAATCGAAATGCGCTCGGAAATGCTCGGAAATAATCGAATCGACGCGAATCGAACGCCGCATCGAATGCGGAAACGCAACGTGTGTATCCAGCATAAGACACAGAGACATGCTAAGCGAATTGGGTCCTATAGAAGAAAAGCACTGTGCAACTTGTCTTGTTGTCCCTAGCTATTTTAATAGTGCATCAATAGTTTTGCTACCATGGTTTTTCTTATTGAACCAGGCGCGGAGCTAGGGGGGGTCGGGGTAGGACAAGTGCCCCGGGGCGCCAGGTCCCCAAGGGCGCCCAGCTGAGCTTCGGTATTTTTTTTTTTTTTTTTTGCGGGGCTGAGGGGAGGGGAGCAGCGCAGAGAAGAGAGAGAGCTGTGCGGACGGTGGGGAAGGGGGGCCATCTCCCCCCTCCTTCCCTCACCTTAGGTGCTCTCTCTCTCCCTCGCTGTCCCCTCCAATGTCCGGGTGGCTGGCAGCGGCGGGCGGAACTCACCTCCGTCTCGCTCCAGCGCCGGCCGGCGGCCGGAAGTTCGGGTGCGCAGCCGCTGCTCTGGTCTGGACCAGACCAGAGTAGCGGCAGATCCATCCGGCGCTGCGACAAGACGGAGGTAAGTTCCGCCCGCCGCTGCCAGCCACCGGACAGACATTGGAGGGGACAGCGAGGGAGAGAGAGCAGCTCTTCTCTGCGCTGCTCCCCTCCTGCTGGGGAGGGGGACACCTGGCTACCTACTCTGGGCACATATACCCCTGGCTACTGGCTACCTACTCTGGACACATATACCCCTGGCTACCTACTCTGGGCACATATACCCCTGGCTACCTACTCTGGGCACATATACCCCTGGCTACCTACTCTGGGCACATATACCCCTGCCTACATATATTGGGCACATATACCCGTAACTACATATACTGGGCATATACCCCTGGCTACCTACTCTGGCCACATATAACCCTGGCTACCTACTCTGGGCACATATACCCCTGCCTACATATAATGGGCACATATACCCCTAACTACATATACTGGGCATATACCCCTGGCTACCTACTCTGGGCACATATACCCCTGGCTACCTACTCTGGGCACATATACCCCTGCCTACATATATTGGGCACATATACCCCTAACTACATATACTGGGCATATACCCCTGGCTACCTACCCTGGGCACCTATACCCCTGGCTACCTACTCTGGGCACCTATACCCCTGGCTACCTACTCTGGCCACCTATACCCCTGGCTACCTACTCTGGGCACATATACCCCTGGCTACCTACTCTGGGCACATATACCCCTGGCTACATATACTGGGCATATATACCCCTGCCTATATATACTGGGCATATATACCCCCTGCCTACATATATTGGGCATATATACCCCTGGCTACATATACTGGGCATATATACCCCCTGGCTACGTGGACTGGGCATATATACCCCCTGGCTACATATACTGGGCATATATACCCCTGGCTACATATACTGGGCATATATACCCCTGGCTACATATACTGGGCATATATACCCCCTGGCTACATATACTTGGCATATATACCCCTGGCTACATATACTGGGCATATATACCCCTGCCTATATATACTGGGCATATATACCCCCTGCCTACATATATTGGGCATATATACCCCTGGCTACATATACTGGGCATATATACCCCCTGGCTACGTGGACTGGGCATATATACCCCCTGGCTACATATACTGGGCACATATACGCCTGACTATATATACTGGGCACATATTATTCTCCTGGCTACATATACTGGGCATATATACCACTGGCTACATATACTGGGCACACATACCCCTGCCTACATATACTGGGCACATATACCCCTGGCTACCTGTTCTGTGGACATCTCTACCCCTGGCTACCTGTTCTGGGGACATCTATACCGCTGGCCACCTATTCTGGGGACATCTATACTGCTGGCCACCTATTCTGGGGACAACTATAGACCTGGGGCTACCTATTTTTGGGGAACCACGTCAGATTGAGTGTATTTTGGAGAACTGCTGCCAGGTGAGAGGTGTCTACCATATTAATGGGGGCATTCTACCTATTTATGTGAAATGCTGTCTATTTATGTGACTCATGACTGCTGAATTTGTCTTTTTGGGGGCCTCATGGTTACTGAATTTGTCTTGTTGGGGGCCTCATGATTTGTTGGAGGCCTCAAGATCGCTGAATTTGTCTTGTTGGGGGCCTCATGATTGCTGAATTTGTCTTGTTGGGGGCCTCATAATTGCTAAATTTTTCTTGTTGGGGGCCTCATGATTGCTGAGTTGGTTATGTTGGGGGCCTCATGATTGCTGAATTTGTCTTGATGGGGGGGCTCATGATTGCTGAATTTGTCTTGGAACATGCTGGAAGGTACATACTGAGGGAGGGTGGGTGAGCGTGAGCCTGCTAACCTCCATATACATTTGGCTCCACCCATAACCACGCCCACATTTATTATGTGACCACGCCCCTTTTTGGCGCGGCGCGCTGCGCGCACCGCAGCCTTGACTTTGGGGGGGGGCGCATTAATAGTCTTTGTCCCCGGGCGCTGAAAATCCTAGCTACGCCTCTGTATTGAACTGTCTACTTTTATGTTTAATCTTTCTTGATTATCAAGTTATTTCAAGTGATTTGCCATACAAACCAGATATCAGTTAAGACTTAATGTGGTATAGAGATATCTGGGATTTCTATTTGTGACTATGCCCAGTACTGATAATAGTAGCAAGGTTTGCTGTCTACATTTAGGAAACCCATCATTTGAGTTACCAGCTTTTGAAATAAAGATAATTTTATTTCCTTCTAAGTGCAGGGACTACTTGAAACTATTTACAGAGTCTCAGTTGCTCCAAGGACACCAGGTTATGAGCCCTGTACCTGGCCTGAAAATGACTAGCATGAACTACTTGCTGATTTCATGTTCCTTTTCGGTTGCTTCTTTACTCATAAATTGCAGCTATCCTTGAGCTGACCTATCACCAGTGCAGTTCCAAAACCCCTATTGATGGTTTATAATGCATTCCATCAGCAGTGATCCCACTACAAGGTCACCATCTTACCCAGCTGCTACTGCTGCATTTTGGCTGACCTGCTCTTAGTTAACACATAACTCAAGTCTCCTATGCGCAAGAATAAAAAGAAATAAACTCTAGCTTACTCAACGTTCATATTTGTCAACTGCAAATATGCATGCATTTTTCCATGCATCATGCTTGTTCCTATGTGTAAATATGTACATTTTCAGCCACATTATTATATATTATAATGTAAAAATGTCAATGGTGTAAGCTCTCATGTGAATAAGGAAATGCTTTAGATGTGAACAAGCCATTGATTAACATGGGCTGTCAGGGCAGAGGTATTTGCGCATTGCAGAAAGCGCAAAAAAATGATTGACATGTGAATGAGGCATTATTGTTCCGCATTGCTCTGATTGTATCATATATTCAATTCAAGTAGATGGTTATAGGTTTCTACTGCAATTCCTCTAATCATGTATCAGTTTCCCTCTCTGTATGGTTACCTTTACTTTTGTATTGCTTTGTGCTTTGTGTTTCTGCTGGCAGACTGTGCAGAGATGCTTTTTCACTTTTTCAGGGTTTTTTCTGCTTGCTTATTTTATTACCTGTATTATTTCAGCTTTTTCATTGCAATTCTCACTAAGCGTTCATTAATTTCTCCTACAAAGTAAGTAACTTTTTAAGCAAGCACTTTATCTTCTCATGGATGGAGACCAATTAACACATCATTAAGTGCATATTTCAGATAATTATATTTTCTCACTTTTGGAATGAGAAATGAGAGCAGGACTAGAATAGATGGAATGAGCCCCCTCCCGTAGTACTGGCGAGCTGAAGATGTTTCACCGCAGGCCTGAGATGCTGTGAAGAAACCTGTGAGCTGAGGACAGATGCTGATGTAGCATGCAGATACCTGTCATCTCAGAAGCTAAGACATGTCTACTCACTAACTGTGAACACATACCTGCCAACAGACTGTCTATTTTTGGACATTACTAGATTTGGGCTGTTGAGTTGCTCAGCTTTTCAGCATTGTTTTTGGGGCTAAGCTACCTACAGACATCAGAGAACGGTCGGATATGCACAGATGATCTAATCACCCATACTTTATTATTTAGAGATAGGCAAAAAGGCATGCACAAGGCTTGGATGGATTGGTCTTGCAGCTTTGGCTTACAGTATGTAGACAAGAGGGGAACTACTGCCAGACTGCAGAGGTTAAAGGACTCCTGAAGTGAAAGGGATATGGAGGCTGCCTTATTTATTTCCTTTTAAATAATACCAGTTTCCTGGCAGTCCTGCTGATCTTTCATGCATTAGTAACGTCTGAATCACCCACCTGAAACAAGCATGTGGCAAATCCAGTCAATCTTCAGCCAACCATCTGATCTGTTCGGGGTCTATGGCTAGAAGTATTAGAAGCAGAAGATCAACAAGACCATGCCCGTTTCTTGGGCCATGTGGGGCGTGCCGCAGCCCTGGGCGCTGTAATGGAGGGGGGAGCCGGAGCCACAGGGAGGGCAGCCCGACCTCTCCCTCCCTCTCCTGGGCCGCCCTCCTTGCTCCCCCCTCAGACGCATACTCAGGCAGGAAGCGCCGCTGTTTACAACTCACCTCCCTGGCTCCAAGCGCTGCTGTCTCGCCGCAGGTCTCCTCTCTGTATACACGCTGATACTAGTGTTGGGCGAACAGTGTTCGCCACTGTTCGGGTTCTGCAGAACATCACCCTGTTCGGGTGATGTTCGAGTTCGGCCGAACACCTGATGGTGTTCGGCCTTTTAAGTTCGGGTTCGGCCCGAACTATTAAATGGCCGCCGACAGGGCCGAACAGGGCCCCTGTTCGGCCGAACAGGGCCCTGTTCGCCCGAACATGCCGCAATACGGCCGCCCTATGGGGTTGCAGGCATAAGGGGGGAGCATGCCCCGATCGCAGGGGGGGGGGGGTCGGAAATTCCCCCCACCCCCTCCGCTAGCGCTCCCCCCTCTGCCCGCTTCCCCATACAAAAGTTTAAGGAAAGTACCTGCGGTAGTGGATGGCCTGGCAGTGGCACTGTGGAGTGAGGAGGAGGAGTCCGGAGAGTGACGCGTTAAGGGAGGCCGGGCAGCGGGCGTGAGGTCAGAGAAAGGGCGGAAGTACCACAAGGGTACTACCGCTGAACCGCCCGCTGCCCGGCCTCCCTCAACACGTCACTCTCCGGACTCCTCCTCCTCACTCCACAGTGCCACTGCCAGGCCATCCACTACCACAGGTACTTTCCTGAAACTTTTGTATGGGGAAGCGGGCAGAGGGGGGAGCGCTAGCGGAGGGGGTGGGGGGAATTTCCGACCCCCCCCCGCGATCGGGGCATGCTCCCCCCTTATGCCTGCGACCCCATAGGGCCCCCAAAAGCGGGATGTTCGGGAAGTTCGGGGTTCGGCCATGTTCTCGGCCATGTTCGGCGAACTTTCCCGAACCCGAACATCCAGGTGTTCGCCCATCACTAGCTGATACACACGCTGCCGGAAGGGGGCACCTGTCTAATCTAGCCTATACTGGGGGGGAGCTACCTAATCTAACCTATACTGGGGGGCACCTACCTATCTAACCTACACTGGGGGGCAGCTACCTATCTAACCTACACTCGGGGGCAGCTACCTATCTAACCTACACTGGGGGGCAGCTACCTATCTAACCTACACTGGGGGGCAGCTACCTACCCAATCTAACCTATACTGGGGGGCAGCTACCTAATCTAACCTATACTGGGGGGCAGCTACCTATCTAACCTATACTGGGGGGCACCTGTCTAATCTAGCCTATACTGGGGGGGAGCTACCTAATCTAACCTATACTGGGGGCACCTACCTATCTAACCTATACTGAGGGGTACCTACCTATCTAACCTATACTGGGGGGCGGCTACCTATCTAACCTATACTGGGGGGGGGGGGGGCAGCTACCTATCTAACCTATACTGGGGGCACTTATCTAACCTGTATTGGGGGAACCTACCTATCTAGCTATTGAAATGTTTTGTATGACAGCGCTCCTCTTCTATCTCCTTTTTGCCTGTAAAATCAGAATCTGGACATAGTGCATTACTGTCGTATATTTATATCACCATACACACTCCCAGTGCTAAAACGTGCGTTCACCCGTGCTCCACTCCAAGTGCATAGGTTAGCCACACCTCCCCTATAGGGTATATGCTCACCAGATATATGCTGCTTTAAATGCCAACAAGGCCTCTAATATGAATCAGCCAATTATCGATTTGGTTTTCAACTCCAATAGGTTTTAATCCAATCCTCATAAAAATATATAAAAAACAGCGGTATTGCCCTCTCTGCAGATTCGGCGTCCCGTCCCCGCCGAATCTGCAGAGAGGGCAATACCGCTGGGCCAGAGAGCCCAATACGCTTGTCATTCAACAGAATTACGTGAGTGCGCACTGAGCGCAGGATATAGATGTTTTTAAAAGGTTTTATGTTATGTTCTGTTTTGTATATATTTTTATGAGGATTGGATTAAAACCTATTGGAGTTGAAAACCAAATCGATAATTGGCTGATTCATATTAGAGGCCTTGTTGGCATTTAAAGCAGCATATATCTGGTGAGCATATACCCTATAGGGGAGGTGTGGCTAACCTATGCACTTGGAGTGGAGCACGGGTGAACGCACGTTTTAGCACTGGGAGTGTGTATGGTGATATAAATATACGACAGTAATGCACTATGTCCAGATTCTGATTTTACAGGCAAAAAGGAGATAGAAGAGGAGCGCTGTCATACAAAACATTTCAATAACCAGACTGTGGACTTTTTGATAGCGAAGACTCAAAGGTTAATTGGTTGATGTGGATATTGAACAGTGAATAGGTTGATGTGGATACTGAATTGCAGTGGGTGCAGTTTTTCATAAACTTTATACCTATCTAGCTAGCCTATACAGGTGGCAACTATACTGGCTACCTATATTGGAGACACCTACCTAAATAACCTATACTGGGGGCACCTACCTATCTAACCTATGCTGGGGGCAACTATTCTGGCTACCTATATTAGAGGCACCCACCTAGCTAACCTGTACTGGGGCACCTACCTATCTAACTTATACCGAGGGCGCCTGCCTATCTAACCTATACTGGGGCAACTATACTGGCTACCTATACTGGAGGCACCTACCTGGCTAACCTATAGTGGGGGCAACTATATTGGCTCACCTATGCCTGGCTACCTATACTGGGGGGACCTATAGCTGGCTACCTATACTGGGGTACCTATTCTTGGCTACCTATACTGGGGGGACCTATACTAAGTGCAACTAGACCTGGCAAACCTATACTGCGGGCACCCATACCTTGCTCCGTGGGGAGGGGGGGCGCAATTTTTAAACCCTCGCTCTGGGTGCATTTTAGCCTAGAAACTGCACTGAACAAGACAACCACTTTGAGAAGGTTGTTAGTGATTGTTTCGGCTGACAATTAAGGGGCAAATGCTGTACAGAAACCCTACCCAAGCGCACCAGTTCTGTTCTGGAGACGGCCTGCTGTTCAAGAACAAAAGAATAACAATATAAGAATAACATAGCAGATCTTTGTCTGCTATGATGGATCACTAACAACCCTATCAACAACATCTGGAAACATATGTGCACACTCTATATTTTTTGTTTGAGATGAACACAAATGATGGTTGTGGCAAATAAAAATCTGGTGTGTACATAACTCAGCTCTTTTTTTTTTTTTTTGCTTTCAAAATTCACACATAACCTGAATCTTGACCTGCAAACACTCTAGGGCTGGTTCAGACGGACGTTTGTGCAGCGTTTACCGTCAGCGTTCGGGGCTTGGCGTTAAACGCTCCCATTCAAGAGAATGGGAGCGTTTGTACCAAGCTTTTACGTGCGTTTACACCAACGCGGCGTTCGGGTCCCGATTTTCACTGGCGTTCAAGGAGCCCCTGGAAGCTACATGTTGCTTCCAGGGGCGGTTAACTGCGACGGGTAATGTTCCCCTAGGGGAAGAAAAAACGCGACCGCATCCGGACGCAATGCGAACGCTGCTGAAAGCCCGAACGCATTGCCGCCGCGACGCCAACAAACGCGACGCCTCCAAACGTCCGTCTGAACCAGCCCTATGTGCTGGTTCAGACGGACGTCTGTGGAGCGTTTTTAAACGCCGCGTTCAAACGCCCGTTTAACTGCTAAGCGTTTAAAGGCTTTTAATAGCTTTCATGAAGTAGCGTTTGCGAGCGTTGCGTTTTCTTGGCTTTTGCTGGCTTTTAAAGGAAGTGGGCGTTTTTTAAAGGGAAAGGGCTTGGTTATGTGTCTGCAGGAAGCGGAAATACCTTTGTACTTCCTGTACTCCGAGTGCTGGTGACATACTTTGCCCAGAGCTCTGGTTTGTATTTGGAATTGCGTTTTTCTTGCTGGAGATATGGATGAGATGCAAGCTTGCCTTGTTCAGCTGAAGCTTGTGGCTCTCAGGGCGCTTCTGTCGAGGCCTCCGATGGGTCACAGGGTGAGTGCTGGGAGGCTGTGGGTTCATCCTATTGTTGCAGAGAGATCCAGTAGAGGTGCATTTATGTCCCTTTACCACGATCTCAGAAGACATCCTGCTCGTTTCTTTGGCTACGTGCGGATGACCGTGGATTCCTTTGATGAGCTGTTGGTCCTGCTATCTCCTTCCCTTCAGAGGCAGCATACCAACATGCGTTCACCAGTGAGTCCTGCTGAACGTCTCCTGGTGACACTGCGGTGAGTACACCTAACGTATGTAGTTTATTAGATGTGTTATCAGGGGTTTTTTTTGTGTTTTTGAAGTTGTGTTTTTTAATTTTTTTCTATTTTTCTAGATTCCTTGCTACGGGTGAGACTTTTGCCTCTTTACACTACCAAGTTCGTTTGGATAGATCAACTGTGCAAGGGATTGTTCACGACACGTGCCAGAAGATATGGGAAGTCTTGCAGCCAATCTTCATGCCTTCACCGACTGAGCAGTTGTGGAAGGATGCTGCAGACTCCTTCCTTAAAAAGGCCAAGTTTCCAAATTGTGTTGGTGCCGTGGATGGAAAACATATTCGGATACAACTTCCAAGTGGTTCTGGATCACGGTACTACAACTATAAGAAGTACTTTTCAGTGGTGCTCATGGCAGTTGTCGATGCCAACTATAAGTTTCTGACGATTGATGTAGGATCCTATGGCAGTACTGCAGATTTCAACATCTTCCGATCGTCTATCATTGGCAGCCGGTTGTACAACGGTACTTTGAACCTTCCGGGGCCTAAACCAATCCAGGAACATGGGGAACCAATGCCACATGTGATGGTCGGAGATGAAGCCTTTGCACTTCATGTCAATTTGATGAAGCCATACCCAAAGAGAGATCTGGACACAAAGAAGAAGGTGTTTAATTACCGTCTCACCAAAGCCCACCGTTTTGTGGAGTGTGTCTTTGGAGTGTTCTCTAACAAATGGCGGGTTTTCCACAGCACTCTGGTGATGACCCCGGACCATGTAGACAATGTTATAAAAGCAGCATGTGTACTTCACAACTTTGTGCGTGAAAAGGAAGGGGTGAATTATGATGAAATTGTGGATGCGGCCTTCGCAGATCACACTGGCAGCTTCGTACGCCACAGCTCAGCAGCTGGAACTGTACGTGACAAATTTGCAAATTATTTTGTATCTTCTGTGGGAGCAGACCCCTTTCAGTACAGCCAGATTTAATTTTTTTTTTTTTTAATACTGTGGACTGTATGGATGTATGGTTTGTTACTGCATGTTGCCTGCAATAGCCGCATGCAAGGTCCTGGAAAAATAGTTGGGAACAAGCATGTGATTATAGTGGGCCTTGGGGAAGCAGCAAAATATGGCATGCTGGTCCATATTCTGATGCTTACTTACTCTCTTTGTAAGGGGTGGTGGGTGACATAGGGAAGCAATAGCCACTTGCAACTTCCTGGAAAAATCCTTGGGAACAAGCATGCGGTTATAGTGACCCTTGTGGAAGCAGCAAAATTATGCATGCTGGTCCATATTCTGGTGCTTACTTTACTCTCTTTGTAAGGGGTGGTGGGTGGCATAGGGAAGCAATAGCCGCTTGCAACTTCCTGGAAAAATCCTTGGGAACAAGCATGCGGTTATAGTGACCCTTGGGCAGGGCCGGATTTTCAGCTCAGGAGCCTATAGGCACAGAAGTTCTGGCGCCCTTAACTCCACCCCTCAGCACAAGCCACACCCCTTTTCTTGAAATAAAACAATGCAAGGTAATCCTGGCCCTGTACAAATTATAAGGACATTTTTGTATTATTGGTATCAATCCTACCATATTATTATGCATTTATATAGCACTGACCACTGGTGTTCCTTAGTTAACTTATTGTTTTATTCATTTTTTTTATTAATTTATAAAGCTATGAACTGAATTACACTTACTGGTACCTTCCTATCAATAGAATCTACCTGTCGCTGAATTCTACTTCTTATCTGCCCGTGATATGACTTTGTACTCTCAAAAGTGCTGCAGAAGATGTCAGTGCTATATAAATACAAAATAATAATATGGTAGGTCATTAGACTATGGCTATGGTAGGATTAGACTGTGAGCTCCTCTGAGGACAGTCAGTGACATGACTATGTACTCTGTACAATGCTGCAGAAGATGTCAGTGCTATATAAATACATAACAATATGGTAGGACATTAGACTATAACTATGGTAGGGATTAGAGTGTGAGCTCCACTTAGGACAGTCAGTGACATGACTATGTACTCTGTACAGTGCTGCAGAACATGTCAGTGCTATATAAATACATAATAATTACAGTAATAATAATAGTACCCCTGTAGCTAGCTCCACTGTAAAATCCTCAGTTATAGTTCTACCTTTATAGTTCCCCCAGATATAGCTGTCTTCTTATATTGCAAAAGGTAATAATGCTTCCCCTTGTAGTGCTCCCCTGAAGTATGATCCTATGCAACTGAGCTGACCCTCTGAGAGGTAGGGGATACACAGTAGGCAAGAGGGCATTGAGAGGAGGGAGGTCGTAATTATGGACAGAGAGAGAAAGTTGGCACAAAAAGAGTGAGGCTAGGCAGAAGTAGACAAAGCGAGAGAGTAGCCAGAGAGAGAATATGCAGACAGAGTATAAGAGTGGACAGAAGGTCAAAGATGAGGGTGTACAAAAAAAAAAGAGGGGGGGGGGCAGGAGAGGAGAGAGGAAGACATGAGAGAGGGAGACATGAGAGAGAGAGAGAGAGAGAGAGGAGTGAGAGAGAGAGACATGAGAGAGGGAGACAGAAGAGTGAGGGAGACAGGAGGGAGAGGGAGACAGGAGGGAGAGGGAGACAGGAGGGAGAGGGAGAAAGGAGGGAGAGGGAGACAGGAGAGAGAAAGAGACAGGAGAGAGAGAGGGAGACAGGAGAGAGAGAGAGAGGAGTGAGAGAGAGAGAGACACGAGAGAGGGAGAGATGAGAGAGGGAGACATGAGAGAGGGAGACATGAGAGAGAGAAAGAGGAGTGAGAGAGAGAGAGAGAGAGAGAGAGACATGAGAGAGGGAGACAGGAGAGTGAGGGAAATAGGAGGGGGAGGGAGACAGGAGGGAGACAGGAGAGAGACAGAGACAGGAGAGAGAAAGAGACAGGAGAGAGAAAGAGACAGGAGAGAGAAAGAGACAGGAGAGAGAAAGACAGGAGGGAGAGGAAGACAGGAGAGAGAGAGGAGTGAGAGAGAGAGAAATGAGAGAGGTAGACATGAGAGAGGGAGACAGGAGGGAGAGGGAGACAGGAGAGAGAGGGAGACAGGAGGGAGAGGGAGACAGGAGAGAGGGGGAGACAGGAGAGAGAGGAGTGAGAGAGAGAGACATGAGAGAGAGAGGCTGGAGGGAGAGGGAGACAGGAGAGAGAGGGAGACAGGAGGGAGAGGGAGACAGGAGAGAGAGGGAGACAGGAGAGAGAGGGAGACATGAGAGAGAGGGAGACAGGAGAGAGAGAGACAGGAGAGAGAAAGAGACAGGAGTGAGAGAGAGAGAGAGAGAGAAGTAAGAGAGACATGAGAGGGAGTCATGTGAGAAAGGGAGACATGTGAGAGAGGGAGACAGATGAGAGAGAAACAGGGGAGACAGGACAGACAGAGAGAGGAGAGAGAGAGAGAGAGAGAGAGGGAGGGAGACAGGAGAGAGAGAGGGAAGGAGACTTGAGAGAGAGAGAGAGAGGAGAGTAACAGGAGAGACAGAGAGAGGAGAGTAACAGGAGAGACAGAGAGAGACAGGAGAGAGATGGGGTGGATAGAGAGACAGGGAGACAGGAGAGAGAGAGACAGGAGAGAGATGGGGTGGAGAGAGAGACAGGGAGACATGAGAGAGAGGGAGACAGGAGAGAGAGGGAGACATGAGAGGGGGGGGGGAGAGAGAGAGACACACAGAGGCATGACAGAGAGGAGATAGGGAGAAAAGAGAGAGAGGGATACAGGAGAGAGGGAGACAAGAGAGACAAGGAGAAAAGAGAGAGAGGGAAAGAGAGGGAGGGAGAGAGAGAGAAACAAGGATACATGAGAGGAAGACAGGAGAGAGGGAGGGAGACAGGTGGGGAGAGAGAAAGAGAGGGGGGGGGGGGTATGGAGAGGAGCAGGGCATGGAGATGAGCAGAAGATACAGTACACTGGCCAGATGAGCTGCCTGACATATTCCAAAATGTCCATATGCATATTATGACTCTGCTACATTGCCCT
This sequence comes from Hyperolius riggenbachi, assembly GCF_040937935.1. NCBI lineage: Eukaryota > Metazoa > Chordata > Amphibia > Anura > Hyperoliidae > Hyperolius > Hyperolius riggenbachi. The sequence continues at coordinate 345,921,296 of NC_090648.1, read as the reverse complement.
CCCACTGACTTACACAGTGCTAAGGGACTCCTACACTGTGTCTCCCTTCTCACCCGTGAATCCTGTGATGATGATGATCACATCTCAGCTCAGCCTGCACACGGAGGGGAGAGGGGGAGGATCGTTCAGCTATGCAGCCTGTCACCACATTCCAGCAGTGCAGACGCTGTCTGCTACGTCCATCTTTGGAATTAAAGTTCCCTGTGACTGTCCCAGCTGGATGGCTCCCTCCTCAAGCAGCACGTGCTTGGCTGCTCATGCCGCTCTCAGCAAATGTGACAAGAGGGGCGGGTCACAAAGAGCAGCTAAGGAAGAGCCTGGCCGGGAACAATCAGTGAAGGGCTGGAGCGGTCAGTGGAAACATCAACAAAGTCATGTGCTGTGCCACGCCCCCCGCATGCCCCATGAAGCTATGCAAGTGCCCTGCACGAAAATACGGCGGCCGCTAGGGACACTGGCTGTGCAGCTAACACTGGGCAGAACGGCACTGTTGCAGGAGGGAAGGGGGAGCCGGAAACCTGATCGGCAGAACACTGGCATTGGGAGAGAGAGAGATGCGTGCAGCACTCTGCCTCCGATACCAGGCAGAGACGCTTTGCTTTTGCTGACTGCACACAGAGAGGGGAAATGCGGAGAGGGGAGCCGCCTCTGTAATATAAGGCGCCTGTAGGCACGTGCCTACAGTGCCTTATAGTAAATCCGGCCCTGCCCTTGGGGAAGCAGCAAAATATGGCATGCTGGTCCATATTCTGGTGCTTACTTTACTCTCTTTGTAAGGGGTGGTGGGTGGCATAGGGAAGCAATAGCCACTTGCAACTTCCTGGAAAAATCCTTGGGAACAAGCATGCGGTTATAGTGACCCTTGGGGAAGCAATACACATTGAATAAAGTAAAAACTGACATTGTTTTTCAGAATTATTTCTTTTTAATAAAAAAATTAACAATAATCAATATTATTCATATATTAACTGTATATAACTGTATGTACAAAAATTATATATGGCTGAGGTAGAGAAAGTCCATCACCTCATGGGGGACCCTCTGCCTGTGGCCTGGGGGAAGCAAAGCCTCAACCAAAGCCACAGACAGATAGTCCTGCCAGGAGGGGATGGACCATCTCCACCTCAACCACATATGCTGTATACAAAAGTAGCACACACATTACTAGGCACCAGGGGATAGCCTCACAGGAAGGAGGTCTGTGGCTGAGGTAGAGAAAGTCCATCACCTCATGGGGGACCCTCTGCCTGTGGCCTGGGGGAAGCTAACCAGCATACCAAAGCCACAGACAGATAGTCCTTCCATGAGGGGATGGACCATCTCCACCTCAACCACACAAGGCACGTACACATAGTATTAAACAACATAGCAAACCAGTGTAATTATATGTCATCTATTATTGGTGTATCACTCCTGGACTGCATCCGTAGAGAGGCAGATACAGCCTCTGTAGTGCTTTCTAAACTGGTAACGGTTGATGTTGGTGCACGCGCTGGACAATTGGCCTGTCCTTGGTCGTAAGTGCTTGGCTGCTGACTATATGGATACCAGCTTGCTTGGTAAGGGTGCAACATATGTGTGTAAGTGCCGGGGGGTTGGGCATAGTAAGGTGGACCTGCTTCATGTGGTGCTTGAGTTGGCCAAGGTTGAGTTGTTTGAGTTGAGGTGGGTGCATTAGTGGTTTTCATTTGCATAACCATAGTAAACAGTTTCTGTTTCATGTCGTCCCATTTGTCTTTTCGAACCTCCCGTGCCTCTTTTTACAGAGCCCTAAAAAATGTCCCCAAACTATCCTGCGGCTCCATTATTTTTGCAACATTTTTCTCCACATCTTTAATTAAAGAAACAACATCCACATTAGCAGCTTCCTGAACGGTTCTGGGCCTATTTCTTCTAGAGGCAGTTATCACAGGTGATGTGGGTCGTTGCGCACTAGTCGGTGTGGATGTTGACTGTGTGCTCACATTTGCATTGTCCTCTAATGACTCCTCCTCTGTCTCTCTGTTCTCAGATGATGACCTTAATGATTGATTGAGAGATGCAATACTTCCGTCATCTTCCTCCTCAGGTTCCTCCTGTGCCTCACTTGTAACTGCATTTGTCGTTGTTCTGGAATTATACGAAAAGATATACAAAAACATATATATTAATTTGCAGTGTTAGCTGAAAAAGCATGAAAATTTAAACTTTTGATGGTATGGTTTTTAAAAACTGAATGGTTATTTTATTACCTTCTCCTTTCCTGTGTGTTGCGGAGAAAAGCTAGCTGTTTGAAAAGTGGGTGGTAGCGGTATCGACTAGGAGCTTTCCCACTCCTGCTTTCCCTGCTGTGGCGGAGGTCTTTTCCGTACCGGTCCCTTATAGACTTCCATTTTTTTTCAGCATTTTTACTGAGAAACAAAGGCAGAGAAACTTGATAAAATAAGTGTAATTTTTACATCGGTGCCATATAAAAATTCAAGTTCCTTTCAATTACTTGTCCTTATTGGAAGGTGGGGAGGTACAATGCATTCAGTGGGCCAGTGATGAGGTACAATACATTCAGTGGGCCAGTGGGGAGGTACAATGCATTCAGTGGGCCAGTGGGGAGGTACAATACATTCAGTGGGCCAGAGAGGGAGGTACAATGCATTCAGTGGGCCAGTGGGGAGGTACAATACATTCAGTGGGCCAGTGGGGAGGTACAATGCATTCAGTGGGCCAGTGGGGAGGTACAATACATTCAGTGGGCCAGAGAGGGAGGTACAATGCATTCAGTGAGCCAGTGGGGAGGTACAATACATTCAGTGGGCCAGTGGGGAGGTACAATGCATTCAGTGGGCCAGAGAGGGAGGCACAATGCATTCAGTGGGCCAGTGGGGAGGTACAATGCATTCAGTGTACTTACAAATGTTGTCTCTAGTAGATGCACTATACTCCGGATATTGCTCGAAAAAATGTTTGCAAACTTCCTCCCAAGCGTGTGCCTTCCGTACATTATTGCTGTAGTCCCTGCAGCTGCTGTCCCAAATGGCAGGGCGGCCATGAACCTGCTCAACCAGCTCTCCCAGCTCCACATTGCGCTCTGCTGCTGTCGCCATCGCTCTAGCCTGTCTCATCACTTCCTCTCGCATTGATTTATGGTTCTCCTTCCTGTTCTGACCCCTCCTCCAGACGCCTTTGCAGACTTTTCACTGGCTTTTACTGGCTTTCGAGCGCGTTCGAACGCTACGCGGCCAGACGCAACCGCCTTCCAGAAGCTGCATGTTGCTTTCAAGACTATACGCGACGCCAGGATCAACCGCCAGGCGTTTATGAAAGCTTGCAACAGCCAGCCATAAATGCTCCCATTCACTTGAATGAGACGGTGGTAGATCCAAAAAAACGTCGCGTTTGAAAGCCCGCAAAACCGTCCGTCTGAACCAGCCCTTATGCTCTGAAATTTCTACTCACAATTTTTCCTTCTCTAATTTATGTACAGATGTGTCACTAGCCTACAGACTAGCAAAGTGTCTGTTACTATGGAAGGAGGAGGTGGAACAACATGCAACGCACAACAGAGCAGCTTCCGACAGGCTGGGCAGGTGAGATAACAATGCATTCTGGGTTGGTTGGGTGTTGAACATTGCTAAATATCTCACATACTGGATGTTTATTTGCCCTCGGAGGGCTCTTGTACACACACTAGATTGTCACCAGAGGCAATTTTCCCATCCAAGTTTTATCCAGTGTATGTACGTAATTTAATACTGAACCGAGTGCCACTCATCATAATATAATTTTCTCCATGTATTTCTCTGCATGGTTTAAAGCATGTGGTAATATTTGTAAAACACCATGGCCATACTGGGAACAATACATGTCGGAAGAACATGGTTATACTGGGAACAATGCTTGTGGGAGAACATGGCTATACTGGGAACAATACTTGAAGGAGGACCTGGCCAGACTCGAAACAATACTTGTGGGAGGGCCTGGCCATACTTGAAGTAGCTCTTGTGAGAGAATATTGCCATACTAAAAAAAAATACTTGTGAGATTACATTGCCTTACTGGGAACAACACTTGTGGGAGAACATGGCCACACTGAGAACAATACTTGTGGGGGAACATGGCCATACTGGGAACTATTCTTGTGCGAGGGCCTGGCCATACTGGAAACAATACATGTGGGAAGTCCTGGCCATACGGGGAACAATACTTGTGAGACGACCTGGCCATACTGGGAGTAATACTTGTGGTGGGACACAGTCATACTGGGCACAATACTTCTGAGGACATGACCATGCTAAGACAATGCAGCACCGTGGTGTAGTGGTTAGCGTTCTCGCCTTACATCGCTGGGCCCCCGGTTCGAATCCCAGCCAGGTCAACATCTGTTTGTATGTTCTCCCTGTGTCTGCGTGGGTTTCCTCTGGGCACTCCGGTTTCCTCCCGCATAAAAAAAAAACATACAGATAAGTTAATTGGCTTCCCCCTATATTGGCCCAAGATTAAAATATGCATGCACTGCACAATACATACATAGACATATGACTGTGGTAGGGACTAGATTGTGAGCTCCTTTGAGGGACAGTTAGTGACAAGACTATATATACTCTACACAGCACTGCGAAAGATGTCGGTGCTATATAAATACTAAATACTAAACAAGAATACATAATAATAGTGCTTATGAGGGAACAGGGGGACCATACTCGTGAAGGGACATTGCCATTTCCAACTGCTTGTTGGGGGGGGGGTCAATACTTAGAGGAGCATAACAACATTTGGGGCAACACCAGAGGACATGTCAAAAATTGTGAGGGGAAAATGGTAATATTTGTGGGGGGAAATTGCAGGGCTTATTGGGGACATTGCAATACTTATGGGGTATATGATGTCCATGGTTGCTTCTTGGTTCCTGTTATACTTGAGAATACTCAATTAACAAGGTCACATCTTAGGTGGAGTTTACTTGATATTAACTTTGTTATTTGTATTTTATATTGATAGCAATTCGAATTCGGCAAGTCATTTTGCATTTTTTTACCCTTCCTCTTTTCTTCTGACTTTATTTCAAATACTGTATATACAGTACTAATCGTTACTCATTATATCTGTTCATCCACTTAAATTATTAAACACGTCTTTGACATGGGTTCATCTTAAGTTCATTACAGACAAAATGTAAATTGTAATTTTATTACCTTCTAAATATGCAGTCCTATCTAACAAGTTGCATTGACAACACACCAAGGATTCATTGCTTAGGGGTTACATATCATTCAACACTGCTATTCAAAACTCACATTAACAAGTTAACCACCTCCTGTCTTTTTTATTCAAAAATTACCTCAAGAATCTACTCCATCATAATGCAGAATGCAAAATGCAAATAAAAGACTGCACTTTAAAAAATATTAATAACCTTTAAAGGGAAGGTTCAGGGAGGGAGGTTAATAAATAAAAATCAATATCCACTTACCTGGGGCTTCCTCCAGCCCGTGGCAGGCAGGAGGTGCCCTCGCCGCCGCTCCGCAGGCTCCCGGTGGTCTCTGGTGGCCGACCCGACCTGGCCAGGCCGGCTGCCAGGTCGGGCTCTTCTGCGCTCCAAGGCCTGGCACTTCTGCGTCCCACGCAGCCGCGCTGACGTCATCGGACGTCCGCCGGGCTGTACTGCGCAGGCACAGTAGTTCTGCACCTGCGCAGTACAGCCCGGTGGACGTCCGATGAAATTGGGATGGAGTGCTGTGGTGGGGAGCCACTCAATCTCACCCGCCCCGACCGGCGGCAGGGTGAGAGAGACTAGACGAGTGGTGACGTCGGGCTGGTTAGCCCGGCTCCCTGGGTTTGCGGAGGCGTTGAGGGCTGGGGCACCTTAGCGGAGATGGAGCTTCCGTTCTTCCAGATGGTGTTGGCGGCTGCGTAGCTTCAACGCGCCTCCTTCCCCTCTAGTGTGTGACGTCACAAATGCAACCACGGCTGACGTTTCGGGAGGAACGCCTCCCTTTCTCAAAGCTGGGTTGCAGAGGGGGATCAGAGGCTTGCTTATAAAACTTTGCCCATGTGATCTTATCAATCAAATGCGTATAATCTTTATTTAGTCCATGTGGTGTCAAAGAATTAAGATTGAAGATCCACATAGTTTCCCTTCATTTGCTGGCTGCTCATCATCCCTCCTTTCCATAGAACAGCACACGATGATCAACTCTATCTGAACTGCATTTCTGTACAGCGCTCATTCTCAGAATTGTTGCCCTAATGATCTATTAATGATCATCAGGGGCAAAAGTGGTTTAGCATGTGGATGAGGCTTTATGAGTATGGTCCTCTCCAACTCTATCTTAATTTTGTAGCATATACACTGGTGTATCTAAAGCCTTGTTCACAGAATGAGGCATTTGTAAAGCACTTAGCTCTCGAACTGGAGCCTAAGAGATCGAGTCCTGATCCTTTCAGGTGACATTGTGCTTGAGTACACACTTTTACTTTTAGCAAGCAAGAAAATCATAAACATTTGATATTATTTGCTTACCTACTTTTTAGTCCTTTTTCAGTTGCTGCTAGGTGCTGGAAAATTATTTTGTTGATAAAATTAAAATTTTACTTGTGGGAGAAAAATGAATTGCATAGGGGCCCAGAGCTGACCTGACAGACCTGATGCTATGTTAGGGCGTGTTTCCACTACACACAGATTTGATGCAGATTGGATGCAGAATGGATGCAGAAAAACTGACTCTAATGAATTCCTATGGGCCTGTTTCCACTAAACGTGATTATTCTGATGCATATTTTCCCATAGGCACTCATTGGAGTCAGTTTTTCTGCATCCATTCTGCACCCAATCTGCATCAAATCTGCGTGTAGTGGAAACAGGCCCTTATAGACTCCAATGAATACCTATGGGAAAATCTGCATCAGAAAAATCGCGTTTAGTGGAAACAGCCCCATAGGCATTCATTGGAGTCAGTTTTTCTGCATCCATTCTGCATCCAATCTGCGTGTAGTGGAAACAGGCCCTTAGGATCCTGCTGATCTCTAGCCCCTCCCCCTTCCAGGTCCGTCACTCTGCAGCACTCCAAACCTATAGACAGCAGGAAGTCCCCTGCGCTGACTCCGGTCCTCCAAGTACTACACTGGCGCACAACACTCTTAGCAATCTTCAAGTTTAATTTTGCCTGTCCAAATGTATACCACTCATGTTATAAATGAATGTCTATCTGTACTTTTGCCTAATGTCTGTTTGTTCTGTTGCCAATGCCATGTGAACCGCTAACTCTTCCGGGTATGACAACCGTAGTACTTGGCAAATAAAGCTGATTCTCATCTGATTCTGAAAGATATAAGCCAATAATACGACAGTGCTGAGTGATGCTTTTCCCTCATGGTGATTCCTATTCTGTAGCGTTTCAGTAAAAGCCCTCTAAATTATGTTGGCCATAATAATTATTGTTTTATATGTCAGTGATTTGCAATTAAGTTTTCTTTTTAGTGTGGTAAAAAATTAATTATCCCTTCTAATCCACTGCAAACAATTTTTTTTTTTTATAGAATGAACAATATAACATATACATGTAACATGTCCAGTATGAAAAGTTAATGGGGGAACTGTGAATATCTGTCTGGCCATATGGAATAATGCACACTCACTTAACCACAAAATGTAGACATGACTTTAAGAGCCATAAATTATTTGTAATGAGTAAGGATATGTGTACCTTTCTCATGAATCACTAACCAAACAGACTTCTTCATCTTTGACTAATTTCTTCACAGACTTAACAACTGCCTAATTCCAGGTAGCTACAATTACCAGCAATTAGTTGTAGACAATCATAGATATTTGTTAAGCTTTTGCCACCTTCAATTGTCTCTGTCAGGTCTTTTAATGGATGGATGCTTATCCTTAGCTGGGGCAATGGGATAGGAAGGCTCGACTTCCGGAATCCTGTGATTTAGACACTGTGTAGACTGGTTTTGTTTGTTTTGTTTTGTAGGTAAAAAAAAGAAAGAAGAAAATTGCTAGTATAGGTTACTTCCAAAGCATTAGCTGGTGGCAAATGTAACACCTGTGTTGCTCCAGGCACAAATGTCTTTACTCATCAGCAGCAAGTTAGCGGGTCAGCCACAGCTAACTCACATCCACTCTAGCAAACAGTTGTCCTTCAAAGCACTTAACCCATCTCAATTGTCAAGGACAGTAATCCAGTTGATGTAGCATTTTGACAATGGAGCAGAACAGGCTTCTTTCTCTCTGGCAGTCAGTTTTTGTTAAATGTGACAGTTTGCCCGAGATCTGTTTGTTATTTAAACATCATCAACACATCCTTAACGACTTTGGTTTCTCTCCTCATCAGTGACTAACAAGAAAGTAATGCCTAACCCAAGTAAGAGGAGATGGAGTACAAGAAAATTTAACATTAGTACAAATATTTCAGAAGTAAGTTAATAGATCAAAGTGTCCTTTATTTCAAATGTAAACCCTAAGGATGGTAGGCGCCCCAAGGATGAAAAGAAGTTAACATTAAAGCCAACAAAAATGTAATATTCACCAAAATAGTTTGTTTCATGGGCAAACTCCACCCCATCAGCTTTTAGTGCCTAAAAGATAAATGCATGCATACATGTCAACATTAGGTATAGTGAGATCATTATGTGTTGATGCAGCTTTATGAACATTTTGTATGCAAATTCATGCAGCTTCAACATAGACCAATCAAATCCTGCTGAGGTAAAAATTTGATTGGTCTATTTATAGCTGAATAAATATGCATACAAAATGTGCATAATCATGCACAAACTTATTTGCATCTCATTAACCATCCCTAGTCAACATACACAATATAAAGAAAAATTTAAACATATTTGTGTTCTAACTTTTCTCTGTAAAATACAGTGATGACTGAAAGTTTGTGCACCTTTTAAAATACTGGTAGATAAAGAAAACCTAGTTAAAGGGGAACTGAAGTAAGAGGTATACGGAGGCTGCCATATTTATTTCTTTTCAAGCAATACCAGTTGACTGGCAGCCCTGCTGGTCTGTTTCTATGCAGTCGTATCCGAACAACACCAGAAACAAGCATGCAGCTAGTCTTGTCAGACCTGACTTTAAAGTCTAAAACACCTGATCTGCTGCATGCTTGTTCAGGGGCTATGGCTAATAGTATTAGAGGCAGATGATCAGCAGGGCTGCCAGGCAACTGGTATTGCTTAAAAGGAAATAGACATGGCAGCCTCCATATACCTCTCTTTTCAGTTCCCCTTTAAACAAATGAAATATATATATATATATATATATATATATATATATATATATAGATATATATATGTTTATTTATTGAGAAAAAAAATATATAGTTTTAAGAGTTGCTTTAAGATGATATCATGTTTGGGGTAACATTCCTATAAAAACATAAAACATAAAACATTTTAAAGGGTTCACATAACCTCAAGCACCACTGTATGTCTCATGATAAATCTTATTAAATAACAGTTAATTTAAAAAGTCTTTGCTAGTACCAAATAGACAAGGAGAGTTAAATATTTAAATATAAGAATGAGTTTTTCACACAACGATATTTAAAAGGTATATATAAATAATACATAAGTACAGCATGATCACACAGGTATTCATAAATAATTATTGTTAATTAGCGGTACAAATTTAAATAGATTAAACACACAAAATTTAATTCCTAACTACCATGTTCAAACAAATGTAGCTTAGGTCAATGTCTGCATATCAGTAAATTCCCATATGACTTTTAACTACAGACACACTTTTAACGACATCATTTTGCTTTAACACCAATCAGGGTTACCTCCATAATAAGATATAACAAGGAATAGCCTCATTTTAATGATGAATATATAGTAATGTGCATGGGTCAATACTCAAAGTACATCATCCATAATAGATGATATAGTAAGTTGAAGAGGAGCTTTGCTGAAAATAACTGAATTAATTAAATTACTTATTTTTTACAATATGAATTTATAAATTATCTAGCCAGTGTTTACCCATTGTAAAATCTTTCCTTACACCAATATACATTCTTAAATGTATCCCAGGTGGCGACATCTTTACTCCTGGTAAGGTGGATCACTGCAGAATGTTCCTTTGTTGTGTGTTCCAAAGTGAGCAGCAACAACACCTGGTCTCCCACAATGCTCAGGGGCAGAAGGCAATGTGACATCATTGCCTAGGATAAGCATCATTGGGAGAGTGGGGTTGCATACCAATATAATAAAGCAATATTTGGAGAGTTTTTAATGCTTTAACCACTTCAGCCTTCAGTCGTTTTCACTTTATGCATCCGAGCAATTTTCACCTCCCATTCATTAGCCTATAACTTTATCACTACTTATCACAATGAACTGATCTATATCTTGTTTTTTCTGCCACCAATTAGGCTTTCTTTGGGGGGTACATTTTGCTAAGAGCCACTTTACTGTAAATGCATTTTAACAGGAAGAATAAGAAAAAAACTGAAAAAATTCATTATTTCTCAGTTTTCAGCCATTATAATTTTAAAATAATACATGCCTCCATAGTTAAAACTCATGTATTGTATTTGCCCATATGTCCCGGTTATTACACCGTTAAAATTATGTCCCTATCACAATGTATGGCGACAATATTTTATTTGGAAATAATGGTGCATTTTTTTCCGTTTTGCATCCATCACTATTTACAAGTTTAAAATAAAAAATGTTTAGAAATATTTCATCTTTACATTGACATTTAAAAAGTTTAGACCCTTAGGTAAATATTTACATGTTTTTTTTTATTGTAATGTTTTTGTTTGTTTTTTTGTATTAAACATTTTATTTGGGTATTTTTGGGAGGGTGGGATGTAAGCCATAGTTTTATAATGTAAATGTGTCTTGAGTTTTATTTTTTTCACTTTTAGTTGTAGTTTTACTTTTTGGCCACAAGATGGCGGCCATGAGTTTGTTTACATGACGTCACTCTAAGCGTAACATACGCTTAGAGCGACGCATGGGGGACGTTACAGCCAGAAAAAGCGCAGCTTCCGAGAGAAGCTGTCGCTTTTTCACCGGGGGAGAGGAATCAGTGATCGGGCACCATAGCCCGATTCACTGATTGCCAGGCTAACGAACCACGGCCGGGAGCGCGCGTGCACGCGCGCGATCGGCCGCGGGAGCGCGCGGACGCGCACCGCACATGGCCTCCTGGGCGTAGCTAGTACGTCCAGGAGGCCAAAGTAGTTAACCAGGATAATTTATATAAACTTGGGTATCTTGACTAATGTTTTACATTCTGTTGTATGTTGTCACAGTGCCTCTTCAATGACAGTAAATTGGAAGCTCCTTTATACGTCTTCATATGTTCTATAGTGCTAAGGCTTAAAAGCATAATAATTAATAAGCCCTACTCCACAGCAAGAAAAAAAATCTTTCTTTGAGTATGTTTATAATAAGCCTGTACTAACAGCATGGCCAGAGTCTGTGAGTGCCTCTTTGAATAGGTATTGTGCTGTTGCCATCTTGAAGTAAGTTAGAAGCCAACCAAGGTGATGGCAAGGAAGTGGCATGATGCCTGTGGCGGGATCCAGAGACACAAGTCCCAGAACTGAATGTTACAACAATCAGATCATGAGAATTATGGAAGAATACAATGAAGTGGCGGGATACAAAAGGATAAGGCATGCACAGTGTGCTAGCAGAAGATGCTGTGATTAGCGCAATAGAAGTTAAGGAATATGGCAATGCTCCCAGTGGCATGGGAGCTACATCAAATGTACAAGGGCATATGATCAATACCCCTTAGATAAAATGGTAACTGACTGACTCACCACACTTGGAAACAAACATGAATACAAAAGATGCTATGTCCATGTCCAAGTAACAGAAGCTCAGAAGTCCTCTTGTGGTAGAACCAGTTAATGACAATACCTGAGAAATGGCACATATGGCAAAAAGCCTGAAAATAAAGAAGAAAATAAACACCATGCTAGTACAGGATTAATTAGAATGTGAAACACAACAGTATAAATGGATAAGCATGATATTACAGGAATTAGAATATTAAGGGGAATATAAAAGGACTCTTATGATATTATGGCCAGAGCAGGGCCGGATTGAGGCAGGGCCGGGCCGAGGCATAGGCTGGAGAGGCTCCAGTCTCAGGGCGCAGTGTAGGAGGGGGCGTAGAATTCATTCAGCTGTCATTCCTAATTGTGTATGAAGCAGAAAGAAATAAGAAAAGGGGATACATAGCAGTGACTGCAAGCCAGATAACTAGATATTAAGGTGTTGGGGAGGTTGTGGGCCCTGTGGCGCTTCTTAGTCTAATAGCAATCAGTGTGTGACAGCTGGGGTGGAGGGATGGAGGGGCGCACTTTGGTGTCTCAGCCTTGGGTGCTGGAGGACCTTGTCCCAGCTCTGGATTGAGGCAGAGGCGAAAGAGGCTCCAGCCTCAGGGCAAGTGTAGGAGGGGGTGCACAACTCACTCAGTTATCATTCCCCTATGATGTTTGAAGCAGAAGCAGAGAGAACTAATAAAAGGGGATACATGGCAGTGACTGCAAGCCAGATAACTATTATTATTATTATTAACTGTATTTATAAAGCCTATAATAAAATTCAATCCACAGCGCTATTATGAGGTAACAAAACCTCTTTATTAGTTAAAACAGCAAGCAGCATGTATTTCCTGGGTCCTTAACACTTTTTAAACCTTCAATAATCAACAAGCATGCATTACCTTTACCCACACACACACAATTCACTGCAGTGAATGGACTTTAGATGGAAAGAGAAAAAACTGGGCCAAAAGCAAAAATATGCGCTGAATCAAATCTTCCAAGATTATAAAAAATTATTGTATATCAACAACAAAAAATGTGCTGTGAACAGTTATTAAAACAATCTCCTGTCAAAAACCTAAAAGCAACTGTTCCTACAATTATAGAGGCAGAGGTATTAATCCCATATGGATATGCTGATGTATAGTTATATGTGTACATAGAGTCTCTTTAAATCCTAATGATAGAGCCACTGGAGTAAGTCCTGTGACCTGTGTACAGTGCAGAAGCGGCTGCTTAATCTTGCACAAAAAAGCAAGCAGCAGCTACATAAGCTGCCAGCAGTAAAAATGTCACCATGTGATAAATGTCAGAATGTAAATCAGGGAGAAGAAAGATTTTACAATGGGCAAACACTGACTAAATCATTTATACATAATTATGGTAAACATTAAGCACTTTTTATTACGTTATTTTCACTGGAGTTCCTCTTTAAGCCCATTAAAACAGACTGATGCACCGTTAAAACTGTCTAGAAACATTGTGAAGTGGACAGGCTTATATGATATTCCCATATGTTGGCCTAGGCAACTCCTAATTTCTTTTGTGGTCCACCTACATATTTTAGGCAACACAGGCAGGATATCCAGTGTATCCATTACATATGTGGTAAAATAAGTGCTCTTTAAGAGCCACATCTGCTAGTGTAGTGATTTTTGGCCCACCCAAAGACTGCATGTCAAGCAGTTCAATTTTTCATGCTCTTATACCTGAGTTTTATTCCCACAACATACAAAAATTTTAAGAAGGTGAATTTGACAACTGTTGAAAATCCATAAGTCTGACCTGTCCCTAGCTCAGTCCAAATGTTTCTGTGTTACTCCCAGTTCTCCTGGCCACTCAAGAAGACAGGACAGATAGCTGAAAGATGCATCTACTTGTCTCATCTTGTTGCTAGCAAATATGCAAATAAAAGCATGAAAATAAACAAAAACATTGATACAAATTCCACAAAGATCACACAAAATAGCAGGTTTCATTTTGCAGAAAATAAAAATGTAATGCAAATGTGCTTGCGTAAATATTGATGCACTGTATCTTTTAATTTTAAATTAATGATTGTAAAATCACATAGCCATTTCTTCATTCTCTATTGTGAAGAGAAGTATCTGATCTCTGCATCTGTAATGCTATAAAATATTGTGTTTGAAACTCTGGTCAATCTGCAAAGAGAGGTCTTGGTGAAAGGGAAATGGACTACAAATGGCATTCTCAACAACATGTGTTGAACAACATACTTCTAGACATTCTAGACTTAACCACTTGAGGACCTAGGGCTTTCTACCCCTTAAGAACCGGCCACTTTTTTTCCATTCAGACCACTGCAGCTTTCACGGTTTATTGCTCGCTCATACAACCTACCACCTAAATGAATTTTGGCTCCTTTTCTTGTCACTAATAAAGCTTTCTTTTGATGCTATTTGATTGCTCCTGCGATTTTTACTTTTTATTATATTCATCAAAAAAGACATGAATTTTGGCAAAAAAATGATTTTTTTAACTTTCTGTGCTGACATTTTTCAAATAAAGTAAAATTTCTGTATACATGCAGCGCGAAAAATGTGGACAAACATGTTTTTGATAAAAAAAACCCCATTCAGTGTATATTTATTGGTTTGGGTAAAAGTTATAGCGTTTACAAACTATGGTGCCAAAAGTGAATTTTCCCATTTTCAAGCATCTCTGACTTTTCTGACCCCCTGTCATGTTTCATGAGGGGCTAGAATTCCAGGATAGTATAAATACCCCCCAAATGACCCCATTTTGGAAAGAAGACATCCCAAAGTATTCACTGAGAGGCATAGTGAGTTCATAGAAGATATTATTTTTTGTCACAAGTAAGCGGAAAATGACACTTTGTGAGAAAAAAAAAAAAAAAAAAAAGTTTCCATTTCTTCTAACTTGCGACAAAAAAAAATGAAATCTGCCACGGACTCACCATGCCCCTCTCTGAATACCTTGAAGGGTCTACTTTCCAAAATGGGATCATTTGTGGGGTGTGTTTACTGTCCTGACATTTTGGGGGGTGCTAAATTGTAAGCACCCCTGTAAAGCCTAAAGGTGCTCATTGGACTTTGGACCCCTTAGCGCAGTTAGGCTGCAAAAAAGTGCCACACATGTGGTATTGCCGTACTCAGGAGAAGTAGTATAATGTGTTTTGGGGTGTATTTTTACACATACCCATGCTGGGTGGGAGAAATATCTCTGTAAATGACAATTTGTTAATTTTTTTTACACACAATTGTCCATTTACAGAGATATTTCTCCCACTCAGCATGGGTATGTGTAAAAATACACCACAAAACACATTATACTACTTCTCCTGAGTACGGCGATACCACATGTGTGGCACTTTTTTGCACCCTAACTGCGCTAAAGGGCCCAAAGTCCAATGAGTACCTTTAGGATTTCACAGGTCATTTTGAGAAATTTCGTTTCAAGACTACTCCTCACGGTTTAGGGCCCCTAAAATGCCAGGGCAGTATAGGAACCCCACAAATGACCCCATTTTAGAAAGAAGACACCCCAAGGTATTCCGTTAGTAGTATGGCGAGTTCATAGAAGATTTTATTTTTTGTCACAAGTTAGCGGAAAATGACACTTTGTGAAAAAACACAATTAAAATCAATTTCCGCTAACTTTTGACAAAAAATAAAATCTTCTATGAACTCACCATACTCCTAACGGAATACCTTGGGGTGTCTTCTTTCTAAAATGGGGTCATTTGTGGGGTTCCTATACTGCCCTGGCATTTTAGGGGCCCTAAACCGTGAGGAGTAGTCTTGAAACGAAATTTCTCAAAATGACCTGTGAAATCCTAAAGGTACTCATTGGACTTTGGGCCCTTTAGCGCAGTTAGGGTGCAAAAAAGTGCCACACATGTGGTATCGCCATACTCGGGAGAAGTAGTACAATGTGTTTTGGGGTGTATTTTTACACATACCCATGCTGGGTGGGAGAAATACCTCTGTAAATGGACAATTGTGTGTAAAAAAATCAAAAGATTGTCATTTACAGAGGTATTTCTCCCACCCAGCATGGGTATGTGTAAAAATACACCACAAAACACATTATACTACTTCTCCTGAGTACGGCGATACCACATGTGTGGCACTTTTTTGCACCCTAACTGCGCTAAAGGGCCCAAAGTCCAATGAGTACCTTTAGGATTTCACAGGTCATTTTGAGAAATTTCGTTTCAAGACTACTCCTCACGGTTTAGGGCCCCTAAAATGCCAGGGCAGTATAGGAACCCCACAAATGACCCCATTTTAGAAAGAAGACACCCCAAGGTATTCCGTTAGTAGTATGGCGAGTTCATAGAAGATTTTATTTTTTGTCACAAGTTAGCGGAAAATGACACTTTGTGAAAAAACACAATTAACATCAATTTCCGCTAACTTTTGACAAAAAATAAAATCTTCTATGAACTCACCATACTCCTAACGGAATACCTTGGGGTGTCTTCTTTCTAAAATGGGGTCATTTGTGGGGTTCCTATACTGCCCTGGCATTTTAGGGGCCCTAAACCGTGAGGAGTAGTCTTGAAACGAAATTTCTCAAAATGACCTGTGAAATCCTAAAGGTACTCATTGGACTTTGGGCCCTTTAGCGCAGTTAGGGTGCAAAAAAGTGCCACACATGTGGTATCGCCATACTCGGGAGAAGTAGTACAATGTGTTTTGGGGTGTATTTTTACACATACCCATGCTGGGTGGGAGAAATACCTCTGTAAATGGACAATTGTGTGTAAAAAAATCAAAAGATTGTCATTTACAGAGGTATTTCTCCCACCCAGCATGGGTATGTGTAAAAATACACCCCAAAACACATTGTACTACTTCTCCCGAGTACGGCGATACCACATGTGTGGCACTTTTTTGCACCCTAACTGCACTAAGGGGCCCAAAGTCCAATGAGTACCTTTAGGATTTCACAGGTCATTTTTGTTTCAAGACTACTCCTCACGGTTTAGGGCCCCTAAAATGCCAGGGCAGTATAGGAACCCCACTAATGACCCCATTTTAGAAAGAAGACACCCCAAGGTATTCCGTTAGGAGTATGGTGAGTTCATAGAAGTTTTTATTTTTTTGTCACAAGTTAGCGGAAATTGATTTTAATAGTTTTTTTTCACAAAGTGTCATTTTCCGCTAACTTGTGACAAAAAATAAAATCTTCTATGAACTCACCATACTCCGTACGGAATACCTTTGGGTGTCTTCTTTCTAGAATGGGGTCATTTGTGGGGTTCCTATACTGCCCTGGCATTTTAGGGGCCCTAAACCGTGAGGAGTAGTCTTGAAACCAAATGTCGCAAAATGACCTGTGAAATCCTAAAGGTACTCATTGGACTTTGGGCCCCTTAGCGTACTTAGGGTGTAAAAAAGTGCCACACATGTGGTACCGCTGTACTCAGGAGAAGTAGTATAATGCGTTTTGGGGTGTATTTTTACACATACCCATGCTAAGTGGGAGAAATATCTCTGTAAATGACAATTGTTTGATTTTTTTACACACAATTGTCCATTTACATAGAAATTTCTCCCACCCAGCATGGGTATGTGTAAAAATACACCCCAAAACACATTATACTACTTTTCCTGAGTACGGCGGTACCACATGTGTGACACTTTTTTGCAGCCTAGGTGCGCTAAGGGGCCCAACGTCCTATTCACAGGTCATTTTGAAGCATTTGTTTTCTAGACTACTCCTCGCGGTTTAGGGCCCCTAAAATGCCAGGGCAGTATAGGAACCCCACAAGTGACCCCATTTTAGAAAGAAGACACCCCAAGGTATTCCGTTAGGTGTATGGCGAGTTCATAGAAGATTTTATTTTTTGTCACAAGTTAGTGAAAAATGACACTTTGTGAAAAAAAAACAATAAAAATTAATTTCCGCTAACTTTTGACAAAAAATTAAATCTTCTATGAACTCGTCATACACCTAACATAATACCTTGGGGTGTCTTTTTTTTCTAAAATGGGGTCACTTGTGGGGTTCCTATACCGCCCTGGCATTTTACAGGCCCAAAACCGTGAGTAGTCTGGAAACCAAATGTCTCAAAATGACTGTTCAGGGGTATAAGCATCTGCAAATTTTGATGACAGGTGGTCTATGAGGGGGCGAATTTTGTGGAACCGGTCATAAGCAGGGTGGCCTTTTAGATGACAGGTTGTATTGGGCCTGATCTGATGGATAGGAGTGCTAGGGGGGTGACAGGAGGTGATTGATGGGTGTCTCAGGGGGTGGTTAGAGGGGAAAATAGATGCAATCCATGCACTGGGGAGGTGATCGGAAGGGGGTCTGAGGGTTTGGCCGAGTGATCAGGAGCCCACATGGGGCAAATTGGGGCCTGATCTGATGGGTAGGTGTGCTAGGGGGTGACAGGAGGTGATTGATGGGTGTCTCAAGGTGTGATTAGAGGGGGGAATGGATGCAAGCAATGCACTGGCGAGGTGATCAGGGCTGGGGTCTGAGGGCATTCTGAGGGTGTGGGCGGGTGATTGAGTGCCCTAGGGGCAGATAGGGGTCTAATCTGATAGGTAGCAGTGACAGGGGGTGATTGATGGGTAATTAGTGGGTGTTTAGGGTAGAGAATAGATGGAAACACTGCGCTTGGGTGGTGATCTGATGTCGGATCTGCGGGCGATCTATTGGTGTGGGTGGGTGATCAGTTTGCCCGCAAGGGGCAGGTTAGGGGCTGATTGATGGGTGGCAGTGACAGCGGGTGATTGATGGGTGGCAGTGACAGGGGGTGATTGATGGGTGGCAGTGACAGGGGGTGATTGATGGGTGATTGATAGGTGATTGACAGGTAATCAGTGGGTTATTACAGGGGAGAACAGATGTAAATATTGCACTGGCGAATTGATAAGGGGGGGTCTGAGGGCAATCTGAGCGTGTAGGCGGTCGATTGGGTGCCCGCAAGGGGCAGATTAGGGTCTGATCTGATAGGTAACAGTGACAGGTGGTGATAGGGAGTGATTGATGGGTGATTGATGGGTAATTAGTGGGTGTTTAGAGGAGAGAATAGATGGAAACACTGCGCTTGGGTGGTGATCTGATGTCGGATCTGCGGGCGATCTATTGGTGTGGGTGGGTGATCAGATTGCCCGCAAGGGGCAGGTTAGGGGCTGATTGTTGGGTGGCAGTGACAGGGGGTGATTGATGGGTGATAGGTGATTGGCAGGTGATTGACAGGTGATCAGTGGGTTATTACAGGGAAGGACAGATGTAATTAATGCACTGGCGAATTGATAAGGGGGGGGGGGGGTCTGAGGGCAATCTGAGCGTGTGGGCGGGTGATTGGGTGCCCGCAAGGGGCAGATTAGGGTCTGATCTGATAGGTAACAGTGACAGGTGGTGATAGGGGGTGATTGATGGGTAATTAGTGGGTGTTTAGAGAAGATAACAGATGTAAACGATTCATTTGGGAGGTAATCTGACGGCGGGTTTGCGGGCGATCTAATGGTGTGGGTGGGTGATCAGATTGCCCGCAAGGGGCAGGTTAGGGGCTGATTGATGGGTGGCAGTGACAGGGGGTGACAGGGGGTGATTGATGGGTGATAGGTGATTGGCAGGTGATTGACAGGTGATCAGTGGGTTATTACAGGGAAGAACAGATGTAATTAATGCACTGGTGAATTGATAAGGGGGGGTCAGAGGGCAATCTGAGCGTGTGGGCGGGTGATTGGGTGCCCGCAAGGGGCAGATTAGGGTCTGATCTGATAGGTAACAGTGACAGGTGGTGATAGGGGGTGATTGATGGGTAATTAGTGGGTGTTTAGAGAAGATAACAGATGTAAACGATACATTTGGGAGGTAATCTGACGGCGGGTTTGCGGGCGATCTAATGGTGTGGGTGGGTGATCAGATTGCCCGCAAGGGGCAGGTTTGGGGCTGATTGATGGGTGGCAGTGACAGGGGGTGACAGGGGGTGATTGATGGGTGATAGGTGATTGGCAGGTGATTGACAGGTGATCAGTGGGTTATTACAGGGAAGAACAGATGTAATTAATGCACTGGTGAATTGATAAGGGGGGGTCAGAGGGCAATCTGAGCGTGTGGGCGGGTGATTGGGTGCCCGCAAGGGGCAGATTAGGGTCTGATCTGATAGGTAAAAGTGACAAGTGGTGATAGGGGGTGATTGATGGGTGATTGATGGGTAATTAGTGGGTGTTTAGAGGAGAGAATAGATGTAAACAATGGATTTGGGAGGTGATCTGATGTCGGATCTGTGGGCGATCTATTGGTGTGGGGGGGTGATCAGATTGCCCGCAAGGGGCAGGTTAGGGGCTGATTGATGGGTGGCAGTGACAGGGGGTGATTGACGGGTGATTGATGGGTGATTGACGGGTGATTGACAGGTGATTGACAGGTGATTGACAGGTGATCAGGGGGATAGATGCATACAGTAAACAGGGGGGGGTGGTCTGGGGGGGGGGGGGTCTGGGGAGAATCTGAGGGGTGGGGGGTGATCAGGAGGGGGCAGGGAGCAGGGGGGGGGGATAAAAAAAAAAATAGCGTTGACAGATAGTGACAGGGAGTGATTGATGGGTGATTAGGGGGGTGATTGGGTGCAAACAGGGGTCTGGGGGGTGGGCAGGGGGGGGGTCTGATGGGTGCTGTGGGCGATCTGGGGCAGGGGGGGAGAAATCAGTGTGCTTGGGTGCAGACTAGGGTGGCTGCAGCCTGCCCTGGTGGTCCCTCGGACACTGGGACCACCAGGGCAGGAGGCAGCCTGTATAATACACTTTGTAAACATTACAAAGTGTATTATACACTTTGTATGCGGCGATCGCGGGGTTAACATCCCGCCGGCGCTTCCGTATAGCCGGCGGGATGTTGCGGCGAGCGAGCGGTGACAGGCGCCGGCGGAGGATCGCGTCACGGATGACGCGATCGCTCCGCCCATGCCCTTAAATGGACCGCCGCCTCTGTGGGTGAGGCCGTCCTGCAGGGCTCCACTTCCCCGCCGCCCCTGTGTAGTGGGCGGTCGGGAAGTGGTTAAAGAGTAACTGTCAGGCTGCAGAAGCTAATTTAAACCTCTATTCTCCTGTGTTAAACAGTTTAGAAGGAAGCCCAAAAGCCATTAGTGAAGATAAAAATCTCAGTTACCTTTGATGTGTGCTTATCAGCAAGTCTGTTATAGACCCATAAGGACGCAAGCCGCATACTAAACTGCAAAGCATTCTGGGGCCTTCCCCTCAGCTGCTAATGAGACGTTACAGAAGCTTGTAATCAGTCCAGCGTGTAGCACTGATAAATCTCGGGGCAGAGTACTCTGCAGGAGTCAGCTATTGTTCCTAGCCACATGGCTCATTAATATTCACTGCACACTGTGTTGTTCAAGTAGGAGCTTATCTGTGATCAGGAAGCAGGCAGGACATGACGACACATTTGACAGAAAAACATGGAGCCTGCCATGAGCTGTCAGGAGCATCTATCTCTGCATATACTATATACAAATTCTGTGAAATCCAAACGTGGACAGTGAAATGCATATGTAATGTAAGTACAGCCAATCTTTAGCTACTGATATATGTGTTTATTTTCTCTGAGACCCTATACCTAACAGCTCCTCTTTAAGGAACTGCTTAAAAGGGAAGCTGATTGGATTAAGAGGTTGGGGGTGTTGGCTGAGGGTGGGCTTAATAAAGAATACGATTTGGGGTTTTGTATTTGATTCATATTGCTAGGACACTCTATATGCTCTGATGTTGTTTTTATGCTCTTTTCTACAGAGCTGTCATTTTTCCCTGCGCTGGAGGAGTTGGGGCTGAAATATCCCTGATGACTGACTCGCTGAGGAGGTTTGGGTGAGTGATATATGTCTGTTGGCGTACACTGACATATCAGCGTTGCCATGGAGGCGCTGATTCAGGTCCATAGATCTGCCGCGTTGTATTGCGGCGGTTTTGTTTACATATGACGTTGTTGTCACATCCCCCGATAGGCGGGGTTACTCCTATCGTCATTGATTTGGCTCTAAGCGCACTGAGTGTTCGCAGAGCCTGTGTGGGCGTGTGGCAGCGCATACGTGATGACGCTGAGTCTTGGTGGGTCACCTAATCCGGCCTCAGCAAGTGAGAATACGGAGGTGTGGCTTATGCTGGCGTGGAGCGCCGTTACACTCCGTTATAGTGTATCTCTGCTATGATTTGCATATTAGGGATGAAGTTTCCCCTCAGGTCCGCCATGGAGTGCAGGTAAAGATGATTGGCTGTGGGCAATTTGAATTGATTGGATGTTTTTATGGGCTGACACTATATATGTAATCTATCTCATTTGTGGTTAAAACAGCTTGAAGAAAGGCTGATACCTGAAACAGCGGGCTGTCGCTGTATTACCACTATTTTTTAATGTTTCAATAAAGAGCTTTTTACACGTTTGGAAGTGCCAGCCTCCAATACTTCTACTATACGGATTGGATCCAGAGGTGTGAGGATCCTTTGAGGCTTGGGCACCCACATCCCTGCTTTATATGAGTGCCACTCTTTTTACCAGTATCTCTTGAACAACATACTTAACAGTCATTTAAGCATGTAAACAAGACTCTTTTATTTACTTGAATTTACTTCTACTCATAGGATTTTTTCATTGGTAGTAACAGAGAATAGGGAATGTTAGCATTACCTATACAAATGTATGAAGCTGCCAGGAAAGTGGGAGTTGCTTCCTCAACACCTGACCACACCCACTTCCTCTCTCTCCTACTAATGGCCGTCACTCCAGAAACAATTCTACTCAGGGGTAATAAAGCATTTGTCCATTCCCACATTCTCCCCAGGGTTGTTATGAAAGCCACATGTACTGTACCTCTGCTCAAAATGCAATAAGAAAACATTTCTCATTGTGCTTATTTAACATTTTTATGAAAACACTGGGGAGGGTCCGGGAAAGGTAAATGCTTTGTTCCTCACTGAGGATGGAGCTACTGAACAGATATTGAAGATGAGACTTTTCTTGTGATGGCCACAAAGAGTTAAAGTAAAACTAAAGCCAGCTAAAAGAAAAAGCCAGCTAACAAAGAAAAAAAGTTAGGTACTCATCTATGAAGAGGTAAGGCTCTGGATCTGATGGAACCTTCCTGGTCCTCTGTGCATGCCCTCGCTCCTTCAATGTTTCCCCAATTGAAGTTAGTTGATCAACTGGTCAAATATACCTTCGGGAGTCCGCAGGAGACTTTGGCAGCACTCATGTCCCACAGTGCTTCCAAAGACAAGCAGGTCCAAACTGCGCCTAAGTGCATGCTTGTGTAAGCGCAGTGCTGAGCTGCACGTCTTCGGGAAGTATTCGGGGACACAAGTGCTTCCAAAACTTTCCAAGAACTCCTGAAGGTGCAGGATTTGAATAGTGCACAGGTGACTATCTAACTTTTTTTTTTACATTTGCTTTAAACAAATTGTTACATTTGCTTTAAGCTTTCAGCAGCAGCACACGGGAGGTGGACAGGGTCAGCTCTGTGTTCACAGTGAAAGACTAACACATGCCCCCTCCTGGCTCCCCCTTGAATACCTCATGTGAGTCATACTGACATGAGGGAAAAGGTTGGACAGCTAATACACTACTGTTCAGTCTAGCCAAGCAACATCTGATATTAGTAAAGGAATTCAGCATTGCAACAACAGCCAACCTGATTTGCTTGAAAAAAATGACACTAATGCAAAATGACATATCTACAATGCCCAAAACTCTGTTCATTACAAAATTGTGATCTAATTCGTACGATATGCATTGAAAAAACATGAATTAGGATTTTATAACAGTGTGACCACAAAAACCTGCATCCATGAGTGGTATTGCAGTGAACTGAGTAGGGAGCAACCAAATAAAGTAAGGCTATGACTGCCCCAAATAAATGCTCCCACTAAGTTCTGTTTTGTATAAATACCTCAGGTTTCATTACCCAGGAAATGTCTTGCTTTCTCTCTGGTAAGAGCCTCTAGTAATGTTTTGCCGGTTACAAATAAACCAATATCTGAGGGAAAACATCTGTGTATTGAGTGAAAAGAAGGGGGTAGGGTTTGAATAGTCGTTTATAGGCTACCTCTGTCAGCAAACATTATCACTCCAGCTGTAGCCTGAATTGTGCAAGAAAAGGTGTGGGTAAGACCTGATAATTAACGCTTCAGTTTGGGGGCCCCATGACAGATTGTTCGTTTTCGGGCCTCTCAGAATACATTTCTCACTGACTTGAGTGCCTACTGAAATGCAGATATGGAAAAGCTTTAACCCTTCGAGAGGCAGCGAGTCTTTCTGAAGATGCACACCTTTGTGATATGCAGAGCTAAGACTCAGCTGCTGGTTTTACAATGGAGAAGAATAATTTTACATCTCCTTGCTCTAGAGTTTCTCGGAAGCTTCTCTTCAGAGGTGAGAGAAAAGCAGATGTGACATGACTAGGTGTCATACCTCCGCTAATTATAATATGCTCTCACTGAAGGGCATGTCGTTGTAACGCAAGAAAATTACACAGTTTTGTTCTGTACTTTGCAACCTGCATACAAATTAGCACTTCAAAATCGAACTAATAATGGTAATATTTTGCTTGAAATACGCCCCTAATTACTTTTTTCAGAAGAAATTATGCACTAATAATCACAATCAAACATAATGGCACTGTATTTCTGCGTTGAGGAGCATTCTGTTTAGGATTTATGCTGAGTGGCTACTGATGAAGAAAGCTGATTTTAGGTCTGTGATAGCGGAAAGCACAACGTTTCAAGGGACAACTTCAACTTTTGCTGGTGCACTCAGTTGTTTGCTATACTAGGAAAAGGTATTCGGGTGACCCTAATTAGAACCTAGCTACTGACACAAACCTATATATATATATATATATATATATATATATATATATATATATATATATATATATATATATATATATAATGGGTCTGTTTCCAGGCAGTTCAGTTAGCAGCCAGATTACAAAGCCTGGTACACACCTAAAGGTGCCCACTATTGATACAATCTTGGTTGTATGATCTTACCAAATCTATGTAGTAGAAGGGTAAATTGAGTGAATATACTTTGAATAGATACTGTAGGAAGTCCCTCATATTAAATAGAAGTGATAAAATTGTACAATCAAGACTGGCCAACTTTAAATTGTTTTCGGCCAAGACAGCCATTCAGGCCACCTCCTCTAAGGTTTGTACAGCAGCCTGTGACCCTCCCCTATTCATTGGTGAGAGATCTGGACTGCCACATCATTTCTTCTGGGCCCACAGACTGATACTGTTATTGTCCCTTCTTACCCCTTCTACTCACAGGTGTGCTGCATGTCGTTACTCTGCCCCCTTTCATGGTAACACTTTATGTTGCTAGCCTATAGCTTAATGACACATCAATGCATAACTTGGCTCTGAACTATTGCCCAATGTATTGATTTCTGATCCCCTGGGGTAACATAAATGTAAAGTGTATACAGAGCTTATAGCTATAGTAGACAATGCAAATTCTATGGGGCCCAGCAGTACAGGGCCCCATATTGTCTGGTTAAATAATTATATATGCAGATGACCACAACTTTTGGTAGCTAATCTCAAACAGGTCACCACCACCAGACTCCTTCCGGTTATTATCATTGAGTTATATAGGGCTCCTGAATACCAAGATAATCACATAGTGCCTATTACTGTAGCTTCTTCAGAGCTATAGTGAAAGTGTATCCATCTATGGCACTGTTCCTTGAGGCTGTATTCACATGGGCAGGTGTCAGAACATTCCTCAGGCCTTTGTAGGTGCAGGATAACAGGGAGGTCCCAGATTCCCAACCAATCACAAAAAGATTTGGGCTAAGCCAGGGACAATCACACCTTATGAATTATTCTGACTGCTAACAAACCTTAGCCCACATTTTCTGAACAATGATTTTTTTTGTTCCACAGTTTGTTCTGAAATGATACAGGTATAAGATTAAAGCGATCTGTTCCTGCTAAAGGTGTAATTTTCAGCCAATCCAAAACTAGTGTAATAAAATTCGCTTGGAAATGCATTTAAAGAGAAACTCCGACCAAGAATTGAACTTTATCCCAATCAGTAGCTGATACCCCCTTTTACATGAGAAATCTATTACTTTTCACAAACAGACCATCAGGGGGTGCTGTATGACTGATATTGTGGTGAAACCCCTCCCACAAGAAACTCTGAGAACCGTGGTACTCCTGGCAGTTTCCTGTTTGTGAACCTTGTTGCATTGGGGGAAATAGCTGTTTACAGCTGTTTCCAACTGCCAACAAAGTATGCAGCAGCTACATCACCTGCCAACAGTAAAAATGTCACCATGTAATAAATGTCAGAATGTAAATCAGGGATTTAAAAGATTTTACAATGGGAAAACGCTGACTAAATCATTTATACATAATTATTGTAAAAATGAAGCACTTTTTTTATTACATTATTTTCACGGGAGTTCCTCTTTAAGCTGTCTCTTGCCAAGGAACATCGGATCAGGTTGGCTGCCTTTAAAGGAACACTATTGATTAACATGTTTTTTCAGTTGAGATAGGAATGATTTGGGAACTGCTCGTAAGTACTGGCGTATACATTTCACAGCTTACATCTTTGTTTACTGTTATCAAAATACTTTCATGCAAAACTGATGGCCAAGCTGAGCAGGGTGATGGGCCAGTAAATCATGAGGGGAGGGGGACTCCCTCACACTACATCTGTTGACCCTGTGTGCGACTACAGCTATCTGTCTCTCTGACAGTCTGACATGTTTCTTGTTTGTAATGGTGTGTGAAATCTGACACCACAGCTTCATATAACTTTATAGTCTCACCCCATGCAAAGAACAGCACTTACAATGTAAAATTTCACCAATGAATTGTTCCAATACTGCTACAACCTATGCACAACAAATTAAAGGGAACCTTAACACTGGCGAAAAAAATAAGTTTCACTTACCTGGGGCATATACCAGCCCCCTGCAGCCATCCTGTGCCCTCGACGTCAGTCACGTCTCCTCCGGTCCCCCGCTGTCACCTGCAACGTGTATAAAGATACATGTTACCACCCGCGATAGCATCCTGCACCAGCGGGAACGCATGCAAAGGTCCGCGTTGGGGGCCGCTGACTCCAAGTTGGCAAAATGAAAACTATCTGACAGCGGGGGACCGGAGGAGACGTGACTGACGTCGAGGGCGCAGGATGGCTGCAGGGGGCTGGTATATGCCCCAGGTAAGGGAAACTTATTTTTTTCGCCAGAGTTAAGGTTCCCTTTAAAAGGCATTTTATTGAGAAGTTTAAAAATATCACCTAGGAGAAAAAGTGAATTGCCTATGGGGCACTGTATCTTATTGAAGGCACTTATGGAGAAGGAAGATATAATTGATCAGAATTTGGTGTTTTTTTTTAAAGATTGGCCAACCATATTCCCCTAGTATGGTTGGACAGCTGCTAGGTGTTCTCTCCATAGGTGTTCAATGCTACCATTTTTAACTAAACCAGCTAAAAACAGCTGTAATGGGCAGCTCCCATGTCATGTTTGTGAGTGGCATGGATTACCATATTTTATTATACTGATGGACTGGTAACTGAAGAAGTAATATGCCAGCACCCTACAATGCACGTAGATGTGCAATGTTCAGTGTTAACTTGGGTAATAATGCACTGTAATAGCAGTCAGTCTTGGGTGGTTGGGAAGAGTGCACAACAATCCTTGCTTAAAAGGAGTTATTGTAAGACATAAATGGCACTCATTAAGGACAAAACTAGGGCACAAGGACAGACTTTGTTCTGTTACATTGGGAGTACAAACCTCCTCATTTGGTGCATCTCACACTGCTGTGTTCCTATCTTTCACACTCATTTTCCATCTGAATTCATCTGGACTGAAAGAAATAATTGATATCAAAGGTGTTTTTAACATCAATTAAATTATTCAGCCCTAGCTAATTCAATTGGGACACAAGTGGAGACACACAAGTGAAATGTTGTGTTCTGGTAGAGATAAGTCATGTTATAGGGCCCGGGAGTAGATCAGAGCATTCCCTGGTTACTCTTGCTGTTTATTTGAGTGGGAAAGAAACATCTGAACTAGTTTTATAAGCAGGGCCGGTGGCGGCGCTACCATTAAGGCAAAGGAGGCAGCTGCCCCAGGGCCCCAGAGCTTGTAGGGGCCCCCAGTGGCTACAAGAGGAAATTTTTTTTTTTCAAATCGGCCTTATAGTTTTTGAGAAAATCGATTTTAAAGTTTCAAAGGAAAAAAAAACACATTTAAAAACATGCCGACTTTAATGGTTAATAGCAAATCCACCTTAAATGCTAGAAACCCTAAATTTGCAGGATATGGTAAGGAGATCATTAGGAATAAGAGGAAAAAGTTTAGAAGGAAAAAAGTATAGTTTTAAATGCGGTAAATGTAACTTTTAGTAGCAAACCTAACGGTAGTGTAATTTTACATGCATCAAACGAAAGCGCAATAAATTTCCTGATGGGGTTTCCAGGGGGTCTATACGCAGCCGCAGCGCTTTGGCCAGGGATCGCTATACAGCCGCAAAATGGCTGTATGAAGATCCCTGCCATTTTTCCTATTTTCCCATTTTTTTTTAATGTTTAGAGTGTGGGAATTTTTTTTTTTTTTTTAAATTATGTGGGGTCCCCCCTCCTGAAACTTTTTAACCCCTTGTCCCCCATGCAGGCTGGGATAGCCAGAATGTGGAACTCTGACCGATTGGGACTTCACACCCTGACTATACCAGCTGCAAAAAAGGTCCCCTAATGCCGATTTTTGTTCCAGGGTGTATGTTGAGGAGGCGCCCCAGGTTTATTTTGCCCTGGGGCCCCATTGTTGCTTAAACCGGCCCTGTTTATAAGTACACCTACATCTGTAGCATCTTCTCTGTTTCTGCAAGAAGTAAACACACTGATATGTATTTTTAGGCATATGTACAGTATATGTACACCATTGGTGAGCAGAGCGCAGGGTTAGCTTAATGATGGCACACCTTGCTGCCGTTCAAATCCCTGGCAGCGTAAAATACTATTCCACCTCCGAGTCATTGCAACTCAGAGGAAGATGTAATTCGAGGTCTGGTGATCGCCAGAACCCCAAATTACCATTATGCGCACCTCGCACATTACTGCTACGGCGGCTCCTAGTTTTGGTACTCGGCTCTGAGCACCACCTGCTTCATGTAAGGCTTGACAGGTTATGTGCCCAATCAGTCTCTATGGCCCAATCTAGTGCCACGGCTCACAGTCTTCACCTATAGACAAGCCCCCGCGTGAACAGGACACTTTATTTGTCTCATGACTACGGTTACCCGAGGTCTTAACATGCAAGGCATACAGACTGAAGTAGGGAGGACAATAACCCGCCAAAGCATAGCACAGTTCTATAGTTCATAAGTATCACACAGGACTAGTACCTTGATTTAGGAGCATGAGGCCCTCAGCGTCGATTGTCAGTAATGACAGATGGTTCAGGAAACAGGCAGTGGATGATCCAAGCAGCAAGTGAGAGAGTTCATGCAAGGTCAGCATGCAAGATTATCCAAGCAACAGGCAAGTGTCAGTCCAGGTATAAACAAGAGTGTCAAGTAAACAAGCAAGGGTCGGCCCAGGCAGCAGGCAAGAATATCCAGGTAACAAACAGAGGTCAGTCCAGGCAGCAGGGAAGAATATCCAGGTAACAAGCAGAGGTCGATCCAGGCAGCAGGCAAGAGTATCCAGTTAACAAGCAGAGGTCGGTCCAGGCAGCAGGCAAGAGTATCCAGATATCAAGCGAGGGTTAGTAACAGCAGACAAGAACGGTCAAATACAAGTCAAGGTCAAATTCCAATAATTCAGACAATGTGAATGCACACCCAACAACTAGCCACAGCTATGCTTATCACGGGCGATGACTGGAAGCACTATGTGCATTTAAATACTACTTTCATCCAATCAGTGGCCGGCCACACTCCGCACATCCAATCACAGCAGATGCACCTGTCAGCCGCGCAGTCAGCTGACACTAGAGCTGTCAGCTGACCGCAGTCAGCTGATTATTGTTTACCTTTGCGGAGAGTGTACTGGGAACCTGCCCTCCGCCTATCAGGAAGTGCGGCCTGTGTCCCAGCCTGCGCGTCATCAGTGGGAACAAGCGCCAAGATCCGGAAGTGGCGGATTCCACCTGGGTCTCGGTGGAAACATCAACATTAACAGGCAGGTACCTTACACTTCAATTTTTAGACCTATGATGACTATTTAAAATACATGCATACGTGCAAAAAGCCATGTACAGTAAATTATCTTTATCTTGTTTTTCAGATATACGCATGCTGTTTTACTAATAAGTGACCCGTGTTTAACTGATATTCACTCAAATGTAAATTCATAAGTTCACATAGAAGACGCAGCCAAGCAGCTCCCACATATGTGTGTATCTGAAGTGCTTTCACCCAGTCTGGTCTCCCACATGGATCCCTAGGATGTAACTTTTCCAGACAAAAAAAAAAACAATAATATCCGCACACATGCCTCATAAGTGTGTGCCCAGGCTGTCAATATATAGACATTTAGAAAGTAAAGAAGATACAGCCCTTAAACAAACAGCACTACACCAAGGGTATCTACAATTAATGCACTAGTTTATTCATCATTATACACCACTATACTTGATAAAATCAATTAAAATTGCAAGCACCAATACAATATAGCATATCTGTTCATATTCCATCAGTCTTATATTTTAAATATAATGTAGATATTAAGAATAATGCTAGCCATCAGGATGTTCAATGTCTGAGCTATCCTGGGCTAAGAACCCGGGTTCTGTATATAGCTAAAGAAAAGTGCATGTATGTGCAGACAACCTTATACTAAAATACAGTATCAAAAATAGTATTAAAAAAATATATATATATATATATATATATATATATATATATATATATGTGTGTGTGTGTGTGCAAAATTCAATTTATATACTCAAAAAGTGACCAAAATTTATTAAAAGTGACCAATAATAAATGAGTGAGAGCAGACGTGATATGAGGTGACCACATAGAGATAAGATAGCCATATACTTAGCCGGACCAATGTAAACAGGAGACTGGATATGGTGCCAGAAGGAAAACCCCCGGTGGACAACTCCACCGGTATCGCGGCCGTCACGCCGCTTTTTCAGAGAGCGTGGGGGAATCCGTGTATTTTCCAGACCCACATTTACAATACAAACCATACAAATAGGTTCACTTAGTTCTGCTGCCCTGCTCTATGCTTTGCAGAACGGGTTTTTTTCTGCTAAAGAAGTATTTTGTACTGGTGGCTGTTGTGCCTGTGGAACATAGTGCAGTTCTTCTTTCTGAGCAGCAGCTTCTGGTGATCCTGGTCTCCAGGTCAAAGCGGTCACTTGAGGGTCTCCAGCCCTGATACACCCCTCTTTTCCCTCTCCTCCCTTTAACTAAAGGTTCGTATACACTCTCAGTGTGTGTTGGCTTTAAAGTGAGTCTGAAGCGGAATTCAAAAGAAAAAACAGATACTTAGATAAGGAGAGGGAAGTCTCGGGGTCCTATAGAGCCTTCCAGGAAGGCTCTATAGGACTCCGAGCTTTCCCTCTCCTTAGGTGAGTATCTGTTTTCTATTTTAATTTTTGCTTCAGACTCCCTTGTGTGTACTAATTAATTAAGAAGAAAGGAGAAATGAGGTCGCTCATGAATGAATGACTCCCAAAAGGTGGGGTAAGCGTAAGTATAATGCATGCATGACTCATTTACTCAAAAGAGTCAATTAATGATCTGGCATACCAGAGAGCTAAACAACATGGAACATCTGTAAACATGCTTGATTGAACGAACCTCTTGACCAAGTTCTTTCTAGCATGAGTACAAGCCTTACAACATACTGACTGGAGGCTTGCTCCCTCCCACTTTGAGCTCTGCCCCCTCTAACTTCTCCCCACCTATCCTCTCTCTTTCTCTCTTTTCACGTTTACTATTTTATCACCTTTTTGATCCAGACCCCATCCCCCATCATTTTGGATCAGCTTTTGCCCATATGCAGAGCCTTTCTTTCGAATCAGTTATCCTTTGAGTTAATGTTCTTCCTTATTTAATTTAATGTATCATGACAGTGATCACTCAATGGGTTGTAGCACAGTAGTGTTGAACTCCTACCTCTGTGTCACAGCAGCGGTCTTCTCAGGCCCCTCTGATGCAGTAGTTGTTACTCAGCTTCCTTTCTCATTTAGTTACATGTAACAGAATAGTAATCATTCAGTCTCATGGGACACAGCAGTGGTTACCTCCTTCTTGTGTGTCACAGCAGTGATCACCTTAGTCTCTTGTAAGACAGCAGTGATCACCTTAGTCTCTTGTGAAAAAGAAGTGGTCACCTACACATCTGTGGCATCTTAGTGGTTAATTTCCTTTGCCACAGCTGTAGCCACTAAAGCTGCTGGAACACTGCAGTGGTCAAGCTTCCTGTGACACAGCAATGGTCACTCAGTCTTCTGTGACAAAATGGTGGTAACTCAGCTTTCTGCATTACGGTAGCAGTCTATTAACCATTTGCAGCAATACGGCGGTACCTCAATTAGCTGTCACATGAGAATGGTAAATTATAATAATAGGCGGAGTGAGTACAAACTTTATTTGTCTGCTGGGTAATGTTGGGATGTAAACCATATATAGGTCATAGATACAGGTAGGTCAGTGAAAATAGATTTCTTTGGCCCTCCTTAAAAAAGTAAATAAATTCCAATGAAGGGTGTGCTCCTTCCCAATATTAACCACTTTGTAGATATTAAACTTCAAATAACCACACACTTGGACCCTTTGGATCGCTACAACCTGGGAGGGGTGTATATAGTACTGGAAAGTGTACTGGTTAAGGGTACTGCCTTTGACATGGGAGACCAGGGTTTGAATCCTGGCTGGGGTCAGTACCTATTCAGTAAGAAGTTCAAGGCAAGACTCCCTAACACTGCAGGGTGGCCTCTTGAGCGTGTTCCAGTGGCTGCAGCTCTTGAGCGCTTTGAGTCAGACAGGAGAAAACCACTATACAAATGTTCGGATTATTATTAAATAATAACAGTAGACGCAAAAAAGGTATGGCGCTCAATAATAGTGTCCTTGATTACTCTACAAGCAATAGTCCCACATATGAAAAGTCTTTAGCAGCAAGCCATTGCAGCAGTCCTCATCTTCATCCCCCCATTACTCCAACCAAATAAAGTAAAACAATTGCGCTCACCAAGACTCCAGGCTAATCATACAGATCAGCAAATGCACATTCAGCCCAGCCAGCAGATGTTTCTCTTCCACAGCAGCACAGTATCTTCATAAGCTCATGCAAAGAAATAAAACATGTAAGGTGTAGTATGTCTTAAACTCTATCAGCCACCTCGAGTGCTCCCACACTCACTCCACCACTTGTGTGTAACCAACACCGAGGAATAATACTGTACAAGCCTCTCACAAAATTGCATGGCCAACCCAGCACAGACCAGCAAATGTGCTTGTAATATCTAATCTTCTTCAGTTACAGTCGTGCTCCAAATCAACTTCAACTCGAATGGACACTCGCATAAGGTAATACCATTTATTTTAATTAAAAGTAGTGCACTTACAATCTTCCTATTAAGATATCATAAAACTCTGCGCGTGTTTGGCATCTCCTCTGCTGCTAGGCTCCTCCAAAATTACCTTCTAACCCCCAAAAAGTGTACCCCTTGTGCTGAAAGGTTGTGAAATGCTGCTTTATGGTTTAATTAAAAGATCCACAGAGAAAACGACAACATCGATTACAGATCTGACTGAGGGGAAGCCGGTTTGGCTCATGGTCTGTGACTTGTAGTTACTCCTGGGGGGGAGGCAATTAGCAGATGGTAAAATCCTCACTATTTGTGTAAAACGGCCTTTATTCTTTTCTTTTCCTGGTTTAAATACTGGAATCGAAAAAAAATAATAGAATGTCAGCAAGTTGAATGATTTTACTCTTTCCTGCAGACAGACACACACATACAGTTGTTTGCAACCTTGTCATTAAGTGAAATTTTTGGAAATAGTACTAAATTACATCCTATACTTAACTGCCACTAAGCCCAATATTAGATCTTGAGTCACATATTTGTTGTACAGATTCCTAACTAAGTAGCTGCTTGTGCTTTCTTACAAGAAAGACATTACTCAGTCTGCATGTTTCAGGTCAAAGACATGTCCCATCTTATCCTATAATCAAACACCCTTGTACTCCATTCCTCTTGTGCCCTAAAGCTGTTCAGATGCTGGCTGACTTTGAAGTTGCTCTTCAGTTTGTGGTACTGACAGAAAGCTGAAATAGTGACACTTCTCTGGGCTGGTGGAGCCTTTCCCCCTCCAGCTAGAAAAAGAATCAAGAGATTTCATGCTGGACATTTGTTGTTTGGCTCAACATAAAAGACTCATCATCAAAATGATGCTCGGAAAGTTACATTTGTTTTGGAGAGTTGATTCTCTATTAAACCAAGATACTTCCAGGAAGTTTACTATACTATTAGTGTGAGAAAAAAACTATGATGATGTCATTAGAAATGCTTGTGGAGAGAGTCAGTTCACACCTTTTCCATGCACAGAGGTGGTTGTGGTGAACTCAGTCATGCTAGAGTTGCTGGTGTTTCAGAAGGTCATATGCACACTGTAACCAACAAGTATGCTGAGAAGCAACTATGTGTCTTGTGGTTGGAGGTAAAGGAGTTACTAGCACTATATGCATTGGCATTTTCTCCTATAGCAACAATGTCGGACATAGTCAGACATAGGAAAATTTGGCTGTCGCTAGATGGTGCTGTTGCCGATAAAGTCCAGGACAGTGTCATCTTCTTCTGATCAAAGTATCAGACAATGTCCAAAACTCTGATCGCCACTGGCCATCTCCATCACCACTGTGCCCGCCATCTCCCCCACCGCATCTTGGCCAATCATAGTTACGGCTCTGCCAGATCTAGTCCAGCACGGCGGCCCCCTATGTGAATCTGAGACTTTGATCCTTTCTAGCTGCACAGCGCTCTGTGTAATAAGGAAATTACGCTGACACTCATGCAAGGGGGCAGAGTTACAGCGCGTGAGCTGGCACAGGCCACGCCCTGCCATTGATGCCAGGTCTCCTCCTTGCTCTAGAACAAGAAGGTATAGACCCTCCAGATAGCAGCCGCCAATCCATTTTCCTGATCACCCAAGCCCCCTCCCAGCACCCTGGAAATAATTAGGTGTTGGGGGGACGTGGGTAATGGTGTTGGGGGGACTATCCAGATGGCTGGATTGTGTAATGGTTAAGGGCTCTGCCTCTGACACGGGAGACCAGGGTTCGAATCTCGGCTCTGCCTGCTCAGTAAGCCAGCACATATTCAGCAGGAGACCTTAGGCAAGTCTCCCTAACACTGCTACTGCCTATAGAGCGTGTCCTTGTGGCTGCAGCTCTGGCGCTTTTAGTCCGCAGGAGAAAAGCCCTATATAAGTGTTTGTCTTTATGTTTTGTCTTTAACCACTTGAGGACCCACCCTTTACCCCCCCTTAAGGACCAGCGCTGTTTTAGCTGATCTGTGCTGGGTGGGCTGTGCAGCCCCCAGCACAGATCAGGGTGCAGGCAGAGCGACCAGATCACCCCCCTTTTTTCCCCACTAGGGGGATGATGTGCAGGGGGGGTCTGATCGCTCCTACCTGCCTGGGTGTTGCGGGGGGGGGCACCTCAAAGTCCCCCTCCGCGGCGAAATTCCCCCCCTCCCTCTCCTACCTGGCCCCCCCCCGGTGATCCGGGCTGCACAGGACGCTATCCGTCCTGTGCAGCCAGTGACAGGACGTCCCCTGTCACATGGCGGCGATTGGCCGGGGATCGCCGATCTGCCTTACGGCGCTGCTGCGCAGCAGCGCCGTACAATGTAAACAAAGCGGATTATTTCCGCTTGTGTTTACATTTAGCCTGCGAGACGCGAATGGCGGCCCGCAGGCTATTCACGGAGCCCCCCGCCGTGAATTGACAGGAAGCAGCCGCTCGCGCGAGCGGCTGCTTCCTGATTAATTAGCCTGCAGCCGGCGACGCAGAACTGCGTCGCTGGTCCTGCAGCTGCCACTTTGCCGACGCTCGGTATGAGTGCGCGGTCGGCAAGTGGTTAACCAGGAAAAAGCATTGTAAAGGGTTAAAGATTACCACTATTCAAAGTGCATATAGAGGTGATCATTACCAACATAACACAAATAAAGAGCTAATGCAGCCACTGGAAGAGAGCTCCATGTAGACCCCTCGTGCCCTGGGGTCCTGGTGTAGTCACAATCTCTGCACTCACAATTGCTACACCACTGATATGCCCAGCCTGATGTTCTGGATTTACAGTTGCAACTATTCTTGTTTTAAATTAGCATTCTGCATTGCCTGAATTTTAACATTGTACATATCAGACCTCCCATTGTGTTGTACATTATCACCTTCTTGACATGAGTTGGCAATTAAAGTTTTATAGTTGTCATTCTATCACCTTTGGATGTGTGTGTGGAGCTCTTATCATCTGGCATTTCATCATCCATAGCTAAGGGAGCTTGCTGCTTCACTCAGTCATTAGCTTACCCTTGGTCAGATCCCCTCCTCTGTGCTTCACCTTAATAGTGTTACCTAGTGTTACACTCAGAGTATCAAATTCTTTCAGATAGGAGCACCAATTGGCTTGCAATGTTCACATTTATGCCACTTCTGTCACTGACTTCAGGGATTTTTTCACCTTAATTAGCCTAAAGTGATAGTACAAAGATCAATTCACTTGAAAGTGGCTTGTTCTCTTTTATCTAATCGATTCTAAAGGTATCCCATACATCTAGCGTTGATGGGCAGATTCGACTAATGCTAAGTACACACGTTACGATTTTCCGTATGATAGATGCATCCTATTGATAAATTCCCTCATGTCCGATATTACTCCCGAGTCCCGTTCAATTCTGCACTCGATTTCTCATAGAAGTGAATGGAAACAGATAAGAAAAATGAGCGAAGATAAGAGACTCTAGCGCAGAATAAAGTGCAGAATCGAGCAGGGAAAAACGATCAGGTGGGAAAATCGAGCGGAAAATCGTAACGTGTGTACCCAGCATAACAGACAAATCTCTCTTATCTGATCAAATCTGATTAGAGAAAGATCTGTCGGCTGCCAATACACCGCAGGCTGATTCCCGGTCAATTTCATTATGAAATCAGCTTTTGGACAAACAGACAAAGATTACAGTACTCCTATTTTAATGAAGGGTTTTTTAAACCAAATCTGTTCATTTATTCAAACTATTTTTTTAATGTTTTCAACTGCCCTGTGTGGGCCATATGAGTTACCATGAGCTTGTTATATATGATTCTTTATGTAGGAATACCCCAGAGGCAGTTCACTAATATGGACACACTGCACATATTCTGCAGGAACTCTGGAGGAAAATTTACAGGATATAAGGAAATTTTGTAGATGCTAAGCATGTCACAAGACAAATCATATACAAAGCAGTAACCACATAGGCCTTAATTCACTAAGCTTTATCAAACACTTTATCAAACGTTTGATAATTTACCTCATGGGTAAAATCTAATTTTGAATTCACTAAAGTGTTATAGAGTTATTGAACATTTAATTGATAAAACATTTGATAAATATATAACACCTTAGTGAATTCAAAATTTGATTTTACCCATCAGGTAAATTATCAAGAGTTTGATAAAGTGTTTGATAAAGCTTAGTGAATTTAGGCCTATATAGTGTCTCCACCTTCACATAAAGCTAACCCATCTTGCTCCTGCAGTTGATTTTGAGACTGAGACTGGATGGGCCCCCTCTGATATGAATGGTGGCATTACCCAGGTCGCCCCCTCCGATCCTCCAACGACCTTCGCCTCACCACCCCACGCATTTCACACTCCCATGCCCACCTGCAGGATTTCTCAAGAGCTGCCCCCACCCTCTGGAACGCCCTTCCACCACCCATCAGACTTGCTCCCTCTTTCAACTCTCAAAACCCACCTCTTTATGATGGCCTACCCACCTCCTACCACGCAGTAACTCTCTACTGAATATTTAACAGCCCCACCTAGTGTTTCCACCCCACCCTTTAGATTGTAAGCCTCTGGCAGGGTCCTCCATTCCCTAGTGTAATCTACAGGATCATGTACTCCTGTCCTATGACAGCTTGTACTTGTATTACTGGGCCTACCTAACCAGCCCAAATCGCATGATCATGTATTTTGTACAATTGGCATGTATAAATTTGCTCTATGTTGTATAACCTTGTTATGTCTGTCATCCTTGTATCATTGTATATATTTATTGTCCAGCGCTGCGTAATATGTTGGCGCTTTATAAATTCAATAAATAATAATAATAATACCCAGGTGCAGCTTCCTTTTGAAAACAAGTAGTATATGTATTTATTTCGTATTTACCTTTCGTGTCCCTACCTCTCCCTCTGGATTGTAAGCCTTCAGCAGGTTCCTCCTCCTTGTGTTCATGCACCTCCATTACTGTACACCCATCCTATGGATCTGAGTGAACTCTTGAGTGAACTCGACTCGCCTAATCTCCATGCTCCCATCCAGTGACTGACTAAGCATTACCTTGTACTTTTACTGTGCTGTGAGATCTGGTTTGCATGTATTCCTGTAATGTCTTATTGCTGTACGTCACCCCTAAATATTGTCTGTAACCCTAACTAATGTCCAGCGATGAAATAAAGGTGCACCTACCGTTATGCCCCAGGTTCATTTTGCCCTGAAACCCCATTGTCACTAGAACCGGCCCCGACTGCCTTTCCCATCTAAAAGCACTAATAAAATCAAGTGAGAGAGAGAAAATTTGAGCTAGAGTTAGTGCACAAGACTGGTACAGCTGCTGGTTTCTGAATTAAGATTTTCCTTCATGTCAGCACCTTCTACTGCAGCTCCTGTCTGTGGTGGCAATATGCTTCCATCCCCAAATGATCTGGCAAAGTCCTGATCCTCTGAGGTCATATAACCAGACCTTTACCCTGCAATGCTGTAGCTGATGTAGATAACATCACCATCACTTCAACTCTGAGAGGAAGGTGCAGAATCCCCTCATCAGGAGTAACAGCATAGCCCATTAAACAATATATATGATGCTTATCACAGGTACTCATTACTGGTGTTTATATAGGTAGTGCATGCTAAAACAAGCTTTTTATCATAGCCCATAGGCTTAAGATGAAGGAGAAACTAAAGCCTTATATAAAATGATTATAATGCGACTAGCAAAGGAGAGTAATATACATAGCTGATTTTTTTTCCACACAGTCAGTGCCAGCTGAATACACGCTTTACAAGTCTATTGCCTAAAATAATCTTCACAGATCATTTTTGAGATATTGTTGGAACAAGGGCTTTACAGACACACACCAGGTAGCAGAAGGTGGAGGGGTGAACCCACGCTATATTGAAGTTCCTGTAGAACAAAAGAGAAGTTGGTTGAGGTGATCTGTTCTAGCAGATTGATGTAGAGGTGAACAGTGACATTGGGGGATACATACTACAATGATCTCTTTGGCCAAGGGAAACCTGGAGTGTGTACTAATTTATTATCTTAGCTTAAACTGAACCTGAACCAAATAAAATTATTTAAAATAAACACGACATACCTGCAAATGAATATAACATACTTACCTCGCCGTCAGTTCCTCTCAGAAGCTCACCATTTTCATCTAACAATGATTCCTTCCAGTTCTGACAAGGTTTTGTCTGAACTGAAATATATAATATAAAAATATAAGTTGCTGTCAGTTACTGTATGTCCATGTTTCCCTATGGCTCAAGTGGGCGATATTACAGTTTAACAGTGTGTTGACCCAGAAGCTTTTATTGGCACACCCGGCCGCTCACTCACACCCCCGCCTGGCTCCCTGGCCCCGTCCCTGTCTTCCTGCCTGTGTGAGGCTGGGTCCGTGCTGCGCACATGCGTGGTAGCAAAAAGCACGGACCCAGATACACAGAGACAACTGTCCTTGCTGTACGCAGGGACAGTTGCCTATTATTATATAGGTTGGCCACTTCCTCTCAGCATTGATTTACCCTATCTCAGGATCCAGCAGGAAGCTGCAATTTGGCACAGAGGTAGTTGGGGAGAAAAGGCTTTACCCTAAAAATTGGAGTGTGTAGGATGTATGAGTCCTGAGCTGTGGTGGTTTAAATATCAGTAGCAAAATATAATACTGTAGAAAACTGTGATCACATACAGCACTGGCATGGAAGCCTAGTGGAGATTAGAGAAATAGCAGGCAGAAATAGCAGAAAATAAAAACATTCTGTTTCATACCAAAAGTCATGGCACAGGTTTGCTGCAATTGCATTTCCAATTCTCGTTCAGGGAAAGAGAATCGCTCCATGAACTGAAATTGCAAATGGAATTGCAGCAAAATAACAGTGATTTTGCAATGATTTTCAGTGTTAAACAGGGCTCTAAGCAATCTGGATAAAACAGTGTATCTATGTAAGAAAAATTGGCATGTCTCCAACTAAGGAAATTAAAAAAAACAACACTCTATCTCTGTGCGCCAGTAGTAAACATGATTCCTCCCATGTTGCATGAGGCACTTTTTCTATATCACATTGACAAGGTAACAGGATATTGTGTTTCTCTTTTTCTTATCTCTTCTTCTTCACTTTGTTTTGTAAAAAAGAAAAAGAAAACAAATCTTCTTACAGTTCCTCTATAAGGTGCCCAATAACAATAGTTTTTTTTCCGATCAGATTCGTATTACATGATAAAATTGTTTTTAATAGAACCACAGCATTAATCCAAACTGTGTTCTCAACATTGAAACCAGTTGTTATTATACGCATGTAAGGAATTGGCTGTGCTGGCCGACTAGTTGGACAACCTGACCATTCAGGATCGATTGTGCCCATCAGCTTTTTTGTTTTCATACAATTTGATTTTAATAATCTGATTGGAAAAAAAATGATAATTTACAAATATTGCACTATAAAAAGTCACCATTACTTATTATAGCCTTTTCCTGGAGCCATCTTTCACTCGGCTGGAAAACCAAATAATATATAATGCAGCCTAATAGAGTGTACTGGTTTATTTTATTATTGTTGTGAAGGGGTATAACAAAATTCCACACACATATTAAAAAACACAAAAAGTTATGTTATGAGAAACAAATTACACAATATAAAAATTCTATACCGGTAGTCTATTAACATACAGTTGCAGAATTTTCAATGTGTCATGTAGAATCTGGCTTAGTATTGAAGAATGCATCAAATATTCTGTGTATAGGGGCAATTCTACAAACTAATGAAGATATACATTGTTCAGCCACGCATTAACATAAGCCTGAGGTAAAAAAAAAATCTGATTAGGTAAATAATTGTATCTGTAGATCTAATGCTACATAGGACTTTACTGGAAAACCATATTCTTAAGGTGGCCATACAATCGATTCTATAGACGCGATCGATCGATGGCTGAAATCGACCTGTGTATGGGCCCCTTTATTTTTGTTTAAAAATGAAAGATCTGGTTTGAATATTTATCTGTCTAGCTGTCACTCAACCAGCCGGGCGGTATGGACGAGCTCAGCTCGTCCATCACCGCCGGAGGCTGCCGCTCAGGCCCTGCTGGGCCGATTTTCATCAAATAAAGAGCAGCACACGCAGCCGGCACTTTGCCAGCCGCGTGTGCTGCCCGATCGCCGCCGATCTGCGGCGATCCGCCGCGAGCAGCGGCGAAAGAGGGTCCCCCCAGCCGCCTGAGCCCAGCGTAGCCGGAACAAAAAGTTCCGGCCAGCGCTAAGGGCTGGATCAGAGGCGGCTGACGTCAGGACGTCGGCTGACGTCCATGACGTCACTCCGCTCGTCGCTATGGCGACGATGTAAGCAAAACAGGGAAGGCCGCTCATTGCGGCCTTCCTTGTTTATTCTGGGCGCCGGAGGCGATCGGAAGAACGCCTCCGGAGCGCCCTCTAGTGGGCTTTCATGCAGCCAACTTTCAGTTGGCTGCATGAAATAGTTTTTTTTTTATTTAAAAAAAACCCTCCCGCAGCCGCCCTGGCGATCTTAATAGAACGCCAGGGTGGTTAATGTTTATTGGTCTCCCATACTTATAACTTAAGCCCCATACACAGGCTAGATTAAAGTCTGCTGAGACAGCTGATAACAGCCGCCTCAGCTGATAATTCAGCATGTGTACATGCATGTGTGACATCACTTGACAGGCAGCCTATTGGGCCAATCAGAGTGTGGGGATCAAGTCCTTTAATGTGACTGGACCCGCTGGTGATGATGCCGGGAGGATCGGAGCTGCATTATGTTGATAGCGTTTGCTATGCTGCAATTCAGTAGCATAGCGTACACTGACAGCCTGGTCCCCCATTACGCACGCTATGATGCCAATAGGGCTCATAGTGTGCAATGACAGTAATTAAAGCAGGCTTACTTTTATAGCGCTCGTAACAGCTGATAACTCTCACTGTTAGGCAGTGCTACCATTAGTGATTCAACCCCCATGTTACATGCCACTTCAGGTACACATTAAATGAAGCGTGTGCGGAGAAAAACAATTAGGCTATCAAAGATTTTATTGTTGTTACCCTTATAAAACAAGTGCTATCTGCCTGGTTGTCTTGCTAATCCTCAGTTATTAATACTATGGGCTTGATTTATTAAGGTGATGCAAGGCTTGCCATCAGATCCTGTAAACTGGCCAGAAATAATACAAAACAAATTGCTATTAGGTTGCATAGCCTGGATCATATCGGACCACTAAAAG
This sequence comes from Hyperolius riggenbachi, assembly GCF_040937935.1. Lineage (NCBI taxonomy): Eukaryota > Metazoa > Chordata > Amphibia > Anura > Hyperoliidae > Hyperolius > Hyperolius riggenbachi. The sequence continues at coordinate 345,878,780 of NC_090648.1, read as the reverse complement.
GATTCCTGAAAGGTTAGTCTTGTCCGTGCACATTGCAGCAGAGCAGAGCTGAAACTCCAACCTGCCTGTCAGAGCTGTAAAAACAAGGAGTTTTGAGCTGTAAAAACACTGGGATAAACGTATTAAAAGCAGTGCATAAAAACTGGCGCAAAACTGGTCCAAAAAAAGGAGCGAATGGTGATGTCAGATATTCTGATTGGTAGCTTTGAACAACTGCACCACTTCTGCACCAGTTCTTAATTTCCCCTGCATTGGTTTAGATATATCTTTCCCAGCATATTTTGCATTAAGAATGTAAACTGACATTTATGTATTTAACACAGTTGTTTAAATTATTTTTGATCACGTCTTCATTCCTTAGAGTTACGTTTTGCCCCTGGGGTTGATTTACTGGGTTTGATAAAAACTGGCAAAACATAAGTATTTCATCAAAATTCGGACAGTATTTTTCTTAGAAGTGTCTGTTATTAGATGGCAAACATCTGCAACTGCTGCCTAGAGAAATTGGTGAAAAGATATAACACTAGTCAGGGATGTACCAATAGCCCTGCAACCGCCGCCTTTGCGAGCAAGTGAAGATTCTTGTGAGCAAGTGAAGAGTTAAATCCAAATCGGCGGCAGCGGAGCATGCTGATTGGCTGCCAGGTGTGCAGCTACACTGAACTGAAGAGGAGTGGGGAGGATTTGCCCGCTACCGGGAGCAGGTAATTGATACACTCCGCTGCTGCCACTACTCTGCATTTAACTCTTCATTTCCTGAAAAATGTGCTTGGAAACCCGGGCGGCAGATCTTTGCTGTGGGGTTCGTTAGACTTTAGTTACGCCCTGAACACTACTTCCAACTACTTGCAGTGGCAGCTTTATTTTTTGTTATAAATGCATCTATGCTAGCCATCTCCTTGCTGTGGGTGTTGAATGTGACTATAGCACAAACTTAAATTTACAAAACGATCAGATATCTATGATATATTCTAACATAGCCCAGGTGAGGGTTGAAAACTTTGTCAGCCAATACCATTTAACATCACTTTTGTTTTCAAATGTTCTCCACCGGTCTCCGTCTTGACTAAATCACCCCTATCTGTGTTACCTATTGCCATAGGAACACCACAATATTGTCTCTGCAATTAATTTACAACTCTTTTATCATGACACAGATTCAGTTTTATTATATTATTATTTAATGGTGCAGGCTAAAGGTGTTTGTCAACGTGTGATTTTAGTGAATGATTGTATTCTTAATCAGATCATTCGGATTTAAATAATGGATTGTATTTAATTGATCCATAGCAAATATGCATGAAAAAAATCACATCAATCGGCCAGTTCTTTAAGGTGACCATACATTGGCAGATTCAATCAAGAGATAGATCATCCTCTGATCGAAATCTGATCAGAGAAGGATCCATCACTGCCACACACTGCAAAACGATTTTCAATAGAATTTGCCTTGCACTGTAGGGCCGATTGGCAGCCCTCCCAACTCCTCCCATCTAGTGCTCCTCTGGGCCCTCTGAAGGGTGTTGGCACTCACCTATTTGCCAGTCCTCTCTTCCTGTGTCCTGCCGTGATCCCTGCTGGCTGCCTGTTCCCCCGTAACCCTGCAGCATGTACGTAGTCGCATAATGGCCCATACTCACGGGCAGCAAAAGTTGCCTGTCGCCAGCACACGTGAGCGTGTTGGCGACAGGCCGGCGACAGCTCCTCGCCAGGTCCCTCCGCGTACACACGCGGAAGAGGGACCAGCGGCGCGACGGAAGCTGTCGCCGACGTTCCTCCTCCCCCCCGCCGGAAGCTCCGCATTCTCAATGGAGGTTGCTGTCGCTAGTCCGCGTACTCACGCGGACTAGCGACAGTTGCGGCGGAGGTGCGGCGTCGACTATCGCCAGGCGATTGAAACTTTCAATCGCCCAGTGACATCAGCGACGGGTGACAGTTCGGCGTGCGCGCCCGTGCGACGGCCCATACTCACGGGCGACCTGTCGCCGCAACACGCGCGCGCCGCGTGTTGCGGCGACAATTGTAGCCCGTGAGTATGGGCCATTACATACATCCTGCTGTGTCATGGGGAACCAGCACACCAGTGGGGATACAGACAGGACACAGGAGCAAGTGCACCAGGGGACTGGTGAGTGCACTCCACTGCCAACACTCTGCAGGGGCCCAGGGGAGCCCTATTTTGATGGAGGGGATGACCTGTGCGGTCTATCAGTCAGCTATAAATCTACCGCAGCTACTATCGGCCATCTAACTTGCCCCTTGCGAGCGAAATCTTCATTGTTTGGAGAGAGAGCTTCAATCGATTTCAGCTGGAAATTGATTGAAATTATGGTAAGGTGACCATGTTTGGGTGTTGCTCTATGACAGATTTGATCACATTGATTGAATATGCCAGGGAAAATCAATAAGTATATGGGCACCTTTAAAGAGAATCTGTATTGTTAAAATCGCACAAAAGTAAACATACCAGTGCGTTAGGGGACATCTCCTATTACCCTCTGTCACAATTTCGCCGCTCCTCGCCACATTAAAAGTGGTTAAAAACAGTTTTAAAAAGTTTGTTTATAAACAAACAAAATGGCCACCAAAACAGGAAGTAGGTTGATGTACAGTATGTCCACACATAGAAAATACATCCATACACAAGCAGGCTGTATACAGCCTTCCTTTTGAATCTCAAGAGATCATTGTGTGTTTCTTTCCCCCTGCATCTCTCATGCACTGAAGTTTCAGGCTGCTTGTTTTTCTCCTGCAAACAGCTTTGCCCTTGTCTGTAATTCTTCAGTATGTGAAAGCCCAGCCAGCTCAAAGGAAGATTTATCCAGCTTGTAAAAGATAAGAGAGAAGAGAGAAGCTGCTCTAATCTAAATAATACACAGGCAGTGTGCATAGAGGGGCTTGGAAGGGGGAGTTCATAGCAGAACCACAACACTGAAGAACTTGGCAGCCTTCCAGACACAGGCCGACAAGTCTGACAGGGGAAAGATACATTGATTTATTACAGAGATAGTGATAGCAGAAAGTGCTGCAGTAAGCCAGAACACATTAGAATAGCTTTTGGAACTTGTAGGATGATAAAAAACAGGATGCAATTTTTGTTACGGAGTCTCTTTAAGGAATCTACTGTGAATCTGATCGGTCAGGTTTGATTTGCCCTGTCAGCTGCTCTGTTTTCATACAATGGGATTAATCTGATCGAAAATACGATTGTTCACTAAAAATTGTGTCATTAATGGGTTCCTTAACTGTTTCCTTCTAACAATCAGTTTTGCCTCCTTCTGACCTGGGTTGGTAAACAAAAGAGTTGGCCTGGCAAACCCCACTATCTACCCGTTTCTGCTTGATTTTGGCCTTGTTAGTGTGACATTTCCTCCTGAGCCCTACAATCAGCGACACGGTGACAATCAATAAGCAGAAGGCGATGCTGAATGCAAGTAAGTAGATGATTAAGATCTCGCGTCTCCCCTCTAAAATAAAAAGAATGAAGTGTAATATGTAGAGGATGTCACAGCTAAAAATCAGAAATGTTGTTAAAATAACCCCTAATGGGGAGGGATAAGAAAAGATTTTTCTTCGTAAAGTAAAGTGAGTTGCTGCAGATTCAGAGACTGGATTTGTAAAGCTTATTTCCACATACATCTTAAAGGCAAGTAAAAAGAGGAACAGAGAAATCACTGAAATAGCGTAAAGAGCTGGGAGCCACTTTGAAACACCCCAAAACAGGTTATACGAGGACTTCAGTGCCATCACAGTGATAACATAAAAGGCAAGAGACAGGGACAAATACTTCAGGGGTGACAGCAGCAAAATGAAAGAATAGCAGTATCCCCACAGCTTCTCTTTCTGCCACAAGGGCTCGGACTCTTGTATCGCATAGATGATCAAAGGAAGAAGAAAGTTTCCAGCAAACGCCAGGTATGTCAGTGTCTCTTCATCTGCTAGAGTCAGTGCAGCCTCTGTACGGTTTACTCCAGGCTTGCTCCATTCCTTCAGCTCTGTAACTGAACAACAAGGGACGGTCATTAAAGTGTTCCGCAACTCAGACACAAAAACCAAAACAACATGAAGGCAGCCTAAAAGGTTCCCCGCCTTCACCTTCCTCACTGGATTGGTTAATAAAATCAGCCCATCTATCCCACTGAGTCTATTTGGGTAGTCAGAGAGGTTTTTGGCAATGGTGGTCCTCAGGGGCGTAAATTACATAAGCGAGCCCCCCAGTAAAAGTCATCATGTCTCCTTGTCTCAGTCTGGCTACCATCTCCCTAGCAGTGACCACTCTACACATGCGCACAGTTAGATTGGCATGGGGTAGAAGCGAGACACCAGGGCCCATATGCAATTAACTTTTCCTCCTGAGTTTTCTCCTAGGTGATATTTTAACCTTGTGAATAAAATATATTTTAAACCACCAGCAAGCAAGAAAATACTCTGAATAATTTACTTTTTGGTACTTTTTCTTTTTTTTTTCTTTTTTCTTTTCTATTTCTTGTTTTTATTGAGCTTCCAGCATACAAGAAATAATGATACAATTCATAAAGTTGAAGCACTAGTAGAAGATTAAGCATTGTATATGAATGGCTTCATAAAGTAAAAGTACTCAACTAAATACTAACTTGAATATCTGTGTACACATTAAACTAAAGTCAAATGTATATGCGACATAAATAACACTTATCAAGTAAAATGCAACATAAAAAAACTCATGTAAAATACCACATAAAAAGTATGGCACAGAAAGAAAGAAGAAAAAAGAAAACTATCTCAAAAATATAAAATATTAAACAATCCCAATCTTCAATAAGCTAGAACTATTTCTAGTGGAAATTTCCTTCTGAATGTAACGTAAAGTAAAACTCAAGAATACTCAGTCGATCTCTATTAAGCCCAGTCATAACTTCAGGGCAGCCATCAGGGGGCTACAAGAGAGACAGTAGTATGGGGCCCAGGAAGAGTCTGGGGCCCAAACAGTGGCAATGTCACTTGAGCCCCTGCTGGCAATTCTACTGTGGCATAACAGGATTTGTGTGGTCGTCTCCCTCTTCCCTGCTGCGTGATTGGTGAACACGCATCAATGCAGGGGGAGGTTGTTATGGGCGACAGGTAAGTTGCTTTGACTCTACCCCACATACTGTTGCTCTGCCCCCACACAATCTACCTATCAGATTGTTATTTGGCGTGAGGTGGGCCCTGTAGGTTTGCCAAGTATGGGGCCCAGAAAATTCTGATGGCGGCCCTGCATAACTTTATGTGTATTGATCCAAGATTATCTTGGGTAGCAGGAATATATCTCTAGCTAAGTTCTTATGTGGCATCTTAATACGCATAGTCCATTCAAAATTTAGATTAATACTTATAGCATTAATTGACCTCTTCAAGGTTGGTACATCAGATGTCCCCCAATTTGAGAGAATCTGTTGTCTTGCTACACACAAAATGTGTGTAATCTGAAACCTATTTGGATAAGGAATGCAATTAAATCCTATATGTAACAAATCCATTTGTGGAGAAAGGATAAAATCTGGTCCTAATAAAGTTTGTATAATAAAACTAATATCATGCCAGTATGAAGTAATTAGTGGACAGGACCATAAAAGGTGGTATAAGGAACCTATTTGAGAACATCCCCTCCAACACAGATTAGAAAGGACACTGGCACTTTTCTAACCTGTTGTAAGCTTGTCACCGTGCTTGAATAAAGTATTCTCTGCATTTGGAGTTCCGGAATCCGCCTTCTTCATTTCATGCATACAGATTAGAAGGGTGTTTGGAAAATGTAGCAAGCTTTACCGGTGTATAATACCATTTCAAAAGTATTTTTTTTAAAGGTTTCCCAATGTGTAATACATATAGAATATTTTACTATACCCGAGGAAGCCAATTTTATATCTTTAGTATCAAGAGAACATGCTAATTCTGTACTTCTAAACATTTAAGTAGTGAATCTCCTAAAGGATTAGTTAGATGTTCATACCATAAAGAGATACCCTTTTTTAAAGTTTATAGGGGAGGACAATTGTACCATTAAGCATCTCAGAATAGAGGAAATTACTATCTTGTTATGCGATATAAAATCTTGAATCTTTAGATATGTAGAAAGTGAGGAGCAAGGCAAATGGAATTTATCTTGTAATATCTGAAGTGATTGTAATTGACCATGCAATATTAAATCATTTAAGTTCCTCAAACCTCCCTCTGACCAAGATACAAGATCTAAATCTTTAATATGAACCTCTAAACATGATAGGAGAATTTTAATGGGAGAATCGTCAGGGGTGGACCTTTTAAGATGACCAAATTTTGAATGTTGTCTGAATCGTAGGAGACATTTTTGAGAATTTCTTAGGTCTTAAGATATGAGACAATAGGAAGTGCAAAGGATTATCCTTCACAAAATCTCTTTTTAATTTGACCCATGGTTTATCTGACGCGTTCAACCACCATTCTCTAGAAGCTTCCAATATAGAAGCTTTATGGTAAGACTCGAGGCATGGTAATCCAAACCCTCCCAGTTGTTTAGTAGTTATGAGGGTTTTATACGATATTCTGGGCTTTTTCTTGTTCCATATATAGTTTGTAATTATTTTCTTTACGGTAATAAAGAAGAAAGATCTGAAAAAGTATAAAATCTTTGGTAGAATTTGCATCTTATTGCTTCTAATTTCCCACTCCAGAACAGATAAAATTTAGACAATGTTTCTAATTCCTGGGATATTCTCTGAATCATGGAAGGAAAATTAACTTGATATACTTCAGAGGACCTCCCAGGAATATTAATCCCTAAATACGATATATGAGAATTAGCCCAAGCAAAGTTAAAAGTTTGGGATATATCTTTTTTTAACTCATCGGAAATATTACAACCTAGAATATAGGATTTGTCAACATTTATTTTGTAATAAGAGATTGCAGAAAATGTATCTAAAGCTTCATGTACAGTCAAAGATACCATTGGTTTGGTGCATATAATGATCAGATCATCTTCAAAAAGACCAATCTTTTGATGGGAGGATCCAGTATGAATTCCTTGTATGTGGGGATTACTTCGTATATATTCTGCTAAGGTTTCATTAATTAAAACAAAGAGAATGGGGGACAGAGGACACCCCTGACATGTTCCATTTGAAATTGTATAGCAGTGCTGTCCAACTGGCGGCCCGCGGGCCGCATCCGGCCCGCCAGGCCACCTGCTGCGGCCCGCTCGTCTCCCTGGGATGCAGGCATGGCTTGCGCTATGGGCGCCATGCCTGCTCCCTCTTATTGTGTCCCCGCTGGCCTCTCCGGTGTCCCCGCTGGCCTCTCCTATGTCCCCCTGCTGCCGCTGCCTCTCCTATGTCCCCCCGCTGCCGCTGCCTCACAGATCAGACCTCACAGATCGCGGCGACTGATGTAAACAGAGGGCGCATGGTACCCCCACGGAGTACGTCACATGCGGAAGTGAATCATTAGTCACTTCCGCATGTGACGTTCTGCCGCGCGGGTGTCATGCGCGCGCTCTGCTTGCTTCAGTCGCCGCGATCTGTGAGGTCTGATCTGTGAGGCAGCAGCGGCATCGTCAGCGGGGACACCGGAGAGGCCAGCGGGGACACCGGAGAGGCCAGCGGGGACACAGGAGAGGCCAGCCCCAGAGGTAACGGGCTCGCTACTGGTGGGGGCACCTGTCACTATCTAACTGGGGGGGCTCCTGTCACTATCTAACTGGGGGGGCACCTGTCACTATCTAACTGGGGGGGCACCTGTCACTATCTAACTGGGGGGGCTCCTGTCACTATCTAACTGGGGGGGCACCTGTCACTATCTAACTGGGGGGGCTCCTGTCACTATCTAACTGGGGGGGCACCTGTCACTATCTAACTGGGGGCGGGGGACACCTGTCACTATCTAGCTGGGGGGGACACCTGTCACTATCTAACTGGGGGGGCACCTGTCACTATCTAACTGGGGGGGCACCTGTCACTATCTAACTGGGGGGGCTCCTGTCACTATCTAACTGGGGGGGCACCTGTCACTATCTAACTGGGGGGGGGACACCTGTCACTATCTAGCTGGGGGGGACACCTGTCACTATCTAGCTGGGGGCACCTGTCACTATCTAAGTGGGGGGCACCTGTCACTATCTAAGTGGGGGGCACCTGTCACTATCTAAGTGGGGGGCACCTGTCACTATCTAAGTGGGGGGCACCTGTCACTAAAGGGGCATTCTGCTTATTTATGTGAAATGCTGTCTATTTATGTGCCTCATGACTGCTGAATTTGTCTTGTTGGGGGCCTCATGATTTGTTGGGGGCATCACGATTGCTAAATTTGTCTTGTTGGGGGCCTCAAGATTGCTGAATGTGTCTTGTTGGGGGCCTCATGATTTTTTGGGGGCCTCATGATTGCTAAATTTGTCTTGTTGGGGGCATCATGATTGCTGAATTTGTCTTGTTGGGGGCCTCATGATTTGTTGGGGGCCTCATGATTGCTGAATTTGTCTTGTTGGGGGTCACATGATTGCGAACTGTGAGACTATGGAAAAGCTGAATCGTCATCATGAGACAATAGCATTAAACCTACTTTTTTAGCTTTTTAAAACGGAAAATAAAACTGGGAGGTTCTAAAAAAAACCCCACATTTTTCAGGAGTAGGATGGATGAAATTGTTTATCTTCACAGTTTATTTTCAACTTGGATTTTCCATAATGTTCATGTATGAGTTAAAACGTTTGTATGTAGTTTAAATTGCTGTTGCCACTTTGCGATAAGTGACTTTTGGGTTGCAGTTTGGACACTCGGCCGCCAAAAGGTTCACCACCACTATCCTAATCTAATGTCCCACATTGCTAAGTTCATGTAAATTTGTCTCCACCCGTGGCCACACCCGCATTCTGGTCCATGGCCACACCCACAATGGTACCCTCGTGTTTTCTGGCGCGCTACGCGCGCCACACAACTTCACTATTATTTTAAATTGCATTTTGTGCAAAGTGCTGCCAATCTAATTATCCTTTAATTGCATTTTTTCCGGGGGGGGGGGGGGGGGGGCCTGCGGCTCTAGCAAGAACCTTCGGCCCTCCACCATGGGGTCTGAAAAGAAAATGGCCCTCCATGCCCATGAAGTTGGACAGCACTGTTGTATAGGATCTAGATTTAAATCCTGAAATTATTACCTGAGTTGACGGATTTGAATAAAGAGATAATATAGCCTCATGTAAAGACCCGAGATACCAAATTTTGTGGGAACCTTCTCTAGAAAGCCCCAATGAATCCGATCAAATGCATTCTCTGCGTCCAAAGAGAGAAACAGAGAAGGCATTCGAGTAGACTCCACCAACTTGAGAATATTTAACATCTTTCTAGTACCATCAGATGCTTGACGACCTGGGGTAAACCCAACTTGGTCAGGATGAACAATACTTGGAAGAATCTGAAGAAGTCTATTTGCAATAAGCTTTGCATACATTTTGGTGTCACAATTTAACATTTTAATTTAATTTTACTTTTTGGTACTTTTTCAATTGCAGAGTGCCGGAAAATTATTTTAAATTGAATATGAAAAATTATTTCCTATTGGAAAACTCAGGTGACAAAGGTAATTTCATAAGGGCCCAGGGCCTTTATTTAATTCACTTTTTCTCCTAAGTTTTCTCCTACGAGATAACTTTTCATGTTCTGTTTAAAATAAATTGCTAGCACTTTGCAATTGAAAAGGTACAAAAAGTAGGTGATACAAAAAGTAGGTGATAACATAATGTGAAAACTATTCTGAGTGTTTTCTTGCTTGCTGGTGGCTGAAAAGGTATTGAATTGATAAGGTTTGAAAATATCTCAGAGGAAAAAACTTGGCAAACTTGGGAAAAAAACAGGCAAACTAGCAAATAGAACCAAATAAAGATAAAACAGTCATTTGGAGTATGTCATATTTCCTGATAATTGCATTAAAATTCCACAGGTTAGGGTAACCTTTCTCAACCATTTTAGCCCGAAGGAACCCTGCAAATAATTTTTGGATCTCAAAGAACCCCTGCAAATATTTTTTGGATCTCAAGGAACCCCTGCATTTATTTTGCAGGAGGCATGGACTTTAAAAGTAGGTGTGACTGTTTATTTCACTACCACCTATTACAGTGCCACTCATTCTGTTTCCTTACTCTGGTGCTTTTTATTGACGTGCTCATTATTATTTTGACAGACACCCAATATAGTGTTGTTGTTTTTACAGTATCCTCTATTAACCTCCCTGGCGGTATGATTATTTCCAGATTTAGGGTCTAAAAGTTGTGATATTTTTTCACAAGCTTTTAGACCCTAATGGCCCGTACTCACGGGCTGCAGAAGTGGCCTGTCGCCAGCACACGTGAGCGTGCTAGCGACAGGCCGGCGACAGCTTCTCTCCAGGTCCCTCCGCGTACACACGCGGAAGAGGGACCAGCGGCGAGACGGAAGCTGTCGCCGACGTTCCTCCTCCCCCCGCCGGAAGCTTCATTCACCTCTATGGAGGTTGCTGTCGCTAGTCCGCGTACTCACGCGGACTAGCGACAGTTGCGGCGGAGGTGCGGCGGCGACTGTTGCCATGCGATTGAAACTTTCAATCGCATGGCGACAAGAGCGGCGGGCGACAGTTCGGGGTGCGCGCACGTGCGACGGCCCATACTCACGGGCGACCTGTCGCCGCAACACGCGCGCGCCGCGTGTTGAGGCGACAAAAGTCCCTCGTGAGTATGGGCCATAAAACAAGAAAAAAAACATACCACAGAGAGGTCTGCAGCAGCTCCTGCATATAACTCACTAAGGCATGGGATTACTGCTCTGAGCTGCGGATTTCCATCCCGAGCCTGACTCAGGATTACCGCTAATGTTCTTTATCATACCCCCACGATGAGGCAAAATGCCAAGGAACCCCTGCAGAGTACGCAAGGAACCCTGGCTGAGAAAGCCTGGGTTAGAGTGTTGACATCCATAGCTGAGCTGTACACATCTAGGATTAGCACTGTAAATAGGTATTTTCAGTAGTTCAAATATGTAAACCTGCTAAACTTCAGTGAGCCGATGTGAAGATGCAAACTGACATGCAGTCATCCAATAAGATGAAGGCCCCTATTCAATTAACTTTTTCTTTTGAATTTCCCTCAAAGTGATAATTTTCACCTTGACCATAAAATACCTTTTAAACTACCAGGAAGCAAGAACTCAAATACTCAAAATAATTTTGAAGGTACCTTTTCACCTATTTTTTTTTTCAATTGCAAAGTGCTAAATTTTAATTTTAAAGAAAAGATTAAAAAATTGAGATAGCAGGATAAGGCTCGGGAAAAAAAGGTGAATTGAATTAAGGGCCTTATTATAGACCAGCATACTGGTACTTTCTGTTGTATTGGATCTCAGAAGCCTAGTTTTGTGTGGCTAGTATTTAATTCCTGTATATCGCCTTAGGCTTCACAGCTTGACCTGTATTTATCTTCTCTTCCTATCTAACAAATGTCTTACCTTTTATTGTTCTTGTGATTATATTTTTGTGCAAATTGCAAATTACTAGTTCTGCAATAATGACTACTCCTCCTACGTGTTTCTTTTAAAGCACAAGTCAAACCAAATTAGTTCACCAGTCACTCATCTCTGAGTTCTGTTTATTCTAACAAAAAGGTGTAACGTAACCACTACCACTCTACATATGTCTTAAACGAATAATATTTTTACACCTATTTCATGTACCGAACAGTTATTAATTCTTAAGTATAGTGACTTTTCAGATTATTTTATTTATCTATTTGTTTGTTTTTATTATAATATAATAAAAATGAAATATTACTAAAAAAATATCTGTTTGTAGTGCTTCTTAAAAACACACGATTGGTTCGCACGATGGCTAGGGGCCCCAGACCTCTCTCACTGACCGGGGCCCCAAGGCCAATATGCGATACCTGGAGGGGAGTGCAGGTGGGCCTGGACCTCTCACACCCAGGCTCTGGACCTCTCACATCCAGAAAACCCACCAACACTGCCTCCATACTGAATGCTAAATTCAACACACACAAGCAATAGAACACAGCAGTACATGCATCCAGCTACATTTAAGTGGTCAGCAGGTGCTTGTCAGCCAATCAGGATGCACTGTCATACACCCTTTACCTGCCATACCACATCTAGCAGCCATTAGCATTCAGGTGGGAGGCTTCAGTTGGACGCCATCGCAAGATTGCGTCGCTAGCAGGACCGCCCCGTGCAGGCATCCCTCCCACAGGGGTCCCTCCCTAACTGCTCACCTGTCCGCCATGTCCTAGAGCTGAAAAAAATGTTTAAAAACACACAATGTTTAAAAACACACAAATGGTTGGTGGGTTTTCTGGATGTGAGAGGTCCAGAGCCTGGGTGTGAGAGGTCCAGGCCCACCTGCACTCCCCTCCAGGTATCGCATATTGGCCTTGGGGCCCCGGCCAGTGAGAGAGGTCCGGGGCCCCTAGCCATCGTGCGAACCAATCGTGTGTTTTTAAACTTTTTTTTCAGCTCTAGGACATGGCGGACAGGTGAGCGGTTAGGGAGGGACCCCTGTGGGAGGGATGCCTGCACGGGGCGGTCCTGCTAGCGACGCAATCTTGCGATGGCATCCAACTGAAGCCTCCCACCTGAATGCTAATGGCTGCTAGATGTGGTATGGCAGGTAAAGGGTGTATGACAGTGCATCCTGATTGGCTGTCAAGCACCTGCTGACCACTTAAATGTAGCTGGATGCATGTACTGCTGTGTTCTATTGCTTGTGTGTGTTGAATTTAGCATTCAGTATGGAGGCAGTGTTGGTGGGTTTTCTGGATGTGAGAGGTCCAGAGCCTGGGTGTGAGAGGTCCAGGCCCACCTGCACTCCCCTCCAGGTATCGCATATTGGCCTTGGGGCCCCGGCCAGTGAGAGAGGTCCGGGGCCCCTAGCCATCGTGCGAACCAATCGTGTGTTTTTAAACTTTTTTTTCAGCTCTAGGACATGGCGGACAGGTGAGCGGTTAGGGAGGGACCCCTGTGGGAGGGATGCCTGCACGGGGCGGTCCTGCTAGCGACGCAATCTTGCGATGGCGTCCAACTGAAGCCTCCCACCTGAATGCTAATGGCTGCTAGATGTGGTATGGCAGGTAAAGGGTGTATGACAGTGCATCCTGATTGGCTGACGAGCACCTGCTGACCACTTAAATGTAGCTGGATGCATGTACTGCTGTGTTCTATTGCTTTTGTGTGTTGAATGTAGTGCTTCCTGCCAGATTAAACTGGCAAGTATTGTATTTTGCAAAAAGGGCCTACATTTACTGTTGTATAATACAGATAAGTGTATATTTTATGCATTAGAATTATCAGTCACTAAATTAGGAGACTGAGGCTTAAAGTGGACCTGAACTCTTGCAGAGGACAGAAGGAAAACAGAGAGAAATGCACCCTGTATGTATTTAGAGAGTATAGTCTGTTTCATTCCACCTCATTTGTGTCTAATCACAAGTTGTAATTTGATCTCTCCCCTGTGTCACCTGACTGCCATGGCAGATAAGGCAGATAAGCTCATTTGAAAGCACATGATGTAAATAATGTGTCTGCTACCATGAAAGCAGGAAGTAGAAACACTGGAGATTTATTTTAGGATTTGTATCAGCTGTAACAAAAAATATTTTTCTTTAAAGGTTATTATGTTGTTGCGGATCTTTTAGAGCAGAGAGAAAGTTCTATGTTCAGGACTGCTTTACATTTTCTGAGGCTCTCTTGATATAGAGAATGCATAAGAACCTGAAGGCAGCCATAAACTGGTCGATTACCACCAGATCGACCAACAGATAGATCCCTCTCTGATCGAATCTGATCACAGAGGGATCTATTGGATGCCAAACACTGCACACAGATTTTGAATCGCTTTCAGCTTGAAATTGATACACAACCTGTGGAGCAGCCGCCTGCTCCCGCCCCTTGTGTGCTCCCCTGGCCTGCAGCAATACATTACCTGCCCCCGGCACGAGTCCCCTGTCCGTGCTGACACTTTCTCCAGCTGGCCTGTCTCCTTTCTGTCCCGAACAGAAGTAGGAAGCTCTACTGTTTGAACTTCGGCTTGTCACAGGAGGAGACAGGAAGTAATGAGGAGACAGGCCAACCGGAGAAAGTGTCAGCATGGACCGGTGAATAGGTAATGTATTGCTGCCGCTATGCTGCATCGGTCGTCGGCTAATCGATCGCTGCTAAAGACGAGCTCCCAACAAGCCCGCGATCGGACAAAATTTTCCACTGGGACAGATCGACTGAATCGATCAATTTCAGATGGAAATCACTCAATCGGTGAACATTTGCGTTATCGATTTCACAGTAGATTCAATCACAGTGATCGAATTTGCTGTACATCGATAGGAAATCGACGTAGTATATGGGTAGCTTAAAGTGGTCTAACACCCAGCATTTCAACTTTGCTTTAAAAGATTGCTTACAGCTTATAAACTATTATGCCAGATTTTTTTTTTTTAGCAGAAATTCACTGAATGGATTAAACATGACATTTTAGTGCTGCATTTAGCTAGAAATGCTCCTCTGCTTGCTTGTTTAGTTACAAATGTATCTATCTACAATGTAACAAACAAACACTGCTCTGAGAGAACAAAGAGGGCTTCCCCAGCAGGCTTTTCAAAGGTCTATTTGTATTCCAAATAAAGATACATTTTGTAACTACAGATAAGAACGGATGCGGATTCCTAGTTAAATCCAACACTAAAATGTCATGTTTAACCCATTCAGTGAATTTCTGCTTAAAAAAAAAATCTGGCATAATAGTTTGTAAGCTGTAAGCAATCTTTTAAAGCAAAGTTGTAATGCTGGGTGTTAAACCGCTTTAAGTGATCCAGCAAGCCTGGCCTGAGTATTTGTCTTTTGTTTGGTGGCTAAATTTGCAACTGAATGATGAGCCCTGATTACACTAAATCCACAGGTCACATTGCATGTCATATTGACCTAAGGCCTGCAATATTCTGCTAACACAGGTCCAACCACAAGTCAGAGCTCTGTAGAACACTTGCAACACAGATTCCCCAAATCAACTGATTGTTTCAGGTGCATTTTCAAACTGTGTGAAATTGTGACCCGCAGCCCACTTGAATGTGCTGGAAAAACCATGCCCAGATAGTATTATTATTACTCACTGCAGATGCTGGCCACTCACTCCTGCTATTCATCCCCCTCAACTCTCCATAGAGCAGATTACTCAGTTCAGCATTATTGGTTTGTATGGGGATGGATTGTTTCAGGCGACCATCATTGTTAGTGTGTTCCAGCCTTAAAGTAAACCTGAGACATTGAAACCAAAAGGATTTATAGTTACCTGGGGTTTTCTCCAACCCTTTGTAGTTTGTTAGTTCCTTCTGTGTCCATTCAGTCCCCTCCGTTCTGCAGCTGTGGAGTCTGCACTCCAGCCGGGTTGTGAGCCACTGCGCATGCACGGTCACGGTCTCATCCCCTGATTGCGTTCTGTGTAAGAACAGTCACAGTCTTAAAGGGACCCTGAGCTCTCCTTAAAATCACAACTTGGACTTACCTGGGGCATTCCTCCAGGCCCCGGTAGCCTTTCTCCTCTCCTGGTCCCGCTGGCAGGCTACGGGGGGCTGGAGGAAGCCCCAAGTAAGTCCAAGTTGTGATTTTAAGGAGAGCTCAGGGTCCCTTTAAGCAATTGCATATGCACAGAACGCTCCCAGCATGGGAGGTGACCGAAGCGCAGCGTAGGTTACCAGGAGAATGGCAAGGGAACAGATGGACTACAGGGAGCTGGAGGATGTCCCAGGTATGTATAAATCCTTTCCTCCTTTGATCACAGGTACACTTTAAATCTCAGTGATTCATTGAGATAAGCACTGTGGCATCATGAAAGTCAAAACCTGCATGCCTTTTTTCTTCTCTCTGCATTCTAACATCCTAAATACTTCTGCAAAACTTCTATTATTATAAACAGGTCATGTAAGTCAAACAAAAGGACTGGTCTGGCATGTCATGTTACTTCAAAGTCATGTAAATTACATACATGTAATAGATTGATAGATAGATATGTAAATATTGTCTATATAAAAACAATGCCATATCTGGAAAGCTGAGTTCAATGTACATAACAACAATGCAATGATTTAAAAGTAATTTAAATCTTACATTTAATTTGAAGTAGTACAAAGAAAGCAAGCACAGCAAATGTTGAGAAGTTTTATTGTTTTAGGAAAAATATATGCTCATTTTAAATTTAAAACCAGCAACATGATTCAAAAAAGTAAGAGAATGGGCAACAGTAGAATGGAATAGTTATATAATATTTAAACACCTGGCGGATAAACTCACAATTAATTCGATAAAGTGGTAATAGGTCAGATGATTATGTACAAAAATAACATCATATAAAAAATGTTGGTGAGAATTACATCACTAAGTAACAGTGAACAGGAAAACAATGCATACT
The DNA here is from genome assembly GCF_040937935.1 of Hyperolius riggenbachi. Lineage (NCBI taxonomy): Eukaryota > Metazoa > Chordata > Amphibia > Anura > Hyperoliidae > Hyperolius > Hyperolius riggenbachi. Next base: position 345,862,361 of record NC_090648.1, on the reverse strand, counting down.
TTAAGAATAACTTATGTAGAGATTTCAGCATCTACAATGCATAATCATTAATATTGAGAGGAACCAAATAAATCTCTGTACACAAAGGCTAAGGCTGAAAGCTAATAATGGATGGCGATGATCTGAGGGCCCCAGGCAGCCCCTAACTAAAACCAGACATGATTGTGTAGTGGAAATCACTGCTCAAAAAAAATTATCTTTAAACAATTCATCACTATATTCACAAATTCAAGTTAGAGCTCTACTATAGAAAGATGCCATAAATAAATGTGATCCAGAAACACTACCACCTTCTCTGTCATTATGTTTAATACAGAGGCTGCTTTACTTGACACAGACAAGACATTTATATTGCACTTTTCTTCTGGTGGACTCAAAATACTTCAGGGCTGCAGCCACTTAGGGTATGCTCCACGGGCCACCAGGATCATTAGTAAGGCTTTCCGAAAGACTCAGTTTTATGTACTGGCTTGAGCCAGGATTCAAACCTGTGGTCAAAGGGCTCAAATCCCAGATCAAAGGAAACAGCCTTACCAATACGTTATCCAGCTGACTGACATTGAGCAAGAGGTTAGGCCAATAATTAGAACTTCAGTGCAGTCTACCAGTACTCTGCATTCAGCTTTGCGACTTTCATTTTTTTACGGCGTTTGCAATGCTTTCCCCTATTGATTGCCGAGTAAATATTGCCTTTCTCCTTCTTAGAGCTTAATTATTGACATAAAAGTCAATCAACCATCATTGTATATTAGAGAATGACAGTGGCAGCCTTGATATACCTCTCACTTCAGGCTCCCTTTACAAGAAGTGATGCAACACACAGATAAACATGCCTCTCTCAACTTTTTGAAACTTGTTGCTCTCGACAAATTTAAAATGACCATATATTTTTAAATAGACAACAATATTTGTCAATTTCAAATTTTAATATGCTATCATTGTTCCATTCTTAATAAAATACAGAGTATAAAATGATTGAAGATATATATATATATATATATATATATATATATATATATATACATATATATATATATATATATATATATATATATATATATGTCAGTTTTGCAATAAAGCCCCACCCTGCTCTCCATTAGTTGCCATGCATAAATGGTAATCTCCTCCTTAATCCCTCTTTACTAATTATGACACATGGAATTATTGTGTGCTGTGTTTTTTTTCAGGTTGTGCATTATATTTGTGTAACCAACTAAGACGCAAGGAAACTAGAAAACTAGTCATGCTAACCATGATGGCAACATATCGCACACAGCTTCACATTGAATTAGATAAAAGTAAGAAATGGAAGCTTGGTTGTTATTACTTACAGTGGACATATATTCACTTCTCCTTTTATCTAGTGATTGAACATAAGGGATGGTTGATAATTCATTGACCATGCCTATTAATAACTAGTTCAGCAGGGGCTGTAGACTCCTTACCATTGTCTAATGGTGTTTCCGTGCAGTTGTATGACAGCTGGTTAATCTGCAGTAGCAGGTAGCAATTGATGAGGATAAAGGCTGCTAGGGCTTGTAGGGAGTATCTCTGGCTTCTTATGGCTTGCAGGAATTGTTTCACTGAAGGTCTTCTCAGACAGGTCCCTCCAACGGTAAGATCATCTGAAGACTGGCCAAGTTTCAGGGTGGTAGAGATTGTGAATAGGACCAGCAATACTGCAGACAGCGCTACCAGAACCTGTATAACTGAACAGAGGAAAATACAAGTTCGGTCAACATTTATGAAGCAGTAAAAGGAGTATACCACCTCCTGACAAGATTATGTCCATTGAAAGCATTCATATGCAGTGCTGTATTTCACAACTACTTGTTTTTTCAAAATGTGTAACATAACCACTAATGCAGATAAAAAAACTCACACCAAGTTACCAGCCTACAGCAACATATATTTTAGAACAGTGTGGTGTATTCACTATGGCTTACTGTGCGCTGAAAGTCCATGTTAACATTAGGGGACATTGCGCATTTGTGTAAATGGGCGTTACACTTATGGCAATGGAATCTTACCAATATATAGCTAGGTAGGAAGTTACTGGGAGGGAGGAGGCACCCCAAGATGTGATGTGTGGAATGGATAATGTAAGCTGGATAAAACATACATAAATAGGCCTACCTCTAAAAGAAGGGGGTAGCCCAAAAAAAGTAATAACATTTTTAATAGAAACCAGACACTTGAATAATAATGTGTTTCGCAGATCGCAGTCTGCTTCCTCAGATCAAATAACAAAAGTGTCTCAATACTAGCGATTTGCAAGCAGGGAGTGCCTCTATGACTAATCTATGACTAGTAGGAATTCCTCTATGACTCCCTCCCAGTAATATCGCACACCAACCACCTCTGCTCGGGGTGTTGGCCATGTATGTTGGTTCCTTGGAATCCTTACACCCTTTTTTTCTTTTCCTGGAGAGCAACCTACATTGATGAAGACCAAAGAACCCGAGTGAGGATGGGCTTTCCTCACCAGCTGTTACACTATGGTTGCTGGTCTTGCAACCTATTCTTGTGAGTATTCTGCACATACTATTGTTGAGTGTCCCGTACCCTCAATGAGCTACACTATCAGGGGCTCCTGGTGTCCCTGTCTCGTTTTTTGTCTCCTTTGGAAGGTCCTCGGACTCCATTGGTACCACACACTCTATAGCTATAGGAAGTGTTTCTGATTCTGAATCCAGGATAATTACTGTAAAAGTGTGTATCATGAATAATTGATTACTTTACTATAAGTCATTACAGTGCCTCTTTAACTGACCTGTGTTACAACTTGAGTACAGCCTGTTATGCAGACAGAGAGGTGCCCAGGGAACAGCACTGGAGTTAAATTGCGTGTAAAGGTCTTTATGGCAATAGTTTACCTGCGTTTAAATGGTTGTCCTTCATAAAGTCCATCTTTCTTATGCAGGTCATTTCAAGGTAGGTGTGTAGCAGCCAGCTCAAAGGAAGATACCAAACTGTGCCTAGAACAAAACACATTGGTATAGACAATAAGAATGGTTAAAGACTATCAGTGGCTGTTTCATATAATCATATTGGCAGGAAGTGACTCCTCCATCCAATCTCATGATGACAATGAGGTGAATATGCAAGCTGGTTCTGGTTGTTTTGGCTTAGATCAGAACATGGTATAGATTACCATGACTCTGTGGTAGAATATGTAAGATAGAGGTATTGGTATTACAGGGTACCCAGCTTTGCTTCACCCTTGTCAACCAAGAATATAGCCTGAATCATCATTTGAACTAGGTGAGCAGGCGAAATTTGTAAAAGCAAAACAAGTGTGGTTGATTCACTCAAAGGTGGCCACACATAATGCAATTAAAAGATTTGATGTTATGACAATAAAAACAATCAATTGTACAAGAAAATCTAAAGTTTATTTTTATTCTAGCGAGAAACCTGATTAAATGTTCCATTTTTATTAATACGAGTTGATTAGTAGTGGCTTATTTTTTCTGATCCATTTTAGGAAAATTGGGAACATAATTGTTTTTCTAAAAAAAAAAAAAAACCTTGTCATTTTTGAGAAAATTTTAAAGTGCTCCTTCAAGTGTTCCTGAGGCTTACCAGATCCTTCTGCAGCCTGCTAAACTCAGCTATAAAGTCCCCTTTAGCCTTAGGCAAATTATTTGCGAATATGCAGCAGATTTGGAAAGAGTTTGTCAATCTGATTTTGACAGAACAGATTCACTCATCGCTAATTTGAACCTGATTCCCAGCAGTCCTGACTTCAGTCTGTCATCATTTACAGTATCTGTCTGGCACCTGCTACCATCACCTGCTGTCATCAGCTACCACATAATGTAAAGTCTCCAATCGGCAAAGTCTTTCTGCTCATTTGACCTTAGGGCTAGCTTGTGGGCCCCAACATGTGGGTCCTTGGCAGCAAAGAGTCAAGTGGCCACCAGGGCTATCCATCCATCATTCCTTGCAGGACGGTCTGGTAAAGACTTTGGGAATCCTTTGACTCTGTCCATCAGGTAAGCCTGTGACATCTACTGTTAGTTGACCCCCACATCTTGTTTGTACATCCTCCCTGTAGCAAAGCTTATCTACAGAAATGTTTTTCCTATTGCTCCTCCATTTAACAGAAAGGAAATCACACCACTACTTCTACCACAGACACTGTAGTATCCCATTGAAGCTCTAGCAATGACGTCATATTGTTCGTCTGTTTCTGGTCAGTACTCCTAATGTCTTCTTTCTTATGGAAAGCTTTCACTTCATCACAGTTACCCAGTGTCCAGAACTCACTTCTAGGAAGGATGAGCACACAGCACTTACCTCCCCCCTTTGTTGTCTATCAGATGGGGAATTGGCCAGTGAAACCTATAATCCTCCCTTACATTTTGTTTGTCTAATGATGGGATGAAACACTGAGAGACTGGCCTGAAAGTTTAAGGAAGAGTAGGTCACATGACCCAATGAAGTTGAAGAAACATGTGGGTGAATATATGGGGCATTTTGGAGGGATGGTGCTTTTCATCTTTAGGTTACATGGAGTGGGAGCAGGAGGGAATTGGAAGAGAAAACACTTTCTCCTACTTTACCACAACTCATCTCTGTGAAAACCATAATCTTGCTTAACTTTCTAAATCCATCCTGACCAATGGAATACTGACCAATGGATGGAACGATCACCCTCACATGTCTGAAGATCCATGTTCTTCTTGGCTTTGGGTTAGCCAGTGCTAGAAGTTTATTTGATATCTGTAAGAAGAGAAAAATGTGTGTGTTCTTCAGCTTATGAAAAGTAGCAATATTAAAGTCATGCTTCCCAAGCCTGAATAATTCTAGAAAACATCAGTTTAGGAAACACATGCATTGAGTCAGCTGCAGATTTTACTATCCTGATTCACAAAACGTATCTCAGGTGTTTTCTCTCAACTCCTCCACTTCTTATATCATTTATAGAAAAAAAAAGCATTTCAGGAAACAAAATATTTCAAAATAAGTTGACCCGAGTTTAAAGGGGAACTGAAGTAAGAGGTATACGGAGGCTGCCATATTTATTTCCTTTTAATCAATATCAGTTGCCTGGCAGCCCTGCTGATCCTCTGCCTCTAATACTATTAGCCATAGCCCCTGAACAAGCATGCAGCAGATCAGGTGTTTCAGACTTTAAAGTCAGATCTGACAAGACTAGCTGCATGCTTGTTTCTGGTGTTGTTCGGATACTACTGCAGAAAAATAGCCCAGCAGGGCTGCCAGGCAACTGGTATTGATTAAAAGGAAATAAATATGGCAGCCTCCGTATACCTCTTACTTCAGTTCCCCTTTAAGTTCACATTTTCACTTTATTCACAGTGTTCATTTATTTATTTTGTTTACCAGGTTTATAATATGTTTAATGCACACAGGGCCGACCTTTGCTCTGAGGGGCTTAGGATTCCTCAGTATTTTTCTTGGAATGGGTGCCAGGAGCCATAGTAAAGCTCCGCCCCCTAACTGCCACTAAGCTCCACCCTCAACACTATTAAGTCATTATTTTCCTCATTTATGCTGGAGAGGTGAGTTACATCACCCCTGCCTGCACACTCTGCATTGGGGGAGTGGGCTCTCCATCTCTCTTACCCCATAAACTGCGGGGCTTTCTAGCTATCTATGATTGAGGGCTCTCTGGTTACCTCTACTGGGGGGCTCTCTGGCTACCTATACTGGGCAGGGGCTCTCTGGTACCTGTACTGGGGAGGCTCTCTGAATACTAGGAGAGCTCTCTGGCTACCCATATGGGTGTGGGGGGTCTCTGGCTTCCTATACTGGGGGGGCTCTCTGTCTACCTATACTGAGGTGCTCTCTGGCAGGGGTGTAACTAGAGGAGAGAAGGGGGCCCCAAATACTGCTTCACTCCCTCCCATAAAAGGGGTCTATTATTCACGTATTTTGTGTGAGAAGATTACAATTTCTGGACATTTCTGGTGGAAACAGTGTCTGGTTACATAGGAGATCCATAAGAACTATTTACCATCCATTTTGCTGTTGTTATATGACAGGAACCCATTTTGAGTAGGTGGAACTCTTCCCAGTTTTGATCCATGGAAGATATTTAGTGATTTATTTCATTTTCCCATACTGTGTAGGTCAGCTCCTGGACTTGGGGGACTGCAGCCCCATACACCATTGTTCTTCAATTTTTGATCCAGCTTGGCTATTCATTTAATGGTAGATTGTTTGGTCTTTTCATCTTTAGATATCAGATGTTTTATTGTATTGTGATGTGTGTTTATTGAATTATATTAAAGATTTTCTATTTTTCACATGCACCCCAGAGTCAATCCTTTTCCTTTTAGTATTTACAGTTTGTTGTTGACATGGTGCATGTGAATAATTCATTATTGTTTAGGATAATTTACTATTATATGTGGCTATGGTCTCATTGGACATCGGTCTTTCACTATAAGATATTCCGTAGCAGAAGATTACAATGTCCACACTTGTTTTATGACCATTGCAAGATGGGCCCCCAGGCTGTGAGGGCCACCAAGGTTATGCAAGGGAAAGGGTGTGAACATTGGGGATGCCCCATCAAAGTTTGTCCCCATCATAATTTGTAGTTATGCCCCTACTCTCTGGCTACCTATACAGGGGTGCACTCTGGGTACCCATACGGGGGGCTTTTTGTTCACCTATATTAAGGGGTAGCTTACCGAATTGCCTATACTGCAGAGCTTCCGAGATGGGACGGTATCATTTAATGTATCAATGTGGGGTTGGGGGGTAATTCAGGGGGGGAGGGGGACAAGTTTTGCTCAGGGCATTGGGAAATCTAAGGCACGTAAGCTGCACTGAATTTACATAAACTGGGAAAACTTTATGGAGCGATAACACTTGACAAAAGTTCAGTGCAGGTCTAATCTGATGCACTATACTTCAGTTATTCATCAGTAACAGTCCATAGATGACCACTGGTAACTTTACTACTATCTTACTGAAGCTTGCATTTAGTCTTGATTCACTATAATAATGTGCAGTAATGGACACATCCAAATCACAATTACTCATCATATATTATCCAATACCACAGTTATTCAGAATGTGTCCACTGATAACACAATTATGCAGCAGATGTCACACAGCAACACAACTATGCTGCATTTGTGCCCCAGTAACACAGTTATGCAGCGGTTATCTCCTAATAACACAATTATTCAGAATATGTCCCCTAAATAACATAATTAGACAGCAGGTGTCCCCTAAATAGCACAATTACTCAGTGGGCTTGATTCACAAAAGAGTGCTAACTGTTAGCACTGCTGTTTTGCGAAATGATAGCGGTCTCACGCGCAAACACAAACCAAAAACGGTTATCGTTTAGTGCAAAAATTTGCGATCGCGCGCAATGCAAAAATTTGCGCAAAAACGGCCGTGCTAAAAGCACTCTTTTGTGAATCAAGCCCAGTATGTAACACAATTATGCAGCATTCACTTAAATAGCAAGAAGTTTTATATCAGGATGATAAAACTTCTTGCTTTTACTGATGGCTAACAAGGTACAATACCCTACTGCTACTACTACACTCACTTAAATAGATTAACACAATAATGCAATACGTATCCCACAAATGAGACAATTACACAGCATGTGTCCAGCAGTACCACAATTACTCAGCGAGCGTCTTCCAATAATACAATTATTCAACATGTCCCCCCCATATAACAGAATTTTGCAGCAGGTGTCCCACAGTAGCACAGTTACATGGCTTGTGTCCCCTAATAACTGTTACACAGTAGGTGTACCCCAATAACACATTTATGCAGCATGTGGCCCTAAATAACACTATTGCATATCTCACCGGTAATTCAATTAGGCAGTATGTTTTTTCTAAATAAGACATTTATGCAGTGTTCCCCAATACCATTATTATACCATCCACAGTGACAAAATTAATCCACTGATATCCCCAACAACAGAATTATAACATGTGTCCCCCAAAACACAGTGATGCAGCATGTGTTGCCCAATAATATAACTGTCCAGCATGTATTTCCAAATAATAAAATTATGCATCAGGTCAGGTGTCCCCAAATAACACAATTATGCAGCAGGTGTCCCCTAAATAACAAAATTATACAGCAAGTTTCCGTTACATGACATGGTTACACATCAGGTACCTCTCTCCCCAAACTACAAAATTATTCAGCATGTGTCCCCAGTAACATAACTAGGCTGTAAGTGTCCAGAGAGAGATTTGCATCTTGGTTGAATCTGCCCATCATCACTAGATGAATGGGTACCTTAAAGAGAACCCGAAGTGGGTTTGAAGAATGCTATTAGGACACAGAGGCTGGTTCTGCATACTATCACCAGCCTCTGTGTATGTACTGTGTCCCCCCAGGCCACCCCTGAGCTCTGCTGTCCCCCATTAAAAAAACACCATGCTAGCGACACCCAGCTTGTCACTAGCTGGCTGTTTACCTTAATGCTGCCAGTCACCTCCCGAGGAGGCGGAGGAGCGGCAGTGACTGGCAGCATTAAGGTAAACAGCCAGCTAGCGACAAGATGCGTGTCACTAGCATGGTGTTTTTTTATGGGGGACAGCAGAGCGCAGGGGGGGCCTGGGGGGACACAGAACAGACACAGAGGCTGGCGATACTATGCAGAACCAGCCTCTGTGTCCTAATAGCATTCTTCAAACCCACCTCGGGTTCTCTTTAAGACTCTGCTGAGCTGTAGTTAATCCATCTGTAGTAGAAGGCAGAATAAGGTGGGGTCTGATGTTTAGCTCTATACTCTGCTGTACTATTTGTAGTATGGAGAACTTCCACAATCCACAGGCTTGAGCATGCTTAGAGCGATTCAGAGGAAAGAGGATTTCACATAACTCCAGCCCACAGCATGCCTACCAGGCCAATATCCTCCAGGCAGATAGACTCACCTACCGTAGGTCAATAACAAGTGCCTAAGTCTGCAGCAGTCACAAGTGTGGGCACCTCTTTTACCAGGTAAAAGCGGTGCTGCAGACTTAGGCACTTGTTATTGACCTGAAGAAGCGGGCCAGTACCAGTGAAATGTGTTATCTTAATGTGCATCCAGAGGCGTAACTAGACTTAAAGAGAAACTCCGACCAAGAATTGAACTTTATCCCAATCAGTAGCTGATACCCACTTTTACATGAAAAATATAATGATTTTCACAAACAGACCATCAGGGGGCGCTGTATGACTGATTTTGTGCTGAAACCCCTCCCACAAGAGGCTCTGGTACCGTACGGTACTCTGGGCAAACTGCCACAATGTAACAATGACACACACAGGAAATGGCTGTTTATAGCTGTCTGTTAAAGCCAGAACAGCTACATAATCTGCCCACAGTAACAATGTCACCATGTAATACATGTCAGAATGTAAATCTGGGAGAGTAAAGATTTTACAATGAGCAAACTCTGACTAAATCATGTATACATAATTATTGTAAAAATTAAGCACCTTTTTATATTAAATTATTTTCACTGGAGTTCCTCTTTAATAGAGCCCCCCTGCAAAAATGATAGCATGGGGCCCCCACTGTCCCCAAACCCCAGTGGCGTACCTAGGGAATTTGACACCCGGTGCTGGCTATTATAAGACACACACACCCTCCACCCCCCCCCCCCCCCGAAAAAAAAAAAGGAGTTAATATGGCATACTAAGCGCGCCACGTCAGGTAAAAAAGAAAGGAGTTACTATGGCATACTAAGCGTGCCACGTCAGGTAATGTCAGATATAGGTGCCACCAGTACAGTTAATATAGTTACCCCAGTAAAGGTAGCATAGTTGCTCCCATTATAGGTAGCTAGTATAGTTGTATAGTGCCCCAGTAGTATAGCTAGCATAGTTGCCCCCAGTGTAGGAAGTTTAGTTGCCCCCAGTGAAGCTAGTATAGTTGCCCCCAGTGAAGCTAGTATAGTTGCCCCAGTATAGTTAGTATAATTGCCCCCAGTATAACTAATATTGTTGCCCCAGGAGGGGGAAGCAGCGCAAGAAGGAGGGGCAGTGGGAACAGCGGTGGGGAGGGGGGCCAGAACCCCCCTCCCCTTCTCTCACCTGGGTCCCCTCCTTCTGCCTCTCTCCCCCTCCATAGATCATCGGCAAGTGCAGGCTCAGCTGGCGGCGGGAGGAGAATTACTCACCTCACTTCCGCATTCCAAGCGCTGGAGCGCAGCATCATGTCGTCACAGGTCTCCACCTTCAATGCCGTCCAGTGTGCTTGGGCGGCATTGAAGACGGAGACCTGTGACGACATGACTCTGCGCTCCAGTGCTTGGAACGCGGAAGTGAGGTGAGTAATTCTCCGCCCGCTGCCCGCTGCCCGCTAAGCCTGTACTTGCTGATAATCTATGGAGGGGGATATAGGCAAAAGGAGGGGACCCAGGTGAGGGAGGGGGGATTCTGGTCCCCCTCCCCGCCGCTGTCCCCACTGCCCCTCCTTCTAGCGCTGCTTCCCCTCCTGCTCTGCCGCTGTGGGGGGTCGTGGTGACACCCCCCTCGCTGTCAGTCACCCAGTGCACCACGCCCCCCTGCACTCTATGGTAGGAACGCCCCTGCCGAACCCCGGGATTGGCAACCGGCGAATGGCAGCAGCGAGTGTTCTACTGTGAAGCAGCCTCTGGAACCAGGAAAAAATTACACACGCTATTGCACACATTTTTTGTGAGTGAATGGGGAGGTTTCTTTGCTAATTGGCTGCACCTGTAGTTGGGGAGAGGGAGTTGGAGGTGCCCCTAAATGCTCTGGGCCCCCCTGCAATGGCAGGGGTCGCAGGGGTGATTGCTACACCTATGTGTGCATCATTAAAACTTATATCTACCCATCTGGTTTGTCCTTTATGGAGGTAAGACCAATCTACTCCTATACCCTATGATTTAGGATTTGAATACTTTTGGGCACCTATAGTTTTTTTCCTAGCATTAATTCAGCCCTTTGGGGGTAGAGTAAGTGGCACTACGTGTTATAATAACCCAGGGAGAGCGACCAACCAGCACCTGCACAGCAGACCTGGGATACCGAACGGGAACGGTTAATTTCCTGTAGGCTCTGTTGGTGGTTGCAGGAGTGCAATCCACCCGTGTGAGTATATTTCATTACTCTATCAGCCATACACTGTAACGATACTGCACCACTGGGCTCCTGGGCTCTCTCATTGCAGAATCTTGGCGGTTGGAAGCTCAACCACCAGGAGTCGTCTCAAACCTTCACCTACCTAAGAGATGTCACTAGCTCGGAAAGCAGCACCTTAACTCTTGACAGCTGCACATTTCCTGTGATATGATTGACTTTATCAGAGAGAATTTATCTGGATTGACTATATAATACTGCATGAACATTGTTTCAGTAATGGCATAATTGTCTATACACCTTTAATTACAATAACAAAACACAGAAGGATGAATTAGGGCTTTAATCTGAAAAATCAGAGCAATACATTTTGTATCAACAAATGTTGCTCAGCTGGTGTCGTCTGATCAAGTGATGATAATTTCATTAGTTTCACAGCAACATTATTCTTGCAAAAAAGCACAGAAGCTAATCAGTTGTTATGATTGTCATCCCCACCCTCCTCCCGCTACCTTTCTTCTCTGTGAATATCATCATCTCCATTCCTCCCCAATACTTGTTGTGGTAATGGAATTGGATGGCGAACTCACCTGTGTGAACATTGCCATAGGGAGAAAGACAGGGTGCAAATGATGTGATTTGCTGCTAACGTAAAAGCTGGAATACAAATGATCTGAAAAAGTTTTTTTATTGAAACTGTAAAAACACGGATATCAACGTCGATGATAATATGCAAATTGATGCAGTGCAACCAAGCCTAAAATCACGCCTTTCTGCAGTGATACACACTGGAACATAGTCATTACTGATAAATGTATAATACATCTGGCATTACCAATATAAATTCTTCCCACCCCTTATGATTAGATTTACTGGAACTAATAATGTTCTAATATGTTTCAGTATAGATCTATCTATCTATCTATCTATCTATCTATCTATCTATCTATCTATCTGTTCTGATCAAGATGGTTGGTAATGGTATGATAATGCCCAGCCTTATTGGTCATATCTGTGTCCATAAAGAAATGAGGCAAGATACACAGCAAGCAGGCTAAAGATGACATTGGCGCTTATGTTATGTTATGAGCTACAATCTGATGCTTGTTTGCTGAACTCATAAACATTGTACAGTTCTCTATATCATAGGGTGTGTACACATGCCTGGGTGATGTTGCCTGTGAGTGAACGGTGATCAGGAGCCAATCCCGTTGTCGACATCGCTGGGCCTGGCAGCACACACGCGTGTCAGCTGTGTAGCTGATGATGTGCTGCTTTGCTATACGGGGTGGTGGGGGGACGACAGAAGGTCAACAAATGCCACTTGTGTGACATCACGCAGAGGGCGGCAGAATGACGTGAACATTGGGACGAGCAGGGGGATTAGTGTTGCTGGGGTTGAGTAGATCTGTCCAGCGGATCACTCACCGTTTGGGTGTCTGTGTCGTCGGGTGCCATACACACGCCTGGTTGTCAGCTGAGGCAGTCATTATTGGCCGGCTCAGCCAACTTGAGGCAGGCGTGTGTATGAGGCCTAAGGCTATCTATCTATCTATCTATCTATCTATCTATCTATCTATCTGACTTACAAAGCTGGTCTTGGAATACCCCACTAGCTTATGGTGACTCCGAACCACTAGGAAAGTATTAAGCTCCGCACTCACCACCCAACCTGTCCAGCGACATCCCCTTGACGACAGTCACCAAGCGACACTTCTTCTTCCCAGCAGGTGTGCACAACGTGGCATGACGCTACACACTGGGAACGAACGAGACTAAAAGCAATCGTGGCACTTTGCGCAGGAGTCGTTGGGGATTTTGGCGATCCGATCCGCCAGGGCAGTTGTTAATACGGTGCGACGCAAAGGAACATTCGCGTGGTCGCGCGCCTGTTCCGATATTTGCGATATTGCGGTAATGACCACACGGGACTCAAAAATCACCGGTCGGCGGGAAAATCATCAGGAAAATTGCGACGTGGGTACATAGCTTAAGAATCTAAAAGAGACTAAGAAGCCCTCTTGCTAAAAAGTGATGCTGAAACTATTTGGAAAAGCTATTTGCAAAAACTATTTGGAAAACTCAACTATTTTCTGGATATCAATTTTGAACAGACCAGTGAAATGGTATAGATGAGTCAGAAGATATACATATTGAAAATGGTAGAAAGATTGGTATGTCAGACTGTAAACCGAGATCTACTCCTTGTTAACAAAGATTACATTTTAATGACAAGATTGAACCTGCAGATGTGAAAAGTTATCAGGAGATAGTAGTGAGTTTCATTTAGGTGACCACATGTACAAGACCAGATTTGAGTTGGAACAGGGCTGGGCCGAGGCATAGGCTGGAGAGGCTCCAGCCTCAGGGCGCAGTGTAGGAGGGGGCGCACAATTCATTCAGCTATCATTCTTAATTGTGTTTGAAGCAGAAAGAAATAAGAAAAGGGGATACATAGCAGTGACTGCAAGCCAGATAACTAGATATTAAGGTGTTGGGGAGGTTGTGGGCCCTGTGGCCCTCTTAGTCTAATAGCAATCAGTGTGTGACGGCTGGGGTGGCAGGGATGGAGGGGCGCACTTTGGTGTCTCAGCCTTGGGTGCTGGAGGACCTTGTCCCGCCTCTGAGTTGGAATATAAGCAGTCTGTTAAAACACTTTACAAAATCAAATGTACAACAATGATCACTGCCAAACATGTACTGAGATACTTTATAGGTACTATCAATTTTAAGTAGTGATACAGAAAATGCAAAGAGAAACTAAAACTCTAAAGAAAAAAAAGAGGAGAGAACAGTGTGTGTTCTTTTGAGAAACCAAATCATGGTGTCTGTGCAGTTTATCCAGAGATCTGCTGTAACTCACAAGATAGGATTACAAAGTAGCATCAGGCCGCTTATCCCATCTCTCAAAATGAAAGCACTGAGGCCACCCCCCCCCCCCCCCCTCATCCCCAATTTGCACACTTTTAAAACAAAACAAAGAAAAATACATCTAAGCAATATAATTTCAGAACCCTTTTAGTTATTAGTTTAAAAGGTATCATTTTCATTTATTTATTTCTTGCTTTTTTGCTTGATTTACATTTCATCCTCTGTACAAAAACAGCACCCAAGGCAAATCCTACCTCGAGAAAACTACCAGCTGGGTGCTATCTTCCAAGAATTACATATACATAAAGTCCCCAAGCACTAGCAAACCAATAAACACATAGTCAGAATGATTTCATCAACATAGCTAATGGAAATTTAGAAAATTCATACATTATTACATAATATTAATGTGCTATAACTGGGGGGAAAAAAAACTAAATACAAAACCTAGATAAGCAGGTCAATGTAAAATTATACTGTAAACAGGGGCGTAGCAATAGGGGGTGCAGCGGTAGCCACCGCATCAGGGCCCTTGGGCCAGAGAGGCCCCCGAGAGGCCCTCCCTCAACTACAGTATTAGCTCTCTATTGGTCCTGTGCTCATAATAATCACTTCTATAGATACTTTGAATAGTAGTAATCATTAACAAACTGTTCCCATCCCCTTGCACCTCAGACACTGTAGTTTCCATTGGCAGGTTTTGGTGCGCCGTATCAATTGCTATGTATAAAGTGCTTGGGGGGCCCCATGTAAAACTTGCATCGGGGCCCACAACTCCTTAGCTATACCACTGACTGTATAGTATACCAAAATCAAAACACACATGATTAATGTTGGTGGAAAAGACCAAAGTTGTCATTTCATGTGCTGTGACAGAAACATTTTCTCTGCATGAGCATTCTAGTGATCAAGAGACATCTGAGGTCTTTCTTTTATACTGCCAGAGAAATGTTCATAATCGCATTCCCTCACTGATAAAATCTTCTTTGCTGTGACTAATCCCCCCAATATACATATATGTACAGGAACAAAATGTTCACATTGCAGACAGATCTGTTCTACTATTTTAATCAAAGTTATTTCTCTTGCATGGGTCCTTTTAATAGACAAACAGAATACCCAGATAGCTCAGAACCATTAGTAAAGTATAAGGGGTTAATGCTGGGCATACACGACTCTATTTTGAAACTCGATTCTCCCGATCAATTCCCCGCTCGATTCTGCAGGCGATTCTCTTATCTTCGGCTCGTTTTTCTTATCTTTTTGCATTGTCCTCAATGCAGAATGGAGCGGTGAAACAATCGGGCGGGAGATCGAACGTGTCGGAAAAGATCTATCGAGCCATCTAAATGGCTCAGAATCAAGCCGTGTATTCCCAGCATTAGGCTCCTTTCACACTGTTGCGGTGTGATTGTCATATGATTACACCGCAACGGTCCCCACAAGTCACTATGTGAGTCATCACTGTGCTGCGACCACATCAGTTCGGGTTCGACGCAGTGTTACTCTTGCAGCGTTACGATGGGATGTATCGTTTTTGTGCGATGTGACAGACGCACTAAGTTTGAAAGAGCCTGAAAAGCCCTCTTACTAAAATGCAATGCTGAGTATAATTTGCCTTCTTAAAACAAAAGGTATATATCCGATAATCACGATGATTTGCGTATTAAGAAGTGGTGCATCATGGGAAACCACAGGTGCTCACTTTATGCTGAATTATTGTAAATACCTTCTGTTTAAAGAAGGCAAATTATACTCAGTGTTTTAAAGGCAAAATGATTGTTCACACTTTTAAGTTGCTCTTATCTGCTCTATAACTAATCCTCTTAACATTTTGGCTTATTGCTGAAATATGAACTACAGTATTTTGATTCATGTCATAGAGGAAATATTGAGGTTAATTCATTAAGCGGTGCTGCTACGCGCGGTAGTGCTGTGTAGTGCGCGCTCCTACGTTACGCGTGCGTCTTTCTAAGTTACAAGCGCTCTTTCATAGTAGCCCAACCACGATACTTCACATTGCGTGGAATATGATAAAGCGCACATAACTTAGAAAGGAGTGTGCGTAACGTAGGAGCGCACACTACGCGGCACTATCGCACCTAGCCTGTGCGCTCTGATTTTAACTCGCGCTGCTACAGCAGCACAGCTTAATGAATCAACATTTTTATCTACAGCATGTGGCAGGCTAGTTCACAGTGGGAGTTGCATTGCATTCCCTGTAATAGAAGGAACAATGCGCCATGTTATCTGCGCATTGCGTAACATACAGTGAAGCATGCAGTCAATGAAAAGTATGCTTCACTGTCACTGTTAACATGCACGGTTTATGGTAACGCATTGCATGCAGTGCATTACAATGCCGCACGCTGTTGCACCATTATGCACCCGCTGCACCATGATCGTCGCATACATTGTGCGTTGCAGAGCAGCAAGCCACGTTGCAAAGTAGCTGTTATGCCGCAACAAAACACTGTGAATGTAGCCTAACCGAATTAAGCAGCATTAGTTGGCTTCTTACTTACAGTGGTCTTGTTGGTTAGGAGGACTGTAGACCCCATAGTACCTTGAGCTGGGAATGTACTGGCCATTGTAATCAAGTGATGTCAAATGTAGCAGTCCTGCATTTACTGGCGGGGTGACTCAGTATGACTGGTTTATGGTTGTTGGTATTGGTATTTATGCTGAATCCTTATCTCAAGCACCTGTAGAACAATGCAGGTAGTATGTAAATCTGATCAATAAGTGCTATCTGCACCCATTAATCATTCTGTATGTACAAAGCATCCCTGCCTTTGCTGTTTGATTGGAGACTGCTAAACTGTTTGATTTTAGAAATAAAAGCTAATGCTTAGTACACACAATGCACTTTTCCATCAGATTGATGGTCAAATCGATTATTTCCAACAGGTTTAATCTTATTCCCGGTCGTTTTTCGGACCAATTTTATATAGAAGTGATCAGAAAAACTATCGGGAGTCAGATCGGACCTGTTGGAAATAATCGGTTCAACCGTCAGTCTGATGGAAAAGCACATTGTGTGTACTGAGTACAAAGCCTTGTAAACACACCAGAGAAAACTCAACTGAGATGATTATTCTGTGAGGTCTCAGCCTAGAATCTAGCCTGTGCACTTGATCGCATCTCTGTACTAACTAAATAGACGACGGTTTCACCGTCTAACAGTCTTCGAGCGGCGATCTTGGCAAGCCACGATCGAAGCGGAGCCTTCTAAGTGGAGATGCGCGCGCATTAGCGTGCGCGATCCCCTGCAATACCCAGCCCCAGGACTTGACGCCAATTGGCGTTAGGCGGTCCTGGGGCTGCCGCCGCAGTCACGCCCAGTGGCATGACGAGGTCGTTATGTAGTTACGGTAATTGTTTTCCATAACTTAGGATAGTCACTGGAGGATTTTTCTTCTTGGGGGGGGGGGGGGGGTGTATTTGATTATGTAGCAACCTATGGAAGTATATTTATATATTTATAGGCAACTCCTATAAAAAAAATATATTTGGAGTTTTGATTCTACTATTTTTCTCTATTACACAGCCTGAATAAGAATTGCACTACAACAGGAACTGGAGCTGAATAGGAACTTCACTAAAAACTGCAAAATGCACACAAATTGACTTTATTACCACCAGACTTTTTGCTTCCTGAGGCACCGCACCTGAAATTTTACTCTGCTTCATTCAGGGGCGTAACTAGGCCGCACCGGGCCCCTCTGCAGAATTTCAGAGCGGGACGTCACTCCCGGAAGTGACAACAGACGCTAGAGCGAGGAGTATGCGGTGGAACGCACGGAAGGTATGTATCTGCCCGCCGCTGCCCACACTGTAACTTAAGCTGGAGGGGAGCGCAGAGGGGAGAGCCCCGAGGTGAGGGAGAGGGGGGGAACTTCCCCTCTCCCCGCCGACTGTGGCCAAGGCTTTCCCCTCATGCTGCCATCCCTCCAGCCCCCACAAAACGTTCCCGAGTGGGCCCCCCGCGGGAGCAGGGGCTGCAGGCCCTATTGTTACGCCAGTGGCTTCATTTAATGTTCTCACATGACATGCTGCACCTCAACACAATAGCACAATGGCTGGCTGTGAGACTTTGACAAACAAACAAACCCTCAGCCACTCCATTCCTCCACAGTCATGACAGCATTGCCATCTCCTCCCTTCTGCTGTGCAAGTCAAATGAAAACACTGCTGCTCTTCTGCCTCCCCTCTTCTCACTGTCAGACTCCTCATACAGCACAACAAGCTGCTTTTCCCTAATGATGACCTCTTTACCTCGCTCTCCTCTCACTTATCCTCCTACTATGACTGCATGTTGCATGCTTTTAGTGTAAACACAGTACAAACATGCTGCCCCTGTAATCTCTGCGCCTGATGCAAATGTTTCACCTTGCTTCATGAGAAAACCGGCCCTGGGTACAGGCAGGATTTAAACTGATCGGTAAATTATGTGCCAACATGCCCCCTATTTTTCATGAGCATTCCAATTTTTGGTAAAATACCACACATTTTATGACCTAATTTACGGCATGCAGTAAATTATGATTAAAATCTATCAGAATAGCAAATAGCTTTTACTGCATGCTGTAAAATATGGTGTATACCTTTATGTATAAAAGGTTTATACCTTTATGTGGCCTGTGCAGACATCCCACTTGACAGATTTTTGGAGAAGAATCCACAGTCTTGAAAGGATTTTCTTCGCTGACAGCGAAGTTGCTATACACCAGGGGTCTCAAACTTGTGGCCCGCGGGTCATTTGCGGCCCTCGGTACAATATTTTGTGGCCCGCGCCGGCAAAAGCAAAAGAGACACGGAAGCGAACTATTTTACCTTATAGTTTGCTTCAGTGCTCCCAAGTAATCCGCCGCATTCCCGCAGCTAAATGAGGGCTGCAGAGCCCCCAAATCCCGCGGGCAAACATCCACGACTGCGCTGAGGGGCAGAGCTTCCAGCTGTAGCTCTGCCCCTCCTGACGTCAATCGCCGCACGGATCGCCGCCTTTCCCCGCCCCTCTCTGTGAAGGAAGAGTAAGAGGGGCGGGCAGAGGCGGTGATCCGCCGCGATTGACGTCAGGAGGGGCAGAGCTGAAGCTGAAAACTCTGCCCCTTCCAGGAAATGCCGGCGGATTGCCCCCCGGCGATTTGGGGGCTCTGCAGGCCTCGTTTTGCGGCGGGGACACGGTGGATTACTTGTAATGGGAGCACTGAAGATAACTATAAGGTAGGACACTTCATGTTCAGAAGAAATAATTAAAATTGTTAATAATGACATTTGAGGACTTTTTTTGTGAAATCCCTTATGCCTCATCCTGACTTTGCCTCCTGCGGCCACCAGGTAAATTGAGTTTGAGACCCCTGCTATACACCATGCAAAATCAAGAAAATAATAAGATTGTAAAAAAATATGCAGCCTGCTGATTGCCAGCGACCGATCCCACAATCAAACTCAATAGCTTTCTCATAGTGGACGTGCTATAAATATATAGATCGAAATACTGGCTATTGTTTGTGTATTTCCTTTTGATTCTTTTTCGATGGCTATCCATTTGAACAGATGATTGGAAATCTGATCAGGATTTGAAAAAAATTGCATACAGCTTTCTTGTACATTCAATCGATATCAGATCTGAACACTCTATCTGAAGGGAAAATTGCAAGGCTAACATTTACAGCGTTTTTGAGAGAAACTTGTGGTATGAGATCACAGCCTTTAAAGGGTTGGGTCAGGTGCCTACCTGGTCTATGGCAAGCTTGATAGTAGCTTTGATCAGCATATTTCTGTCTCCCATTACTGGATGGTTCTGACTGATTGGTGTTTGTTATATGTAGTTGTACTATAGCATGCAATTTCACATCACTAGATTACATTCTGGCTTTTTTTCTATAGACTGCATTTTATCTCACATCATTGCGACTATATTGTTCTTTTCCCTTTGTAATAATGGGAGATTTAGCTGTAGAGTTTACTCCAGATAACATGATTGCTACTGAATAGTCTACTGAGGTTCCTGGAACCGTACAACCTGCCAGAGGCTGGTTTCACTCCAAAGTTTCGTTTACCTATTAGCTATTACAATCAGATGAGCTTTCTTTATCTGTGTTTTTGCAGACTGATCTTTTATCTCTGGTCAGATTAAAGGAAGACATACTGACTTTACACATGGCTAAACTTGGCACAAAACAGGCTACAATCTAGTTTGAGAACACAGCAGGGCATGTTCCTTTATGTAGTAGAGGCAGGAGGTGAGGAAGAGCAGGAGACCTCCTGTGGCACTACATATCTCCAGTGGAGAAAGACTTCTTAGCTGAGCTCTAGTGCCCATAGGTTTTTTTCCTGCAAGAATGGCCAGTTTAGGAGGCTGGAGTAGGCTGTACAACTATACAATTATACCATTATTGCTTGATCTGACCTTAAATTGATTAATACGGTAGCAATCATCTAACATCCATTTGTAAATATTGGTGTTGATGGAGGAATGTCTTTTGTGCCTTTAACACACGTTTTATCTAGTTTATTTTTAAAGGTTTTGATGATTGCTTTGTCTTAAGATTTCAAAATAATGAACAGCCATAGAAGAACTTTGTATTATTAAGCGTCTAATTATGTACATAAGTTAAAGCATGTGTGCAAACTGCACATAAATTATCTCTTCTTCTTAGGACCCCTGGTGGGAGATTCAAAGAGGTGTTTCCTCAATGCTCTGCATTATCAAGAAGTAGAGAAGAAAAGAGATCTCTAGCAAAAACTATCCTTATTATTTATATTAGGACTTCGTATTTGGCCAATGATCTGACCAATAAGAATCCTTCTAGGAAGGATTCTCACTCGTGCAGATCAATAAACCAATGGGGAGCCTTAAAGGTAGATTTAAAGATGCCTTTTGCCAGGGCTTCCTTTCAAAATTGCAGTTGCAGTTCGGTAAAGTAATTGGTCTTCTGGGGGTTTACAGTTAAACTTCTAATGCACTATGCAATTACCCGTCAGGTAGCCATGTCGAATAAATTATGCATGACAGATCTGACTTCTGATCGATTGCTCATTAATTTTGTACATACGTGATCAGAAAATTGATCAGAAAAATGGTCGAAAGTAATCGATTCGACCTGTCTATCTGACGGAAATTGCATGTTGGTTACCGGGCATTAGAAGACTCTTCTCGATGACAGCAGCTTCCACCGGGCAGGGTAAGAAGATTAACATTGTGCTAAGCCATAGCAATTGCTTCAGTTGCTCAAGCTAGGCTTGCGCATGTCACATGGTCTCATTTTCATAATTACTTTTTTTGGTTTAGAAGTGGATTACAGTGTGGGACAATAAAGTTTTTTTTGTTTTTCACAGGAAATTGTTTTTATTAAAGTTGCTTTTTCCACTCATTCCATACCCCACAGGAGGGGGATATGTGGAAGCAATATTATTAAAGAAATCAGATTCCTCCATAAGTCAACCCCTGGGGTCTCACCACAACTATGGAGTTATTTAGCCCCAGTGCCCCACCTTCACTAACACGAGGTGGAGATGAGCATCTTGTACTTGACATTGACAAGCGGGACTTTGCAAGATAGGAGAGATATCTCTCCCCTCTCTTGCAGAGTGCTTCAATGTCATAGACCATGTAGGTTGGTCTTGTTGGTCTTGACGGTGGAGCTTTATGCTGGCTGGCTCAGCCATTCTGGTAAAACCAGCCTGCATTTTTAACAAATAACAAACAAAACAGGAAAAAATAATAGTGAAGATTTTATGTGATAATTGATGTGTGGTGCTGAAGACAGCTCAGCTATAGCAAAAAAAAAAAAAAAAGGAAATATAGTAATCAAGCATTATTAATATATTGTTAACAGCTCTGAGCATTATTGCAGAATTTGGGAACCCCAAACTTGTAGTAATGACAGTTTTTTGGGATATATATATATATATATATATATATATATATATATATATATATATATATATATACACAAAAAATCTCATCGTCATCATGCATGGCTGTATTTGCAGTCATTGTGAAATACCTAACACAGGGAATGCATTATACAAATACAGACACATACACACAAAGGAAGCAAGAAAGGAATGCCTGTGTTTTTGGAAAGTGTAGTCAATCAACAACCAAAGGAATCAACACAAATAAGAGTTGGTCAGGCTTCAGCCCAACTGAGATTATATCTATGCAAAGCCTGTACTGTGTGTCTTCCATAATGCGTAGTCTACTCGTATTGTGTATTTGTGGTTAGCAACCCCCGCCCCCGTGTCAGGGATCACCATTTGCCATTAAGCAGTTTGTTGTGGTGATGCACAGCGATCCTGTCATATCAGTTACAAATAACTGCTACTAAATGTCTTCTGCGTTTTTAGTTCACTGAAAAATGACAGGGAAGTCCAAGGCTGTGTTTGCATTCTTTCCTGTTAGCAATGTGGCTCTTTAGCCATTTGTGACCATTAAGTGTAAAAGATCCTGTATCTTGCAACACCTGAGGGGAGTTTGGCCAGAAGCCATTGTAAGGGGAGAAGCTGTGTTTGGGCTGTGACCTGTTCTGCAATGTTATCTCAGAGTGATGAGTGTGTAGTACCACTCGCCAATGAAAAGATGACTGTTTGTTTAACACCTCATGTATTGGGAGTTTAATGGCTTAAACCCCTCACTCATTCTCCCCTTCACACCTTCCCAATGCTTAATCTAAAAGATCTCCAAGGAGCAGCTTCAAACTTGTCAGTTTGGTTCTGTCACTGGAGATTGGTTTAATTGCCCCAGTGATCCGGAACAGGCAATCCAGGCTCAGTGCTAACTAGCAGAAAATGTCAATTGTCAAGGGAAAAGCAGCAATTTCTTTATCCGCTTTAAATGTCAATGCTAGCTTTAAAGTTACTAAGCCTAATGAAAACATCAATTCATTTGTAGGATTACTCAATCCATTGAAAGAAGAAACCATTAATGGTTACATAACTGCTTTCTTTACTAGCGGGCCCAGGGCGTAACTACGTTATGGGTCTCTATAGCAAAATCATTACTGGGCCCTGGTTTTCTTGCCTTCATATTTAAAGTACACTTTCAGAAAAACACCTCAGAAATGAGGTATCACAGAGAAAGTTGGTTCTTCCAGCACATCCTTTATATGGAGTAAAAGTTTTACAAGGGGTGCGCGGGCTGAATACCCATTCCCTCCTTAAGTCCATAGGAAATAACCAGAGAAGGCCGGCTAACCAGAGAAGGTCGGCAGTCTCAGTGTAATGTTTAATTGTTGCAGATAGAAGTCGACGTTTCGGTACTCACATGTCCCTTCATCAGGGTTGACAGGTCTATCTAACAATATTATACACTGACTAGTAAGCGATGTGTACTCTCAGACTGCTACTTGCTAGTGAGTGTATGATATTGTTGGATAGACCTGTTATGCCCTGATGAAGGGACATGTGAGTAGCGAAACATCAGGATCTCTGTGCAACAATTAAACATTATACAGGGAGTGCCAACCTTCTCTGGTTATTTCCTATGAAATGAGATATCGGATTGAATACACAGAGACTCAGATTTGCATTATAAAAGGTCCTGTGCAGAAGTGAATAGCTCATTAGAGCACACCTGAAGTGAGAGGGCTATGGAGGCTAACATATTTACATTGTGTGCAACCTACTTTTGCCATGGGTGGTACACAGTGTAGCAATGCTGACACATAGAATGTATCAGTGTTATTTGTTAGGATGCTGGGTCACTGTTTTCCCCTAGATAATAATGATATTTTAGTGTTAGGGGCTTCTTCATAGCGAAATGGATAACAAATAACAACTTTTTTTGTTCTTCATCTTTTAAAATCCTATTGTCACTTTTATAACAGCATCTTTATAAAAATGCAATCAGATTTATGTCGGTGGTGATTGGTGATGCATAGCTTCATTCACTTGAATGGAGTAACAGATGACTTCAGCTCATAGACTTTCACTACAGTCATATACTGCTACTTAAAGTAGTGAACAGCAAACGGTAAACAGGGGGTGTGAAAAGGCACTTCTGTTCTCCATTGTATTTTGTGTAGTGTATTTTGCTGCATTTTCTGGCAGTTTTTGGGTGATTTCAAAGCTCTTTTTAATCTAATGCCAATGTGCGATTGTGATTTGAGTTTTTTCATTTTTCAACAATTTTTTTTTGTTTTTGTGGTGCAAATAGTATTGCTTTTGTACAGAGATTGCAAAGAAATTTTGCAGCTATTCTATACTTTGTATTGGAGTGCTCCAAAAATACTGCGGACCTGCGGTTGTAATTTGTGCAAAACACAATTGCTGCTGTGGCATCATCTGTATTAGCTTTAATTAGCCTAGCATTTTTTGGAATCCCCGGCAGGTCTCAGGCCTCAATCTATTCAGCTGACCACAACATATATAAATATAATGGTCTGAAAAGTGCCATTACTTCTGCAGAAATGACATCACTTCTCTGGTGATGAGGCAGACGGGCCCTATTATAAATGGGGCACTCAGTGATTTGATTGTGCTGTGTCCATTGAAAACAGGAGGGTTTGTAAAATCTCCTCAGTGATTTTTCCTCACGCTTCCATCTAGCTCCCTGTTGCCACAAGAATCTATGGTGTCTCAGGCTTGTGTGATTCACTGCTGCAGCAGCTGAACAGGATGAGAAAGCTTTAGTCATCTTTTGTCAATGCAGACATTTACTGGAAGAGCAGGTAATGGCTGCACAGGTAGAAAACAGTCATCGCATTCAGTGCCCGACTCCTCCTGACTACTCACTTCTCTGCAGGGCCTGCCTGAGGACAAGTGTCATAAACAGTACAAATCTTATATGAGTTGAGAAAGCTATATGCCTCAGGTCCTTAGTTCCAGAATCTAATACAATACTGTCACTGTCAGCCCCATGCTGCTGCCAGAGTGCAGTAATGAAATTTCTCTCAAAGAACATAAGCGTAATTTAGGTAATTAATATCAGATAAAAGAGGGTCACATGGCCTACAAGAAAGTTAAGCATGCACTGCATGGAATTTTATTTGCTTTGACAAAAACTGTATTCATATATTTCACTTTTCACAATCGTTAGCGTAAACTAAGCTAAAAATAGTTTTCTTTTTATATCAGACATATATATATGTCAATAAGCATGTAGAAAGAGTCCCTGCTATCTGCAGATGAATTAATGTCTTATATCAACTCAACAAACTTTGGGCTCGATTGAAAGGGTCCCAGATTGGGACACACCTATTGCTATGTGTAATAGATAGCGGAGATGCCGCTGCAGCGGTGAGCGGCATGGCGGCTGTCTCCGCATCTCAGCCGGCGGCCTCCTCCACGCAATTACATGGTGGAGTTTTGCCTGGTCCTTCAGTTGCACATAGACTGAGGGTGTCAGCTGATCGTCCGGTCAGCTGACTCCAGCAGTGCTCCTGATTGGCTGAGTGACTGGGGCGGCGCTGTGGGGGGCTCTCAGTATATATAGGACCTGCCTGTCAGTAGCTCCTCGTCTGCTGTTGCAAATGCTACGTGTTAGCACTCAGACCTTAGTCAGATCCCAAAGTGTGCTAGAACCAGCAGGAGCTGGGGATCCACACTTAGTCAGATTCTGTTGATAGCTAAAGTACTAATTGAATTGTATTATTTATTATGACCTTCTGCTAGCCTTGACTACTCTTCTGCCTACTGATTCTGTGCTTCTGCCTATCTGATCTTGTTGCCGACTCAGCCTGAACACTACTCTGATTTAGCCTTCTGTCTTTTTACCGTATCTGTCCGTTTGTTGCCGAATCTGCTTGTCTGACTCTCCTGCCCTCACCAGTGAGCCTAGTCCCTGGTGAGGGATTCTCTGTACAGCTTACATCTGCTTTATGTCATGTTGAGGATTCTATTGATCTTATCAATTTAGATAGGATGCCTGGGAAAGCCTCCTCAGTAACAGTTAAGGCATCTAATTACATTTATGTTTGCTAAAGAATGTTTCTCCTCTGTATGTCAGTGTATATAAGCTGTGTTTTTCAGTTTTGATCAGAAACCAGTCCGACGAAGGCTTTTTATAAGTCGAAAGCTCACTGTTTATCCATCTCTAAGTTAGCCAATAAATGGTATCATCCTGATTCAAAACGCCTTGCTTCTATAGAGATATCTCCCTCTACTAGCTCCTCTGGGAAGTTGGTATCTCTATCTGTATTACTGTTGCACCAAACACCTATCTTTACATCTGGTCGTCCTGTGTCTCGCTATACTCGCATTATTGGTCAGATTCTGTTGATAGCTAAAGTATTAATTGAATTGTATTATTTGTTATGACCTTCTGCTAGCCTTGACTACTCTTCTGCCTACTGATTCTGTGCTTCTGCCTATCTGATCTTGTTGCAGACTCAGCCTGAACACTACTCTGATTTAGCCTTCTGTCTTTTTACCGTATCTGTCCGTTTGTTGCCGAATCTGCTTGTCTGACTCTCCTGCCCTCACCAGTGAGCCTAGTCCCTGGTGAGGGATTCTCTGTACAGCTTAATCACCTGCTCCTCAGGTGACCAGTAGCTGCAGTACAGTCTGAATCACCTGCTCCTCAGGTGACCAGTAGCTGCAGTACAGTCTGAATCACCTGCTCCTCAGGTGACTAGTAGCTGCAGTACAGTCTTAATCACCTGCTCCTCAGGTGACCACCGGCTGCAGTGCAGTCTGAATCACCCGCTCCACGGGTGATCTGTATACGTTGTCTTACTGCGCACCACCCGTTCTTTGGGTGAACTGTTTACTAGTTCATCTGCATCTCCGGCTTGCTGGAATGCTGATCCCTGTGTTCTATAAAGATATCTCCCTCTACTAGCTCCTCTGGGAAGTTGGTATCTCTATCTGCATTACTGTTGCACCAAACACCTATTTTTACATCTGGTTGTCCTGTGTCTCGCTATACTCGCATTATTGGTGATTCTGCAGATCACTACATAATCAGGTATGGCATCTGTATTATTGGTGATACTGCAGATCACCAATAATCAGAAAATCTGTTCTTGCTGACACCAATCGTTACGCTATGTAAAGCTAATTTTCTTAGCATTGGAGGTATGTAACCCCGCCCTCCCAGTGATGATTTACCTAGGCTCTGATGTCATGAGACCTTCTCGTCCTGGTGCACTTTGGGAGACCAGGCGTTGTTTTTGCTCACTTCTGAACACGCAACAAACATTCTGCAATAATTCACCGTGCCAGTGTAAAGGATTGCGGAGATGCCGCCGCGCGGTCTGGCAGCGGGGCGGCTGTCTCCGCGTTCAGACAGGCGGGTTCCGCGCGCGCGCTGGGAGGCAGGACGTTTATGGCAGGAGCAGAGGGATCAGCTGATCAGGTTGGTCAGCTGATCCCAAAGCGGACTGTCATTGGCTGAGTGGCGCTGAGGAGCGCTGCACTATATATAGATCTCGCCGCTCAGTCTCAAGTTGTCTGCCGTTGCGAATACATAAGTGTTAGCACTCAGACCGTAGTCAGATCCCACAGTGTGTTAGAACCAGGAGGACCTGGGAATTCACACTGAGTCAGATTACTCTTGTGTCAATATCGTGTAAACATAGAAAGTAAGTGGCAGGCACAGTGGACGTCTGCCTCATGGAGGATTTCACTCACTGGTACCGGAGCATAGGGTATCACCTTTAGCGTGCTCAGATTAGAAGAATAGATGCAATATTCTTCTAATCGTGAGCCTCAGAGGAAGCTCGTTGAGCGAAACGATGGTCAGGCAGGTCGCTGTCGCCCCACATTGCCCCACAGCCAGGACTCTATTAGGGTATGTCTGCATACTTTGTTATATTTACAAGATGGACATGAATGTCAATGTATGAGGATTGCTTTGATCTAATAAAGAACCTTGGAGCAGTGCAAGATTCTCTTCTCACTTTACAAGATATATATTACTCTTGTGTCATTACTGTGTTATACTTTAGACCAGTTCCAGGGTGTTGTGACCAAGGACCACACACCCAAGCTTAGGGATACTGTGTCATTGCTGTGTTATACTTTAGACCAGTTCCAGGGTGTTGTGACCAAGGACCTCACACCCAAGCCTAGGGATAATGTGTCATTGCTGTGTTATACTTTAGACCATTTCCTGGGTGTTGAGACCACGGACCTCACACTCTAGACTAGGCCTCTGCTTACAGTGGTGTGAAAAACTATTTGCCCCCTTCCTGATTTCTTATTCTTTTGCATGTTTGTCACACTTAAATGTTACTGCTCATCAAAAACCGTTAACTATTAGTCAAAGATAACATAATTGAACACAAAATGCAGTTTTAAATGATGGTTTTTATTATCTAGTGAGAAAAAAAACTCCAAATTTACATGGCCCTGTGTGAAAAAGTGATTGCTCCCCTTGTTAAAAAATAACTTAACTGTGGTTTATCACACTTCAGTTCAATTTCTGTAGTCACCCCCAGGCCTCATTACTGCCACACCTGTTTCAATCAAGAAATGACTTAAATAGGAGCTATCTGACACAGAGAAGTAGACCAAAAGCACCTCAAAAGCTAGACATCATGCCAAGATCCAAAGAAATTCAGGAACAAATGAGAACAAAAGTACTGTAATTGAGATCTATCAGTCTGGTAAAGGTTATAAAGCCATTTCTAAAGCTTCGGGACTCCAGCGAACCACAGTGAGAGCCATTATCCACAAATGGCAAAAACATGGAACAGTGATGAACCTTCCCAGGAGTGGCCGGCCGACCAAAATTACCCCAAGAGCCCAGAGAAAACTCATCCGAGAGGCCACAAAAGACCCCAGGACAACATCTAAAGAACTGCAGGCCTCACTTGCCTCAATTAAGGTCAGTGTTCACGACTCCACCATAAGAAAGTGACTGGGCAAAAACGGCCTGCATGGCAGATATCCAAGGCGCAAACCACTTTTAAGCAAAAAGAACATTAACCCATTCAGGTTCCGTCGTTTTCACGTGAGAAATGTTCACCTCCCATTCATTAGCCTATAACTTTATCACTACTTATCACAATGCACTGATCTATATCTTGTTTTTTCCGCCACCAATTAGGCTTTCTTTGGGGGTTACATTTTGCTAAGAGCCACTTTACTGTAAATGCATTTTAACAGGAAGAATAAGAAAAAAATGGAAAATTCATTATTTCTCAGTTTTTAGCCATTATAGTTTTAAAATAATACATGCCTCCATAATTAAAACTCACGGATTGTATTTGCCCATATGTCCCGGTTATTACACCATTAAAATTATGTCCCTATCACAATGTATGGCGACAATATTTTATTTGGAAATAAAGGTGCATTTTTTCCATTTTGCATCTATCACTATTTACAAGTTTAAAATAAAAAAATATAGAAATATTTCATCTTTACATTGATATTTAAAAAGTTTAGACCCTTAGGTAAATATTTACATGTTTTTTTATTTTATTGTAATGGTTTTGTTTTTTTTATAGTAAACATTTTATTTGGGTAGTTTTGGGATGGTGGGAGGTAAACAACAGATTTATAATGTAAATGTGTGTTAATTTGTATTTTTTTTTTCTTACAGGTGTAGTATTACTTTTTGGCCACAAGATGGCGGCCATGAGTTTGTTTACATGACGTCACTCTAAGCGTAACACACGCTTAGAGTGACTCTTTGGAGAGGGAACGGCCAGAAAAGGCGCAGCTTCCGAGAGAAGCTGTCGCTTTTTCAGCGGGGGAGAGGAATCAATGATCGGGCACCATAGCCCGATACATTGATTCCCTGGCTACCGAATCTGCGGCCGGGAGTGCGCGTGCACGCGCACGATCGGCCGCGTGAGCGCGCGCTAGCGCGCATGGTTCCAGGACGTAGAGACTACGTCCAGGAACCAAAATAGGTTAAGGCTCGTCTCAATTTTGCTAAAAAACATCTCAATGATTGCCAAGACTTTTGGGAAAATACCTTGTGGACCGACGAGACAAAAGTTGAACTTTTTGGACTGTGCGTGTCCCGTTACATCTGGTGTAGAAGTAGCACAGCATTTCAGCAAAAGAACATCATACCAACAGTAAAATATGGTGGTGGTAGTGTGATGGTCTGGGGTTGTTTTGCTGCTTCAGGACCTGGAAGGCTTGCTGTGATAGATGGAACCATGAATTCTACTGTCTACCAAAAAATCCTGAAGGAGAATGTCCGGCCATCTGTTCGTCAACTCAAGCTGAAGCGATCTTGGGTGCTGCAGCAGGACAATGACCCAAAACACACCAGCAAATCCACCTCTGAATGGCTAAAGAAAAACAAAATGAAGACTTTGGAGTGGCCTAGTCAAAGTCCTGACCTGAATCCTATTGAGATGTTGTCAGGGGCGTAACTAGAAATCACTGGGCCCCCCTGCGAATATTTGGATGGGCCCCCCCCCCATAGGTGCCAAATAATCGTAATGGGGCAGCGTTTCACGGTAAATTAATTGTAAAGTGGGCAGCATTTTACCAGACAATCGTAATGTGGGCCAGAAAATCGTAATGTGGGCCTTTAGAAAATCATAATGTGGGCAGAGTTCACCAGAAAATCGTAATGTGGGCAGAGTTCACCAGAAAATCGTAATGTGGGCACCAGTCACCAGAAAATCGTAACGTGAGCAGCAGTCACCAAAAAAATTGTAACGTGGACAGCATTCACCAGACAATCGTAACGTGGGGAGTGTTCAACAGAAAATCGTAATGTGGGACAGAAAATCATAATGTGGGCAGAGTTCACCAGAAAATCGTAATGTGGGCAGCGTTCACCAGAAAATTGTAACATGGACAGTATTCACCAGACAATCGTAACGTGGGGAGTGTTCAACAGAAAATCGTAATGTGGGCAGCAGTCAGTCACCAGAATATCATAATGTGGGCAGCACACACCAGAAAATCCTAATGTGGGCAGCAGTCACCAGAAAATCCTTATGTGGGCAGCAGTCACCAGAAAATCGCAATGTGGGCAGCAGTCACCAGAAAATCGCAATGTGGGCAGCAGTGACCAGAAAATCGCAATGAGGGCAGCAGTGACCAGAAAATCGCAATGAGGGCAGCAGTGACCTGAAAATTGTAATGTGGGCAGCAGACACCTGAAAATTGTAATGTGGGCAGCAGACACCAAAAAATCGCAATGTGGGCAGCAGACACCAGAAAATCGCAATGTGGGCAGCAGACACCAGAAAATCGCAATGTGGGCAGCAGTGACCAGAAAAATCGCAATGTAGGCAGCAGTGACCAGAAAATCGCAATGTGGGCAGCAGTGACCAGAAAATCGTAATGTGGGCAGCAGACACCTGAAAATCGTAACGTGGGCAGCAGACACCAGAAAATCGTAACGTGGGCAGCAGACACCTGAAAATCGTAATGTGGGCAGCAGACACCAGAAAATCGTAATGTGGGCAGCAGACACCTGAAAATCACAATGTGGGCAGCAGTCACCAGAAAATCGTAATGTGGGCAGCAGACACCAGAAAATCGTAATGTGGGCAGCAGTGACCAGAAAATCGTAATGTGGGCAGCAGACAACTGAAAATCTTAATGTGGGCAGCAGACACCTGAAAATCGTAATGTGGGCAGCAGACACCAGAAAATCACAATGTAGGCAGCAGACACTAGAAAAAAAAAATGCACCTGTGAAAAAAAAACAATTCACTGACCTGACAGAAGTCTTCTCCTCTCCCGGCATCTGGCTCGCAGCTCCCCGAGTCCTCCTGCAGCACATCTCCCGCGCTGACAGGCAGAGTGCAGGGCTATGGCAAGATGGCTGCCGAAGCCCTGTACTAGAGACACAAATAGTCTCCAGTGCAGGGCTTCTTCGGCGGCCATCTTGCCGTAGCCCTGCTCTGCCTGCCGGAGACTATGCAGGCTGCTGGAGCGGGGCTGCGGGGAATGAACTGGCGCAGCGTCTATTAGACGCTGCGGCCAGTTGAGCACCTTGCTGGGGGGTCCAGAGCAGCGCTCCCCCTACGCACAGTGAGCGGGCCCCAGAGCAGCCCCGGGCCCCCCTGCGGCTGAGGGGGTCGCATCCCCGGTAGGTACGCCGGTGGATGTTGTGGCATGACCTTAAAAAGGCGGTTCATGCTAGAAAACCCTCAAATAAAGCTGAATTACAACAATTCTGCAAAGATGAGTGGGCCAAAATTCCTCCAGAGCGCTGTAAAAGACTCGTTGCAAGTCATCGCAAATGCTTGATTGCAGTTATTGCTGCTAAGGGTGACCCAACCAGTTATTAGGTTCAGGGGGCAATTTCTTTTTCACACAGGGCCATGTAGGTTTTGAGTTTTTTTTCTCACAAAATAATAAAAACCATCATTTAAAACTGCATTTTGTGTTCAATTATGTTATCTTTGACTAATAGTTAACGTTTTTTAATGAGCAGAAACATTTAAGTGTGACAAACATGCAAAAAAATAAGAAATCGGGAAGGGGGCAAATAGTTTTTCACATCACTGTATATGTTATGACCCTTTGCTCTCTAGACCTCTCTCTTGTCTTCTGATTCGGTACCTTTGCATATCTGCCTACCTGTTGCCAAACCCTGCCTGTACCTGGTTACCGAATCAGCCTTCTGTCTTTGTACCTTATCTGCTCGTGTGTTGCCGACCCGGCCTGATCGACCCTTCTGGCTGTCACTCTCCCCTTGAATGTTCAGTCTGTCTGTACTACCTGTGAGATGACCCTGCCAAGTGTCAGGTAGCTGCAGAGACCTCCTGTTGCTCAGTGAGGCCGCTCTGCAGTCCAGCCAGGGGCTCTATCCCTTTGGAGTCCTTTGGCTGCAGTATAGTCTGATTCCCAGTATTACAGGGAATCACTGGATAGCAAGTTATCTCTATCCCCTTTCCTAGGAGATAGTCCCTGCTCTCCCAAGGGCCACCTGCTCCTCAGGTGGTCCGTGCTCTTTTGTTATCGGCATCTCCCGCCCCACGGGAGACAGCCCACTGTTGCACCAAACACTTACACTTTATCAGGTGTCCAGAGGTTAGTCATACTTGCATTATTGGTGATTCTGCAGATCATCAATAATCGGGTATATATCTGTATTGTTGGTGATACTGCAGATCACCAATAATCAGATTCTCTCTGTTGCTGACACCAATCGTTACAGCCATCAGTAAAATATAACCATCTGGGATAA
The DNA here is from genome assembly GCF_040937935.1 of Hyperolius riggenbachi. Classification (NCBI taxonomy): domain Eukaryota; kingdom Metazoa; phylum Chordata; class Amphibia; order Anura; family Hyperoliidae; genus Hyperolius; species Hyperolius riggenbachi. Next base: position 345,829,369 of record NC_090648.1, on the reverse strand, counting down.
ATGTAAGAATGTAAATCAGGTTGAAGAAAAATGTGATGATAGGCAAACACTGAGTAAATCATTTCTAAAGTAATATTGTAAAAAAAATAAGCAAGGTCTTATAAAGAACTTTTTAGTTAAATTGTAAATTTGACAAAATAGATTCAGTAAAAACAATCCTTCTTTGGTACAACATTATAAAGATGACAAATCAATTTTCACGTCATAGATAAGACAATATAAACATAATCCGTATTTACCTTCCATAAATTAAGTGATAGAGATGCATGAAAATATATAAAGTCACATAAAAGTTTAGGGTGTGGCAACATAACGTTTTTATGATGTTATTCCGTTAAAGAAACTTTTTCAAAACTGAATTTATCCTGTCAAACTGCCAGTTCGATAAAATACTTCTAAAATAAAAGTCTCTTTTATTCTGTTTTGTCCTCTTCATCTGAGAAAAGTCTAGGGCTGAAGGTGCCTGTTTAGTGCATAGATATGAATGTTCAACTGAAGTGACTGTGCATTTTTATATAACAATCATCCTGCATATCAAGTGACCCAACTGTTATTGCATTGCCTACGACTAACCTGACAACCTTTCTAGACAGTAGTTTTGGAAAAACTCATATACAGCTAGATATGTAATGTATATTGATACTGTAAAAAAAATACAAAATAAAGCAAGTTATGTTACACACTCATCAGATGTGACAAATGTCAGATCTGATGAAATATGGTCAGATTGAGGAAATGCTGAGAGGGGGGGGGGGATGGGGCTAAATGAGATTTATCCTGGCCTGCCCTCACATCCAGAATAACATAACTTGGCTAATTTAGTTTATTTTTTACAGTATTAAACTATGTCTGACCGTGACATGACATCTGCCTTCTTACCGAGATGCATGCATTCATGAATCGATCTGGCCGCTGTACAGTCCACCTGCAGTGACAGCTGGGCACCTCTTCCTTCCTCGCAGGCATGGACATACTGACGTGACGTCACATGCCTGCGTCACGTAGAGGAGAGGCACTGCAGCCAGGCATGATGCGTCCCTCCTCAAGGAAGTAAGGAAGGTGGAAGACGGAAGGAAACAATGGAAAACGTGCCGTCGCTGCGGAATCAGGTAGCGTATATGCCCAGACCCGCAGCCCTCCGTGCATGCCGCTCACCAGCACCCTGAGCACCGCGCTACAACACGCCAGTGGCCTGGTCACTACAGACACATTTCATTTTCAAAGGGCAGAAACGGCTTGGGGCCCCTGTGGACTCTAAGGCCCGTGGCCATCTGCCCCCTTTGCCTTAATTGAAGCGCCGGCCCTGATTATAAAACTTCAGTTCCTGGCTGGTGAAAGGACATAGCAAAGAGCAGTGCATTTGCAACTCTATAACAGAAGGTTATTGAGGAAGACACCATAATAAAAGGGGACAACCGAGAAGGACACTACTTCAACATGGGGCAACAGAGGAGGGCACTTTAACATGGGGCAATAGAGGAGGGCCTGTGATAACATGGGGCAACAAAGGTGGGCACTACAGCAACAGAGGTGAACATTACAATAACATGCGGCAACAGGGGACATCATTGGGCATTAATACAACATAAGGAAATAATGGAATGCACTAAAATAGGTGGCAATATAAGGACACCATAATTTCTGGAATAACATAGACCTGAATCCATGCTGATTTCCTGACCAAGCTCTCTCTCCCTTCTACAAACTATTCATCACATATTTAGAATTATAAAACTAACATATGATTAGATTGTTTCATACAATGTGAGCTTGCAAGGTGATTACCAGATCACCTCTATAGTGCAATAAAATGCTAATCAACAATACTTTGTTGATAAAAACACTAAAGAGCACCTCCAGCCAAAAAAAGTTTGAATGGCAATACATATATGCAATCTATGCACTGTGTACAGGTAAATGAACATATACAGTTTACATCTGGTACATCATATTGAATAGAACAGACTCACATTTATATCTGTAACTATAATAGCACTCAGTTATTTCTCAAGTTGAAGCCTTGCTAAAGTACACCCTCAGCATGTGTACTACCCTCCCCTAGCCCCCCCCCCCCCCCCCCCCCACCTGTTCTCTGCCTGCCTGGATCAAATGAATTCTCTTTTCACAGTGTCCAGGAGAGAGGAGAGAGAGGAGAACTGCTGCAGCCTGTTTTATCCTGTCTGTGTGTTATAATTCTTATTTCAGATGTCTGTCTGCCTGGATTAGATCACATCTCTTTTCACAACAGTGTGGGCTGAGAGACGGGCATGGGGGTGGAGTTATGACATCAATCCCTCAGCATCCTTTGCACCAATGGTTTGGAAATTAAAAAAAAAAACACCCTGGCCCAATTTCATAATGGGGGCAGGTATTTCAAGACCATATGTGGAATATGGACCCTGGGGGTAGTGTTGGGCGAACAGTGTTCGCCACTGTTCGGGTTCTGCAGAACATCACCCTGTTCGGGTGATGTTCGAGTTCGGCCGAACACCTGATGGTGTTCGGCCTTTTAGTTCGGGTTCGCCCGAACTGCTCAATGCCCGGCCGAACAGGGGCCCTGTTCGGCCGAATACGGCCCCCCTATGGGGTCGCAGGCATAAGGGGAGAGCATGCCCCGATCGCGGGGGGGGTCGGAAATTCCCACCTCCTCCGCTAGCGCTCCCCCCTCTGCCCGCTTCCCCATAAAAAAGTTTGCGTAAAGTTAAATAGTACCGGTGGTGGCTGCTGCAGTGGCTGGCTGGCAGTGGTGTGAGTGAGGAGGAGGAGTCCGAGTAGGACGCGTTGAGGCCGGGCAGCGGGCGGTTCAGCGGTAGTACCCTTGTGGTACTTCCGCCCTTTCTCTGACCTCACGTCCTCTACGTGATGACGCATACGAGGGTACGCTGCCCGGCCTCAACGCGTCCTACTCGGACTCCTCCTCCTCACTCACACCACTGCCAGGCCAGCCAGCCACTGCAGCAGCCACCATCGGTACTATTTAACTTTACGCAAACTTTTTTATGGGGAAGCGGGCAGAGGGGGGAGCGCTAGCAGAGGGGGTGGGGGTAATTTCCAACCCCCCCCCCCCGCGATCGGGGCATGCTCCCCCCTTATGCCTGCGACCCCATAGGGGGGCCGTATTGCGGCATGTTCGGGTCCCCATTGACTTGCATTGAGTTCGGGGTTCGGGCCGAACATGGCGAACATCTGGCCCATGTTCGGCCTGTTCGGCCCGAACCCGAACATCCAGGTGTTCGCCCAACACTACCTGGGGGTAAGAAAATCACACTTTATTATGTGTGATTTTATATATCTTGGCAACTTTTTAGGTTTAAAACAAACTGTGATTTATAATTTACGGTAGGTACTCTTTAAATGTTTTAGGTGCAGATTTATGAAGAAATTCAAAAACTAGAGGCAGTGATGAGCAGCATCAATATATTTTGAGCATATAATGTAAACCATTATTATTGAGAAAAGTTATAGCTGGTCCCATTATTTCAGTGGCATAGCTAAGGAGCTGTGGGCCCCAGTGCAAGTTTTACAATGGGGCCCCCCAAGCACTTTATACATAACAATTGATACAACGTACCAAAACCTGCCAATGGCAACTACAGTGTCAGAGGTCCAAGAAGGGAATGGGGAGCACTTTGTTAATGATTACCACTATTCAAAGTATCTATAGAAGTGATTATTATGAGCACAGGACCAATAGAGAGCTAATACTGCAGTTGAGGGAGGGCCCTTAGGGGCCCCTCTGGCCCAAGGACCCCGATGCGGTCACAACCTCTGCAACCACTATTGCCACACCCCTGCATGCTTTTAAAATATTTTAGAAAAGTTCCACAGAATCAATAAAAAGCACATTCATTTTTAGAAAAACCATCATTCAAGAGACTCTGATTTTGCACAATTGAAAATTGCAGGTACTTTTCCGTTAGCCGGGCGTATCCACTAGGTGGCGATAAAACTCCACCAGAATTACATCTTTCCCTACTATCCATGGCGGCCTAGAGGGGGAATAGTAATTAACGCCACCTAGTGGATGCGCCTGGCTAACGGAAAAGTACCAAATTGCATTTTCCACTGAGCTGCAGTGTGTTTTTTTCGTGGCTTTTGTTACTATATATATATATATATATATATATATATATATATATATATATATATATATATATATAAAGCAGGATATATTCAGGAAATGGAATGTTTTCTGGTCTGGTCTGTTTTTAATGAGGAGACCTGATAGGTCTTAATAAAACACCTGCTAGACCTCTCAAAGATCAGTTTAGCTCTTAATACAATGGGGCATGTCCACTATACATGCTTAGGGGCTAGCGAGCTGGGATGGGTCACAACAACACAGGTGGGGGTGATCACAGAGCTAACACCACTGCAATTTTGCCAATGGGAAGAGTTTAACAATAATGCCCATTTCCCAGTGAACGATTAGTTATATATATCCGTTCAATCGCTGCAGCTACCTTTAGGTACTATAAGGATTACAATGATTGCATTTTTTAATGCATTGAACACTACACTGCTGGTACTTTTTAAGACTGGTAAAACATGAAGCAACTGTTGACAGAATATTTACTTAATTTAGCAGCTGAAGCTTGATTGGTTGCCCTCAGCAATCACTGCAGTTCTGTTGCAGTGTTCTATGTGGTGGCCCATATAATTAAGCCCCAGTGTGTTGAAGGAGAAGGCCCTTTATGTACTGAAAATATTAGTCTATAATGTATGATCTACACTGAGATGTCAGTAAACCATCAAAATTATTTTGAGTATTTAATTGACAAGTTTGAAAATATCACATAGGAGAAAATTCAGGAGAAAAAGTTAATTGCGTGTGAGCCTTGAACTGTATGATGTCCAAAAGAAACACACCACTGGCAGCAATAGCAACATGATAGAGGTTTTTAACATTACCCCACTCTATTCCATTACAAAAAATTGGCTAGCCTTCCAGTTTAAACTTTTTGCACACTGGAACGTCTGTCTACATGCTAATAATTCTTCCAGTTTTGCAAAATAAACAACAGTTGGTATAAATAACTATTTATCATTTAGATGATCCATCTTATTGTTCAACTATTATTATAGTTGTGGCGGCAGCTTTAGTTATTAATTCAAATAATGACAAAAGGAAAAATGTTTAAAAAAAATAAAAATAGTACTGTTGTAGTCTCTCTCTAGTCCTTGAGTGAGAAGCATGCTGGGGACCCCTGCTGGCTAAAGTTTAAACTTAAATTTCGATTTTCTGCAAGACATACAATAAGGGTATGTTTCCACTAGAAACATGCAAATTTGCATGTGAAAACACATTTTTTTCTTTTTTTATGGAAGGGGGGGGGGGGGGCGGTTCTATTGACATTAGTGAAAATGCACGCAAAAAATGCACACATAAAATGATGCAAGAACGCATGTGAAAATGCCATGCAGCATGCAGAAACTGACAACATAGCTGTGCAGATTTTTTCTGCATGCATACTCTGGGTACAGTGGAAACAGGCCCAATGAAATACATTGCCATGCAAATTTGTGTGCAGAAAATGCATACGAATACCTGTTAAGCTGTATGTACAGAGTTACTGTATATGTCAGTGTAAACACTATGGGGTTACTGTATGGAAAGTGAAAAAGAAAAGTATTCTTGTTTCCATTCAGCTTCCATCTGTCATTTTACAGATTGGGTATAAGAGCTCTTTTCCACTTCGTTACATTTTGTGATCCGATTCCTATTGTTAACGGATCGTAAAATGCAGGGTGCAGTTAAACTGATGGAAACTGCAGCAACTTTTTTCATTAGTGCAAAGTGAGAACCCTGATTTAATAACCCTTTCTCCTGTTTTGTTTTGTTTTTTCATGGGGATATATGGGCCCATATGCAATTCACTTTTTCACCTTAGTTTTCTCCGAGGTGAAATTTTAAAGCTTGTCAATACAATGTCTTTTAAACCCCCAGCAAGCAAAGAAGTACTCATAATACCTATATGTAACGATCGGTGTAACACAGAGAGGGTCTGATTATTGGTGATCTGCAGTATCACCAAAAATGCAGATATATACCTGATTATTGATGATCTGCAGTATCACCGATAATCAGATATATTACTAACCTCTGGACACCTGAGTGATATGAGTGTTTGGTGCAACAGTAATACTTTGAGGACAATATCTGGAGGACAGGTACAAGGCAGTAAGGAATACTGCACTAGAGAACGAGTACCTTTCAGCAGCCTGACAATCTCCCGCAGGGAGGAGTCAGGCTGGGAGAAGGAAGGACCAGAGCGTGAGCGACACCAAGGAGGATGTCACTGACTGATCTGTGAACTATCTCTTAACTGGGGAGATAGTTCTCAAGGTCGGGCACGCCAGGTCGGCAACACACGGACATACAAAGTACAAAGACAGGAGGCTGATTCGGTAATCCTAAGGCACGCAGGGTTTGGTAACAGAGAATCAGATATAGCGAAGTACCGAATCAGTGAACAGAAGAGTGGTCAGGAAAGCAGTAAGTCATAACAGATAATAAACAATGCCTAGTCTTGGGTGTGAGCTCCGTGATCATCAACACCCTGGAACTAGTCTGAAGTATAACAGAATGGTAACACAAGTCCCTAATCTTGGGTGTGAGCTCCGTGATCATCAACACCCTGGAACTAGTCTGAAGTATAACAGAATGATAACACAAGTCCCTAGTCTTGGGTGTGAGGTCCGTGATCATCAACACCCTGGAACTAGTCTGAAGTATAACAGAGTGGTAACACAGATTCTGACAAAAAGGTCTCCCCCCCGAGGAGTGGACTCCGGGCAGCTCCTACCCGGTTTCTCAGGATGTAGGGCGTGGAACTCCCTCTTTAATTCATCCGCATGCATGCGGCAATCAGGTACCCGTGTTCTTTCCTCAATGCCATAACCCTTCCAGTGAACCAAATACTGTACTGAGTCTAAAATCTTTTCCACTTCATACTCAGGTTGGTCATCCACCATCACAGGGGGAGGAGGAGTGGAATCTACATGCACTGCTGGCTTAAGCAGGGATACATGGAATGATCTCACACCACGCATACTGGCAGGAAGATCAATGGCATAAGTAACATTGTTGATTTTCCTGGTTACTGGGAAAAGACCCACGAATCTGGGTCCTAGCTTGGGTGAAGGCTGTTTTAGAGCCAAATGACGAGTGGACACCCAGACCAAGTCTCCTGGCCGGAACTTCCACTCTATGGAACGTTTCTTGTCAGCTTGTCCTTTCTGACTCTGAAAAGCCTTCTCTAGATTCTTTTTCACAATTCCCCAAATGTTTTTAAATGACTTTTGCCAAGCCTCCAGAGCTGGAAACGGAGTAGAAGCTACTGGCAATGGGGAGAACCTAGGCAACCTTCCTTTTACCACCTGGAATGGAGAGAATCCAAAAGAAGAGCTTTTCAAATTATTGTGTGCAAATTCTACAAACGACAAGAACTTGACCCAATCAGTCTGTGCATCCGCAACATAACACCTTAGAAACTGTTCCAGAGATTGATTAATTCTCTCGGTCTGACCATTGGTCTGTGGGTGGTAGCCTGACGAAAACGAAAGTTCCATGCCCAACTGATGACAGAATGCCCTCCAAAATTCAGAAACAAATTGGATTCCCCGATCTGACACTATATTTTCTGGAATGCCATGTAGCCGGAAGATATGCAGGATGAAGAGATCGGCCAACTCCTGGGCTGAGGGGAGTCCTTTCAGGGGCACGAAATGGGCCATTTTACTGATCCTGTCGACTACCACCCAAATGACCGACATGCCCCCAGACTTCGGGAGTTCGCCCACAAAATCCATGGACAAATGGGTCCATGGTTCACTCGGGGTGGGTAAAGGCTGCAATGTTCCCACAGGTGCCTGATGGGAGGGTTTACTTCTTGCACACACTGCACATTCTCTCACATACTCCTTGCAGTCAGTTGCCAATGAAGGCCACCATGCACACCTAGCAACAAGGTCCTGTGTTCTGGTGGCACCAGGATGTCCAGCATTTTTGTGGGAGTGGAACATCTGCAATATCTGGAGGCGAAATGGCAATGGTACAAACATGACCCCTTCAGGCTTTCCTTCAGGGACATCCTGCTGGAAGGGACTTAAAGTTTTAGTACAGTTCCTCCAGGTCTCTGTGGCTGCCAACACCACTTTCTGTGGGAGAATAGTCTCTGGGTCTGAGGGCTGTGCTGTCTCTGGCTCAAAACATCTGGATAAAGCGTCTGCTTTAATGTTTTTACTACCCGGGGTATACGTAATTATAAATCTGAATCTCGAGAAAAACAGTGACCACCGAGCCTGTCGGGGACTCAATCTCTTAGCCCCCTCGATGTATTCCAAATTTTTGTGATCAGTGTAAACTGTAATCGTATGTTCTGCTCCTTCTAGCCAATGACGCCATTCTTCAAAGGCCAATTTAATGGCTAGGAGCTCCCTGTTGCCTATATCGTAGTTTTTCTCTGCGGGTGAAAATCTACGAGAGAAATAGGCACACGGGTGTAACCTTCCCTGCAACCCAGAACGCTGAGACAGCACAGCCCCTACCCCAACCTCTGAGGCATCTACCTCCACAATAATAGGGATAGGAGATGTCGACGTGTCTCAAAATGGGTGCAGTACAAAACAATTCCTTCAGGGTGGAGAAAGCAGCAAGAGCTTCGGAGGACCAGTGGTTAGTATCTGCCCCTTTCTTTGTGAGGCTGGTGAGGGGTGCGATAACTGTGGAGTACCCCTTTATGAACCTTCTATAGTAGTTAGCGAACCCTAAGAATCTCTGGAGAGCCTTTAGTCCCACTGGCTGAGGCCACTCCAGAACAGCAGAGACCTTGGCAGAGTCCATAGAAAGGCCCGAGGTAGAAATTATGTACCCCAGAAAGGTGACAGATGTTACCTCAAAAATGCATTTCTCCAACTTGGCATATAACATGTTTTGTCTTAGCTTGCGCAACACAAACCTGACATGATCTCTATGCTCTGAGAGGTTGGCTGAGAAGATTAGTATATCATCCAAATATACCAGGACAAATTTGGTTAAAACCTCTCTGAACACCTCATTAATGAGCTCCTGAAAGACGGCCGGGGTGTTACACAACCCGAAGGGCATCACCAGGTACTCGTAATGCCCATCGGGTGTGTTAAAGGCCGTCTTTCATTCATCGCCCTCTCTGATCCGTACCAGGTTGTATGCACCTCGCAAATCCAACTTTGAGAAAATCTTAGCATGGGTGACCTGAGTAAATAAATCGTCTATCAAAGGCAATGGATAGCGATTTTTTACTGTGATTTTATTCAGGCCCCGATAATCTATGCACGGCCGAAGGCCTCCGTCTTTTTTCTTTACAAAAAAGAAACCTGCTCCAGCAGGCGACCGGGAAGGGCGAATGAACCCTTTAGCTAAGTTTTCACGGATATATTCCTGCATGGCCAACTTTTCGGGCCCAGATAAATTGTAGAGATGACCTCTAGGGGGCATACAACCAGACCGGAGATCAATAGGACAATCGAAAGGGCGGTGTGGAGGAAGTTTATCGGCCGACTTAGGACAAAACACGTCTGCAAACTCAGAATACTGATCTGGCAATCCTTTCACGTGAATCTTGGTCTCACCCAAGGTTACCTTCGCTAAACAATGATGAAAACACTGGGAAGACCAGCTCGTTAGCTGACCAGTGGCCCAGTTAATCTGAGGTGAGTGAAGTTGTAACCAAGGCATGCCAAGAATGATCGTGGAGGTTGTCATTCGTAACACACACAAAAAAAAAAAATTCTCTATGCAACACCCCGATAGTGACTCCCACTTCTGGAGTCTGTGACAGAGGACTGTTACCCTGCAGAGGGGAATCATCTACTGCAGTAACCTGTATCTGTGGTTTTACCTGGGTGACCGGAATACCCAATTTTTTGCAAATTCATAATCCATAAAATTAGCCGCTGAGCCCGAGTCAATGAAGGCTTCAGTGACTTCAGACCTATCTTCCCACGAAATAGTACAGGGAAGAAGCAAACGTTTATCATCTAGGGGTAAAAATTGCATGCCTAGGGTATTACCCCCGACTACACCTAGGCAGTAGCGTTTCCCGACTTCTTAGGGCAATTCTGCACTCTATGACCCCCCTCTGCACAATAAAGACAAAGATGCTCTGCTATTCTGCGTTTCCGCTCCACTTGAGACAACTTTGACCAACCAATCTGCATTGGCTCCGGTGGAGGTGAAGCGGGTGGAGGTGGAGTCACTGGGGGTGCAGCATGGGACACCATTCTCACATGGTTTTTACCCCAGGTCTGTCTCTGATAGCGCAGCCGGCGATCTATCCTGATGGCCGATGAAATGGCCTCATCGATGGACTTAGGTTCCGGCTGACTTAACATAAGATCGGAGACCTCGTCTGACAACCCTGATAAAAAACAATCTAAAAGGGCAAATGTGTCCCACCTGGCCGATACTGACCATCTCCTAAATTCAGCAGCATAATCTTCACCGGACTCTTGCCTTGACGTAAAAGTTTGAGCTTCCGCTCAGAAGTCGAGGCAATGTCCGGGTCGTCGTAAATTATAGCCATAGCTTTAAAAAATTCCTCTACAGAGGTTAGGGCCTGGTGACTGATGGGAAGGCTATACGCCCAGGTCTGAGAATCGCCAGATAACAAGGTTTTAATAAAGGTAACCCTTTGGGCCATAGTTCCTGAAGAATTAAGTCTTAACTCAAAGTATGATAACACTCTACTTCTAAAATTTCGGAAGTCAGATCTGTGACCAGAAAATTTTTCAGGTACAGGCATACGTATGTCTGTGCTAGGAGGAGATCGCACTTCCTTCACCGCCGTCTGGAGGGTTTGTATAGATCCAGACAAAGCGTCAATTAACGTCTGGTGGCTGCCCAGCACTATATTGATGTTTTCCACCGAAGTGGTAAGTGTGCCCAGACGGCTGGTGAGTGCGTCCATTTGCATTTGGTCTGCCGTTCTGTAACGATCGGTGTAACACAGAGAGGGTCTGATTATTGGTGATCTGCAGTATCACCAAAAATGCAGATATTTACCTGATTATTGATGATCTGCAGTATCACCGATAATCAGATATATTACTAACCTCTGGACACCTGAGTAATATGAGTGTTTGGTGCAACAGTAATACTTTGAGGACAATATCTGGAGGACAGGTACAAGGCAGTAAGGAATACTGCACTAGAGAACGAGTACCTTTCAGCAGCCTGACAATCTCCCGCAGGGAGCAGTCAGGCTGGGAGAAGGAAGGACCAGAGCGTGAGCGACACCAAGGAGGATGTCACTGACTGATCTGTGAACTATCTCTTAACTGAGGAGATAGTTCTCAAGGTCGGGCAAGCCAGGTCGGCAACACACGGACATACAAAGTACAAAGACAGGAGGCTGATTCGGTAATCCTAAGGCACGCAGGGTTTGGCAACAGAGAATCAGATATAGCGAAGTACCGAATCAGTGAACAGAAGAGTAGTCAGGAAAGCAGTAAGTCATAACAGATAATAAACAATGCCTAGTCTTGGGTGTGAGCTCCGTGATCATCAACACCCTGGAACTAGTCTGACATATAACAGAATGGTAACACAAGCCCCTAATCTTGGGTGTGAGGTCCGTGATCATCAACACCCTGGAACTAGTCTGAAGTATAACAGAATGGTAACACAAGTCCCTAATCTTGGGTGTGAGCTCCGTGATCATCAACACCCTGGTCCTTTTTCCATTGCAAAGTGCTAAAAGGTTGTTATAAATCGAAGATGAAAAATTATCTCCTACAAGAAATCTCAGGTAAAAAAGTGAATTGCATACAGCACCTTGGCCCATATGCAATTCACCTTTCTTGGGTTTTCTCCCAGGTGATATTTTCACAACTTGTCATAAAATGCCCTTTAACCCACCAGCAAACAAGAAAATACAAAAAAAAATTGATAGTACATTTTCCCCAACTTTTGGGTAGTTTTTTAAATGTAAAATAGGAAAAATTTAGTTTAAATAGAAGATTAAAATTATCTCCTAGGAGAAAACTCAGGTAAAAAAGTGAATTGCATATGGGCCCCTTGTGTCTTCTTATCCTCAAATTACTTTTTTTTACTTCCTAGCAAGTGAAAAAGTACTGAAAATTAAAAGTAGACAATTTAGGTACCAGCTGCTAGTGGACAAAATGGATATTTGGGCCCCTGATAATGTATATCGTTTTTTCTGCAAACAAACTATAAATATATTAGTTTTGTAATATCTGACTTCATTCATTTCAGCTGTGTAAACTTACATTTACGTTTATATTCTATTATATACAATTTTTTTTATATTATCCAAATATCATGTATTGCTTTTGCCATATCCCAAAACATTATTTAGATTTACACAGAATTACTTACTTCATTCTGTTTTTATTGACTCATATAAACTTTGTGTTTTGTTCTTTACAGTTCATATTGGCAGGGTTTTAAGATTAGGTGTGGTGGTGGGTTGGGGGTTAAAGAGGAACTCCAGTGAAAATAATGTAATAAAAAAAGTGCTTCATTTTTACAATAATTATGTATAAATGATTTAGTCAGTGTTTGCTCATTGTAAAATCTTTCTTCTCCCCGATTTACATTCTGTCATTTATTACATGGTGACATTTTTACTGTGGGCAGGTTATGTAGCTGCTCCTAGCTGTTTTGGCTGTTAGAGACAGCTGTAAACAGCTAATTCCTGTCTGTGAACCTTGTTACATTGTAACAAACTGCCAAAAGTACCACGGTCCCAGAGCTTCTTGTGGGAGGGGTTTCAGCACAAAATCAGTCATACAGCGCCCCCTGATGGTCTGTTTGTGAAAAGCAATATATTTCTCATGTAAAAGGGGGTATCAGCTACTGATTGGGATAAAGTTCAATTCTTGGTTGGAGTTTCTCTTTAACCATTTCCCCTCCCCCGGGACGAGTAACTACGTCCCTGCAAACTGCCATAACTCTGTGCAGGGACGTAGGTATTACGTCCCTCCCGCCACGCCCCCCCCCCCCGCTCCCCCCCCCCCCCCCCCGCGCTTGGTACTGCCGCTCATTACCGCCGATCGCCCGCCGCTAGATCAATGAATGGGAAAACAAATCCCATTCATTGATCTAATTCCCCGTGTGAATGGCTGCAGCCGTCTATACAGACGGCTCAGCCATTCATTCATTCCGTATGCGTAGTGCTTCCGTTTCCGTACAAACAGTATGGAGCTGACGTCACTACTGAGGACATCTTGTGGCCAAATTGTAATATTACATCCCCCTTTTTTTTTTCAGTTTATTATCCCTAGTTACCTTTTTTATTTTGTTTATTAACCCCTGACCTCCCACACTCCCCTAAAGTTACCATTTTTGTTTTATTTATTTTTTTTAATTAAAAAAAATTACAAAATTAAAAAAAAATACATAAATAGTTACCTTAGGGACTGAACTTTTTTAATATGTATACAAAAACTGTATACTACAATTACTTAATAAATTATGGGCCTGTAATTGGGGATAGACGCACTTTTATCTCCAAATGAAATATTGGCGCCATACATTGTACTAGGGAAAAAGTTTAAACGTTGCAATAAACGATACAAACTGGAAAATAAAATGTGTGGGTTTTAATTACAGTAGCATGTTTCATTTTGAAAATATAATGGTTGAAAACTGAGAAATAATGTTTTTTTTTCAATTTTTTTCTTATTCTTCTTATTAAAACTGAGTTAGAAGAAAATAATATTTAGCAAAAAGTACCCCCCAAAGAAAGCCTATACAGTGGCAAAAAAAAACAAGATATAGATTGTTTCGCTGTAATAAGTAGTATTTAGTTTAGTTTAGTTTACATGAGAACTGCTGAGGACGCGTCTTTTCTCCCGGGCTCAAGCCAGATCAAAGTGCACCATCAGAGTGGACACTGCACTGTCCACTCCCACTGGCCGTCAGCAAGTGTAAACCGAGCCTTATGGCTGGAGCCCACTAGAGTGCTTTTTTTGAGCGTTTAGGGAGCACTTTAAATCGCTAGTGATTACCCTAAACATTATGCCTATGTAAATAAATGTAACAAATTCCCCAGTAGTGATTGTAATTAGCAAAATTGCAATCGCAGGACATACAGCATTTTGGGAGCATTTGCGCTTCAATGTAAAGTATATAAGCACTGGCAAATCGCTCATGAATCGCTACACAAAGCGATTTGTGTGTGATTTTAAATTACTGCAAACTGTCAAGAAATTATAATAATTTGAAAGGACCAATCAGAATGAAAATTGCTAATCGCAAATCGCTATCACAATCACTGGCAAAAAGCTTACACTTTTTTAAAATCGCTACCTAAATCGCCGGAAAACGCTCATGAAATTGCTTACAAAACGCTAATTAAAAACGCTAGCGATTGTGATATCGATTTTCGATTTGTAGTAGGTTCCAGGCCTGAAGCAGGTCAAAAAAAGTGTCAGAAATATAAAATGTAAAATAATAAGGCTACAACATCTTTACTACTATCACTGATGAACATACCAAAGTGCTCTGATTGTGTCTGTAATATCTGTCCTAAAAATGAGATATGATTTCAAAAAATAAACACTACAACGTAAATTGTTCAGAAGCCTTAACTAACAGCTTTAATCAATTAGAGGACAATTGCCCTTTCAGTTGCTACTCAGGATTAGCCCAGCGTGATGGTTTCTTAGGAATAAGAGGGTATTCCATTATACATCATGAGTGATAATGGGACATGGAGTAGTTTCTTAAATAAACCATTTACTGCTCCCGGTGAGATGACAATGTCATGTCTTTTCAGCAGGTCCCTATGAACAGAGCACGCTTGCTGTGACCCTGTCCCTATGAACAGAGCATGCTTGCTGTGACCCTTAGTGCTCTCCTCCTTCTAGCAATCTGCTTGGGTCTCTGATTTATTACCATCCTTCCTCTTCTATTGTCTGTTTATTTCCTGGGTGTGTAAAGGGACAGAGTCAGTGGATGACCTTACAATGTTTTTTCCTTGTGGTGGGATCATCTCTTAGCTATTCCAGACAGCTAATCCAGTAACCTTTCCAGCAGCATTCACAAACTCCAAGGCTATTTCCTGAAGTCCCAGGTGCTCCCCCAGGCTAGGCTTTTCCATCTCTTTGTACATCTAGCCTATACGTCCTATGTAGGTGTACAACCCAAAACAAGTAGACAAAAACAAAAAGGGCTAAGATAGAAGGTAAGAAATCTGTGAGAAATAAATTATATTTCTTATCAAATGAAGATCCAATTTTTGAAACCATAAAACATTAACCACTTGAGGACCACAGTGTTAAACCCCACTAAAGACCTGGCCATTTTTTGTAAAATAGACCACTGCAGCTTTAAGGCCAAGCTGCAGGGCCACACAACACAGCACACAAGTGATCCCCCCCCCCCTTTTTCCCTACCAACAGAGCTTTCTGTTGGTGGGGTCTGATCGCCCCCAGATGTTTGTTTATTTTTTAGCAAATATTTTTGTTATTTAATTTTTATTAAATGTGTGTATTTTTTTCTTTTAATCCCTCTCCCTCCCTCCCTCCCCCCTCCAGCCAATCAGCGTGATGGCTGTCATAGGCTTCAGTCTATGACAAACGATCACTTCCCAGCATATGGAAGGGAGAGCCCTGTCACACGGCTGTGCCCAGTATAGCGCTGCCTTAGATCGCAGCGCTGTACGGGGTAATTAGACAGTGATCAGTGCTGGGAGACTGCTCCGCCTACCAATCAGGAGATGCATGCGCAGGGTACGTGCGATCTCCTGCAAAAGCAAGCCCCAGGACATTACACCGATCGGCGTTAAGCGTTCCTGGGGCTGCGGCCACGCCCATCGGTGTGGCGTGGTTGGCAATAGGTTATTAATTTATTAAAGGACCACTATAGTGAAAAAGTAGGCAGTTAAAATCTGACAGAACTGACAGGTTTTGGGCCAGTCCAACTCCTTATTGGCCTCAATTCACTAAGCAGTTTAGAATAGTCTACAGATGGGTTTTTTGTCTACTGATGGTTTGGTCATTTGCATCAAAGGGGAATTCACTATTACCAAATGTTTTAGACCTGTTTTTTAGACCTGGTCTAAACCATTCAGTAATTAGGTGGGTAAAGCAGGGAAAATTATCAAAAGATGCAATTCACAAACAAGCAGCTATGACTGACATCGTTCTACTTTGATGAGCTCTCCTCTGCATACAATTAAACTCCTGCATAATTAATTCAAAAGGTTCCATTCTCACATCTATTATATACCTCACAGAATTAATTTACCGACAAGAAATCAGCTGGTCTAATCTCTGTCAGAAAAAGTGGCCGTGGTTACTCCTTGTTTGACTTTGTAAATTGTGTACTTGCTGAATGTTAGACCAGGTCTAAAAACAGGTCTAAAACATTACACCAAACCATCAGTAGACTAAAAAACATCTGTAGACTAGTCTAAACTGCTTAATGAATTGAGGCCATAGGGTTTCTCAGCGTTTTCTTTGTTCTCAGCAGCATTTCCTGAACAGCAGTTTAACTGCCAAAATAGTAAGATACCCGCCAAGCTCCCTACTCACTTGCACACTATTTTGTCAGTTAGGCTTTGCAACTGCTGTTCAAGAAATGCTGTTGAAAACAAAGAAAAACCTGAGAGTCCTCATGAGGAGATGGACTGGCCCAAAACCTGCCGGTTCTCTCAGATTTTAACTACATACTTTTTTAACGGTAGTGGTCCTTTAAGCAGCAGGCACCTTTTATGCCTTAAAGGGGCACTATGGTGAAAAATTGTAAAATTTAAAATATGTGCAAACATATATAAAATAAGAAGAACTTTTTTCCAGAGTAAAATGAGCCATAAATTAGTTTTCTCCTATGTTGCTGTCACTTACAGTAGGTAGTAGAAATCTGACAGAAGCAACAGGTTTTGGACTAGTCCATCTTTTCATGGTGGATTCTCAGGGACTTATTTATTTTCAAAAGCACTTAGTGAATGGCAGTTGCTCTTTCCAACTGCCAAAAAAACTGTGTAGCGAGCAGGGAGGCTGGCCAACATTATTGTTTAAATCATTTGTAGGGAATATCTTTATAAAGAATAAAAGCCTTGCTGAGAATCCCCTATGAAGAGATGGACTAGTCCAAAACCCGTCTTCTGTCAGATTTCTACTACCTACTGTAAGTGACAGCAACATAGGAAAAAAGTAATTTATGGTTCATTTTACTCTGGAAAAAACGTATTTCTTATTTGTCTGTTTGCGCATATTTTAAATTTTACAATTTTTCGCCATAGTGCCCCTTTAATTTTACAATCCTCTGTTTATAAAGTGCCATCATATTAGTGATTGCTTCAGGGAGAGATTACACTTGTGTGTGTAGGAACTGCAGACAATTCCCTGCAAGCATTTTGCTGCATGTTTGTACATTTTGGGGTGCATTTTAAGGCGTGCAGTAGCCAATGATTTCCAAGAGAAAACGCATGAGTTGCACGGAAAGGTAGTGTGAACGCTATGCAGAATCGCAGACTCCTCCTGAAAATGCAGCAGCCCCATGGTCTAGCATTGCATGCCTTTTCCCAATGTAGTAAAATGCAGATTTTTACAAGTGTGATCCCTCCCTACCTGTTTCTCAGGTACTTATCAATCACTGGTCTGTTGAGGTCTGCGAAACAGTTTCTGACAGCCATCAACTGGGTGCAGCTAATATATTATTTATTGCAATCTTTTGTATAATTTTCTATGCTTGAAAATCATTTTTTAACCTGCAAATACATTTCCAAACGTGATATTTGATTGCAAAATAAAATATTGTTTTATAGAGATGGCCCAAACAGTTCGTAAGCGAGCAGTATTCGGCAAGCATCGGCTGTTCGCATTTGCGGCCATTTGGCGTGTTCCATTCTCCCCCTATACATTATCATTGAGCTAAACTTTGACCCTTTACCTCACAGTCAGCAGACACATGGCAGCCAATCAGCTAGCACCCCTTCCTTGGCCCCCCACCCCCCTATCAAAAAGCAGTAGCGGTAGCCATATTGGATTCATTCTCTGCTGGCTGCTGACTGTTAGTGAGAGCAGGGTCAGACTTGCTGCAGATTGGTAGGGAAAGCATTAGCTAGGCCTGTGCTCTTGTTTCTCACTTGCTGTGGAAGCACCCCAAACAGGCCTTTTGAGGGCTAGCACATGAGTCTCCTGTGTTTTTTTTTGTGTGTGACACTCCAAAGCCCACTGACACCCAGAGCTGTGTGTCTGTTGCCTCATTAAGTTGCAGGCACAGAACCACTCCAGTGCATTATTATTTCAATGTATTCTGATAGTACTATTGCATTTCTCTGTGTGTGACACTCCACAGCCACATAATGTGATTTCTGCCCTTTAGGGATTAAAATCCGACTTTGCGTCAACTCCATAATTTTTGGTGGGACTTTTGGCATGGAAACCCCTCCGGCATGCCCCTGTCCAGGTGTTAGACCCCTTGAAACAACTTTTCTTTGTAGGTTTTAAAATTAGCCTGCCCATTGAAGTCTACGGCGGTTCGCCAGATTCGCCTGTTCGTGAACATTTGCGGAAGTTCGCGTACGCAAACGGAAAATTCTACATTCACGACATCTCTATTTTTTAATGTATTTTCTTTTCTAAAAATGTAACTCTTATTTAATGGTCGAATTTGTTACAATAATGGTTCTGACAAATGGTCAAACTTGTTATAATGATTGTTCTGCTTTAATGCTGGATACACACGGTGCGTTCGCGCACTCGATTTCCCGCTCGATTCCCGCCGATTCGTTTATTTCCAACATGTCCGATTTGGATTTCGATGGATCGTTAGGTCGATTTGGCATACTTTGCATGCGAATCGACCTAACGATCCATCGAAATCCAAATCGGACATGTTGGAAATAAACGAATCGACGGGAATCGACGGGAATCGAGCGCGAAATCGAGTGCGCGAACGCACCGTGTGGATCCAGCATAAGTCTATCTCCACAGTGGAGCATAACAGACGCTCTGTAACGTGGCTTGTAACACTGCAATTTACCACCACAGTGCAGCAAATGCATTGCGGTATGATGGAGTGCGGCATGGTAATGCATTGTGTGCAATTAGCAGTTAAATTAAAGCATACTTTTCATTGACTGCATGCTTCACTGTCTATGATACAAAGCACAGATTACGCGCTGCGCCTCTTTCCTGATCCATTGCATTGCATTCTTGCTGCTTCAGAGAGCAACAGCCTAAGATGTCAAATGTTGCAGACAATGAAAAAAGTTAAAAGTTACCTGACCCTTTTTTTTTTTTTTTTTTTTTTTTGGGAGGCTGTCAGTGTACCATCTCACTTTGATATTAAGGAAATGCTGCCATCTAGTGGCCATAGGGTGACAATAACGACTTGTAATGTTTGTTTCTGCCATTGTTTCATGGCTATTGAGACAAAAATATGTGATTCGTGTAGTTCTCATGTATTGGATCTCAAAAAAGCCAAGCTACATAAAATCAGATATTTTGTGCAATCTTCACACAACAGTTATTAAAATTCTAGAATGAAGAAAAGTACCAGTTGCTTGGCAGCTCTGATGATCTTTGGCAGCACTAATGTCTGAATAACAACAGAAACAAGCATGCTGCTAATCTTGTCAGATCAGACAGTGTCAGAAACATCTAATCTGCTGCATGCTTGTTCAGGGTCTATTGCTAAAAGTATTAGAGGCAGAGGATAGCCAGGAAACTGGTATTGCTAAGACAGAAATAAATATGGCAGCCTCCATATCACTCTCACTTCAGTTGTCCTAATGTTTAATAATGTAATCCCTTCCTAACATCATGGTTTAAAATATCAAATATTGCCAAATAGTTAGATGAGTTATCATTTGTGCAATTGCTATTTATATATTTTGGGGGGTTAATTCTGTGGCATAAATGTACTGTTGACACAGAAAATCCTGATGATGCACAGCTAAGACAGCGCCAGATGCTGCACAATTATTGCCAATATTCAGAATGAACCGTGGATTTCATTACCTTTGTGAAAGTATTATGAAACTGCAATACATCTCTGTATTTAGTACTAGCTGCTTTAGTTAGGTTCATGTTCTGAGCATTTCTGTTAGATGAAATTGGTGTCTGTCTGTGTTTTCCAAGATAGAAAACTAAGATAGTGACTGCTCTTTAAAGTTACATATACTTAATATATTACTATCACATAAGTGATGTTTTGAAAAAAAGTAAAATAAAGTCCTTAAAGTACTTACTGCTAATGGGAGGTTATGGCCATACTTGCACCCAACCTGCCGGTATTTAAACCTGCCGTTTGACCCAAACCTACTTTTACCCTGTCCTCCTAAAATAAACAAGAAGGCTAAAAAAACAACAACATGTTTATACATAAACAATGCCAAAAAGAGCAACATGGGGTCCCTAAACACCATTTCCTCTTTTATGCACAGCTAAAATCCTTTGTTCATTCTCAAACCTCTGATATCTCATCCATTATGCAAGCAGACTCTTTTGATAGGTTTCTACAACCGCAGGGAGGGTCCAGGTCGCTAGCAGACATCCACCAAAACTTGCAATCTCTCAATCTTGCCGCAATAGCAAAAAATAATTTCAAGGCCTGGCTCAAAGACATAGCATCTGAGAACCTGGGGGAGGCCATAATAGAAGGGAACAGACTTGTTAGGTCACTAGTCTTGAGCGAAAACTGGAGGGAATCCCACTATAAACTAATACACCGAGCAAAGTACGCTTTTAATATCAGGTACAAGTCCCCACCCTCACACTACAAACCTGAATGTCCCAAATGTTCAGCTCAGGATGCTAACTTATTTCACTGTATGTGGGCATGTGACAAGATTCAAAGTTACTGGAACAAGGTCAAAATTTATGTCAAACAGATTTGTAATGTTGATATCGAGCTTTCCCCACAGCAATGCTTGTTCCACTATGTTCCTAACGCACAACCAACTTCATGCGGAACAATATCTGCACAAATTTCAAAGCTGGCACATCTCATACTAATCACTGCCAAGAAAGTAATATACAACAAATGGATATACCCCAGTGCTCACTCGACCTGGGACCTAAAAGAAGAACTGCTGCACCTCTTCAACCTGGACAATTTAGAAACAAAGCAACATAAAGAGAGATCCACCAAGAAGCACTTTGCAATTTGGGGAAAATTCATCTCTGCCACTTTCACACAAGAAGAAATCAGAGACATTATGGAACCCTACAAATATACTGCCTGGTACGCGGCGAGAGATTTACAGGGAAGCTTGGGGAAGCTAAAAATATGACCAAAAAGTAAATGAAAGACCATAGACTCATAATATTTAGCCAAGCATGACAGGGCTAAAACAAGAGCCCAGTAGTGATGTGTTAGGTATGCTACAATGGTATTATACAGAGAAACAGTGACAAAGGGAGGGGGGAGGCAGGGGAGGGCCAGTTCTCTCCGGTTGGGGGGGGGGGGGTTCGGGGTTTTCTGTTTCAAGAGGGGAGGGGGGAGGTCGCCTCAAGGGACTGTAGCAGATTGTCCCCTGCTATAACCATCGGAAATGGGAAAGACGCAAAATTTGTCTCCAAAACAAATGCATGTATATCTCTTGTATTGTGACAAATGCTGTATACCCTATGAGGAAACCTTATAACTTTCTAATAAAATAAAACATTGTTTAAAAAAAAAAAAAAAAAAAAAAAGAGCAACATTTATAGAACAGTTAAAGTTAAACAGTTAAAGCCTACTTTAAAGAGACTCTGAAGCGAGAATAAATCTCGCTTCAGAGCTCATAGTTAGTAGGGGCATGTGTGCCCCTGCTAAAACGCCGCTATCCCGCGGCTTAACGGGGGTCCCATCACCCCCAAACCCACCCCGCAAAAGTTGGTCGCAAATTTGGTCGTAAAATTA
This sequence comes from Hyperolius riggenbachi, assembly GCF_040937935.1. Taxonomy (NCBI): domain Eukaryota; kingdom Metazoa; phylum Chordata; class Amphibia; order Anura; family Hyperoliidae; genus Hyperolius; species Hyperolius riggenbachi. The sequence goes on along the minus strand of NC_090648.1, from coordinate 345,807,507 downwards.
TTTTCCTGGAGGCAGGGCTAACGGCTGCAGCCCTGTCTCTCAGCGCCGTCTATCAGACGCACATCGCCGCCTCTCCCCCGCCCCTCTCAGTGAAGGAAGACTGAGACGGGCGGGGGAGAGGCGGAGATACACGCTGACAGACGCGTGTGGGGCAGGGCTGCGGCGGTTAGCCCTGCCCCAACCAGGAAGCGCTCCCCCGCTGCACCGAGGGGATTTTGGGGTAAAGGGACCCCCGTTAAGCCGCGGGATAGCGGCGTTTTAGCAGGGGCACACATGCCCCTGCTATCTATGAGGTCTGAAAATCTTGCTGCAAACAGCTTAAAAAGTTTATGATTATTTAATGCTGTGATACAATGAGGGCAGCCATTTTCTGTTTGTCGCACTACACTGAGGCAAGCTGATAGCATCTCCAGTCCTCAGCTCAATCCCCTCTCCTCCTCCCTCCTCCCCTCTGCCTCCGAAATCTCTGGCTAGTAACATCCTCCTCCTCCTCCTGCCCAGACTGAGCTCTCATAAGCCCTTGCTACCTGGGGAGTGCCAAGGCTCTTTGAAAAGCTGTGGGCGAGGCTTGTTTAGTTTATAGGGAATTAGAGTATTAAAACAAAACAAAAAAAGTATTTGGCTTGGGGAATGCCCTATAAACTATATGAAAGGAACACAATTAAGCAATGAGTAAAAGTTTATATCGGATCCACTTTAAATACATATGGGAAATACATTTCTCCCTATGTAAAATTCACTATAAATTACATTGTTCCTATGTCACTATTACAGTAGGCAATATAAAGGCAGACTGATCTGAGAAGTCTTTGACTAAGTTCATCTCCTCATAGGGGATTCTCAAGAATCCCTGTATTCTTTACAAAGGCAATCCCTGGAATGGAGCAAACATGTCAGCCAACCAGTACAGTTGCTTTCACACTAATTCGGCAGTTGGACTGAGCAACTGCCCTGCAGTAAGTACTTTTGAAAATGAAAAGAAAAATTGATTTCTAGTGCATTTTCCTCTAGGGCAAATGTGTATTTTATATGTATGCCTACACATGTAATTTATATTTTTCACAATATTTCTCCTTTAACCACTTTAGATTTCAGCACGTGAAATTCACGTTCTAGAAAAATATTCCAGGACATGAAAATCACATCCTGCAGTAAAAGCCGCCACTGCATTCTCCCGTGCGAGCATGTACACCCATGTAGCAGCAATCATTTATTAATAGTAAAACAAAAACATTCTGTCACCTGATCTTGGACTTAAAGAGACACTGAAGCAAAAAAAAAATGATGATATAATGAATTGGTTGTGTAGTACGAATAATTACTAGAAGATTAGTAGCAAAGAAAATATTCTCATATTTTTATTTTCAGTTATATAGTGTTTTTTATAACATTGCATCATTCTCTAACATTTGCAGTTTACACACTACTCAGCATTGTAAATGATTTTACAGAGCAGTCTTGTGAACTATTGACCTGTGCCCTGGAGAGAAAAAGAACATACAATGACTGACAGTTGAGATAACAAGCTTCAGAAGACAGAGCTCTCTGCGACTTTGAAAGTCATGGAGCTCAATGGCTTTTTTTGCATAGATAACAACTGGAGTTTCTTAACTGTTCCTGTACTGGAAACAATATTAGACTTATGTCTGCTCCTAACGTTTTATTTCTTAGCTGTACTACACATACAAATCATTATATCATATATTTCTTTTCTCGCTTTAGTGTCTCTTTAACTCCTGCCTGTTCCAGTACTTAGAGTCTACATCCAAACAAAGCAATTTGTGTGTTCCAGAGTGTAGAACCTACATCCTGCATTGAAAATGGCAAGGCTTGTGCACATGCATGCTCCCGTGTACATGTACAGTTGCCCAGGGGTGTAACTAGAGGAGAGCAGGCCCTGCGATCACAGGGGGGCCAGGAGCTGTGGGAGGGTCCTAACTTCTAACCTACCCTTCCTCTGATATACAGGGTACTATACTTTAGATCAGGGCCCGTATGCAATTCACTTTTTCACCTGAGTTATCTCCTAGAAGATACTTTTTCAACTTCTCTTTAAACTAAATTTTCAGCATTTAACAATTGAAAAAGTACCCAAAAGTTGGTGAAAAAGTACTATCAAATGTATTTTGAGTATTTTCTTTCTTGTTGGTGGCTTAAAGGGCATTTTATGACAAGTTGTGAAAATATCACGTAGGAGAAAACTCAGGAGAAAAAGTGAATTGCATATGGACCCAGGTGTTTTTGTGGCTACACTTGTTATAAGTGTGAAGATCATGATGGCCACACTTGTTTTATGACCCTTGTGAGATGGGCCCCAAGGCTGTGAAGCAGGGCCGGGTCGAGGCATAGGCTGGAGAGGCTCCAGCCTCAGGGCGCAGTGTAGGAGGGGGCGCACAATTCATTCAGCTGTCATTCCTAATTGTGTTTGAAGCAGCAAGAAATAAGAAAAGGGGATACATGGCAGTGACTGCAAGACAGATAACTAGATATTAAGGTGTTGGGGAGGTTGTGGGCCCTGTGGTGCTTCTTAGTCTAACAGCAATCAGTGTGTGACAGCTGAGGTGCGAGGGAAGGAGGGGCGCACTTTGGTGTCTCAGCCTTGGGTGCTGGAGGACCTTGTCCCAGCTCTGCTGTGAAGGGCACCAGGGGGAGGCAAGGGAAGGGGTGTGAACATTGAGGGGTCCCAACAAAGTTTTACTGAGGGGCCCCATATGAATTGCAATTACGTCGCTGCAGTTGCCACTGTAGAATGAATGGTTGCTACTATTGGCAATAGCAGCAATCATTCAGTTTTAGGCTACTTCCCCACTGGGGTGCTGCGGTACATTGTGTTGGACAATATAAGCGCATAGCAAATGGGATTATATTATAATGGTACGTACGCATCGGCGTGCTAGCAGTGCACTGTGTTGGAATCCTTTGGAACAATGTGAGGAATACGTGTGCTTTTACAGTTACAGCAGAGCATACTTTTTATGTACTGTGAACCCTCAGCTGAATTGCGATCCTTTTTTTTACAGCGTATGCAATGCCACACCATAGTGTAGCCAAAAAGTTTTTGTTTTAAAAAAAAAAGCATTCTATCATCTCAGATCCTTTTCCCAAAATTCAAATCGCACCAATGGAAAAAGGATACCATGATTACCATGTTATAATTATTATTAACCACTTAACCTTCCTGGACGTAAAAGTTACGTCCAGGAGGCCATGTGCACTGCCGCGGCCGATCGCACGCGTGCACGCGCGCTCCCAGCCCACGGTTCATTAGCCAGGGAATCAGTGAATTGGGCCATGGTGTCCGATCACTGATTCCTCTTCCCCACAGAAAAAGCGACAGCTTCTCTCAGAAGCTTCGCTTTTTCTGCTTCCTACGTCCCTCTAAGCGTACATGTTACGCTTAAAGTGACATCACGTAAACAAACTCATTGCTGCCATCTTGTGGCCAAAAAGTAAAACTACACCTAAATGTAGAAATATACACATAAATTTACATTTAAAAATTACAATTTACATCCCACTCTCCCAAAAATACCCACATAAAATGTTTAATAAAAAAAACAAAAAAACATTACAATAAAAAAAAAACGTAAATATTTACCTAAGGGTCTAATCTTTTTAAATATCAATGTAAAGATGAAATATTTCAATTTTTTTTAAATTATAAGCTAGTAAATAGGGATGGATGCAAAATGGAAAAAATGCACTTTTATTTCCAAATAAAATATTGTCACCATACATTGTGATAGGGACATAATTTAAATGGTGAAATAACCGGGACAAATGGGCAAATACAATACATTGCTTTTAATTATGGAGGCATGTATTATTTTAAATCTATAATGGCTGAAAACTGAGAAATAATGAATTTTTTCAGTTTTTTTCTTATTCTTCCTGTTAAAATGCATTTACAATAAAGTGGCTCTTAGCAAAATGTACCTCCAAAGAACGCCTAATTGGTGGCGGAAAAAACAAGATATAGATCAGTTCATTGTGATAAGTAGTGATAAAGTTATAGGCTAAAGCTGGCCATACACTAGGCCGATTCCCGCCAGATCGACAGCAGATTCGATCACTGGGATCGTATCTGCTGTCACATCGTTCCCGCAACACGCCCAATTTCGATACATTTCGTCCGATCCCGTCGATCGCTCCGTGCGGAAAATTACCGTCGATCGCCCGCGGGAGCGCGTCGCTAGCGGCGTTAGAGTACCCGACGACCGACGCAATAGAGCCCGCATACATTACCTGTTCCGCCGGCACGACATTTACAATAAAGTGGCTCTTAGCAAAATGTACCCCCAAAGAACGCCTAATTGGTGGCGGAAAAAACAAGATATAGATCAGTTCATTGTGATAAGTAGTGATAAAGTTATAGTCTAAAGCTGGCCATACACTAGGCCGATTCCTGCCAGATCGACAGCAGATTCGATCACTGGGATCGTATCTGCTGTCACATCGTTTCCGCAACACGCCCAATTTTGATACATTTCGTCCGATCCCGTCGATCGCTCCGTGCGGAAAATTACCGTCGATCGCCCACGGGAGCGGGTCGCTAGCGGCGTTCGAGTACCCGACGACCGACGCAATAGAGCCCGCATACATTACCTGTTCCGCCAGCACGACTGCCCCGGTCACCGCTGCTCCGTCTCCGCGCTGGTCTGGTCTGGTCTCCGGGTCCGGCATGCTTCACTTCTTCTAGCCCGGCAGGAAGTTTAAACAGTAGAGGGCGCTCTACTGTTTAAACTTCCTGCCAGGCAGGAAGAAGTAAAGCATGCCGGACCTGGAGACCAGAGCAGAGGCGGAGCAGCGGTGACCGGGGTCAGCCGCGCTGGCGGAGCAGGTAATGTATGCGGCGGGGGGGGGGGAGGGAGCGGCGGCGGCAGCAGCACCCCACACCACCACCACCACCACAACAGATTGTGAACGGTTTCAGGCTGAAATCGGTTCACAATCTGTTTGCAGGAAAGGTAGCCATACGGTCCCTCTCTGATCAGATTTGATCAGAGAGGGATCTATCTGTTGGTCGAATCTGATGGCAAATCGACCAGTTGTATGGCTACCTTAATGAATGGGAGGTGAACATTGCTCGGATGCATAAAGTGAAAACGACTGAATGCAAAGTGGTTAAGTACCTCTATAGCACCAACATATTCCGCAGCGCTGTTCAGAGTATATATGGCTCCCAATATAAGCCCTACCATAGTCATTGTCAGTTACACCTGGCTGCCACGTGTCCCATCTGCTCGGCTCCTGTGATGCTGGAATAGACGCATGGCACACTACGTGTGCACGACACTGGCTGAAGGTTATTTCCTGTAACGTGTGCACATGTGTGCCATTATGTGAAATTTAGCAGATGCATGCTGTTCACACATTTAGGATTCAGTAAAGGAAAAATGGCTTTATAAACCAAATGTCATTCTAAAAATCAAATGAGCACACAGAAGTTACATGCTATATAACTATATGCCCACCAAGTAATGAAGTAATACATGCATGGCATCATAACTAGATTAGAGGCAGTCAGGCCTTGTTGACATTGCGTTCCGCATGCGTGTCCGTCCACGGTGGGGTTTTTTTGAGGCGTTTTTTTTTTCAATTTCGCCCGCTTGGGTGGGCGATTCGTTTTTGTGGTTAGCAGCTTCTGACGCGTTTTTTCCCGAGCGTTTTGGTAATTCACTCCCTGACGCAAGTCAGGAAGTGTACTCTTTGATTCGGAAAAGAATAAATACAGTGTATTTATTCTTAAAAACGCAATCGCTCCACAAAGTGGTTTTGTGAGCGTTTTGTGTTTTTTCTATACCTTCCATTGAGGCAAAATCGCCTCAAAAATGGTTCAAGCACCGTTTCACAAAGCGGAACGCAAACGAGACGCTCATTTGTGAACTATCTCATACAGAATCATTGTGTAATCGCTCTCAGTGCGATTTTGAAAAATCGCCCACGCTTAAAAAATAACAAAAATGCCTGCAAATAAAAGAATGATTAGAAAAAAAATATTACCTAAATAAAGCCTATATATATATATATATATATATATATATATATATGTTTTATAAGTGTGCAATTTCCTTTTTTGGGGACGGCTCGGTGTTGTCATTTTGAGTGATTTGATGACTGGCCTGTTATTGCTGTAACTGTGCTAAAGACTCAGGAATGTGAATTGGTTAAAGGGATACTTAAGTGTATATTTAAAAAAAAAAAAGGCCAGTTTTACTTACCTGGGGGCTACTTACCTGCAGTCGACCTGTGCCCGCACCGGTACTCTTCGATCCTCTGGTCCTCCGCCGCAGCTCAGTTTTGGTTTTGACGACTGAGCCTGTTGCCGGCCACTGCGCCTGCGCGACCCTAGTCACGCATATCTTCATTCGTGTTCCTGTCGGCGAGAGCATCCTGTGCAAGTGCAATAAGAAAAAATCTCTATTGTGCCTGCGCAGGACACTCTCACCTACGGGAGCATGAATGAAGATATGGGGGACCAAGTCCGCACAGGCGCAGTGGCCGGCAACAGGCTCAGTCGTCGACAGTGAGCCACGGCGGAGGACGAGAGGATCAAAGAGTACCAGCGCGTGCACAGGTCAACTGCGGGGGTCCGGTAGAACCCCCAGGTAAGTAAAACTGGCCTTTTTTTATACACTTAAGTATTCCATTAAGCAACATACAGTTAGGTCCATAAATATTTGTACAGAGACTTTTTTTTAATTTTGGTTCTGTACATTACCACAGTGAATTTTAAATGAAACAACTCAGATGCCGTTGAATTGCAGACTTTCAGCTTTAACTCAGGTGAACAAAACAATTGCATAAAATGTGAGGAAACGAAACCATTTTCACAATCTCTTCATTTCAGGGGCTCAAAAGTAATTGGGCAAATTAAACGGCTGGAAACAAAGTGTTCATTTCTAATACTTCGTTGAAAACCCTTTTCTGGCAATGACAGCCTTAGGCTAGGTGCAGGACGGAGCCTGCGGTCCGTGATCCTAGCGGTCCGTGATCCTAGCCAAGGCCCCCCCTCCCTCACCTTGGTCACCCGTCCCCGCTACCCCCTCCAGCTACATGCCGCAAAAATGTAATGTATAGCAGCGGCGAGCGGGAGTTTACCTCCTTCTCCTACCACTTCCTCCGCTTGCCGCGTCACTGCCTGCAATACCACACTCTATACTTCGGAGGACGGCATTGCAAGCAGTAACACGGCGAGTGGAGGAAGTAGGAGGAGAAAGTAAGCTCCCCGCTTGCCCCGGCTATACATTACATTTTTGCGGCATGTAGCTGGAGGGGGTAGCTGGGACGGGGGACCCAGGTGTGGGAGGGGGGACATCCCCCCTCCCCGCTGACCGCTGCCACCCCCATCCTGACTGCTACACCCTTCCAGCATGGCAGCCCCCTCTCTCCCCACAGGCTGTGACACAGAAACGGATCGGTTTCTGTGTCCAAAACTGCCTGTGTAGAGGGGGATCCGTTTTCCTATTGCCTGCCACTACCCCTGCGTGTATCAGGTTCCAGATCCGTTGCGTGGAAATGCAGCAGATCCGGACCTTCCGGGACGGTTTTAAAAACGGGTCCCCGCACACGCAGACAAATCCGTTTTTTTGCTTGGGTGAAGACAGCTGCTATTTTTAACATTGCTATCCGTGGCTCTGGTTTTCATCAGGTTTTAAACACGGAGCCACGGATACGTTTCCGGACCTATTGTGAACTAGCTCTTAATGCAGAACTGAAGTATTTGTAAAAAAAAAAATTCACTTACCTGGGGCTCCTGCCAGCCCCCTGCAGCCCACCTGTTCCCGCACCATTTCAAAATGATTCTCTGTTCCCCCACCACAGATCACTTTTCTTCACGCAGTGGAAGCCGACTTCTAAGTTAAAGTCCACTACGCCCTGGCCACGCATATCCTCGTACGAGTTCCCGTGGCCCGGATGTCCTGCGCATGCGCATTAAGAGAAAATCCCTCTCCTGCGCACTTCGCTCCTGGTGACGGGAGCATGAATGAGGACGCTCAGTCAGAGCTGCGCAGGCGCAGTAGCCACTGACCAGGTAAGCAAAAGTCCACGGCGGGGGAACGGAGCATCATTTTGAAACAGCGCGGGCACAGGTCAGCTGCAGGGGGCTGGCAGAAGCCCCAGGTAAGTGAAAATCGTTATTTTTGATGACACTTCAGTTCCGTTTTAAGTCTTGAACATATGAACATCACCAGATGATGGGTTTCCTCCTTTTTAATGTTCTGCCGGGACTTTACTGCAGCGGCTTTCAGTTGCTGTTTGTTTGCGGCCTTTCTGTCTGATGTTTAGTCTTCAACAAGTAAAATGCATGCTGAGTTGGGTTAACATCAAGTGACTGACTTGGCCGTTCAAGAATTTTCCACTTCTTTGCTTTAATAAACACCTGGGTTGCTTTGGCCATACGTTTTGGGTCATTGTCCATCTATATCATGAAACACCACCCAATCAACTTGACTGGACTTAGCTGGATTTGAGCACACAGTATATCTCTGAACACCTCAGAATTAATTTGGTTGCTTCTGTCCTGTGTCCCATCATCAATAGACACTAGTGTTCCTGTGCCACTGGCAGCGACCAGCGACGCACTCCTAAGCCATCACACTTCCTCCACCGTGCTTTACATACGATGTTGTATGCTTTGGATAATGAGCTGTTCCACGCCTTCTCCATGGGCGTAACAATCACTCCTGCAACCCCTGCCATCGCAGAGGGGCCCAGAGGCTTTGGGGGCCCTTCCCCTTCCTCTCCCCAAGTGCTGCCAATTAGCAAAAAAACCTCTCTGTTCGATCACAAAAATCATGTGCAGGAGAGTGTGTAATTTTTTCCTGCTTCCAGATGCTGCTTCACCGCACAACATTCTCTGCTGCCATTTCCTGGCTCCCAATCACATGACCTGCATGGGAACAAGGGGGCCCCATGCTATCATTTTTGCAGGGGGCCCTGTTAAGTCTAGTTACACCCCTGGTCTTCTTCATACTTTTTTCTTGCCATCATTGTGGGAGATGTTGATCTTGGTTTCATCTGTCCAAAGAATATTTTTCCAGAATTGTGCTGGCTTTTTTAGATAAAGAAGGGACACCGAGAGCCCAATATAGTGTAGTAAGTTGGGTGATGGGTAAATGGAAAAGTATATGATAGATATACTCACTGTGAGAAAACACGGAAAAGCCGTGCGCTCAGAACAAGGCGGCTGATTCCGCATCCAACGCGGCGGTTTGCACGCGTAGGCCTACATCTGTCAGTATGGCTGAACACGGAGAAACCGCCCCATGCCTTGATAGCGGTGCGGCTGGCTCCGCGTACTGGGCGGCGGGTGGTACGCAAGACATGTCTGGTGTGGCTGGGACTGATAGTCCACACAGGTTCAGAAGGACGCGTGCGCACGTTGAGAGGCAGAACTTTTATGACAGCTAGAAGGTAGTCAGCTGACCAAGCCGGTCAGCTGACGATTGTACCAGTTCCCATTGGTCCAGCACTTAGGGGAGGCACTGGAGAGCGCTGGGCTATATATACGGGGTGCTGGTCATTCGCTGGTTGTCTGCCATTGCGATCGTGGAAGCACTCAGACCTTATTGTCAGAATCTGTGTTATCATTCTGTTATACTTCAGATTAGTTCATGGGTGTTGATGATCAAGGACATTACACCCAAGATTAGGAATCTGTGTTATCATTCTGTTATACTTCTGTAATGATCGCTGCTGCAGCAGCTATTACTGGAAGTAGTAGTGCTGCAGCTCAGGCAGTTCTGATCTATTTCCATGCAAGTTGCATAGCTTTGTCTGTCTTTCCCTGCTGTCAGCTTGTGACTGATTATCATTCACCTGTGTGGGAATCTGCATGTCTGCTCCCATTGGATGACCTCAGTATAAAGATCTGCTTCCTGCAGGGTTTCCTTGGGTTTTCATAGCTTCAGTGTAAGCCAGTCTTGCTGTCGCTTTAGCCCCCGATCGTGTTTCTTGTTATAAAGATACTTTGCTGGTCTTTGCATCATATATTGGTTCATTGCCAATATATATGCATACCAGCACGTTTATTATTTTCCTTGTATTTGTGTTACGTTAATACATCAGTGTCGCTGATGTATACGTACACGAACTGTTTATATCCTGTGTGCAGTTAGTCAGCTTTCCAGCACGTTTTGGTAGGTTGCGCGTACCGTGACCACCCGTGCTGAGGTAGTTACCCTGCTCCTGGTTCTGTTTGTGGATTGCGTTCATCTCTGCGAAGAGATAACGAATCCTTCTGAATCCTGTTCTGTTACTGTTTGTGGATTGCGTTCATCTCTGCGAAGAGATAACGAATCCTTCTGAATCCTGTTCTGTTACCGTTTGTGGATTGCGTTCATCTCTGCGAAGAGATAGCGAATCCTTCTGAGTCCTGTTCCCTGTATTACTCTAGTCCTAGTCAGCGTTCCTGCTTATGTCATATATCGGTTCATTGCCGATATATACATATGTTAGTCAGACGTTACAAATAGTTTCATTGATAGCTGTAATTGTAATACGCTAGGAAAACATACTTCTTGTATATTTATCTGTGTTACGTTCATCTATCTTAATCCTGCTATTTCCTCACTATCCTGTCCTGTCTTTGTGAGGCACGCCATCGCCGCATCGCATTGGCTGCCTCATTCCAGTCTGTCTGGTTTTGGACGCTTGCTGTCGCTAAGTAGCCGCTAGCTAGCAAGCGTTCATTCTGTCTACCTGTCCTGATCTCCTCAGTTCTGGTTTGTGCGCTCAGCGCTACTTTGCGCTGAGACGTTATAACGAAAGCATTGTTTGTGGCTGTCAGATCTGCACCGGCTCTGTGCGCCACAATCTCCTATTGGAGTCAGTCCTCCCCTCCACTATACTAGGGATAGCCTGTTTCCTGGTGCTAGTGTGTGTACCTCCTCCACGCCAGCTCATGCGTTGCATGCTGACTGTGGAGAATACACCACCAAGCTTAACAACTTCAGAAAGTTCCAGGGTGTTGATGATCAAGGACCTCACACCCAAGATTAGGGACTTGTGTTATCATTCTGTTATACCTCAGACTAGTTCCAGGGTGTTGATGATCAAGGACCTCACACCCAAGATTAGGGACTTGTGTTACCATTCTGTTATACTTCAGACTAGTTCCAGGGTGTTGATGATCACGGAGCTCACACCCAAGACTAGGCATTGTTTATTATATGTTATGACTTTCTGCTTTCCTGACCACTCTTCTGTTCACTGATTTGGTACTTCGCTATATCTGATACTCTGTTGCCAAACCCTGCTTGCCTTTGGATTACCAAATCAGCCTTCTGTCTTTGTACTGTGTATGTCCGTGTGTTGCCGACCTGGCTTGTCCGACCTTGAGAGCTATCTCCCCAGTTAAGAGATAGTTCACAGACCAGTCAGTGACATCCTCTATTGGTGTCACTCTCGCTCTGGTCCTTCCCTCTCCCAGTCTGACTCCTCCCTGCGGGAGAGTCTCAGGCTGCTGGAAGGTACTTACTCTAGCAGTATTCCTTACTGCCTTGTACCTGTCTTCCTGGTATTGTTCTCAAAGTATTACTGTTGCACCAAACACTCATATCTCTCAGGTGTCCAGAGGTTAGTAATATATCTGATTATCGGTGATACTGCAGACACTCAACAGAGAACATACAACGGGAAAGCAATTGATGGCAGGAGGAAAATAATTTATTACAGGTTTTAGTTACACCAAGTCAGAGGAATGAGATGTAAGGATACATTTCAATTTAAGGGGAAGGGGGGTAAGGTGAGGGGAAATTTCAACAGAAAAATAACTCTGTAGAGAAGGTCATCCATCCGCACACCAAATATGGTTGGATGGAGACAACTCAAGCCAATTATCTTATCGGCTGCAAATGATGCCCAGCCTCCAGCGAGGTCAGGCATATTACAAATCTATGGCATTATTGGGGACTGACACACAATAATATCATTTACTAGGATAATTCTGAAGAAATCGGGGGATTAGGAATTGATTTTTGACTTAATGTAGGGGGGCATGTATAAGGAGCTACTACAACCGTACATCAGTGAGAAATAACGTTTTGAGGAAAAAATATGAAGGAGGATGAGGAGGAGTAGAGAGAAGGAAAACAAAAGTTGAGTATAAAGAAGATTCAGATTAGAGGGAAAGTAAAGAGAAAAGAATAAGGAAGAAGAACAGGGACGAGGAGTGCCTCTGATCAACAGCGTTGATATAGAGACCCTGGACGGCTCAGAGTCTAGTTATTGGTCTTAACAACTGTATACCATTCTGTTTTGTTCTGGGTGCAAGAGGTATAGAATTAGGGGATCCCATATTTTATAAAATTTTTCCATAGAATCATTTAACCGAGCTCTCAATTTCGTAAACAAGAGAATGTAACCCAACCTATTTTTAATAGAGTCGAAAGATAAAAACTGGGAGTTCCAGGCCACTGCTATTTTAACCACTTGCCGACCGCACGCTTATACCGTGCGTCGGCAAAGTGGCAGCTGCAGGACCAGCGACGCAGTACTGCGTCGCCAGCTGCAGGCTGATTAATCAGGAAGCAGCCGCTCGTGCGAGCGGCTGCTTCCTGTCAATTCACGGCGGGGGGCTCCGTGAATAGCCTGCGGGCCGCCGATGGCGGCTCGCAGGCTAAATGTAAACACAAGCGGAAATAATCCGCTTTGTTTACATTTGTACGGCGCTGCTGCGCAGCAGCGCCGTAAGGCAGATCGGCGATCCCCGGCCAATCAGCGGCCGGGGATCGCCGCCATGTGACAGAAGACAGCTTGTCACTGGCTGCACAGGACGGATAGCGTCCTGTGCAGCCCAGATCTCCCGGGGGAGCAGGTAGGAGAGGGAGGGGGGAGAATGTCGCCGCGGGGGGGGCTTTGAGGTGCCCCCCCCCGCAACATGCCTGCAGGCAGGAGCGATCAGACCCCCCCTGCACATCATCCCCCTAGTGGGGAAAAAAGGGGGGCGATCTGATCGCTCTTCTGTGGCCGCGGATCTGTGCTGGGGGCTGCAGAGCCCACCCAGCACAGATCCAAACAAACAGCGCTGGTCCTTAAGGGGGGGTAAAGGGTGGGTCCTCAAGTGGTTAATCTAGCCTTTTTATACTTGAGGCTTATGTGTGGCTAGCACCTTGCAGCGCACCCTCTGTATTTACTTTCATGCAATCTTCTCTTTATGGTAGACTTGGCTATAGATACGCCTACCCTCTGGAGCATGTTGTTTACTTGGTTGGCTGTTGTGAAGGGGTTTCTCTTCACCATAAAAATGATTCTGCGATCATCCATACTGTTGCCTTTGTGGACATCCAGGTCTTTTTGCATTGCTGAGTTCACCAGTGCTTCCTTTCTTTCTCAGGATGTACCAAACTGTAGATTTTGTCACTCATAATATTGTAGCAATATCGCCGATGTTTTTTTTTCTGTCTTTGCAGCTTAAGAAAAACAAAAGTTTGCTTTCTTAAAACAGAAAGAATTTGGGATAATTCAAGTTGGAGTGAGCTTGAGATGTCTCCCAGTGCATCACTGCTGAATATATGAAAATTAACCATTGTACCCTTAGCAGCTAAACACACCTCCAGATCCACTGGAATGCAATGATGTGTTAGCTTGTTAATTTGTACAGAGCCATAATAATCCAACATGCATACAGACTGTTTCGAATTGTTTGATCCTCATCAGTGCATAGCATGGATTAATTTGGCTCTATGCAGTAGGGCTTGTAACACCGAAAGGTACAGACTAACCAGCAAGCTCATGGTGACCCAGAACTCATTGGAGTGTGTAAGGGACTGCAGCTTAAGGATGGCTTATTTCACCTGCATGGAGAGCTCCTTTGACCGCATGTTGTCTGTTCACAGCAAAATCTTCCACATGCAAGCACCACACCTCAAATCAACTCCAGGCCTTTTATCTGCTTAAAGGATACCCGAGGTGACATGTGACATGATGAGTTAGACATGGGTATGTACAGTGCCTAGCACACAAATAACTATCCTGTGTTCCTTTTTTTTCTTTCTCTGCCTGAAAGAGTTAAACATCAGGTATGTAAGTGGCTGACTCAGTCCTGACTCAGACAGGAAGTGACTACAGTGTGATCCTCACTGATAAGAAATTCCAACTATTAAACACTTTCCTAGCAGAAAATTGATTCTGAGAGCAGGAAAGAGATAAAAAGGGTCAATAGTTCATTGATTTTAGCTCTGGCATACTTCAATGAATGTGTCATTGAGAAAAAACAATAACTTAAAACTTAAAAAGTAGATTTAAACATAAAATAAAACTGTGGAATATCTAAAAAAGTCTTAAAAAGTCATTTTTAGGAGAAGGAAGATACAATTGTTTATTTCATTAGTTTATTTTCACCTCGAGCGTCCTTTAATTGGTAATGACATAATGACAGACTTTCTCACACCTTTCATGAAATACCCTTTGAGTCAACTTTCCAATACTTTTGAGCCCCTGAAATGAAGGGATTGTGTTAAAAAATACTTTAGTTGCCTCACGTTTTTATGCAGTCGATTGTTCACCCCACTCAGGGGCAAATCCAGGATTTTCAAGGGGGGGATTCCTGAAAGGTTTATCTCGGGTAAGAACACCAGTAGATGCACATAATGACAGACAGCCTTTCACCAGTAAATGCACGTAATGAGAGACAGCGTTTCCCCAGTAAATGCACATAATAAGAGACAGCTTTTCACCAGTAAATGCACATAATAAGAGACAGCTTTTCACCAGTAAATGCACATAATAAGAGACAGCTTTTCACCCGTAAAAGCACATAATAAGAGACAGCTTTTCACCCGTAAATGCACATAATGACAAACAGCCAGTGTCCCCAGTATATGTAGCCAGGGATTTATGTGCCCAGTATATGTAGCCAGCGGTATATGTCCCCAGTATATGTAGCCTGGGATATATGTGCCCAGTATATGTAGTCAGGGGGTATATGTCCCCAGTACATGTAGCCAGGGGGTATATGTCCCAGTATATGTAGCCAGGGGTATATGTCCCAGTATATGTAGCCAGGGGGTATATGTCCCCAGTATATGTAGTCAGGGGGTATATATCCCAGTATATGTAGTCAGGGGGTATATGTCCCAGTATATGTAGCCAGGGGTATATGTCCCAGTATATGTAGCCAGAGATATATGTCCCCAGTATATGTAGGCAGGGGTATATGTCCCCAGTATATGTAACCAGGGGTATATGTCCCAGTATATGTAGCCAGGGGTATATGTCCCAGTATATGTAGCCAGGGTTATATGTCCCCAGTATATGTAGGCAGTGGTATATGTGCCCAGTATATGTAGGCAGGGGTATATGTGCCCAGTATATGTAGGCAGGGGTATATGTGCCCAGTATATGTAGCCAGGGGGATATGTGCCCAGTATATATAGCTAGGGGTATATGTCCCCAGTATATGTAGACAGGGGTATATGTCCCAGTATATGTAGCCAGAATGGTTGGCTTCCAAACATCCTCCCCGCCGGCCCTGCCTCCTAAGTGAGCCCTGGCTGCACTTGCCTCACGTTTTTATGCAGTCGATTGTTCACCCCACTCAGGGGCAAATCCAGGATTTTCAAGGGGGGGATTCCTGAAAGGTTTATCTCGGGTAAGAACACCAGTAGATGCACATAATGACAGACAGCCTTTCACCAGTAAATGCACGTAATGAGAGACAGCGTTTCCCCAGTAAATGCACATAATAAGAGACAGCTTTTCACCAGTAAATGCACATATTAAGAGACAGCTTTTCACCCGTAAAAGCACATAATAAGAGACAGCTTTTCACCAGTAAATGCACATAATAAGAGACAGCTTTTCACCCGTAAATGCACATAATGACAAACAGCCAGTGTCCCCAGTATATGTAGCCAGGGATTTATGTGCCCAGTATATGTAGCCAGCGGTATATGTCCCCAGTATATGTAGCCTGGGATATATGTGCCCAGTATATGTAGTCAGGGGGTATATGTCCCCAGTATATGTAGCCAGGGGGTATATGTCCCAGTATATGTAGCCAGGGGTATATGTCCCAGTATATGTAGCCAGGGGGTATATGTCCCAGTATATGTAGCCAGGGGTATATGTCCCAGTATATGTAGCCAGGGGGTATATGTCCCCAGTATATGTAGTCAGGGGGTATATATCCCAGTATATGTAGTCAGGGGGTATATGTCCCAGTATATGTAGCCAGGGGTATATGTCCCAGTATATGTAGCCAGAGATATATGTCCCCAGTATATGTAGGCAGGGGTATATGTCCCCAGTATATGTAACCAGGGGTATATGTCCCAGTATATGTAGCCAGGGGTATATGTCCCAGTATATGTAGCCAGGGTTATATGTCCCCAGTATATGTAGGCAGTGGTATATGTGCCCAGTATATGTAGGCAGGGGTATATGTGCCCAGTATATGTAGCCAGGGGGATATGTGCCCAGTATATATAGCTAGGGGTATATGTCCCCAGTATATGTAGACAGGGGTATATGTCCCAGTATATGTAGCCAGAATGGTTGGCTTCCAAACATCCTCCCCGCCGGCCCTGCCTCCTAAGTGAGCCCTGGCTGCACTTGCCTGAGGGGAGAGACCGAGCAGCTCATCCAGCATCACTACGTCTGGACTTGTCTCTGAAGTCCAATGGCCTTCAGGGGGAGGAGTGCGGCCGTTGCGGCTGGATGGCGTGGTGACGTCACGTCAGAGTCATCCTAAAGGTAGCCATGTAGACCAGTGGGATGCCATCACCGGCCGCCACCGAGAAAGGACAGGTAATGTATCTGCACCGCTGCCCCCCGCTCTAGTCAGAGAGACCCTCCTCGCCGCACACATATGAGTAGGCGGCAGCTGCGCTATACCATCTGTGGCTGCCGCTGCTCAGATTCAGAGGAGGATGCCATAATGCGAATACCCACTTCCGGTCTCGGTGCAGGGGGGGTGTTCCATACACCCGGAACACCCCCTTCCGTGCGCCACTGCCACTGAATTAAAGCTGAGAGTCTGCACTTCAACTGCATCTGAGTTGTTTCATTTAAAATTCATTGTGGTAATGTACAAAACCAAAATTAGAAAAAAGTTGTCTCTGTCCAAATATACAGTATATGGACCTAACTGTATACACTTTCAATAGTTGTCATTCAGAATTGTTTGTGATTGTTTTGGGTGACAGTTTAGGATTAATCATCACACAACTTGCAGCTTGGCTCTGTGCCAAGGGACCTGTTCTATTCCATGAAGACTGTAAAATGGAAGATTAATTTCCGTAGGACCATCATATCTAGGCACTCTTGACCATTGCTAACTACCCCTACCCTATGAATATGAGTTAATTGATCAATTTACATTCTGATACAATGCACACTGTGTATAGTCCATGAGCACCAAGACAAAGACAGGGGGTGGAGAAACAAAGCAAAGGTAATAGTGAGCACATTAAGTACCATCTGGGCCCCCCCTGTTTTCCAGGGCCCCACAGCAGCTGCCATGGCTGCTATGGCTATTGCTACACCCCTGACTGCAGGGGCTACAATAGAATGAGTACAGTTTAGGTCCTTAGTGATCCAACATAATAAATCACTAATGACATTAGGGACACCTGTGCTTAAGGTGGCCATACACATATAGATGGCCACCAGATTTGACCCTCAAATAGACCCCTCACAGATCAAATCTGATCTGAGAGAGATCGAATCCTTTCACCCACTAGGCACAGATTTTCAATAGATTTCAGCATTAAATCTATTAAATTTCTGTGAAGCTGCGCACTGCATGCTGGGCATTGCTTTTTCTTGTTGTTTGAATCCCCTGTATATGGAATGTTATGCATGTGGGCTGCATTTAATCTGCATTATACTTCAATACGGCTGGACCTTAGGGTGAGCATGGAAATACTGTGCAATAGTTCTACTTGTTGTTGGGATCCTGGCAGTAGGTGTATAAGAACATGGTGGATTGTCCTGAGGCCATTCCTTAAAGTGGATCCGAGATAAACTTTTACTCATTGCATAATTGTGTTCCTTTCATGTATTTTATAGAGCATTCCTCAAGACAAATACTTTTTTGTTTTTGTTTTAATACTCTAATTCCCTATAAACTAAACAAGCCTCGTCCACAGCTTTTCAGAGTGCCTTGGCATTTTCAGACAGTAGCAAGGGCTTACAGGAGCTCAGTCTGGGCAGGAGGGGGGGGAAGTGTTACTAACCATTGATTTCAGAGGCAGAGGGAAGGAAGGAGGAGGAGAGGGGACTGAATTTACACACAGGCAAGCTAATAGCATCTCCAACACTTAGCCTGTGACAATGTGACAAACAGAACATGACTGCCCTCATTGTATCACAGGAATAAATCATAAACTTTTGCAGCTTAATATGATATATCTAAACTTTAGATAAGATATATAGACAAGTTACTTGTTATATTTCGTTTTTCATCACGGATCCGCTTTAAAGTGATGGTGGTGGTGTTGTGTATGAGTGTGTGTGTGTGTCGGGGGGGGGGGGGGGGGGGGAAGGGGGCATGCAGCAGGTGTGGCCTCCCTGTATAACTAGCCTGTGCCAGAACTTTGTACTCCCAGGCTGAGTATCTGGACAATCTGGTTTTGTTGTATTCCTGATATCCTGAGTATGACGCTCTGTTGCCAATATGCCAAACTTGCATTCTGTGCTGCCCTTGCTTCTTGCCTGCATTCTTTGTGCTGCGATTGGTTGTACTGTATATTTCCTGTGTATATATTCTGTGCATATATTTAGCTAGACAGTTTTGGGCTTTGGGTGTGTGTACACATTGCTTTTCATTGTTTGGTGAATTCCCTGTATATAGAGTGTTATGCATGTTGGTTGCATTTAATTTGCATTGGCTGGATAGTGTACTGGTTAAGGGCTCTGACACAGGAGACCAGGGTTCGAATCTTGGCTCTGCCTGTTCAGTAAGCCAGCACCTATTCAGTAGGAGACCTTGGGCCAGTCTCCCTAACACTGCTACTGCCTATAGAGCGGGTCCTAGTGGCTGCAGCTCTGTCGATTGAGTTTGCCAGGAGAAAAGCGCAATATAAATGTTCTGTGTTTGTTTGTTTGCATTATACTTCGATATTCTTGTATATACGTTTTTTGAACATTATATATACTATATATACTTAAACACTATTGCACAATATTTCTTTCCATGTCTCAGTTTCTAAATTACTGCAAACTGTGGTTAACCCCTGTTCCTCTGTTCACTTTTATAACAGCAACTCAGGTCTACCCCATCTATATGTCACACTTCCCAACCTGGGGCCATGAAGAGTGTAGGCAGCAGAGCTTACAATCACCAATACGCAGGCATATGGCTTTTCTTCGTCACCTGGTGCGCCTACCTGTGTATTCTCTCCTGGGGTGCCTGTCAGAGCCGGGACAAGGTCCTCCAGCACCCAAGGCTATAAGACACCAAAGTGTGCCCCTCCATCCCTCCCACCCCAACTGTCTCACACTGATTGCTATTAGACTAAGAGGCGCCCCAGGGCCCCCAACCCCTTAATCTCTAGTTATCTGGCTTGCAGTCACTGCCATGTATCCCCTTTTCTTATTTTTCTCTGCTTTAAACACAATAGGGGAATGATAGTTGAGTGAGTTGTGTGCCCCTCCCTACAGAGCGCACTGAGGCTGGAGCCTCTCTTGCCCCTGCCTCGGCCCAGTCCTGGTGCTTGTGCTATGTGATAAACAATAGAGGCAGAACACTTGAAGTGCCTGGCATGTACCTTATGTGACCACTAGAGGGCTCCAGTGTTACTCCTTTAGCATTTATTACATGCCACAGGTGCCCCAGGGAGAAGAAACAGTGAGGAGCACCTGGTGGGGATGGAGTCAAAATACATGACAGTAAATAGGTGAGTGCAAGCTGAGCTCTGCTGCCAGCACTGCACGTTGTTTGTCCCATAATCGCATGCTGATACTGGCACACTCTCGACCCACCGCCGATCGAGTAATATATTCTGTTCAGTGCGATCCACCAATTTGATTGATTTTAAATGCCTAGGTTGCCTGGGGGATGATCCTGCTCTGCCGTTTAGGTGGGACTATTGAGAAGGTTGTGAGTGTAAGTATTATTAGCAGTTTAAATGTGACAAAAAAGCCGCTGTACAATACATCTATGTTACTTTTAATCATGTATGTGTGTACTATGTGTCATTCTAGCAACACATGTTTTTCTATTTTTTGGTGTAGCAACAAAAATATATACACTAATATCTTATCAGATGGCTATATAGCATTGCTATATAGTATGGCATATCCAACTTTAGTTCAGTAGAAACACACAAAAAGAAAAGGACACCGTTAGCCCAATTCAGTGTAGTAAGTCGTGATACCAAGATAAGGGTAATAACAATATAGGTATACAGTACTCACAAACCAGGGTTACCACAAAGGCAACCACTGTAATGGCAGGTGGGGAGATTCGACCCGACCCCACTCAGGTTTAAGAAGTCGCTCTCTGTAGATCAGAAAGAGAGGGTAACACCCCTCCACCAAGGGTGGACTAAACAATAAACTGAGATGTACAACAGAAGCGCCAAAGTAGTATAAAAGCAATCAAAAACTGTTTAAAAAGATGAGGTAGTGGTGGACTTACCTCCTCCAGGTAAACTCAAAAATTGTTGGTTTAAAATAAACTTTATTCACAGTACTCCAAAAATGCAACGTGTTTCGTAGTTTTGATCCCACTTAATCAGGCAATGAAATGGAGCAGTAGCATAAGGGGTCAGTAGAATAGCCAAGCACCTCTGTGATCTGTTCACAGAGGCACTTGGCTCTTCTACTGACCCCTTAAGCTACTGCTCTGTTTTATTGCCTGATGAAGCGCGATCAAACCTGCGAAACGCGTTGCATTTCTGGAGTACTGTGAATAAATTGTTGTTTATTTTAAACCAACGATTTTTGTCCATATTTATCATGCACTGCACAACCCTGCATTCCGCTTAAAGAGACTCTGAAGCGAGAATAAATCTCGCTTCAGAGCTCATAGTTAGCAGGGGCACGTGTGCCCCTGCTAAACCGGCGCTATCACGCCGCTAAACGGGGGTCCCTTCACCCCCAAACCCCCCACTGCGACACTTGGTCGCTCCTGGAGGCAGGGCTAACGCATAGCTCCCAACTGTCCCTCTTTCGGAGGGACAGTCCCTCTTTGGGAGCCCTGTCCCTCTGTCCCTCTTTCCTCCTCATTTGTCCCTCTTTCAGGACTTTGTCCCTCTTTCTATGTAAATATATATATTTATATACTAAAAATGTGTTTGTTTGAACTTTATTCCCATCCTTTAAATTGATATATTACTAATTGTAATTGTAAAGAGTTAGTATGAAGGAAAATGAACCAGGATAGAAAGGACCAGTGTGGTTTTAATTATAATACAACATATTTTTTTTTTATGAAATCTTTATGGTATGCGTGACTAGGGGCGTGGTGGGGGCGTGATCAGGGGTGTGGCATGGGCGTGGCTTGAGTGTCCCTTTTTCTCATCTCAAAAAGTTGGGAGGTATGCTAACGGCTGCAGCCCTGCTTCCAGTCGCGTCTGTCAGCGGCGCATCGCCGCCTCTCCCCCGCCCCTCTGTGTGAAGGAAGACTGAGAGGGGCGGGGGAGAGGCGGAGATACGTGCTGACAGACGCGCGTGGGGCAGGGCTGCGGCGGTTAGCCCTGCCCCAACCAGGAAGCGCTCCCCCGCATTACGGAGGGGATTTGGGGGATCAGGGACCCCCGTTAAGCCGCGGGATAGCGGCGGTTTAGCAAGGGCACACGTGCCCCTGCTATCTATGAGGTCTGAAGCGAGATTTATTCTCGCTTCAGACTCTCTTTAATGCAACATACATAACATATATGATCAGTCAACATGTTTGTGTATCCGCTGCTCTCCGGTGCCAAGAATAACTCCTTTTTTTAGTTAATTGAAAACTAAACCTTATACGATTTCATTTGTTTGTTTGCATTTCCTATAAAGAATCCCTTGTACACCAAGCCAGGAAACATACCACTGAACAACAGACATCTTAATGTTGGTGTCACCACGGCGCCACTAGATGGAGCCAAAATCCCATTACTTTTTAACCTAGTAATTCAATGCTGCACAATAAAAACAAATGTGTGTACATTGTACATAATAAAGCACACCTGAAGTGAGATGCAAAGCAAAATGCCTGGCTGTTCTGCAGATCCTCTGACTCTTCTACTTTTAGCCACAGACCCTGAACAAGCATGCAGATCAGGTGCACTGAGTGAAGTCTGGCTGAATTGGCTGCATGCTTGTTCCGGTGTGTGATTCACACAACTGCAGCCAAAAAGATCAGCAAGATGCCAGACGACAGGTGTTGTTGAAAAGGAAATATTTGAAGTTGACAAGCATAAATTGTTGTTTTTTAATTAGAACTTAACTTTTAATTCACATTTAAAATTGATTCCAACTGTACTGATTGTAATGTTACAATGACTGGGTAGAAACATGGGATTGGGGAATAAGCCCCTTTTTAGAACAACCAATTTTGTGTACAAGATAGTAGGGTACTATTCCCTCTGCTCCACCCGACATGAATGTACGTTTACAAACACATCACCACCCCATCACCTATGCCAACATGTTTCACCTCATATAGTTTAGGGGCTTTCTTAGGGGAACATAAAAAAGAGCAGTAATGCTAATAATGCTTAAACAACAAAATAAACCACATTCATAATGTCACAGCAGCTAGCCTCCATGCTATGCTGCTGTGACATTATGAATGTGTTTTACTGTATTTTGTTGGTTAACTACTATTATGACCCATTTAGCAGTGGCTGAATAGTGTACTAGTTAAGGCCTATGACACAGGAGACCTGGGTTCAAATCTCAGCTCTTCCTAATTCAGTAAGCTGCACCTATTCAGTAAGGAGTTTCTTGGGCAAGACTCCCTAACCCTGCTACTGCCTACTGAGTGCGCTCAGAGTTCAACAGGAGAAAAGTGCTATTCAAATATAGGAATTATTATTATTTGATAATTTGACTATTGTCAAAATCGCATAGACCCTTATGTTTGCCCATTTTCCTACTTCCAACACATAACTTCCAAAACCTAATTGTTTGCATACTGCCTAATAGATCTCAATCCTTGACGGGTGTCATAGTCAGTGTATTCCTCCCACTTTTTTTTATGTTGTGTCTAATAAAGGTCCGTACACACACCAGACTGGAGGCAATGACGGGTCTGTCGTCACCTCCCGCTGGGTGGGCGTTCCAGCGACAGTCCGGCGTGTGTACAGTCTGTCGGCGGACTGATACAGCTGGGCGGATCGCTCAGAAACAGCCGTATCAGTCTGCAGACAGACTGTACACACGCCGGACTGTCGCTGGAACGCCCACCCAGCGGGAGGTGACGACGGACCCGTCATTGCCTCCAGTCCGGCGTGTGTACGGACCTTAAGTGAATATTTTATCACCAGATTTGTGTTGCTGACCCTGAAATCTCTGTTACTGACATAATTTTCTGTAAATCTGCTTTGAAGTTCAAAAATATTGACATTGTGTAATTGATTAACTCTTATCAGAGTCTTTTATTGAAGTTGACTGTTATTAAAAAGTTAATGCTCTAAATGCTTAATTTGTTTACTGAGGATTTAAGTGGTAACCAGGAAGGGTACAAAGTAAATGGGGGATAGGTAAATGACAGAATGACTTTGATGAGTAATAGACAGATTGTGCTAGGATAAACATTTGCAGTTAGGACCTGTCCATCTGAACGACATTTTCCAGGGATGATGTATTAAGCCAAAAAGCTAAAAGTGAACCTATGCCAAACTTGATGTAGTGCCCACTAAGGTTGCCTATTACACAGACTAACCATCCCCCTCACAGTTCCCATTTGGAAAAATTAGTTTGTAGGGAGCTCTTAGAGTAGGTTCACACTTGTTTAAAAAACGTATTCGTGGCTCCATTTTGGGGCCCGGACCAAAACCGGAGCCATGGAAAGTAATGTCAAAAATAGCAGTAGTGTTGACTCACTTTAACCTCTTGAGGACCATGGTGTTAAACCCCTCTAGTGACCAGGCTAATTTAACCTTAATTGGCCACTGCAGCTTTAAGGCCAAGCTGCAGGGCCGTATAACTCTGCACACAAGTGATTTCCCCCCCCCCCTTTTCTCCCCACCAACAGAGCTCTCTGTTGGTGAGGTCTGATCGCCCCCCTGTGTTTATTTTTTTTTTTATAAATATTTGTTTGGGTTTTTTAAAATATTTTTTGCTATTTTTTTCTTTCTTTTTTTTTCTAAATCCCCTCCCTCCCCCCAGCCGGCCAATCACGGCAATCGGCTGTCATAGGCTTCTGCCTATGAGAGCCGATCGCTCTCTTGTCCCCCAGAGGGACAGCCGTGTCACACGGCTGTCCCCAGTACAGCGCTGCTGCTGATCGCAGCGCTGTACATGTAAATACACGGCGGTTTCGGCGTGTAACAGTCTTCCGAGACTGAAGGCGGAGCTTAGCTCCGCCCACCCAGCTAGAGATGCGCGCGCACTGTGTGCGCGATCTCCAGGACTTTACGCCAACCGGCGTTAGCTGGTCCTGGGGCTGCCTCCGCGGCCACGCCCATCGGCGTGACGCGGGCGGCAAGCAGTTTAAAACGGATCCGTATGCGTTCCGGGGGAGCCGTTTTTGAAAAACTGAATGGACGGTCCTGATTTGCAGGATTTTCATGGGCCCCGAATACATGGAAGGGTCATGAAAATCACTGAAAAAACTGACCTCCCTCTACACAGGCATCTTTGGACACAGAAACGGATCAGTTTTCTGTGTTCTGGCCCTGTCTGTGGGTGGGGAGGAGGCTGCCATGCTTGAGGGGGTAGCAGCCAGGATGTGGGTGGCAGCGGGAGGCTGGGAGGGGGGTCGCCCCCCCCCTCACCTGGGTCCCCTGTCCCCTCTCCCCCTCTAGCTACTTGCGCAAATGTTGTTAATGTAATGTATGCAGCAAGGGGGGAAGCTTACCTTCCTTCCTTCCTCCGCTCTCCACATGACTTCCTGCAATGCCACCCTCCAAAGTATAGAGGGCGGCATTGCAGGAAGTCACGCAGCAAGCGGTGGAATGTAAGGAAGTAAGGTAAGCTTCCCCGCTCGCTGCATACATTACATTTAACAACATTTGCGCAAATAGCTGAAGGGGGAGCGGGGATGGGGGTCCCAGGTGAGGGAGGGGGGGTGACCCCCTCCCCGCCACCCGCTGACACTCACCCACCCTCCCCTCCATCCTAGCTGCTTCCCCCTCCAGTTCGGCAGATCCCCCACAGACACGGCCAGGGCCGGGCATACGTTTCCACGGACTGGAAACGTATGCTGCAAAAATGCCATTTTGCGGAAAAACGGTGGGGGGGAACGGATCCGATCAGATCTGCAAGTGGAAAAGTGTGGACCTAGCTTTAGAGGGCATTCTGCTGCCAGCAGTTGCAGGTCTTGGAATATACACACCTGACCAGATACCAGTCTCTGCACTGTAGCAGAGGCTGGCTTATAATCATGTGGAGGGTGGGATAGCCCATGCATCTGACTCTTGGAGGCTGTTTTAAGTCAGCTTAGTGGGCCGCATGGCTTCACAGGACAGTGTTATACCACCTTTCAACAAACATGGCTATAAGGCAGCCTCCACTCCAATGTAGGGACTGGCATCTGCTCAGGTGGGTGGAGGCTAGACATTTTAAGTCCTGGTACAACTCTCTAAATATTATGTTTTTCAGATGAGCACTGTAGACGCCATAGGTGCCCACTGAAATAGTGTCATTGAGAGGTTATTTGGGTGCCCGATACACATCAATAGCAAGCGCCCGAATTTCCTGCTTCCGGTAAAATTGCAGTGCACTCCCTGCACATGGCAGTTTTTCTGGACCTGCATGAATCAGACCCATTTGGTTAATGGGGAAAACAGCAATACACTGTTTTATTACATCCTATATGGCTGTTTGTACGGTGGCACAAGTCTTATCTTTTCTGTGAGGACAGGGAGCTTTGTACACAATTTTGCTGGGAGTTGGGGCTGCCACTGATTTCTAGATATAACGCTGTTTGGTAGGCCCACTTATAATTGGCCAAACCCACAAACTTTCATGTCCATGCCACCAGTAGCACCCCAGCCGCATTCCTTTTTCGTTGGTGCCCAGAGGTTCCTCAAATCTTCTGGGATCCTAGCAACACATCGGATCACCTCGCTCCCTTATATCACATAAGGGAGTCTGGTGTTTATCTTGTGAGTACCTGGTGATGATGGGAACTAAGTCCATTCTTTTTATTGGGCTATCTATATAGGTTTTTATATTATACACCTAGCATCCCAGGGATGCTTGAGGGATTGGGGAGAGACGTCAAATAACTATAATTTTTGACAAATCAGCTTTTACAGCAGAGACTCACTATGACGACCAAACCAAATAATGGCAGAAATAGCAGCTTTCATGCCATTGTCTTCTATAACGTGTATATGTAGTTGTATATACATGTAGTGTATATACAGTATGTAGTGTATATGTCTACGTAGTTTTGCTACGTTTTTCTAAGATAGTACTTAAAACAAAGTGATTGGGTAGGCTGGAATATTTCCATATTGTTGGCATTTTAGTAGAAAGCAGCATAGGTGAATCGACTGCAAAAATGATTTTGCATAAACATACTGTAGTTTTGGGCCTCGATTCATAAAACTGCCTGCGAGCGGGGAAAGTCGAGCGGGGAAACACAGCTGTCGGTATTTCCGCCTTCAGGGTGGTAATTCATAAAAATTTAGCTACTTGTGATATACGTGCGGAGATACTCCGCTGTAGGCAGGCGTTAGGCTGTCGGGAGACGTGCGGAAACAGGGGAAGCAGGCGGAATCCCTCCGTGCGGTGTTCTCTCTGCAGCTGCTTGGGAGGTCTGTCCCATTCACTGCAACGGATTCCGCACGCTTCTCGCCACATCAGAGGTAGCGGTAATACCCGTCCGCATACCGCTACCTCTAATCTTTATGAATTGACATTTGTTACTGTTGCTGTGATAATCACCGCGCAAGGCGGTGATTGATCACTCTGCTCGCAAATGTCGGCTTTTCATGCGGAAAAAGCCTTTATGAATGCATATTTTGGTGTGTGGTCGGTAAAGTGAGCGTTTTTTTGCATTTCCGAATGCGGGAATGCTTTATGAATCGAGGCCTTGGTTGTACTTTCTTCCTCTTGTTTTCCTGTGTGACTAGTTTCATGGGAATTTAACAGGGGTTTTTTTATCAGTACTTTGGCTTGAGGACTGAAGGAATGTGTGAAAAAGTAAACAGGAGCCTAAATACCAATATGTCATCAAGTACAGAAAATCCACCTGGCTGCAAGCACCGTAACCCAGCAGCTTTCCTTTCTGTGTAAACCATGTGCTTATTCTGTAAGTATATCTGTATGTCGAAGCACTACGAATAGTATCTGCAAAACAGGAAGAATAATAGAACTGCTGTGTTTACAGTACAGACATGTGTTTCTGGCTGTGCAGTGAGGTAATACATATTCTTAGACGTTATACTAAAAGATAAGAGAAGAAAGTTTATAGCAAAACATACTTGTCCTCAGCCTTTGAACTTGTGAGCTAACAAAACACTAACCCCTCTTTCCCTATAGAACCGTAACCCTTCTCCTATCAGCTTTAGGACCTTTTTCCACTAGCTGAGACCGCTTCAAAAAGCCTATCACAGCCGTTTTGCAGGTTGCAATGGCACAGCGATTTACATGTAATTGTGGTGCTCTTTTCCACTTGTTTTTGCCCGAAGGGCCCCATTAGCAGCGTGATCGAGTTTTGTTCCTGACAGTTCTATGGTGCAATTGCAGCAAGTGGAAAACTCAGCTTGCAAGTTCGCAAATGCTGCGTGTTTGCTAGTGGAAAAGGGCCCCTAGGGTAAGGGGACCGCACTATCTAGATGAACAGCCCCAGTTCCATCCCCATCACCCCCAGTTCTGCATCCCAGAAGGCCCTGTGGCAATCCTACATCATCACAAGCCAAAGCTCCTGAAAAACAATATCTTAATATGGGGTGGGGGGGGATACTGGCATCCGGTTAAAAGCCAGGCCTTACCTAGTAATGAGAGAAGGGTATATGAGAGGTATAAGAACCATACTCCCTCCCAGAAGGGACCACTGGAGTCTACTCTGATCAGGGGCTTAACTTTAGGGGAGCAGCCTATGTGACTGCAGGGGGGGGGGGCAGAGGTGTGGCGCCCCCCTATTACTAACCTTCCCTCCCTTTGATACTCCAGATCAGGTGTTTTTGTGGCTACAAATGTTATGGGTATGAAGCTTATGATGGCCACACTTGTTTTATGACCCTTATAAGATAGGCTGTGAGGATCACCAAGGAGAGGCACGGGAACATGGGTGAACATTACTCTGTGACCTGCCCTGACCTTTTTTCTATGACTCTGCATCACAAAGTGGTATTTCTACTAGCTGGTGGTTGCTGTTGCCCTATACAACAGCCCTGTCACTATAGGGTGCTAATGAAGACCATGATAGTCTTTAGGTGCTGCATCTGGAAACCATGGCCTGGAGTGGGGGAGAGCCCATCTCATTGTAGTGCCCAAAGTTGTTTATCACATTTGTCCTACTACACTTTGCATTTACTGTACTAATTGCTAAACATCCTAATAAATGGCAGTCACGTTTCCACAGCGGTTAAATGATCTTTTGTGTGCAGTAATGACCTGCAATATATTTAATCCCTTACAGAAAACCTGACTGTTGCCATGGGTTACTGCATTGTTTTGCACAAGCATGCCTATCACCATGCCAGCAGGTGTTAGAATAAGTCAATCATTGTTTCAAAGGGTACAAAATGTGTTAATGCTTGATCTTGTCTATTGGGAGACATCAGACATCAATTGTTTCTTATTTGTTTTTCTTATAGTAAAAGAAAAACAAATGTTCAAGTTTGTCAAGGAAACCATGCCAGGTGTACCGAACATCAGACTGCTGAATGAACAATTGCTATTTGTTTTAGCTAGTACTAAGTGAGTGCTCTCTGGGCTTCACATATTAACAATTAACATGCAACACTAGTTCCCCTTTCCAAGTCTTTTTTATTGTTAGTACAGCGGAATAGGGAGCTACGCAATTACTTAAAGGGACCATGAGCGGTGTCCTAAAAAAGAAAACTGGACTTATCTGGGGCTTCCTCCAGCCCACCATAGCCTGCGAAGTCTCCGACATCCTCCTGGCCCCCTCCGCGGTCCTTCTGATGGCTTTGGTAATGTGCCGACTTCAGGTGAAGTCGCGAGTTCTTGCCCCTGCTGCATATCCATCGCATCACACCAGCCACCATAAGAGTCCTGCACATGCACAAGGGTCTGGATCCGGACTGTTACGGCGGATGGCATGATGACGCGTCGAGTACGCTGCAGGGGCGAGCACGCGAAACTTCCCCTGAAGTCGGCACATTACCAGAGTCGCCAACGGGAACACGGAGGGGGCCAGGAGGATGCCGGGGCGCAGGTAAGTCTGGTTTTTCTTTTATAGGATACCGCTCAGGGTCCATTTAAAGAATTTGATGTAGCCATTTCAGAGATATTTCCTTGGAAAAATCAATCACATAACACAAAGATTTGTATACAAAGTAGGTGTTGTGTTTAGTAGTCACAGATGCAGAATAACTGAAATTAGGTTTATTTGCTGCGTTCACCAACTCTTTACATAACACTGGCTTTTGTCTATGTATCCAGCCAGGCAGAACAGGAACCAATAACCCACAACAGTCTAGATAATCTCATGCAGTAAAAGCAAATAGAACAGCGACATCTACAAGCCAGATGTATGAACACAACAGTATGGGGCTGCCAGGAAAGTAAGAGTTGCTTCCACAGCAGAGAGCCATGACCTGACCTCAGTCGCCACCTCCCTCTCCACATGATAGAGATTAAAGGTACATACACACGGCGGATTTTTGCAAACGACCGGTCGTTTGGACGTTTGAACGTCCGGACGTTTGGACATCAAATTGGGCCTCTGTACGGTTGGTCGTTCAGCTGATAAGACTGGTTTTCTACAATCCGCTTGGCAGATCGTTCAAATCCAGTCCTATCAGCTGAACGACCGACCATACACACACCCGATTTGACGTCCAAACGACCGGACATTCAAACGTCCAAACAATCGGTCGGTTGCAAAAATCCGATGTGTGCACAAGCCTTAAGGCCTTGTGGCTAGCACTGCAGCTGCAGTTCTGGAAAGTTATACTCTGCTCACTGCTCACTGTGTAATTAAGCATTTATGCGTTTCCATGTTCTCTCCAGTGTATTTTGTACCTCTGTATTGCCTGCAACTAGAACCCATCTTTCAATGCGCTTACCTAACAAGTAAATAAAGACATCTTGGAGGGTGTGGGAAGAATTAATATCCACAATGATCAGGAAGGAACACTGCAGAAATCGATAATGAGACTTTTGGAGCTTAAGCGCTGCCCACAAAAAATGACTGTATGCACTTTTATACAGAGTAGGTGGGCAGAGCCCGTTCTGTGCTCAGAAGAACAAACTGGCTGTTACCCATTTTAGCAGCTTTCCGACTACCTTATGTGGGTAATTATAGTCTGAGGTGGATGGGAAGCTTCATTAGGATCCAGAGGCTTCCCCCTCCCGAGGTAAGTACCAAACAGGGGCCCTTTTTTCCTTACAGGTTTGCTTAAACTATTGTGAATTCTGGGAGAGAGGTATTATTGTAATCATTCCCCAGAGAAGGGCAGATATCTGGGGGTCCTTATTAAATTCCTCCCATGATATTGTTAAGCTCTTTGTCCTTGACAAGGATGGTTTTACCACCCCATTCTTGCAGAGTAGCCATCTGGACCAGAGCTGGGACAAGGTCCTCCAGCACCCAAGGCTGAGACACCAAAGTGCGCCCCTCCATCCCTGCCACCCCAGCCATCACACACTGATTTTTTTGGTTGTAGAACAGAGGCGCCAGTAGGATAAAAATACATAAAATCCTTAAAAAATGCTTGGAGGAAGTGGTGGGCTTACCTCCCAAAAGCAAACAAGAAGTACTGTTTGTATAAATTAACAATTTATTTATACGGTACCCCAAACACAGAAATGCAACGCGTTTCGCAGGTCAAACCCGCTTCATCAGGCAACAAATTAGGGACCACAGTAGATCTGAATTGTCAGGAGTAACGCCTCAGTGATTGCTATTAGACTAAGAGGCGCCACAGGGCCCACAACCTCCCCAACACCTTAATATCAAGTTATATGGCTTGCAGTCACTGCCATGTATCCCCTTTTCTTATTTCTTTCTGCTTCAAACACAATTAGGAATGAAATCTGAA
This sequence comes from Hyperolius riggenbachi, assembly GCF_040937935.1. Classification (NCBI taxonomy): domain Eukaryota; kingdom Metazoa; phylum Chordata; class Amphibia; order Anura; family Hyperoliidae; genus Hyperolius; species Hyperolius riggenbachi. The sequence continues at coordinate 345,776,227 of NC_090648.1, read as the reverse complement.
TGAATTGTGCGTCCCCTCCTACACTGCGCCCTGAGGCTGGAGCCTCTCCAGCCTATGCCTCGGCCCGGCCCTGATCTGGACTGTTATTGTTCAGGCTTCCATGTTTGTGTGCTTAGCCATCATGGACAATACTACTCTGCACGGAATAATACAAAAAAAGCCTGGGAGCACATTTTTTTATATCTAAGTAAAAGCTTTTGGGAATTAAAACAAACAAGCAAAATAAGTGTAAAATATATTCAGCAAAGTCTCCATTCTGGATTATGTGAAATGTGAACACCAGTGCTAATATCATAGCACAAGTACATCTGTAAGGGCTCGTTTCCACTGCGGTGCGGAATCGCCTGGATTCCACAGCTGAAGAAATCGCATGCGGCTGCGTTTCCCCGTGCGGATTTACCCGCGATTTCGCATGCGATTTTGCATGGCAAGGAGCCAGGCGAATTTAACCATGTCACTGCCTGTGTAAAGTTCCATTGCCTTTCATGCGAAATCGCCTGCGAAATCGCGGGGTAATCCGCATGACAAAGCCGCATGTGATTTCCCTATTGAATGCATTAGCGGCGATTCGCCCGCATTCCTGACGCACGCGAAATCTGACGACCCTGTCGTGCAGATTTTTCCCGCACCGAAAAACGCCGCCGCCGCACACGTGGAAACAGCCCCATCCACTAACATTGAGTATGCGAATCCGCATGCAGTGCCCGCATGCGGATTCGCTATAGTGGAAACGAGCCCTTATAGCAAAATTCAGAAAAATCATTGTGACCCCCAGCAGAACTTCAAAGAGCACCTTATCTTTACAAATGTATGATAAAGTTTGAGACACTTGGGCGTCCAAGACTGTTTTCTAGCTCAGTTCCATAAACTAACAGGTCTGGTGTTAGGGCTCGTTTCCACTAGTGCGGTGCGAATCGCCGGGATTCCACCGCTGACGAAATCGCATGCGGATGCGATTCCGTGTGCGTTTTTTCCCGCGGTTTCGCATAGGCAGGGTATATGCGAATTTAACCATGTCACTGCCTTGTTCAATTTAGATTATTTTTGGTGTGAATTTGCACGTGAAATCGCGGCAAAAAACGCATGTGCGATTTCCCCTATTAAATACATTGCCTGTGAATCGCCTGCATTCCACACGCAGGCTAATTCTGCAGGCTCTACCGTGCAGAAAAATTCTGCACAGAAAAACGCACCAAAAAACTGACAAGTGGAAACAGGGCCATCCACTTTAGCTAAAAAGAACTAAATATGTTTCCACTTGTCAGTTTTTTGGTGCGTTTTTCTGTGCAGAATTTTTCTGCACGGTAGAGCCTGCAGAATTAGCCTGCGTGTGGAATGCAGGCGATTCACAGGCAATGTATTTAATAGGGGAAATCGCACATGCGTTTTTTGGGTAAAGGGTAAAGCTTTGGGTCCTTGAAAAGGGAGGTTGGAGAGAGAAGTAGAGGAGCCCAGGATAGAAGCTTCCAATACTGTGGCTGGATTGTAATCAAATTGAGCAAACCACCAGTGGTAAGAATAGCGGTCAGCGGACCAGTAGTAAACTTAAGCTTAGGAAGTGCAATCCCACCCCTATCCACAGGTAACTATAAACTGCTTAGGGCAATCCGAGGACATGAAGAGCCCCATAGAAATGACCCAATAATTTTGTCCAGCTCGGAGAACACATGAGCAGGGATCAAGACAGGAGTATTCCAAAAGATGTATAAAAATTTAGGGAGCACACACAGGTTACTGCATCCAAGTAAGGATAAAGGAAGTGTTGCCCATGCCCGTAACTATTCCTTAATAAGTAGCAGGACAGGAGTTAAATTCAGTTTACAGAAGTCTAGTACGTTAGAGGATACATCAACTCCAAGGTATCGAATAAAGGGTACTACTTGGAGTGGGTGTGTGTATGGCGGTAAGGAAAGGTAAGGATCTAGGGGTAATAGTAAAGACTTACTCCAGTTGATCACCAGACCAGAGCAGGGCCGGGCCGAGGCATAGGCTGGAGAGGCTCCAGCCTCAGGGCGCAGTGTAGGAGGGGGCGCACAATTCATTTAGCTATCATTCCTAATTGTGTTTGAAGCAGAAAGAAATAAGAAAAGGAGATACATGGAAGTGACTACAAGCCAGATAACTGGATATTAAGGTGTTGGGGGCCCTGGGGTGCCTCTTAGTCTAATAGCAATCAGTGTGTGACGGCTGGGGTGGAGGGATGGAGGGGCACACTTTGGTGTCTCAGCCTTGGGTGCTGGAGGACCTTGTCCCGCCTCTGGCCCAGAGTACTTCCCAAATTCATTAATGATGGCGAGAGCTGCAGATAGGGATACATGTGGGTCAGCCGCAGATCATCTGCATATAAAGAGACTTTTTACTCCAGGTCTGCAATGTCTAGAGACTTTTGTTGAGGAACAAAGGGATGTCGCCAAAGGCTCCACTGCCAGCGCAAAAAGTGCAGGTGACAGCAAGTGCCCCGACCAAGATGGAAGAAGGGGGAGACCCTATTAACTGTCCTAACTTTGGCTTTGGGGGTGGAATATAAAGCCTTAATATAGGCAATGAATTTAGGGCCTATTCGTCATTTTTCAAGTATTCCCCACAAATATATCCATTCGACACTGCCAAATGCGCTTTCTGCATCATGTGATGCAATGACCATAGAGCCACTGTTAAACTGTCGAATGGATATATTTGTAAACAACTGCCGTAAATTGATATCGCACCCTTTGCCAGTTATAAAACCTGATTGGTCTTTATGCACTATTGACGTAATGACACTATTAAGGCGAATGGCCAGAACCTTGGCTAAAATTTCACTATCCACATCTAAGAGGGAGATGGGCCGATATGAAGAACAGAGAGATGGATCCTTCCTTTTTTTTAGGAATGACCGTAATTAAAGCCTCGGACATTGTAGGAGATACCGCCCCTTCTTTTAATACCTCTTTAAATAAGGACAGAAGTTTCGGAGCTAGTTGTTTACTATATTTTACATACAGTTCAGAGGGGAGTCCATAAAGTCCAGGAGTTTTCTTCGGTTTCGAGGTGAAGATGGCCTGGCAAACTCCTTGGAGGGTAATATCTGCCTCTAGCATTTCCCTATCTTCAGCTGACAGTTTAGGGAGACATATACTGGATAGGTAAGTCTCTATGTCTGATGGTGTTTTAGTGATAACAGAAGTGTACAGTTTTTCATAATATGTTCAAAACTCAGCATTGATGTCTCCAGGATGGGTTAGTTCAGCCCCTGAGTTGGTCACAATTTTAGCAATCTGAGTTATACCATTTTCCTGACCTACCAGTTGGGCCAATAGTCTGCCTGTCTTGTCACCATGCTCAAATATTCTGACAGTCTTAAGGCTCGTACACACGCTTGATTTCCTGGAACGACGGGTGCAGCAGACCCTCCCGCTGGGCGGGCGTTCCAGTGACAGTACAGTGTGTGTACAGTCTGTCTGCAGACTGATAAGGCTGTTTCTGAACGGTCCGCTGTGTGCTGTGGCATGCCAGCCCTGACCCCGGAACTGTCTCGACCACGTTATAGCCTGCTGATTCTGTACCTCGCTTCCTCCACATTGCAGTGTTGCTGTTCTCTGAATCACTGTTGGGACTACCTGGAGCGCAACCTGGTGGGCACTAGGCAGCAAAGTCCTTCTGGCCCCAGTCGGCATTAGGGTGAAGACCCGTGGTCACTTATGGCTCATACTCACGGGCAACTTTTTGGCCTGTCGCCAGCACACGTGAGCGTGTGCGCGGCAGGCCGGCGACAGCTCGTCGGCAGGTCCCTCCGCATACACACGGCGGAGGGACCTGGCAACTGATGCGGCGGAAGCTGTCGCTGTTGCTCCTCCCCCCGCCGGAAGCCCAATATATTACTATCTTGTTGCTGTCGCTAGTCCGCGTACTCACGCGGACTAGCGACAGTTGCGGCGGAGTTGCGGTGGCGACTGTCGCCAGGCGATTGAGCGGTTCAATCACCTGGCGACATCAGCGACGAGCGACAGTTCAGGGTGCGCGCCCGTGCAACGCCGCATACTCACGGGCGACCTGTCGCCACAACACGCGCGCGCCGCGTGTTGCGGCGACAATTGTAGCCCGTGAGTATGGGCCATTAGACCCTGTGCTCTGGGAAGTTCTCGCCTCGGTAATAAAGTCAACAGTATTCCCTGTGAAGCATAACAGAAATAGCGCACATATCAAGCATGAGTTCACAGAATAAAGACAGGGTACCATGCATATATCAAATTATCCCATCGGGATCAAATATACAATACGATATTACAGTAAGTATCAAATCTTACTAATGATTTGTCTCTGGTTTACTTTAAGGGGAAGCGAGTTTTTGACCCTAGATTTCCAATCTCCAATCGTGGGGCTTGTTGGTGACATCCAACTAAAAGGGATACATTAAGCTCAAAAGTGGTTTCCAGCAGGAAAGCTTTATCAAATTTGGGAGTGTCCTCTTCAAAGATGTTAAGTATACAACTTTTAATATCAAGGGATGCAGGTGAGCCCATAGTATCATGAAGGAATTTAATTGCTTGCTTCCAGAGATCAACTGTAGGAGGATATTGCCACAGGAGATGAAGAAAGGAGGGATTAGAAGCAGAGCATTTGGGGCATTGATTGGGGGTGTTAGGAGTAAATTTAGAGATACGGCTAGGAGTGAGGTAGAACCAACAGGAAAGGATCCGCAGCCACAGCGAAGTTTGTAAAAGCTGGTATTCTTTATTGGAAAAGCCACAAAACTGACACACATAAGAGCAAGGAAATGACTGACGCGTATCGGGCTCAGAATCTGCCCTTAATCATAGTCATACAAAAACTAAAAGAGGCGGGAACTTTATAGCAGGAAGAAGAGGGAGGGGAAAAGCCCCCCCACCCAAACGACCTGAAAAAGCCAACCTCTTAAAGAGAACAACATACATATTGCAATGAGAGACAAACTACATAATCACGTAGAAAAGGTACATCATAACAGATTGCAAAAATGTAGCAAAATTCATAAAAACATATAAATGTTAAAATTAAATACAAATAGTGCTAGTGATAAAAAGACTGGCAACTGAAAGAAAGAAATACAGCCATTTTTTCTTAACTGTCATATATTAAACTGATATCCCAACGGGTGTTTAAACCATCAGGGGAGCGGGTACCCATGCGATGGATCCAGAAGGCCTCTCGTTTGAGGAGAAGCCTCTGGTGGTCACCTCCCCTAAATGGGGTGACCACTCTTTCCACTCCCTGGAATCTAAAGGAAGTCATATTGCCACTGTGGCAGTTCTCAAAGTGTTTTGAAACAGCTGACTTTTTAAAAGTGTTCCAGCTTGTCGCGCAGTAGTGTTCACCTATCCTCGCACGAAGATTGCGGGTGGTGCACCCCACATACTGGATGCGACAGCTGGTGCACGTGATGACATAAATTGTGTGTTTGGTATCACAATTGATATATTGCGAAATAGGAAAAAACCTGTTAGCTGTATATGAAAAAATAGAAGTGCCCTTCTGATGACACTTGCAATAATGACATGTGACAAAACCACAGGGATAAGATCCTACTGTTCTTAACCAAGTCGGGGTGCAGGTTGAGGCCGGAGACTTAAAAAGGCTAGGGGACAAGAGTAAGAGTAGGATAGGAGTGAGGTAGCTTTGATGGGTTATGTATAATTGTGCAAGGCGGTCTTTGACACATGGGGACACCTGGCGAGTAGCAACTTAAGTAGGCCATCCTCACACTCTTCCTAATCTAATTGAACGTCCATCTGTACCCATTTGTTCATAGAGTGTTCCAATGCAGGTTCTGCGATGGTTTCATTTTTAAGATTGCATCAGACTGTCACAAATGCTCCAACTTTCCAGCACTAAGGCTCAGTTCACATTGAGCCACATCACAGACAGCCCCTTCAAAGTGAACAGTGCAGTGTCCTCTCTGATGGAGTTTTATGCCCGGAAGGAGTCTGGAGCAGATGCATTTCCACCACAGTGCTCCTGTGGAAAACACATCCACTGTCCGGAGAAATTACGCAGCTCGAATTTTAGTGTTGCGATTACTGGAATGGATGCAACAGATCCATTGTGGACTCACAAGCATGAACGAGTCCTGCTCAGGAATAGGATTAGATCCACTGTCTGTTTTTGCGATCTGCTTGGAGTCAGCCAGCAAAAAGTGTCTGTTTTTCATTGCAGTGTGAACCGAGCCTAAAACCTTATTGCCTGCCTTTTCTCTGACAGATTGTATTGGTTATGCGAATCCGCATGCAGACAACGCATGCGGATTCGCTCTAGTGGAAACGGGCCCTAAGTGCTGAGAAGGCATACTGTAGCAAACCCGCAGGCTTCGTTCACACTAGATCACCTTACATCCTGGGCTCCTCTACTTCTCTCTCCAACCTCCCTTTTCAAGGACCCAAAGCTTTACCCTCGTTAACCATCTCTATGAAAACAACTAATGCAGTCTAGGAAATAGCAGGTAGGTATACGTCTCACACAGGGCAATGGTCACCACATACACCGCTGTGGAATAATGTCAAATTACGTGAATTCACCTCTATCCCCCGACCCACATGTTTGGGCAGATAGAGGTACAAGATATCACTGAAGGTAATACTACTCGCCAATTCACTGATCTTAAACAATTTTTTAACTTGCCAAATTCCATGCTGTTTAGGTACCTCCAATTGAGCCATGCTTTCCAAGCTCAGTTTAAGACAGCTGGCCTCTTAGTGCAATCCCAGCTCTTGGAAGATCTTCTATCCCACTCTGGACTGACAGGGCTAAAGCCCTGTCTACACTATGAGAGGTTGTAGCGATCCGGCGGCTCGATTAGCCGCCGGGTCGCCTCTTCCGCGTGCCCGCTGCGCGTGCGCCGCATTCGATTCCCGGCTTGTGCCAGCTCGTCCCCGCCGGCGCCGCTTATCTCCCGCACGATTCCCTGCCATTGTTCCCTCGCGGGGATCGAGCAGGGAATCGGCGGTGCGGAGATCCGTCCTGTCGGATCTTATCAATCGAGCCGCATCAGCGGCTCGATTGATAAGGAGCATCACGGCCGCATCTACTCGTGTAGATGCGCCTTTACATCACAGATATATGTTTTACTTATAAATAAGGAGGCACATTCAGCTAACAGACTCTTGGTTAGATGGCAGGCAGATATTCCTGACCTATCGCAGCAAGAATGGACTGAGGCTACTGCCCATATGGTATCTACTCCGATAGCAGCTCGACATAAACTAATCTCACTAAAATTTCTATACAGGACATACAGTATATCACCCCTAGAGATGTCGCAAACCTCCGATTTTCGGTTCGCGAACCGGGTTCGCGAACTTCCGCGGAAGGTTCGTTTCGCGGAAAAGTTCGCGAACCGCAATAGACTTCAATGGGGAGGCGAACTTTGAAAAATAGAAAAAATTATGCTGGCCACAAAAGTGATGGAAAAGATGTTTCAAGGGGTCTAACACCTGGACGGGGGCATGGCGGAGTGGGATACATGCCAAAAGTCCCGGGGAAAAATCTGGATGTGACGCAAAGCAGCGTTTTAAGGGCAGAAATCACATTGAATGCTAAATTGCAGGCCTAACGTGCTTTAAAACATCTTGCATGTGTATACATCAATCAGGGAGTGTAATTAGAGTACTGCTTCACACTGACACACCAAACTCACTGTGTAACGTACCGCAAACAGCTGTTTGTGTAGTGACGGCCATGCTGGACTACTGCGCAACATGGCGAGATTGCTCTTCCTCACTCAGTGATGTCAGGTAATGTGTGACTTCCTTCTCAACTTTCCATGGCATTGTTAAAAAGCTTACATTTTGTTTTGAAATTACATTTTCTACTTGCTGTGTACTTGTTCAGTACCGCTACAATGAGAATCCTGTGGAGGCGGGCAAGTCTGCCATTGTGACCCCGGGTAATGGCCGGGGAATGAGGGATGGAATCCGGTGTGGAGCCTGAGAAACGGCTACCACTACACATCCAAGGAGGGCAGCAGGCAGGCATGCACGCCCGCCCCGAGGTAGTGACCAAAAATAACAATACAGGAGGCGGACTTTCGAGGCCCTGCTGTGTATTTAAAATGAATTAACTTTAAATCCTTTAACGGGAATCCGTTATGGAGGGCAAGTCTGCCATTGTCACCGCGGGGAATGAAGGTTGGATTCCGGCCCGAAATGGGAGCCTGCTGAGACCCATGCTGTAGCTGCCCTGACCGTGCTTTGCAGACCAGGCATCTGTGGTCAGATGGACCCTTGAGCCAGCGGAAGACAAACCAAGTCGAAAGCATTTGCCAAGAATGTTTTACGGAGGGCAAGTTTTGTTGGCATTTTTGTAAATTGTTTGATAATGTAGATGGTTGTATTTTTAAATTGTTTGAAAATGATAGATGGTTGTATTTTTAAATTGTTTGAAGGTTTAGATGGTTGTATTTTTAAATTGGTTGAAAGTTTAGATGGTTGTATTTTTAAATTGTTTAAGTGTAGCCATTCTTCCTCCCCCCAGCCACGAACAATACCATGGGAACGTGGAGCAGCAGAAGCCCCCTGTGACGGCTGCCGCGGTTGTTCTCCGCGGCTTGTCTTTTGAGGGGTGCTGCTTTTCCTCAGGTGTTCTTGCCATAGCTGTTTGTGCCTTTTCTCCAGGTGCCTTCGTAAGGCACTTGTCCCTACGTGAGAGTTGGCCTTTCCACGGCTCAATTTTTGCTGGCAGAGACAACAGATGGCTTTGCTCTGATCTGAGACACACACGTTAAAAAAATTTCCAAACCGCTGAGCCCCCCTGGGGTGATGGCGCTACGGTGGCATCAGCAGCTGACGTTGAAGGGCATGTTGGCTGTCTAGCCATAGCTGGCGATACATGGCGCCGGACACTGCCCCCAGCTGTTTCTGAGGACGAGCTCCCTCTGCTTCTATCATGGAGTCGTCTCCTCCTAGTCCTCTCTGACTCCTCCTCTGAACTGTCCCCCTGGTCATCTCCTCTACCGGGAACATATGTGGTATCCGTATAATCATCATCATAATCCTCCTGGCCAGCTGCACTTTCCTCAGACACCTCCTCAACTGCACCAACTTCAGGTGTTTCATCAGCCCCCTCCACACACGTTACGTCCATACTATCGCCACCTAACTCAGACGTAGGAGGTGGTGTACCTGCGCCTTCTTCTTGTTGTTGCAGTAGAGGCTGTGAATCGGTGATTTCACCACCACCACCACCACCAAATAACTCCTGCGAAGTGTCAAATGCAGCGGATGTGGTGCTTGTTGTAGCGCTGGTGGCTGCGGGAGATGAGGTGTTCTGTGTTAAATACTCCATCACCTCCTCACGATTTTGGGAAGTGATGGCACGTGCCTTCTTCTGAGCACTGTATTTTGGGGCAGGTCCGCACGAAATCACAGCAACACCACCTCGCACAGACCTGCCGGTGCCTGGTGGCCTTCCTCTGGGTCTGCCTCTACCTCTTCCTCTACCTGGTTTGTCCATTTTGTCCATCTCGGGGGGATGCTAGGTATATGCAGTGAGCTGGGTTCACTGAACAGTAAAGGTACTAGGATGCAGTGAGGTGGGTTCACTCAACACAACAGGTAGTAGGATGCAGTGAGCTGGGTTCACTGAACAGTAAAGGTACTAGGATGCGGTGAGGTGGGTTCACTCAACACAACAGGTAGTAGGTAAATGCAGTGAGCTGGGTTCACTCAACACTACAGGTAGTTATGTGCAGTGATGAGGTGGGTTAAGTAAACACAACAGGTAGTAGTAGGATGCAGTGAGCTGGGTTCACTCAACACAACAGGTAGTAGTAGGTATATGCAGTGAGCTGGGTTCACTCAACACTACAGGTAGTTATGTGCAGTGATGAGGTGGGTTAAGTAAACACAACAGGTAGTAGTAGGATGCAGTGAGCTGGGTTCACTCAACACAACAGGTAGTAGTAGGTATATGCAGTGAGCTGGGTTCACTCAACACTACAGGTAGTTATGTGCAGTGATGAGGTGGGTTAAGTAAACACAACAGGTAGTAGTAGGATGCAGTGAGCTGGGTTCACTCAACACAACAGGTTGTAGGTATATGCAGTGAGCTGGGTTCACTCAACACTACAGGTAGTTATGTGCAGTGATGAGGTGGGTTAAGTAAACACAACAGGTATTAGGTGTATGCAGTGAGCTGGGTTCACTCAACACTACAGGTAGTTATGTGCAGTGATGAGGTGGGTTAAGTAAACACAACAGGTAGTAGTAGGATGCAGTGAGCTGGGTTCACTCAACACTACAGGTAGTTATGTGCAGTGATGAGGTGGGTTAAGTAAACACAACAGGTACTGGGGGTATATGCAGTACTGGGTAGTACAATGTGCAGCTCCCTGTCACACACACAGGCAGTCAGTCACTGAATGTGCTGGGCTGCTGGCAGTGGCACACACACACTATCAATTAGCAAGGCTGTGCATGCAACAAAAGTGTCAGTTTGACACACAGTAAAAAAAAAAAAGTACAGGATGAGCTCTGACAAAAGCTAGGGTGCTATAAAGCAATAACAATCAGCCAAGGAGCAAACTAAGCAGCCAAGAACCTAACTAATCTGTCCCTAGAAGAACAAGTTGGCAGCAGCTGTCCCTTTCCTCTCACTAGCAGGCACACGAGTGAGTGTAATGGCCGCCGGAGCCTGCCTTATATAAGGGGGGGTGGGGCTTCAGGGCTTACTGTAGCCTGAATGGCTACAATGCGCCTGCTGACTGTGATGCAGAGGGTCAAAGTTGACCCTCATAGTGCATTATGGGGCGAATCGAACTTCCGTAAAAGTTCGCCTGGCGCAGGCGAACGCGAACCACCAATGTTCGCCTGGAACCGTTCGCCGGCGAACCGTTCGCTACACCTCTAATCACCCCTTACAAGCTTTCTAAAATGGGAAAGGGAGACTCCGGGAAATGCTGGAGATGTGAAGATGCAGGGCTGATTTTATACATATATTCTGGACCTGCTCTAGAATACAAGAATTCTGGGCTGATGTTCATGACATGCTCTCCTCTCTTTTTAATAACTTAATACCCTACACTATTAAGGCACTACTGCTGGGAATATTCAGAGAAATTGCACTTTCTGATAAAAACATTTTCTTAGCTCAACTATTACTCATGTATTCTAAAAGAGCAATTGCTATACAGTGGAAACAGTTGACTCCACCATCGATAGCAGATCTTAAAAAAGAAGTTAATCTGGATGTCCCCGTATATATTTCTGTTTATTAGGCCAGAGGTTCTCCCTAAAAGTTTTACAAGTTCTGGAAATGCTGGTTGACACTCTGTAATCTTGACTTGTAACTGTTTTGTAAAGCACCATATATATTTTCTATGCCATCTGATATGCTGTGTTTTTACACCCTTTTGTACTGGGTGGGGGGGATCGGCTGGGGGGGGGGGGGGGGGGGGGGCTTGTCTTGTATGTTAATGTCTTAAAACCAATAAAATGTTTTACACAAAAAACCATAAAGATGATACTTGTGCTATTGAAACAATACATATACTCTCACTATACCATATTAGGCCCTTTTTCCACTACCCTGTGATTTGTGATTTAATTCCGATCGCAAAAAGCAAGGTACATTAAACGAATGGAAACAGCAACAGCAATTTCCATTAGTGCGATCTGATTGTGATGCGATTTTGGTCCAAGTGCAATCGTCGTCCTGCCGCATTTTGGATGCAATTGAGCTCTTCTATAATGAGTATAGTAGCTCAATCGCAATCGCATGGTGGAAATTGAAATGCGATTGCGATCGCATTTTATAGTGAGAAAGAGTCCTTACCCCCTTCTGCTGTCTCAAAAGGGCACAAATTCCTTTAGTACAATGAAAACAGTAGGGCCGGTCTTTTTAAACATTAACAGAGATTGTAAGCTAATCACATTTACATGCATATCTAAAACACTTCTGAAATACTGGAAATTACCTTTAAAATCAGCCAAGAGTTAATACCAGTAGGTTTGGCTGTGATACTAGTTACGGGAACAGGCAATTGCTTGCTTGCTTTGGAATGTGTTTTGGTGCTTATTGTTTCCATTCTTATTGATATCAGATAGAAAGGCATTGGGGGATGTTCTGCTATGGAAAGCTGATCACTTGCATTGTCTGTGACTTCCTTGTTGCTAATGCAGTTTTCAGGTAATAATCCCCATTGTAATGGACTTTGTTGCTAGTGGTTCCTCATTATTGTTTACATATGAATACCGCTGTTTCCTGCCAACCCTGGCCAGCCTAGGTGATGTATTGTGCTGGGTAATTAGAGTGGACATCTGAGAGAAGAATGGACAGCTTTATTATAATGTTTCTAAAATTAACTCTAGTATAGATTTTCCTCCCACACAGGTATGGATGGACGCTGGCAGGGTTACAGGGAGATTGAAGTGAGAAGAATATGGAAGCTGACAGCTTAATTTCCTTTTTGAGAAATGCCACTTGCCTGATTTCATGATAATGTTGTGGCCTCTGTAGTTTTTAAACCACCCTTGTAATAAGCAACCGTCTGATTTGGGTCCCGTCTGAAACTCCGGGGACCCAAATCAGACACGCAGCGCTGGTACTTAAACGATTGGCACTGCACCGCACAGAGATCAACTGCTTCGTCTCACAACACCAGGGGGTTTATCAATGATAATGCTAGGTACACACAATGCAATTTTCTGACAGATTTACATGTTGGAAATATGGGATTTACAACTCAGAGGCCAATGGGTACAGGTGTTCTGGTGCCCTAAACTCCACCCCTGAACACAGGCCACACCCCAGTAAAAATATTCTGAACTCTAATCCCTTCCTTATGCTAGGTACACATACGGTTTTTCGGTTGATTCTGCCGTTCGATTGATTTTTAATTCGTTTTTCCGCATGATTTCCCACTCGATTCTCTTATCTTTTAATATCAATTTTCATTCACATATATGAGAAATCGAGCTGTAAAACGATCGAAAGTAATATCAGACATGATCGAAATTATCAATCAGACGCATCTATCCAACGTAAAAACGTATCATGTGTACGTAGCATTACTCTCTATATCCATCCATAGTGACATTAAACAAGAATTAGGGCCTAAGTGGCTCAGGTTAGTGACATAAAGGCAGGGATTAGACTAAGCTCCTGAGGTCAGTGATCTGAGGAGGGAGGCCTCCTCTCCCACATAAGGCACCAGTAGGCACATGCTTTCAGTGCCTTATGGAATATCCGGCCCTGGTCTGATGGTAATTGTAGGCCGGTTGTTGTCGTTAATTTAGCCCAGATATCTTTCCAATAATTTTGGGATTCCTGACATGACCACCGGATGTGCCAAAGTGAGCCGGTCATCTTGCACCCTCTACAATAGAGGCGGGAGTTAGCTGAATCAGTTTAGTGAGGTTGCAAAGGAGTATAAATATTATACAATGTATGTATAAAAGATGAATGGAAGTTTCCAGTGTGGAAAAAGATGTACTCTCTTTAGGTAGGGTGCTATAGCAATGAGATCACCCTTCTTTGAGAATTAGCTGAACCTATTTTTTTCCCACTGGGAGATAAAGTCCAAGTTAATAGGCTTACTATTAGGGGGGACACCTTCTAGTCAGATGAGTACAAGCTTTGCTTTCATCCAGATCAGGAGGAAAATATTTGTTTTTGTGGCCAAGTTGCACTTTCAAACTTCTAAACTTTCATAGGGCTGCTGATTGTGATTATAAGGAAAATTAAACCATTGTATAAATAATATTCCTGCAGACAATAAGCTGATTCCAGAAAAAAGGGATTGGCTGTTTTCAAGCATACCTCAGGCTGAAGACTATGTTTACTTAACTTGGCGGAGTCACGGAAGACAAACGAGGAGACAATACCAGAGTTAGCCACAATATATTACTCATTGACCTATAAAGTGCTTGCTCTATTCTTGTGTACACCGCTGACAGGAGTAGTCCACATTATCTAATGGGCCCTGGGAAGTGAATGTGGCGAGAGTTGTTTACTGCACTAAAATCTGTCAATAAACTCAAAACATTAGACAAACGTTGAGTCTCTTTTTATATCTTGTTGGGGCACACTTTGCTGTGGCTGAGCAGAGTCTTTATACACTTTCACTGAAGACTGCTGTGAGCACCTGCAGGTACGCCACTGCTTGGGCATGAGGCTACAACACAGCATTGTGCCCTAGTGCAAATTATATATTGAGGGCCTGTTTCCACTACACGCAGATTCTGCATGCAGAAAACTGACTCCAATGAATGCCTATGGGAAATCTGCATCAGAAAAATCGCGTTCAGTGGAAACAGGCCCATAGACATTCATTGGAGTCAGTTTTCTGCATGCAGAATCTGCATGTAGTGGAAACAGGCCCTAAGACCCTTCCCCAGCACTGAGTATATAATGTATGCATGATACACAACCACAAAAAACAGCTTCACAAGTATAGGCGGTCCCCTACTTACAAGCAGATTATGTTACAGGAGTTTGTAAGTTCAATTTGTTTGTAAGTTGAGTCTTGTGTTAAAGTGAACCTCCAGACTAAAAATCTACTTGACAGCACTGAAAAGGCTTGGTGTTTCTTTAACAGTGTCACAGCATCAGAACTTTGTTTTTCTTACACAAGCTTCATTTTTAGCTGAACAGGAGAAAACTGCTCAGGCATTTTTCCCCTGATGCTGTGCAAAGCATGATGGGATTTCTGATGTTGTTGTTCTCTTCTGCTGTTTTGGTGCAAACTTTTTTTTGTTAATTTTTAATTTCAGATTTGAAGCCTAGCGTACGCAGCTGGAAGGGGTGATCAGGACACAGGACAGTTGGAACTGTGTCTCGTGCTCCCTGTCACTTCCTTTCAACCAAAAAGATGGCTGCCCCCATGAAAAATATGGCTGCCCCATGAAATCACAAACATTTTCCTGTTCGTGTAAAACAGGGTGGGTAAGAGATTATATTACCTATCTATTTTAACCTCTTGAGGACCGCAGTGCTAAACCCCCCTAGTGACCAGGCCATTTTTAGTAAAATAGGCCACTGCAGCTTTAAGGCTAAGCTGCAGGGCCGTACAACACAGCACACATGTGATTCCCCCCCTTTTCTCCCCACCAACAGAGCTCTCTGTTGGTGGGGTCTGATCGCTCCCCCCATGTTTATTTATTTATTTTTTTAGAAATATTATTGTTACTGTCTTTTATAAAAAAAAAAATGTTTATTTAAATATCTACCCTCCCTCCCCCCCTCCCTCCCCACAGCCAGCCAATTATGGCGATCGGCTGTCATGGGCTTCTGCCTATGAGAGCCGGTAGCTCTCTTGTCCCCCAGGGGGATAGCCGTGTGACACAGCTGTCCCCAGTACAGCACTGCTGCCAATCGCAGCACTGTATATGTAAATAGACGGCGGTCACGCCTAACAGTCTCCCGAGTGGCAATAGCCGCTCGGAGACTAAAGGCGGGGCAGAGCTCCGCCCCCCAAGCAGGAGATGCGCGTGCAGCATGCGCGCGATCTCCTGCAAAACAGAGCCCCAGGACTTTACGCCAATCGGCGTTAGGTGGTCCTGGGGCTGCCGTCGCGACCACGCCCATTGGCGTGACGCGGTCGGCAAGAGGTTAATTAATATAACCAATGTAACTTAATGACAGTATGTTTGTTTAGGCTGAAGCTCCTCTTTAAACATGGATAAATGATCTACTTTTTGACAACTCTGAATTTAGACATATAGTATAAACAATGTTTTTTGGTTGTTTTCAATGTACTTCTAAAGTGTTTTAAACAACTTATAACAGTTTATACAATACTGTAACATGTAACAACAACAAAAAAAACCAAAAAAAAAAACAGTATTGTATATTTTGTACATGAAGACAA
Source organism: Hyperolius riggenbachi (assembly GCF_040937935.1). Taxonomy (NCBI): domain Eukaryota; kingdom Metazoa; phylum Chordata; class Amphibia; order Anura; family Hyperoliidae; genus Hyperolius; species Hyperolius riggenbachi. The sequence continues at coordinate 345,760,410 of NC_090648.1, read as the reverse complement.
TTTCAACTGGTTCATTAATGATCACCACTATTCAAAGCACATATAAAGGTGATCATTACTAACATAGCACTAATAAAGAGCTAATGCGGTGACTGGAGGGGGGGGGCTTCATCTTGTGCCACCTAGGTTCAGGTCCCTGGTACTGTCACAACCTCTACATACCCTGTTGCTATGCCACTGGTACTAGATTTAAAGCTACATACAGCAGATGTCTATAACCCCCCAAAAATCATACATTCATTTTAGCATTCAGCTGTCTTGAACAAATGATTTCTAACTGACCCTGCTAACTAAGTACTCCTTCTCTGATATATTTATTGTACCATTCTAAGCCATATCCTCTTCCATTCTTAGTGAATGCCACTATAAAATAAAGTCCTCTGTGTGCGTCAAACGAAATGGCAAACAAAAAAAAGCATCCCAGGGATGGATGAGGTTTATAAAACCATTGCTTGAGCCATTTAGAATGTAACCATGGATTGATTTGAGCCACATTGAGGAATGTATTTATAGTGATGGATACAGTGAGGGAGGATATGGTGCTTTAGAGTAGAACCTAGCAGGGTCAGTTAGTTATTGCTTTTGTTCAGATTGATGTATATATTCAAGTGCGTAGGAGCAATAGTTTCTAATTGTTTTTGATTCAAAGTGGGTGGTTTTTACTTCATTCCATTCAGAACAACTGAAACAGTTGTGCTAGATCTATCTATCTGATTGTTGCATTATGTCCCCATAGAAGCATGTGTGTATGGGTATCACAGGCACATTGTCACCCAAAGTGATCACAAAAGATTGTTATCAACTACAGTAATCTAGATGGAAGTGGCCCAATCCAACAATCAGAGAACATTTGTGTGATGTCTATACAGATATCATCACCATAACCTTGGCCTCGCCAGGCAGTACAAATAGAAAATGCATTTGGCCTGTTGGATGTACTTGGCAGATACTATATTTTTTTGGCATATAAGACTCAATTTTCTCTCCCCAGAAGTGGTGAGGGGGGGGGAGTCACTGCATCTTATAATCCAAATGCAGAGAGTTCCTGACTTGTGATTGCTTGCCAATATGAACCTCCAAGCTGACGCAATGTTGGGGACTCCCTGTATTGTGCCCATGCAGAGAAAGACACAGGGGGACAAATGGAGGACACAGGGGGACACAATGGCCTTGATGCACAAACCAGCGCTAAGCTGGTTAGTGCAATCTGAAATGAAGAGAAGCGGACTCCGGCACTCCAATGCAGAGGTAGTTTATTCAAGCACGGTAGATAAGAACAACAGGTTACAGAATGCCTGTGAGCTGGTTAGTGTACTAAGTGGTTTGTGCCCAGTGCAGTGCGCGCAGCTGGTAATAGTGCGCGGCGCCCTGTAAACGGCGCACCAGGTGCCCCCCCAGCTGTGCACTGATGCGCCGTTTCAGGGGCACCCGGTGCTCCGTTTTCAGGGCAGCGGGTGCGATGTTATCGTCGCACCGCGCACTATTACCAGCTGCGCGCACTGCACTGGGCTGTGCGTGATGTAGCTTTGCGCGGCAATTAGTGCCCATAAAGCTACATTTCAGGCACTAAGTGGCTTTTCACTCCGGCGCTAATACTTAGTGCCGGTTAGTGAATCAAGCCCAAAGGGGCATAGAGGAGGACACAACGGGGCTACAAAGGGGCATAGAGGAGGACACAACGGGGCTACAAAGGGGCATAGAGGAGGACACAACGGGGCTACAAAGGGGCATAGAGGAGGACAGAAGAGGACACAGGGAGACACAAAAGGCACAAGGGGCACGAGGTACAAAGGTAGCATAATCCACAAGACGCCCCTTCACCATGGATGCACCAGGTGTAGAATATTTTTTCCCCTGGTTTTTGTCCTCTAAACCTAGGAGTGTCTTATAGTCCGAAAAATACAGTAGCTATTGTTTTCCATGGTTACTTTTAATAAGACTAAAGTTTACCTGTATTTTTCCTAAGATAAATGTTGCTGTAGAATTTGGTCAATTTGATGAGGTAATCAATTTTTACTTCTTTGATTTTCTACACTTGGTGAAGTGTGCCTCAGGCGGCTGCTCCTTATACATGTCTTGCCTAGTTTGTGTCCCAGTTGCATCCCTCTCTGAGTCCGGGGTTTACCCATACACAACTGTCTGGTGGCCATGGCTGCTATGCTTTGTGTGTTCTGACTCTCCTCACCCATTAGGCAGAGGCTACAGAGGCTGTAGGAGTCCTCATGGATTGGACACATGTATGGGCACTACTAGAGTTGCTACTGATGTGCCTGGCACAGCTGGGGTGACTATTAGAGATGGTCATTTGCCTGTCTCTAACAGGTGGGTACATGCGATTATTTGTCTGTCACGATGGGGGCGGGGGATCATGTGCCTCTCAAAAATAATACATGCGATTATTTGTCTAAAATATGCCTGTCACTGAAATCTGTCTGTTGTTATAATGTGCATATTATTGGAATTTGCCAGTTGGTAACAATATCTGCATGTCCTTGATATCTGCATTGGTGTTATGTGCATATTATTTGAATTTGCTTGCATCTGGTAATATCTGAATGTTATTGATATCTGGCTGATATCAGCATGTCATTGCTATCTGATTGTTGTTGGTATAATATGCACACCATTGAAAGAATCTGATTACTAATTAGGTGACTGATTTGGAATTCTTTGATTAGCAAATCATAGTCAGGTGATCATGCTATGCTATGTTTGAGGTTTTAGAGGGGACTGTGTCTATTTTTGTTTGTGGACTTAAGTGGGCAATTTGCTGCATTGTGTTTTGAGATTTAGGGGGGCTATGCCTCCTCCCAACCACCGATCCATCCCTGGGACCCTCAGAAGTTCATGCACGTGTTCCTGTACTTGAACAAGTATGGCCGCACTGTGCAGGATCAATCAGTCAGTTTGGTTCCAAGCTACTGTGCAGGCACAAGCCGTCTGCACCTGTACAGTGCAACCAAGATCCTTTGACAAGCCTTTTTAGATGGACTTTGGGGGGCCCCAGCACTGGTATTGGCGAAGAAGAGAGGGACAGGAGAAGTATCTGGATTATCCAGAGGCTTCCCTCTACTTAGGAAGTACCCATTTGGTGCACGTTTTTTCACTACAAGTACACTTTGAGGTCCAGGTATAATCTGTTTTTTCTAACCTGGGGCTTCTTCCAGCCCGTAGCAGCCAAGTCAGTCCCTCGCCACAGCTACGTCCTCCTCGGTGTCCCACTGGCCGCCCGTAATGATTGCAACCCACCGGCTGGGTCGGCTCTTCTGCATCTGCGTCCACGTCATCTCTGCATCCACGTCATCTGCCCGTACTGCGCCTGCGCAGTAGTTGTTCGCAGGTGCAGTATGTGCCAGATGATGTGGACACACGGGCACTCGTGAGAAGAGACAAGAGGGGGACTATGTGGCTGATATTGTGGTGAAACCCCTCCCACAGTGTGATGTCATGACCATGGTTCTGACAGTTTGCTGTATCTGCTGCATTGTGCATGCGGCACATCACAACGGATTTCGGAATAAGCATCTTGAAGTAATGCGCGTGCTGCGATGTATGGCACCATGTTGCTAGTCATGTGTAATGTGCCCAGTGTTTGGTAACACATGGTTTGGCTTACATGCTTACAGTGGAATATGATGCACAATGGAGGCAACGGGGACACGTGAATGTGCCCATTGTGGGAACACGGATTGCATAACTGTGCAATTATAACGCACTGAAAATACCCACAATGATGATCATATGCTAGATCAGATTTTCTCTTGTACTATGGACCAGTTTCAAACCAATATAAAACATGTACAGCCCATTGAATCAAAATAAACCTAAAATAATATGTTTGCCAACATGATCACAGCAAATATGTAAAGGAACTCATCACAATTGTGCTGTCTCTGATTGTTATAGGTTACATGCTTTGCACATCGTTATTGCTCTGTGTATTGCACTGCTGAGACTTGAAGTCTAAACATTTTTATAGTAATGAAGAGGATAATGGTAGAGGAATGTCTATTCTATTGTACTACAAAGACTGGTCCTATGCAAACAGTGTTACCACAGAAACCAGCAGAACAACTTGGAGCATTGTGCAAATGCCTTCCAGTTACTGAGGGGTTAATCAGGAACTATTTGTTGGTGAAATGACTTAGTCTAACAACTTTGATCTCTAGGTTCTTAGAATGGAGCACACCCCTCCCAGCTTGTAACCAGTGCGTGTGTGACACTCCCTACCATAGGGGAACAATGCGCTTATTGCTGGAGCCAGTACAATCAGTATCCAGCACAGAGACCTCAGTGATGCCAAATATGTCACCCATGGCAGGAAGGCCTCTGAGGAGGTGACCAGCTCACCCGCCATGTAATTAGGGTTGTTTGATGAAAATACGGATAGTGTCCATTACAATAAAGCATGTACGTCTACAATAACTTCCGGATCATGAAATAGGGCTGGTGCACACCAAGAGCGCTTCTGAGCGCTTTTATAAACGCTAGCGCATTGAACAGCATTTGGCAAATAGATTTGTATGGGATGGATCCCACCAGAGCGATGTGATTTTTTTCCCAAGCACAAACGCGACCTGCAGCATTGCTGAGGTGAGTCAGCCTCAATGTTAAGTATAGGAAAGTGAAAAATTGGTTTAAATAGCGCTAGAACAGAGTGCTTTTCCAAGCATTTTTTTTACAAAAGCTCTACACTTCCTGCTGTACTGTACAAAAAAAATTAAAATATTGCTACACCAAAACACTCCAAAAATCACTAGACATAAGTAGAAAACCACTAGACACATGCCTGAAATCGCCATCAAAAATTGCTTCAAAAAGTGTTTGCGATTACGCTAGTGCTTTTAGATGGGCACTGCTGGCCCTTACAGTGGATTTTAAAGAAACCTGTACTGAGACAGGTGAGGCTGCTGCAATTGCTACCTGTCAGGGTGATGCTCCTTTGCAGTGGCGTAGCTAAGGAGGTTAAAGAGACTCTGTAACAACAAAAACCTCCCCTGGGGGGTACTCACCTCGGGTGGGGGAAGCCTCCGGATCCTAATGAGGCTTCCCACGCCGTCCTCTGTCCCACGGGGGTCTCGCCGCAGCCCTCCGAACAGCCGGCGACTGTGCCGACTGTCAGTTCAATATTTACCTTTGCTGGCTCCAGCGGGGGCGCTGTGGCGACTTTCGGCACGGAAATAGACGGAAATACCCGATCTCCGTCGGGTCCGCTCTACTGCGCAGGCGCCTGCGCAGTAGAGCAGACCCGACGGCGGTCGGGTATTTCCGCCTACTTCGGCGCCGAGAGGCATCAGAGCGCCTGCGCAGGAGCCAGGAAGGTAAATATTGCGCCACGGCTGTACGGAGGGCTACAGCGAGACCCCCGAGGGACGCAGGACGGCGTGGGAAGCCTCATTAGGATCCTGAGGCTTCCCCCACCCGAGGTGAGTACCCCCCAGGGGCCGTTTTGTCGTTACAGTTCCTCTTTAATGCAAGTTTTACATTGGGGCCCCCCAAACACTCTATACATAACAATTGGTACGGTGCACCAAAACCTGCCACTGGCAAATACAGTGTCAGAGGTGCAAGAAGGGGATGGGGAGCAGTTTGTTAATGATTACCACTATTCAAAGTATCTATAAAAGTCATTATTATGAACACAGGATGAATAGGGAGATAATACTGAAGAAAAGGGAGCGCCCCGATGCGGTCTCAACCTCTGCACCCCCTATTGCTTGTTACGCCACTGCTCCTTTGCCATGTATAGTTTCTATTTTCAGATATGTACCAACATATCTGTTAAGTTTGGTGTCCATTCCTCTCGCTGCAGTGCTGTAATACAAACTCATGGCATGGACGACTTTTCCGGATACCGGATAGAAGTAGAACATGTCATAAAGGCATGCGAAGAAATGTATATATCTGAATTGTTGCTTCATGGGTGTACTGTTCCATGGAGGGTGACAGCATATGCGCTTTTTCCATCCACGGCTCAGAACTCACAAGTGTGTACCTAACTTTAGACCTCAGGCTCGATTCACAATTACGTGTTGTATTTGTAAGGGACTCACCTGCCAGCGGTTCCAGCTCTGGCTCAATCGGCTCGGATGATGGAGCGCGGCCGTGAGCTTCCTCTTTCTATTCGTCTGGCAGCATCCCCAGCACCCCTGCGGCGGTGATTGGGAGTGTGTGTCTCCCTTGCATCCCTGGGCGGGCGCGCGCGGCTCAGTGCTGCTCTTACGCCCCTCGTCGCCAATGATGGTGTCATCTGAGAATTGGTCAGCTGACACTGAAGCTTGGTGCTGATTGGTTGCTTTAGGTGGGCTTGGGGATTTAAACCCCTGTCTCTCAGTCAGTCCTTGCCCGTGATAGCATTCAGTATGCTGGTGCAGGGCACTCTGTCTTTGTGATATATTGTATTGAGATTGTGATTAGTTTAGTTAGTTTATTGAGCTATATATATATATATACTGTATATATATATATGCAGACATATATATGTACTCCAGTTAGTCCAGTATTCTGATTTATTGTGTATAATCTTTGCTTGTCTTTAGACCTTGATTTCTCTTCACCCTTCTGTACTTCACCCTTCCTGCCATCTGACTACCACTGTATGATACCTAGCCTGTTTATCGACCAAGCCTTTGTCTCGACCCATTGTACCGCTGCCATTTGACTACTTGTGTATGTCCCTAGCTTTGTTGAGCTACAAATATAACTGACTACTGTGCACACGCATACTACCAAGCGTGATAGTATTCAGCACAAGTGCATACCTGGTCTGTTATGCATACCTGTTATGTGGTGTCAGGCTCGGTTCCCACTTGCGCCAGATCACGTGCGGTCAGTGGGAGTGGACAGTGTAGTGTACGCTCTGATGGTTTGCTGTGGTTCGGCTGGAGCCCAGGGCAGATGCACCATAAACTATATGGATATTGCATCTGCTCTTCTGCGATTATCGCGGACTGCACAGAAGTGCGGCCTGCTTACCGCAATTAATCCAATGGATCTGTTGCAGAGTGACGAGTGTGAATGGCTCCTATATATAAAATAGGAGCGACACTGTCAGTTTTGCAATGAGTGGAGAACAGACGAAAAATGTATTTTCTTAGCTCCAGTGGGAACACCGCCTCATTCATGTAACTGCCAACCAAGAACAAGCGTGCAGGGGTTCATGCAAAGGCATTGATCTACGAACTGCACCTGTCTGTTGCTTGTCCAGTGGCCTCTGTATTACAACACAATGCAGTGAGTGCAGTGTGAGCCAGTTCTATGTCTGGATTCTATCAGTTTGGTTGGGGTTGTGTGTTTGCTACTATGCTGGACTTTTGGACCTGAATCTGACTCGATCTGACTCCATTTGTTAGTATTTCTGGCTTGCTCTTGTTACACTTTTTTGCACTGTCTTTGCCCTTTATCATATATTTTGAATTGACAGTTCCCTTATTGTTTGATGTTTTGAGTTGTCTACACGGTGGCTGTGTTGCTTCAGTCACTTTTTCTTTTCCTACATTTATCTGCTTTATTTGCACTCATTGCCTCTTGTCTCACCTTTTATTATACATGTATACAGTGTGGTGCTTTCATGATGCCTCATAATGTCAGCATTATGCTGGGAATACACCATGAGTTTTTTAGGCAGATAGATGGCTCGATAGATCATTTCCGACAGGCCCGGTGTAATTTCGATCCTTTTTATGATCGATTTTCTCATAGAAATGAATAGAAATGGATCAAAAAAACAATCAGAAAATCGATTGGCAAATCGATTAAAAAAACAATCGGAAAGTAAATCTGCCAAAAAAAAACCCTCATTGTGTATTCCCAGCATTAGGATGGGTTTTTGTCCACTGTAGCCAGAACTGATGTAAAAAGAACCAGTTACAGGGGACACAGATATAGTAGCCTCCACTATTAGGAGATTGCAGTTTATCATACATTTTCAGGTATTAAGAAAGACTTTCATGGAGTGTCATTGGACTGAGCATAGAATGGGAATAACAGATGTAATTTATACATTTAAAAAAAAACATCTTTCAAAAGTTATCATCTGCAAAAGTAAACACTTTGTCTAGACAGCTGGTTGTGTTGCTTTTTTGGGATAGGTCTAGAGGGAAAAACATGAAAAAGTTAATTTTGGCATGACGGATATTGTCGCGTCTTGGCACTCCCATAGACCACAATATGTTGGCTGAAACTAAATGCAGACAAAACTGAAGTCCTTCTGATTGGAGGGCAGAGCATGATAACAAAACAATTTAACTTGCAATCTTCACCACTGGGAATAGGAGGCACGGATCTACGCAGCTCTGATCATGTGCATAGCCTGGGAGTCCTAATTGATGGGGATTTAAACTTCAGAACTCAAATCTCTGCTGTGGTGAAATCATCCTATTTTCAACTGAAGAACATTGCAAAAATCAAGCACCTCATACCCCCAGAAGATCTGCCAACCTTAGTCCACACCTTCATCACATCCCGACTGGACTACTGCAATGCTCTCTACACTGGCCTTCCAAAAAAGGTCTTGTACCGCCTACAGCTGATACAGAATACTGCTGCCAGACTGCTAACCAACCAACCCCGTCACTGCCACATAATGCCAGTCCTGCACTCCCTTCACTGGCTACCTATAGAATGGAGGGTCCTATTCAAGATCGGCCTACGGACATTTAAATCCCTAAATAATCTAGGCCCTGGATACATGAAAGATATGTTGCAGCTGCGTAGCAATCCCTGCATTCTCAGATCAACAGGTTCTAATAATCTAGTCATACCCAGAGTCCACTTGGAAACTTTTGGTCCCAGAGCCTTCTGCCATGCTGCCCCTACGTTTTGGAACTCCTTACCTCAACAGATCAGGACAGCTCCATCCCTGGACGTGTTTAAATCCAGACTGAAAACCCACCTGTTCAGTTTGGCATTTGCAGGAATATAACTTTTGTTGTGTGAATACTTCATCCTACTAATTACTGAATCTGAGAGAGCCTAAGCGCTTTGAGTCCTATGGGAGAAAAGCGCTATAGAAATGTTATTGTATTGTATTGTATTGTATTGTATGTTTTGCAGCTAAGGGGTGGGTGCTGGAGTGTTTGTTTTTGGCGCAAGGATCAGAAACCATCGCAACTGATCAAGAATCAACAGATCAGGAAGTTTTTTTTTCAGGAAGACTGAAGCATTTTGTATTGAAACCACAAAACCAGTGTGAAAGAGCTGTGCTTGTTCAGTTATAATACACAAGTGTTGGTATTTCAGGGCCAGGTTAGGCTTCTCGCATTACAGCAGTTTAATTCAGTTCCCAAAATAGCATTATTTGAATTGAGTTTGCATGGATTCCCTGTTTGTGTTTCTTTAGGTTGTTGTGGTTTCCCTATACAGAAAATAAACCGAGGTAACAGTAAACAGAAATAGAGCATTGCAAATTCAAGAGCTATGTAACCATGCATGGTCCAACACCTTAGACATGGATGGCGACCGGGGAATTAATCAGGCAGACCAGCACTGACTTGCTTTAAGTTGTGCTGCCTTATATAATAATACAGGAACAAGAGTGACACATAATTGATGCATTTCCAATGGAGCTGTCAGCAATACTATCTTATAAAAAAAACACATATATAAGTAGATAAATACTTGCTCTACTTATATAAAATATGTATTGCACTGTCCACATTTTGATTTTAGTGATTTTTCTACAGTAAAAAAAGAGAAAATCCTTCTTAGCATTTCCCATTTTAATTGTGGCTATTTTGAAGCCAATCCTGATGTAATTTCCTCCCTTACTCTCCTCTGCCTGATTTGCCTGCCCTTCACTATAGAAAGTCGATTGTCTCAGCATGAGAAATATTGGCAAATCAGAGAGGAACAGAGGTGTGGGAGGGGAAAACAGGAGGGAAAAAGGCTTCAGCCAATCAGGCTGCATTAGTTACGCCTGAGGGGAAGAAGAGAAGCAAAAAAGGACAACCCAGCATGCCCTGCAACTTGCTTTTTGCGTACTAAATTTTTTGTGTACCAAATAAGAGTCAGGTAAACAGGGCAGTGATAATTTTTCAACAAGAAAAGTAATAGTGATTTTAAGTTTTGGATTGCCTAGTTGGCATCCTTATTACTTGTTTACCAGTATTTAAAAATAAAGAATTGTTTTTTGATTTTATGCCGACAGTTACACTTTAATCATAACATTTTAGCAAGCATTAGCACACTAAAGGTGCCCATACAATTAAACGTTTTCCTGCCGATAGACAGCAGATTCGATCACTGATCGAATCTGCTGTGAAATCGATGCACAAACACTGACCGAACGACTGATTTCCGTCCGAAATTGATTGTTCCCGTCGATCTGTCCGCGTGGAAGATTTAGCTCGATTGCCGGCGAGTTGGGAGTGCGTCGATAGCGGCATTCGACTGTCCGACGACTGACGCTAGTGGCAATACATTACCTGCTTCGCCGGCGCGTGTCCCCGCTCTCCCCGCGGTCCCTTCTCCGCGCTGGGCTCCAGCTGGCTTCACTTCTTTCTGTCCCGACAGGAAGTTTAAACAGTAGAGCACCCTCTACTGTTTAAACTTCCCCCGACAGGAAGTAAAGGAAAGCTGGAGCGGAGAAGGGACAGTGGAGACCGGGGGGACTCGTGCCGGCCGGATCAGGTAATGTATGCAGAAGGGGGCGGCGGCACCGGCAGCTCCACAGATTGTGAATCAGTTTCATTGTGACATCGATTCAAAATCTGTTTGCAGTGTAGGCAGCCAATAGATCCCTCTTTGATCAGATTTGATCACAGAGGGATCTATCTGCTGGTCGATCTGGTGGCAATCGACCAATGTATGGCAGCCTTTAGCTGAGTTCTGTAGGCTAGTGATGCTAGTCTTGCTATGATGGGGATAGGAAGACCAATGGGTTGGAGTAGGAGAACAATAGGGTCAGTCTGCAGTCAGCTGAGATGATCTGCAACTCCTCTCGGGGACACATAAGGGTGGATTAGGGGAAAATCTACATACAGTGGGTTGCAAAAGTATTCGGCCCCCTTGAGGTTTTCCACATTTTGTCACATTACTGCCACAAACATGCATCAATTTTATTGGAATTCCACATGAAAGACCAATACAAAGTGGTGTACATGTGAGCAGTGGATCGAAAATCATACATCATTCCAAACATTTTTTACAAATAAATAACTGCAAAGTGGGGTGTGCGTAATTGTTCAGCCCCCTGAGTCAATACTTTGTAGAACCACCATCTTTTAGGGTATGTCTCTACCAGCTTTGCACATCTAGAGACTAAAATCCTTGCCCATTCTTCTTTGCAAAACAGCTCCAGCTCAGTCAGATTAGATGGACAGTGTTTGTGAACAGCAGTTTTCAGATCTTGCCACAGATTCTCGATTGGATTTAGATCTGGACTTTGACTGCGCCATTCTAACACATAGATATGTTTTGTTTTAAACCATTCAATTGTTGCCCTGGCTTTATGTTTAGGGTCATTGTCCTGCTGGAAGGTGAACCTCCGCCCCAGTCTCAAGTCTTTTGCAGTCTCCAAGAGGTTTTCTTCCAAGTTTGCCCTGTATTTGGCTCCATCCATCTTCCCATCAACTCTGACCAGCTTCCCTGTCCCTGCTGAAGAGATGCACCCCCAGAGCATGATGCTGCCACCACCATATTTGACAGTGGGGATGGTGTGTTCAGAGTGATGTGCAGTGTTAGTTTTCTGCCACACATAGCGTTTTGCATTTTGGCCAAAAAGTTCCATTTTGGTCTCATCTGACCAGAGCACCTTCTTCCACATGGTTGCTGTGTCCCCCACATGGCTTGTGGCAAACTGCAAACGGTACTTCTTATGCTTTCTGTTAACAATGCCTTTCTTCTTGCCACTCTTCCATAAAGTCCAACTTTGTACAGTGCATGACTAATAGTTGTCCTATGGACAGAGTCTCCCACCTGAGCAGTAGATCTCTGCAACTCGTCCAGAGTCACCATGGGCCTCTTGACTGCATTTCTGATCAGCGCTCTCCTTGTTCGGCCTGAGAGTTTAGGTGGATGGCCTTGTCTTGGTAGGTTTACAGTTGTGCCATGCTCCTTCCATTTCTGAATGATCGCTTGAACAGTGCTACTTGGGATGTTCAAGGCTTTGGAAATCTTTTTGTAGCCTAAGCCTGCTTTAAATTTCTCAATAACTTGATCCCTGACCTGTCTTGGACCTGTCTGGTGTGTTCTTTGGACTTCACGGTGTTGTTGCTCCCAATATTCACTTAGACAACCTCTGAGCCCTCTCAGAGCAGCTGTATTTGTACTGACATTAGATTACACACAGGTGCACTCTATTTAGTCATTAGCACTCATCACGCAATGTCTATAGGCAACTGACTGCACTCAGATCAAAGGGGGCCGAATAATTATGCACACACCACTTTGCAGTTATTTATTTGTAAAAAATGTTTGGAATCATGTATGATTTTCGTTCCACTTCTCATGTGTAATCCACTTTGTGTTTTTCATGTGGAATTCCAATAAAATTGATTCATGTTTGTGGACGTAATATGACAAAATGTGGAAAACTTCAAGGGGGCCGAATACTTTTGCAACCCACTGTACATTAAATTCTTGGTAGAGACAGTCTTGATCGCCCGGCTGCCTTGGCCAAAAACTAGCATGTGTACAAGGGTTTAAGCCTCATATCGAAAAAGCCTTACCAGAAAATAATTGGAATGTGGGCAGCATTTCACCATAAAATAATCGTAACGTGGCAATGTTTCACCAGTAAATAATAGTAATGTGGGCAGCATTGCAACAGAAAATAATCATAATGCGGCAATGTTTCACCATAAAATAATCGTAATGTGGGCATCGTTTCACCAGAAAATAATCATAATGTGCAGCAATGTTTCACCAGAAAATAATTATAATGCGGCAATGTTTCACCAGAAAATAATCGTAATGTGGGCAGCTTTGCACCAGAAAAATAATTGTAATGCAGCAATGTTTAGCCTCCCAAAAAAATAATAAAGTGGGCAGCGTTTTTAACAGAAAATAATCATAATGCGGCAATGTTTCACCATAAAATAATCGTAATGTGGGCATCGTTTCACCAGAAAATATTCATAATGCAGCAGCGTTTCACCAGAAAATAATTGTAATGCGGCAATGTTTCACCAGAAAATAATCGTAATGCAGCAATGTTTCACCATAAAATAATCATAATGTGGGCAGCATTGCACCAGAAAATAATCGTAATGCAGCAATGTTTCACCATAAAATAATCATAATGTGGGCAGCGTTTCACCAGAAAATAATCGTAATGCGGCAATGTTTAACCAGAAAATAATAGTAATGTGGGCAGCATTGCACCAGAAAATAATCGTAATGCAGCAATGTTTCACCATAAAATAATCATAATGTGGGCATCGTTTCACCAGAAAATAATTGGAATGTGGGCAGCGTTTCACCAGAAAATAATCGTAATGCGGCAATGTTTAACCAGAAAATAATAGTAATGTGGGCAGCATTGCACCAGAAAATAATCGTAATGCAGCAATGTTTCACCATAAAATAACCGTAATGTGGGCATCGTTTCACCAGAAAATAATTGGAATGTGGGCAGCGTTTCACCAGAAAATAATCGTAATGTGGGCAGCGTTGCACCAGAAAAAATAATCGTAATGCAGCAATATTTAACTAGAAAATAATCGTTATGTGGGCAACGTTTCACCAGAAAATAATCATAATGCGGCAATGTTTCACCAGAAAATAATCATAATGGGGCGGCATTTCACAAGAAAATAATCGTAATGCAGGAATGTTTCACCAGAAAATAATCACAATGCGGTAATGTTTCACCATAAAATAATTGTAATGTGGAAAGCATTGCACCAGAAAATAATCATAATGCAGCAATCTTTCACCATAAAATAATAGTAATGCGGGCATCGTTTCACCAGAAATTCGGAATGCAGCAATGTTTCACCAAAAAATAATTGGAATGCGGCAATGTTTCACCAGAAAATAATCGTAATGTGGGCAGCATTGCGCCAGAAAATAATCGTAATGCAGCAATGTTTCACCAGAAAATAATCGTAATGCGGCAATGTTTCACCAAAAAATAATCATAAAGCAGCAATGTTTCACCAGAAAATAATCACAATGCGGCAATGTTTCACCAGAAAATAATCGTAATGCGGCAGCGTTGCACCAGAAAAATAATCGTAATGCAGCAATGTTTAAACAGAAAATAATTGTATTGTGGGCAGCGTTTCACCAGAAAATAATCGTAATGCGTCACTGTTTCACCATAAAATAATCGTAATGGGTCAGCGTTTCACCAGAAAATAATCGTAATGCGGCAATGTTTCACCAGAAAATATTTGTAATGCACCAATGTTTCACCACAAAATAATCGTAATGCACCAATGTTTCACTACAAAATAATCGTAATGCAGCAATGTTTCACTAGAAATCATCATAATGTGGGCAGAGTTTTACCAGAAAATAATGTACACCTGTAAAAAAAATTACATAAAAATAATGAAATTTAATTTTAAATCATTAAATTTAAATCAGATGCCACCACCAGAAAGCTCTCTTGGTGGCAAGAAAAGTAGGCAAGAGTAATTTATGTGCTAAGTTGAATAGCTGTGCAGCAAACCGTTAAATCTGCAGAGCACTGAATTGTAAAAAATCGCCTGGTCACTAGGGGATTGGGGTGTAAGCCTGTGGTCTTCAAGCAGTTAAAGGGAACCTGAAACAGGGTATAGAAAAAATGTATACATACCTAGGGCCTCCTCCAGCCCCCTTCAGCATAATCTGTCCCTTGCAGCCGCCCTCTGCCTTCTCGATTCTCCATAAGGTGTCCCGCAAGTTTGGCCAGTTGGAGCTTACTGCATATGCAGATCTCGGCCGCACAAGCAGCCCCCGTTGCGCAAGCTGGGAGCTATCCCCCATCGCAGTCCCACGGCTGAGAGAATTCTGCGCCTGCATAGGCGCAGAATGCTCCCAACCACAGGAGCAGGATGGGGGAGCACGCGCAACCACCCTGTGCATGCACCGGCTGGCAGCGACTGGCCAGACTTACAGTACCCATTACAGAGGATCCAGAAGGCGAAGGAAGATGGCATGGGAGCGACCAGGCCCATCCCCAGGCATGTCCCAGTCTCAGGTACACTTTAACATTGAAGGTGAACAAATATTTTGGGAAGGGAGTTTTTCCAAGAAGAAGAAACTGATTAGGTAAAACACGCACACACACATATTGCTCTTAGGCATGGCTCACAACAACTCAAGATAAAGTCTGGTGCACACCTTCAATTTTGACCAATCAATGACCAATTTTACCACATGTAGTATTCAACTTCACCTTCACAATCTGTTCATAGTATTCAATATCTGTTGACCCTCATACGACATAGAGGTGGTGAAATTAGCTAGTGGTTGACCAATGAAAATTGGATGTGTTTACCAGCAGGGCCGGGCCGAGGCAGAGGCTGGAGAGGCTCCAGCCTCAGGGCGCAGTGTATGAGGGGGCGCACAATTCATTCAGCTGTCATTCCCAATTGTGTTTGAAGCAGAGAGAAATAAGAAAAGGGGATACATGACAGTGACTGCAAGCCAGATAACTAGAGATTAAGGTGTTGGGGAGGTTGGGGGCCTTGGGGCACCTCTTAGTCTAATAGCAATCAGTGTGTGAAGGCTGGGGTGGAAGGGATGGAGGGGCGCACTTTGCTGTCTCAGCCTTGGGTTCTGAAGGACCTTGTCCCGCCTCTGTTTACCAGACTTAATACCTATGTCAGAGTGGCATAAGATGTTGGCTAAAATGATAACACAGCACATGAGGCAGATGATCTTTTTCAGAAACCTAGCTTAGAGGTCCACTAATATAATTACTAAAGAAGTTATAAACTCTATTTTGAATGTTTATAAGACTGCTGCATGCTTTAAAAATACAGGCTTATACCTAGTGATGTATGCATCAGGATGTGTGGCCCCTCTGCAGACCAGCTTCACTATTAATGGTAATGTCAAATGGTATAGGATTATTGGCGCTTTGTTTTGATTTGTTGTCTTGTTTTGGGAGCCAATAATTTGCCTGCCCTGACCCATGAGTCACAGTGTTTCGGTTTGCTGGATCAGCAATTGACTAAACCTGGGAACAAACTGCTGAATTCAATTTACCACCAAGGCATGTTTGGTTCAGTTTTGGAAAGGCACTCTTAACATGCAAGATTAAATTAGTGCTCATGTTATATTTAGAGTACATTACTTACAAATTATACAATAAGATTAATAAATTATGGGCTCTATTGTGCAAAGTTTGACACCTCTGGTTGCCACTATGCAGCCTTGAGAGGTGAGGCCCCATTCAATACAACTGTATGGAGCCACCACCCACCAGTCCATTGTGTCAACATGGCTGCCCTCACTTTTAGTGCATGTGCTGACTTGAAAATGGATATATAATACTGACTGATAATTATTAGGCGGTTACTCTTTACCACAATATAACAAAAACGAAACCAAAAAACCTGTTGTGAAAGAAGATGAAACACTGATTTTAAAAGGACAGTATAAAAAATAAATTCAGCATTGATTAAAATGTATATAAATAATTCCCCCGATAAATAATAATTGCACATTCAGGAATATGTAACTGTTTGAACCTGCAGTCCCTTACGACCTGTGCTGAATACGAGGAAGTGGATTTTTCTGCTTTTGCTGTTTTGGAGCCATTGCATATTTCATGCAGAAATGAGCTTAATGGATGCTCACCCAGGATAAATATAAAGAATACAAATATTTACCATGGTGCCAGGCTTCTGACACAGGAAAAGGTGTTATAGGTACAGCACATTTATTGTGAGGATGCCAAATATTTTTTCTTCATATAAAACAAATCACGATACGCTCCACAGAGCTTTTATTCCTATCAAAGGCCCATATAAACATGAGGAGGGAAAACACCTTAGCCTATGTCCTAAATGTAACGACCCTAACCCCAAACTTAACCATATGCTTTGGGAATGCACCAATATAAAAGCATTCTGGTCAACTGTAATTGCCCATTTCAATTCCCTATATAATACCCAGAGATTACCCGACCCTCTCTTTTGTCTGTTTCATAGTCTACCCATGGTAGAAAAAGAAAAAACAATTCCAATTGCCAAAAGAGAACACTTGTATCTCCTAGCAAAAAAGCAGTAATGAAAAAGTGGTTGGACCCATCCCCCCCCCCCCCCCCCCAACATACAAGATGTTTCAACTCTTCTTGATCACCTCCTCCATATAGAGAGACTTAATATCGAAAGACACAAATCAAAAATGATCCAAAAATTATTTAATACATGGCAGGTCTTTATTGAAAAATCCTACACAAAGGAACAGATATCTCAAATTATGAAACCTTTTGAAGACACCACATGGTACTTAAAGGCAAAAATAGGAGACTATCTGGGAAAACTGGAAATTTAATTTTATAGGGATAGAACACCAGTGCGATGGATAAGGGCCAAATCTGGGGTAACGGGATGGGAGAGAGGAGAGGGGGGGGGGGGGGGGATATAGGGAACCAACTTGATGTTGAATATAGTTTTTGTTTGTACTAATCAATCCTAACTTTAATACAATATAATATAACGTAATGCAAGCCTGAGAATAGACTGTATTTGCTATGTGTAATACAACCAGAGAATTCTTAGATGTAAATATTATTGTCATATTCTGGTAGATAGGTATTTTCTCAGACTGATCCATGTTCATTGGTTTATAATGGAAAATCTATTAGCATGTAAAGCAAATTATTGTATAGCTTGGATTTCAAATGACAATTTTTGTACGTTACTTGCTATTTCAATAAAAAAATGTTTAAAAAAACAAAAACAAATCACGATTTGAAAAAAATGCCTGTTAATTCTACAGTGATAATGAATGTGAACAATATCAATAATGCAGTCACAGTGTATAATAAACAGAAGTTTGCCTTCTTAAAACATCCGTTATTTGCGATTATTCAGGGAGCATATGAGGTCTCCCATAGCGCATCACTGCTGAATATGCAAATCGCTCCTTTATTGTCCCTGTAAGCTAAACACAGCTCCAGAACGTAGAATAATAAGATAATGTTTCATAATAATGGTGTATAATAAAGTGTTCTTTGTGACAATATGAAAAAAAAATGTTAAAGAGGAACTCCAGTGAAAATAATTTAATATAAAAAGGTGCTTAATTTTTACAATAATTATGTATACATGATTTAGTCAGAGTTTGCTCATTGTAAAATCTTTCCTCTCCCAGATTCACATTCTGACATGTATTACATGGTGACATTGTTACTGTGGGCAGATTATGTAGCTGTTCTGGCTTTAACAGACAGCTATAAACAGCCATTTCCTGTGTGTGTCATTGTTACATTGTGGCAGTTTGCCCAGAGTACCGTACGGTACCAGAGCCTCTTGTGGGAGGGGTTTCAGCACAAAATCAGTCATACAGCGCCCCCTGATGGTCTGTTTGTGAAAATCATTATATTTTTCATGTAAAAGTGGGTATCAGCTACTGATTGGGATAAAGTTCAATTCTTGGTCGGAGTTTCTCTTTAAGCTAAGATTTAAATTTGCTAAGACATCGTGCACTTTCTTTACATATTAGTTTAAAAATAAAGAAGATGTAATTATCCCTGTGCAAAAATTCCAGCAATTGGGTACACAGTGAGGGAATTGCTGGGGACTGCTAGCATGTGTGGCCTGTTTAACAATGGGCACAATATGTTATGTGACAAAGGACAAGCAGAGGGACAGGAAGGAGATCGTTACCCAGCACTGACTTCAGCTTTCAGCATTTTCTAACACTTCAGAACCAAAGAAACTGGTGTGACATAGAGGAAAAAGAAAACTGAACAAAAAATAACTTTCCTATTCATAAGGAATGTAGGATTTCTGAGTAAAAGACAACTACTATTGCCTGCTGTAATGACTGACATAAACTGACATTCTCCATGGCAACTTATTATATACAACATTACTGGGCAAGAGAATGTTTAAAGTAACTTCAGCTGACGTTTATTCTGTCAGACTAGGTATTGTAAAACAAAGCATGAGAGGGGGTTATTAGCATTGCTAAAGAAATATGGCTGCATGATGATGTAATGTCTCCATCCATCAAATGCCACTGAAATGGGCCACATTAATTATCCCCTAGGCACCTGAACAATAGAGAGATCAAGACAGGGTCTGCACCAGGAAGCCCAGATCAATCTGGTGTATACAGCCTTTGTCTATTACTGGCATGCTATGGGGGATGGTCTAGTTATAGAAACTGTTTCATCAAGCAGCTGAGACTAAAGTTATGTCTGATGGAAACCGCAGAGATAAGTGGCCATAAAACAAGAGCGGCTCATTAATAGCCATGAGAAGGGAGAAGGTACAGAGAATTAGCATTCAAGGCACAGTGCACTGCATGTGTTTATTCAGCTGTTATTTCATGCCTGGTACACACCATGCAATTCAAATCAATAATTTCCGACGGGTCCAATCTGATTTTCGAGCAGTTTTTTTTAATCCATTTTGTACATAAGTGATATGAAAATCAATCAGGAAAAAGATCGGAAATCAGATTGGACCTGTCGGAAATGATTGATTCAACCCGTTCATCTGACAGGAAATTGCATGGTGAGTACCAGTCATTAAAGTGTACCAGAGACGGTGTTAAACCAAGATTTTTTACTTACCTGGAGCTTCCTCCAGCCCCATAAGCATCCTCCCGCAGTCTGCCATTCAGCCAAAATCAGCCCCAGTAACTGGTTCAATTGCGTCAGTCAGGGTCTTCTGTGGAGGTCCGTGCATACTTACCGGGGCTGATTGCCGCTGAACAGAGGACCGCGGGAGGATGGCGATGGACTCATATGTGCTGGTGTGGCTGGAGGAAGCCCTGGGTAAGTAAAAAATCTTGGTATAACACTGTCTCTGATTTCCTTTAAATTACATTTTTCTTAAAGCGGAATATAACCCTGCATTTCAACTTTGCTCTAAAACATTATTTACAGTATATTATATGCAACCAGCATTTTTTTTTTTACTAGACCAGCATTGGAAGGGTTACACAGGGCTTTAAAGTTCCTTTAGATTTCTGCAGACGCATCCGAAGCTGAAAGAGATACATTTTGTTTACATAAATGTATCTAAGTGTTGAATGTGACTCATCTCTCTGACTGAGAAGGAGCTTGGAGGACTGCCAAAGAGTGTGTAAACATTTCTCAATAGTTACATTTCACTAAATAGAATGTATCTATCTGAACTTCTACATATCTCTCCACTGAACTTTAAACCTCTGTGTTTAACCCTTCCAATGCTGGTCTAGTAAAAAAAAATGCTTTTTGCATATAATATGCTGTAAATAATATTTTAGAGCAAAGTTGAAATGCAGGGTTATATTCCGCTTTAATTTTTGCTGTTGGATTGAAACGGGAATGTTTCCACACACTTGTTTTCTTATTCAGAGGAAGTGCCTCAGTGTGCCCATAAATTACTTGATTTGCGGCACTGATATCTGGCCAACTCGAGTAATAGGATAGATTCTGGCAGAGATTGATCCCGCAACATAGCCTACCAAACAATTGTTTAGATTGATTTCTGGCTAAATCGATCAAAACATTTGAATGCTAGAAAGTTCTTGTTTTGTGTGGGTAGGTAATAGATCTCTCTCTGATCAGATTTATGCAACTGAAATGCAGAAAAACAACACAGACTTGCCATCAAACCCAATCAAAATTTTTACCTAGCTGCATTGGTTACCATTTTGCCATTGTCTGTTTTTCTATTGCGTGAGCGGTCTCCTCAATGCCTTCTGGAAGCCTAA
Organism: Hyperolius riggenbachi; assembly: GCF_040937935.1. Taxonomy (NCBI): domain Eukaryota; kingdom Metazoa; phylum Chordata; class Amphibia; order Anura; family Hyperoliidae; genus Hyperolius; species Hyperolius riggenbachi. The sequence continues at coordinate 345,739,599 of NC_090648.1, read as the reverse complement.
AGTGTAATTTCACGTTCATTAAAGACTGATATTGTGCATGTCATTTAGGTACAAACCTTTTTGTAATTTAATATTATGTAAATTGGTCCCCTTTTTCCACTGGCTGCTTATCGATTTGATTTCATGGATTATACAGTAATGCAAGTCAATGGGCTATGCAGGCAGTGTGCATGACGGCATACATGGCTGACCCAACGGGAATCCCAGTGACATACTTCCTGCTCAGCAGGGAGTATGTCACTAGCCTATGCAGATAACCCTGTTGCCGCACCATGGCACAGGGTCATATGAAGCCTTATATCGCACTGCATCTCACCGCAAACATCAAGTGTAAACCCGGCCTTAAGATGACCTGGTTTCCACAATTTATGTAGCGAGTTGCGCAAATAGCGTAACTCACTTTGTACATGTAAGAGTTGTGTTTCCTGTGATGACAGACTGAATAATTTATTTTTAGCAATTATTTAAATCAAATGAAGATACTGTATATTGTTATAGATTTTACATATTTGAGATACAACAAACATGTCAGTACTTAGGCAAGGTTTAAACACACGGGCATTGTGGTTTCATAAGACCAGAGAGAGGCAGCTGTCAGCCTGTCTTTGCTCGGTAAACATGACTTTTCCTAAAATATTGACCTTAGAAGTGCCAGTGCCCTTACAGAAGTGTGAGGTTTGCTTTACTCTTGACAGTTGCCTGTTAGCAAGCACACACACCTCTTCCAGCTTGCTTCACACCTAACCTGAACACAGCAGCAGTCATGTGCAAAAATACACATTAAACAAGAGCCTGGTGCCCACCATTCACAAAGCAGACTGCAAATTTGCCTTAAAGTATACTTGTTGTTGATCCTATTCAGGTATCGCCTCTATGCCAAAAGTACGCCAAGTTAGACTTAATGTCATCGATTGCAGCCAAAACAAGAAGGCTTCTCACACAGTTACTAAATAGGATTAACCTCTCTTGTCTTGAAATGCATGTTGGATTGGTGTGGCTCTGTAAAATCTACCACTTAACTGATATAGTGAAATATCGGTAGTATTTGCTGATATTTCACTATGACCTAACCTCTCACTACTCTCACAAAGAACCCCCCAGGTGGTGCCTAACTTTAACCTTCCCTCTGGTGGTGACTTACCTTAACCTCCCACTAGTGGTGCCTAATCTAACCTCCCCCCCAAATGGTGCCTAACCTTAACACCCCCCCCCCCCCCAGATGGTGCCTAACCGCACCTGCCTTTCCTTGGTGAGCAACTAAGCTGAATCCCAGTGTGCCCTGACCCCTCCCCCCAGTGGGCAAATAATCTTAACCCCTAAAACCCCTCTGCATTTACTCTGATAACTTCTTGTGACAGTGATACCTTCGGAAAAACAGCAACTTCCGGAGGAACAGCACTTTCTAAGCATTTTCTGCCGGCGAAAAAGTGCCTTTTGACTAATTTTCACCTCTGATCGTACAACACTGCTCAAATGCTTCCAAGGGCCGCCCACATGGATTTATTTCAATGTTGCTAGAGTTCTCTAAAGTAATACTTACCAGGTGGTTACCTGGTTATTTAAACCAGCGAGGAAAATGCCAGGGAATTGTGTACTGAAGAGATCATAGCAAGCCTGGAGACTTATGTGACTTGCAGAGGCATATTATGGAAATGTAAAAGGAAGGATTGATGGAATATGGGCAGAGCTGGCAGGCATCTTTGGATTTTTCTCACCATGTACAGTAAATAGTATTTTCTGCAGCTGCAGTTTCTTATCACTTTGCCTCTGGCACCTTAGCCTGACTGTCTAATCTGGCATACAAGCAGTCACAAAACAACTTGCAGCAGATGTATCCTGTAGACTGGAATACAGAATCTTGTCAAGAGATGACCAAGTCAGGAGACACCTTATTCTAAGCAAACAACGTTTCCTCACCTCTAGTGTACCGCTCCCTCCTCTAGTCTATAGCCACAAAATGCATCACTGGTTTAAGCAAACCTGAAAAAAAGATACTTACCTATGGAGAGGGAAGGCTCTGGGTCTTATGGAGCAGGGTTCCCCAACCCTATCCTTAAGACCCACCAAGAGTACATGTTTTGTACCCCGTTAGCAGTCTTTGACAGATGGGTCAAGGCTGCTCTGTGTCACCGCGGGAGGCTTGGGGAGTGTTCAGGAGCCCGAGTGCTGCTGAAGACAGGCTGCTCCGTACTGCTCATGTGTGAGCACGCTCTCTCACGCACTCGCCTGTCTATAATCCAACAGCTGTGGATGGATGTCTGGCTTTTCAGGGACATATTCCGGTAGATGGTAAATGGGTGACACAGACACTATGGGGCATCACTTACAGCAACAAAAGTCCCAGCTTTGAATTCCAGGAAGGATACTGGCTACATGGAGTCTCTATGATCTCCCCTTGTATGAATTTCTTCCAAATGGCAGGGCCAGTTGAAAGGGCCCCGGGGCCATGGGGAAAACTTAAGCAGCCCCCCCCCCCATGGTCGTTATCCCACTGCTTCCTTGGACCCCCTCACATGTAGCATTATTAATCACTCACTGGCTATACCGGTGGGGGAACAGTGGGGGGAGACAACTTGGTGGGGTCTGGCGGCACGGGGGCCCTTGCAGAGATCGGCCCCTGGGGCAATTGCCCCTTTTGCCTCTATGGTAATGCCAGCCATGCCAGTTGGTATAATTTTAATTCAGCGCAATATAAATGTATGATAACACATACATACATTTTATTCGTAATAATATATTAAAACGGGCAGTTTATTAGAATCAGAATCAGAATCAGAATCCTTTTATTTCGCCAAGCACGACTGGGTCGTGCCCGGAATTGGTTTTAGCAACAAAACAGGCACAAAAACAGAAAATTTGACGATAGCATTGAATTGCAGCAGTAGAAAGACAGTGAGAAAAGGACAGTGCGAGATAAAGGCAGACATTGCATTGGTAGCCGTAACAGTAACAGTGCAAAGAGAACAAAAGATAAGTAACAATGAGAGACAAAAAAGAACAGACTTTTTACATAAAATTAAAACTTAAAGGTAACACTTTCAGCAACATGGGCTCAGCAGCTAGAAAGAAAGGTGCAACATTGGGGAGGGGGGGGCTTAGTCGGAGTTTAAGAGTCTCACTGCTGTGGGGAAGAAAGTGACTCTGTGTCTCGTTGTTTTGGTGTGGATAGCGCGAAACCTCCGGCCCGATGGTAGCCGTGTAAAGAAACGATGACCTGGATGTGATGGATCATTGGCAATCTTCTTTGCTCTGGAGCCCATCCTGGAGTTGTGAATGAGCTCCAGTGGGGGGAGGGGCTTCCCAATTATTCTCTCCGCTGTTCTGATGACCCTCTGTAGTTTGTATCTGTCACCGGCCGAGGCACCAGAGTACCAGACGAGGATGGAGGAGCAAAGGACCGACTCGATAGTGGCAGAGTAGAAGGACTTAAGAAGTTCTTGGGCCATGCCGAACTTCTTTAATTGACGCAGGAAGAACAGCCTCTGCTGGGCCTTCTTTTGGGTTAAGGTAGTGTTCGCCTTCCAGTTCAGGTCATCTGAGATTGTTGTGCCCAGGAGGCGAACGTTGGGTACTCTTTCAACTTCGGATGCATCTATGTAGATCGGGCCGGGGCTGGTGCTCTGCCTTCTGAAGTCAATGAGCATCTCAACAGTTTTGGTAGTGTTGAGAACCAGCTTGTTCTCCTGGCACCAGTGGCAGATCCTGTCCACCTCCTGCCTGTAAGCCCGCTTGTCGTTCTTGTTAATGAGGCCAATAATGGTGGTATCATCCTCGAATTTGATTACCTTAACGGAGTTGGTCATGGATATACAATTGTTGGTATAGAGCGAGAACAGGAAAGGTGACAGGACACAGCCTTGAGGGGCTCCAGTGTTAGTAGTTCTTGGCCTGGACGAGATGTTGCCCAGCTTAACAATTTGGGACCTGCCTGTTAGGAAGTCCATGATCCAGCAGCGAAGGGTGGGGTGAACGTCAAGGTCTACAAGGTTGTTATGCAGTATCCAGGGGCTGATGGTATTGAAGGCCGAGCTGAAGTCCAGAAGGAGCATTCTGGCATATGAGTCTGGTCTGTCCAGGTGGTCCGTGATGTACTCCAGGCAGATGTTGATCGCGTCGTCAGTGGATCTATTTGCTCTGTACGCAAATTGAAACGGGTCCAGTTAGTGCAGTGTGGAGTCCTTAAGGAAGGATAGGATCACTTTCTCAAAGATCTTCATGACAACAGATGTGAGGGCCACTGGTCTGAAATTATTAATGTCCGTGACACCTTGCTTTTTGGGGACAGGGATAATGGTGGATTTTTTAAAACATGTAGGGACCTTGCCTTCATTTAGGGACTTGGAGTATATGGGAGTAAGGATGGGAGCCAGCTGCCGTGAGCAGGTTTTCAGGCAGGCTGGGGACACACCATCAGGGCCTGAGGCTTTCCTTGCATTCAGCATCGACAGGTGCCGCAGGACCACAGCCTCGCTTACTGCTGGGGTGGGAGAGCTCGGGCTTCCAGAGAGGGGGGCAGTGTGTGTAGGATGCCGCTGCAGTTCTGTTGGGTCTTCGAACCGGCAATAGAAGTCACTTAGTTCCTCGGCTAGCTCAATGCTTGGTGTGGCATGTTGAGGGGGAGGCTTGTAGTTTGTGGCAAAATGTAACTACCAATTATAACTAAAATGAGCATATTTACTAGTATATTAAAATGATTTAGTAACACTCGACCTGAAGGAGCGTGATTATAGTGCTTGGTGATATTGGATATTTTCCTGTTTTATGCCAGTTACTATGTGAGTGTTATCTCTGAATCATGCATACCACTGCTGTCTTTAAGTGTTGACAGACACATTGGTGAGAAGCCTTATCAAACCAGCCTGCTCATGTATCCACTGGCATGTGTCATGTAACTATGATCTATCTGCATTCTTCTACAGGAAAGCCAAGTACGGTACATTCAATGCCTTCTGCAGAAAGGCTTGTAAATTGTTTCTTTACATTGTACAATAAAACAAGATTGTGCTAAACTAAGGACTTTACTAAGGTACAGCAAGTGTATACTCAGCCACAGCAATGGAGCAATACTGTTCTTAATTGGACCAGCCAGGTTGAAATCTTATAGTCAATATATATTAGAAATGTTTTAATTAACTGTAAGCTACATATCGTTGTGTACATGCATATCCTTCGCTAGCTGACATTGCCTGCATCATGGATATTGTTTAAAGGACAACTGAAGTGAGAAGAATATGGAGGCTGCCATGTGTATTTCATTTCAAACAATACCAGTTGCCTGGCAGTCCTGCTGATCTCTCTGGCTGTAGTAGTGTCTGAATCACAACAGAAACAAGCATGTGGCTAATCTTGCCAGATCTGATATGCTGCATGCTTGTTCAGGGTCTCTAGGTAAAGTATTAGAGGCAGAGGATCAGCAGGACAGCCAAGCAAATGGTGTTGTTTAGAAAGAAATTAAATATGGCATCCTCCATATCCCTTTTGCGTCAGTTGTACTTTAAAGAGATTGGGGGTGAATGGGGGGGGGGGGGGGGATGGGAGAAATATGCATAAACCTTCATGACTTTATCAATTTGACCAGTGTGAAATATTTGTAATTATTTATCAAAAATATCGGTGAGCAAACACACACAATAAATGCTAATTGTATGCAGGTAGAAAAATGTAGTAAAATAACATTGCTGTTAGTTACAAACACATCTCCTCTCTCAGCCATTCACACATGCTGGCCAGTTGAATGAGTGGGCCCACCCTAAAGGACAATAAGATATTGTGCGATCACAGTACGACTTAAGCCACATTGATCTCCACTTGGGAACAACTCCTTGGAATATGGACAGTTCTCCAACTAGGATATCTGAGGAGCAGATTTGTCAAGTCCATGCAGCCACTTTACTTATTGAAAGCATATCAAACAGTCGGGCACATGAAAAGGTATAACTCAGAGTTCAGTAGTGTGTCATGGACACTATCTGAATGGAACAAGTAAGGGCTCATGCACAGAAGCATCTTGGCACTCATTTAAGCAGTAGTGTCTGTTCGCCAATTCTTGACATTTGCTATTGTGTTTTACTAGTGCAGCTACACCCAATTTCTGAAAACCACACAAATTAGTTGGTGGGGGTTTACAGTGCTAGGAAGGCGTCCCTGCCCTAGTATGAGAGTATTCTTTGAGCCCTCTTACCTACTTGCCACTACTGTGAAATGTAGTCACAAAGCACACTTGGGGTTGTGATATTTAGTCTTTACTAACACTGATAGAATCATTGGGTTTGGTGTCTGGGATTTCACCTTGATCCACTATTCACCTGCAAGCACAGCTGGTCGGCCGGATTACATCAGTTGAGTAGAAGATCTCAAACAGACACTGGATGCCACACCTCTGCAATCAAGTTAATCAACACAGAAGATGGCTGCAATCTACTAAGATTTCTCAGAGGAAGTTCCTTTATAAGCAAGATATAAGGGAAAACCTAACAGGTGGAAGGACAAGATACGGTCCTGGAGAAGAATCCCAAAGACTTCTATCGACTTTAAGAAGATATAAAATATTACCACTCCCAAAGTGTTTATTGATTAACTTCAACGCCATAGGCAAGGCAGAAAGAGCCCTATACTTATTAGCTGGGGATGGGTAGGGGTGGGGAGGTTATCTGATTGCTTCATTGTCACAGTGAATGGATAATCATAAACCCTTGTCCCTTCACTACTGATCACAACACCAAGCCAGGTGATGTCCAAAGACTTCTTGTGTCCACCAACAGCACTAATGACAGACATAAGGTTTCTGGTAATTAGAGCTGAGGGGAACCTGCAGGCTCACTGGGTCTCTCTTTGCTCATATCCAGCTCCTCCTTAAAGTCAGTGTGCATATACCTCCAGTAGGGAACCTACAAGCTGTTATTTTTTTTTAACTGTATCAGTGCTAACTACAAAAAAACTAGTCTTAGATGAACAAAAGCACAAGTCTTCTGTGCATCTTCAGTGAATGCCTGACTCGGGCAGGTCTTAGATTGATCCTTATGTTAGACCCGTGAGAAAGACTTTCATGAACCCTGCAATAATATGAAGTTAGGTAATATAAGTGTGATTTCTTTCACAGATGTACTGTAGTAATTTATGTACATAACCAGATGCAGTTAATGCAAAACATTTCTCACAACTGTTATAATGTTAATGAACCATGAAAAAAAGTAAGATATGTCCGGCATTAAAAGCATAGAAGACATTTAGTGGGACAGGCCCCTTGTCTTTTACCCACAAAAATGTATGAGTACAATTCAGCACAATGGCCCCTATACAAATAACATGTCTCCTGTGTTTTCTCACAGGAGATATTTTCACACGTTATCAATAAAATACCATTTAGGCCACCAGCCGATAGGTAGATACTCAAAATAAGGGTGATATTTCTTCTTTACAATTTTTTTTACACTTTTTAAATTGCAGGCTGATAAACAAATTAATTTGTAGATTATAATATGAAAAATTATCTCCAGTGAGAAAACTCAGGAGAAAAGTTAACTGAAAAGGGACCAAAGAGGCAGATTTATGAAGATGGGCAGCAAAGGAAACTATATCAAAAGTGAAGCAAGTGATCTTAGCATTCAGTAGGTAAATGAAACAATGGGTCTAAATCACTTATGCTGGGTACACACGATACGTTTTTCCGCTCAATTTTCCACCTGATCCGTTTTTTCAACTCGATTCTGCACTCAATTCTCTTATCTTCTGCTAGTTTTTCTTATCTTTGTCCATTCACTTCAATGAGAAACCAACCGCAAAATCGATCGGAAGTAATATGGGATGTGTCGGGAATTATCTATCGAATCCATCTATTGAGCGGAAAAACGTATCGGGTGTACCCAGCATTAGATTGTAAGCCCCTGGCAGGGTCCTCCATTCCCTAGTGTAATCTACAGGATCGCGTGCTCCTTTCCTATGTCAGCCTGTACTTGTATTACTGGGCCTAACTAACCAGCCCATATTGCATGATCAAGTATTTTGTACCACTGTCATCCTTGCATCATTGTATATATTTATTGTCCAGCACTGTGTAATATGTCGGTGCTTTATAAATACAATAAATAATAATAATAAATGGTTGTTGTGGACAACAGTTTTACCTCCGCTCCAGGTTTCTCTGCATCTGTTTTGACACATTTATCACTCTACATCTGTGTAAACCAGTGATTTTCATACTGTGCACTACAGTATGAGGTGGAGGTCAAATCAAATCAAAAATAGCTTTATTAGCATGACCAAGATTCATACAAAGCAAGAGGAAAATTGCTTTGTGTGAAAGTCTGAAAATAGTTCCATCAATTTCTTAAAGAAGGTTTCCCTGGTTGCAGTATATTTGGGTCAGAGCAGCAGGAAGTAATTCTCATCCTTTATGGGCTTCTGCTGACAGTGTTGAGTCAGTTTATTCTCCCTGGGTTTCTAAAGGTACACACGTCCAACTTTTACATCTGATTGTCGTTTGTATCAGTCCTTTGACTGTCGTTTAAACGGCACGTACACACGTCCAAACAATGCGGCCGACAAACTAATTTCCATGTTGTCTGACAGACTGGACGTTGTCCAACTCTCGTCCAACACTCTTTGACTTATTAGTTGGTCAAACAACCGCTGGTTGTTTGTACATACTTACGGACCAGACAGTCGTTTGAATGACAGTTGGTCCAACTGATCTGCCAAGCGGACCAGACAAACCGTCTGTTTTCAGTCGCTCAACTGCACGTACACACGTCCAACTTATCGTTCAAACGACAAGTCGGATGACAAGTTGGTTGGAAAATCAGGATGTGTGTACGTACCTTAAGAATGTCTGTGTCTACCAGACTTGGCATTTAGTCTGTACATGTAAAAAAAATTACCGCACACAGTTTTGTCTTGCTGCCCCTTGAGTCCAATGCTATAAAGAAAAATGTGCACTTTATTTAGAACCTGATGATTATTTGAAGGGAAAAGGTAAAATGTCCTGTTATAGCATCAGAGCCAAGACTGTCTGCTACCTTTTAGGTTTGGTAATCAAATAAGCTTAAATAGTAACCAACTTCGCTTCACAGGATTTCATCACAGTGCATTGAGAAACACACAGCACAAGCTGTTCCAGTCTTGTTAAGTGAACATTTTGTCTTGGAGATGCCATCTAGGCATGAAATGGATTTCATACTATAAGTTATGCTCTTCATCTTTGTTTTCACCAGTATGAATGTCTGATGGGGTTATCTGATGGGGTTGTCCCAAGCAGCTCCTATATAGCGTAATGGGTATGGCACCATAGCTCTTCCCAAGAGAACTCAGTACTTTGGAAAGAGATCAAAGCTGAAGTCAGTTTGATGGTGAGAACACTGCTCTACAGTTGGGAAGCTGCACACTAAAGGTGCCCACTAATGATACAACCTTGATTGGACAATTTTACCAAATGTAGTAGAAGGGTAAACAATGAATATACTGTGAATGAACACTTTAGGTAGTCCCTCATATAACATAAAAGTGATAAGATTGTACAATCAATTAGTGAATTGTATGTGTAGTACAGCTAGAAATATAACATTGCTAGACCTTAGGCCCATTACAATAACGGGCGCTAGGCCTTGACTGATATGCCTATTCACAACCCCCTCATCGCCTCCTCCAGTTCCGCCGCAGCATCACCTGCACAGTCAGTGTGCATGCCCCGGCCACTATTCATACAAGGTTGCTACACATACACGCCCCGCACAACACAACGGCCGCAACACCCACGTATGCTGCAACGGGCGCGCACATGCCCACCCTCTGCACCCGTCCTCCTGTGCTGTCTATATTCTTCCCATGTGCTGCGCATGCTCGCTGGACTAAACGCATGGACACAGGGACACATGAGGACACAGGGATGTAGACAGATTATTATATAGGATTAGTAAAGATATGAGTCTCATATTGTTTCCAGTACAGGAAAAGTTAAGAAACGTCACTTGTTATCTATGCAAAAGAGCTTTTCTGAGCTCTCCGACCAATTTAGTCAGAGAGCAATGTTATTCTCTGAAGCACTTATACATCAGATAAACAATGAAAGACAACTTCAGATAAGATTTTGCTGCAGAGAAGTTCAAAGGATCATTAGCTCTGCTCTGTTTCACAGTTCAAAATGCTGAGTGTAGTTTGTAAACTGCAAATATTAGAGAATGAAGCAATTATGTCTCACACAAGATAGTCCTGATGAGGTGTACTTCATCAGCTACGGTAGTTTTCACGTTAGCTCATATACGTGTTCAGGGCCAGCCTACTGACTTTGCCTGACACTATCTCTGCTTGGGCAACATACTTCCCAGCTTTTAGGGATAGATAGGATGAGTTCCTTTAAGTGCAAAACTATTTAACCCATTAGCAGCTTCAAAGGAATTTTGTTGTTTGAGATAAGTGACCATATGACCTTAGTTGGCAGAACTCGTGCTGTAAATACTTGGAATGCTTTGATGTCTCTCTGCTAGCAGAGGATATAGAAACTGAAAGCAGAAGTTCTCTGTTATTGTCTCACACTGCCCCCTGGTGACAAGTGGCCATAAATACACATTACAGCAGTACTAATTGGTAGCAAGGAAATGTAACAAATAAGAAATGTGCTAAAATAAAGTGGCCTGGAGCACTTGCAACCCTCAAAATAAATTGGCTGCTAAAGGGTAAGGCGAAGGACACAACCAAAGATGGTTAAGAAATAATTAGCAATATGCCGATTTTGATGTATATGCAGATGTGTAGCATAAACCCCATCAACAAACATTTTTTTTGCGAGAAAACACACAGCTTTTTAAAGTGTTGGACATAACGTACAGACACATAATAGTTCAATGACATATTTAGCTGCCCAGATCCGTACATAAAATGATGAACAGGGACAATTGAGAAGGGAAGACAGACAGAGTATTTTGGTCCAAAAGATAGACAGTCCTTCCACTAGAGAGACAGGCGAGAACTATGGGGCCATCTTATGCCCCGTGTTTCCGAGTGCGCTGGCTTTCCTCTCATCATGCTTTGCATTATGGGCCCGTTTTTGCCCCACCAGTCAACAGGATCTACGTTTTCCAGAAACTCCTTCCCAACTATTAGGGATTCTGGCTGAGGCTGAGGTGACCACAGAGGAGAATTGTCATAAGGCAGCAGAAATCAGCTATGGCAAATAAGTGACAATGAAACCACACAGTGGTGACATGTGGATACTGTCACATTTATTTGAAACATGCCTTAAGTAATGGATTGGTTTACAGTGACAGTGAGTATGTAATATAATAATATATTACAGAACTTTACGCATATACTATTTATATGCATCTATACTGTGTGTGTTATTCACCATCCTTTATGTTCCTGCAAGACAAATTATAATGTGCTCATGGATGAGTTATTTATAAGCAATATTTGGTCTTTTGACAATTATTAGGTAGTTTATTTTATTTCAATTTAAATTATAGCATTGATTGCTTCTGGTATGGACATTTAGTAAACACTGTGGGTTAACTATTTCCCAGCCAGTTCCATTTCTCTAACTGTGCAGAGACAGACAGACGTATGTATTATTGGTAATGCTATTATTAATCCTAGCAGGGGCGTAGCAATAGGGGGTGCAGAGGTTGCGACCGCATCGGGGCCCTTGGGCTAGAGGAGCCCCGTGGGGCCCTCCCTCAACCACAGTATTAGCTCTCTATTGGTCCTGTGCTCATAATAATCACTTCTATAGATACTTTGAATAGTGATAATCATTAACAAACTGCTCCCCATCCCCTTCTTGTACCTCTGACACTGTAGTTGCCATTGGCAGCTTTTGGTGCGCCATATCAATTATGTATAGAGTGCTTGGGGGGCCCCATTGTAAAACTTGCATCGGGGCCCACAGCTCCTTAGCTACGCCACTGAATCCTAGACAGGTTTCTTGGTGGTTTATAGATGTAGATTTAACATTGAAAGTCTAGGGGTCACCAGCTAAGTGCATAACTTTTAATACACAAACAAATAAATAGCTGCCATAAAGTTTTAAGACCAGGACAAGCCCTTGATCACCCAGCATAAGACTCTGTCCCTGTGTTACCACTCAGGAGAATTATAAGTTATGTGAGATTTATTGTGCTTGGCTGAGCACTCCTCTATGTGTTTATTTGCATTTTCCTGGCAGTGCACTATAGTAGCCTAACCCACTGTCAAGTCCCTCCTAATAACCCAAACAGCCTCTTCTTCCTTGTTTACCGATATAGTCATGATGCATAGAGGTTACCCTACACCAGTCTCTGCTGCTCCAGTGCTACATGGTCCCAAACACTCTGATACTTATCAGCCTACCTATTACTATCTTCCCTGATCAAATTGTTATTATGACTCGTAAAAATAATATCATTATGGTAAATAGCGCTCATTATTCATAGAAATCCTAGTAAGAACATCATGTTCCCATTCGTCCCACTTCAGAATACACGTTAGTATCCCAGTCACAGCTATAAAATAAAGCAGACAACACCTCACAAGAACAAACAATGCAACACATCTTTGTTGACAAACTGTGTTTAGGGATGTTGGATGCTAATAATTACATTTATGCAGCATGGAAATGAACCATTGAAATACAGTAGCAGTTAATAAGAATCAGCATAAATTTGCATCAATTTGAAATTATAAGCTTTTCAGTGACCATCCCTATTTGTGTTTTAAAGTGTAACTGTCGGGCATAAAATCAAAAATCAATTCTTTATTTTGATCTGGTAAACAAGTAATAGGGATGCTAACCAGGCAATCCAAAGGTTAAAAATCACTCTAATGGTGGCCACTAATGATCCAATCATTTTCAACCAATCTTACCATTTCTATGTAATATAAGGGACTGCCTACAGTATCCATTCACTATATATTCACTCATTTTACTCTTCTACTACGTAGATTTGGTAAGATTGGATGAAAAAGGTTGGATCATTAGTGGCCACCATTAGTTTTCTTATCCATAAAACAACATTCCCCAGTTTCCATGGCTCTTATTTGATACATCTGCCACACAAAGGAAGTTGCAGGTCATGCTGGGTTGTCTTTTTTTTTTGCTTCTTTACTTTCCCCTCAGACTTAACTAATGCAGTCTGATTGGCTGAAGCCTCTTTCCCTCCTGTTTTCCCCTCCCACGCTTCTGTTCCTCTCCGATTGGCCAATATTTCTCATTCTAAAGCAATGCACTTTCTATTGCAGAGCTAAGTGGGAGTGCCTGAAGACTGGGACGAGGGCGGGCAATGCATACACAATCAGGCAGAGGAGAGTAAGGGAGGAAATGACATCAGGATTGGCTTCAAGATAAACACATTTAAGATGGAGAATTCTAAGAAGTATTTTCTCTTTTTTTTACTATAGAAAAATCACTAAAATCAAAATGCTGTTATGTAAGTAGAGCTTACTTAGAGTATTTATCTACTTATATATGTGGGGGTTTTTTAGATAGTATTGCTGACAGCTCCTCTTTAAACCCTATTACATGTAAATCTTCTTATAAATAGCTTCTGTTATCAAGGTCAGTGCAAGCTACAATGAGGCTACAATGAAGCCCTGGGCAAAATTTACATGGGGCCTCAGAGTTTCCCCAATGTTGAGTGGCCCCTTGCAGAGTATGTGCAGTGTAGCATACTCACTAGTCCTGTGGTGCGCTCCTCCCTTACTCTGCGAGCCTTCATCTTCACCCTTGCAGTGCACTTTTGTTTTGTGACCCCGCTGCTAGTACTGTACATACTCAAGTAACATGCGGTGGGGTTACAGCGCAGAGGCGGGCTGCAAGGATGAAGATGAAGACTCACAGAGTGAAGGAGAAGTGTGCCAGCCATACTGAAAAGGTAACTCCATTTGTTGCTCAAAACATGTATATAGTGCATATAGTTCAACATTAACCTCCTTAGCGGTAATCCCGAGTCAGGCTTGGGACGGAAATTCACAGCTCAGAATAGTAATCCAGTGGCTGATTGAGTTTTATGCAGGAGCTGCTGCAGATCTCTCGGTGGTATGTTTTTTTTCTTCTTGTTTTTAGGGTCTAAAATCTTGTGAAAAAATTGCACAGCTTTTAGACTCTAAATCTGGAAATCATAATGCCAGGGAAGTTAAGGTTGACTAGATGTACAAGCTACTCATTCCATGTGCACCAATGCACCCACCTAACATCATGGTTGCTGACTTTTGAACTATGTGTTGACAACAAGCCAGGTATTATTGCTGCTCTCTGACTGCGAGCTAAGTTGATTATTGTTTATTGTGTTTACCTGTATTGTTGGCACACTTGTCTGGCTGGCACACTCCATCTGTGTCCTATTATTTTCATCCTCGCCGCAGCCCACTCTCTGAGACCGGGTGGAATGTCATGTGATATTGTCCAGTCTTTGCCTGTAGGATACTCCGCTCGCACGTGTCCACTGTAATAAGTCCCAATTTGATCCTACCTTTTGTATGGCTGCCAACCCACAGACAGCACTAATCGGGGAATGCATTATGCAAATAATAATGATAACGTTATGATGTATGCATCCTTTGGTAGAAATATGTGAACAATAATGTTGAAGCTATGGAAATGTATTCTCGGGATACAACTTAGGGACAAGTGTTATGCATAAGAATACAGGAATATGCAGATAATAATGTTAAAACCATGATATATGGATTCAGTGGTAGAAGTATGGGAACAATACTGCATCCTGTGGATATAATGATATGCTATGGGTGTATGTGATAATAACTGGGGATGTATAAGTTGGTGGTGGGGGATAATATAAAACAATTTAGCTGCGCACACAATATTCTGCAAAACAAGTTTCTTTCATCTGCATAGGATACAGTCCTATAAACAGGCATTCTGTCACTCTTCCTAAATTCCAGGTTTAGCCAGCAATGACTTCTCCGGTGGGATATCACCACCACCACACCCCAAGCAGTTGGCACTCACCGTTAACAATTGACCCTCTGCTAGATGGGTCCTCAGTGCTTATGGGGTCATCAGGCCGCCCCCTGCCACTCAAGGAATCTCGTCCACTGTATTCAACTTGTTGCAAAACATAATCAGAGCTCCCATAGCGTAATACTGTAAAACCAATTTATTTTTAAAAAGAATGCAAACTTACAAACGTAGCGTTGATGGTGGGCACAGAGTTTTAATGGGCTCTACCCCAATCGTAGGCCGCGGGGTCGGCTTAGCTACGCTGATTCGTTCAACTCCCGTGGCTGCTCCACCTAGGCCCAGTCCGTGCAAGTTGCTAAAATCCAATTGCGTGTTCTTTACCGGTTTTGTCGCTATAGCGACTCATCAGAAGCGGGGGGATAATATGTTTGTGCATTTGAACAGACATAATCATGATGGAGTGGAGTAGTGGATTGAGTGAGAGGAGGGCACACACCCTGGATGTGGAGCGGACGGGGTTGGAAGGTACAAATTGGTTGCACAGAAATTAGATTCTAACGAGTTATGCTGGGGGACTAGAGCAATGGAAGGGTTGATGGTTCACAGTGCAAGAGTGCATGGATTGGTGCCGGGAGGTGTATGATGGCACATGAGGTAATTGGTTAGCATGATATGATGGGTCGGATTTCGTGTGCACCCAGCTTCTGAGTAGATGGTTTGGTGGGTTTTAAGTTGAGGATGACGTAAGAAGTATGCATTGCATGGTGAGGAAGCGCCGGGGGGCGGAACTGTGTGGCTGCCCAGATCGGTGCATTATAGAAGTAATAACCAGTATAGGAAATGGGAGGGATGTTCAGCGTGAATAAACGAAGCTGATTCACTCTATGTCTCCAGGCCTTGATGAGTACGTCACTACGAAACACGTAGGTATTATGATGAATTGATATATGGTTGAATAATAGATTGGGACTAATCCGCATACAGAGGCTGGGTCTGCCTATACAGCCCAGCCTCTGTTGCTATCCAGATCCCCCCTAAGTTCCCCCTGCGCTCTGCAATCCCCCATAAATCACAGCCGCGCTGTGCGGGCTGTGTTTACCTTTGGACTGTCAGTCTGCCTGCTCCCCCGCCTCCTGCATAGCTCCAGGCTCCGCCCGCGTCCCTTCCCTCCAATCAGCGAGGAGGGAAGGGACGCGGGCGGGGACCGGAGTTATGCAGGAGGCGGGGGGAGCAGCAGACTGACAATCCAACACAGCCCGCTGCGACACGCAGTGTATCAACAGCGCGGCTGTGATTTATGGAGTTAGCAGAGCGCAGGGGGGGCTTAGGGGGGATCTGTATAGCAACAGAGGCTGGGCAGTATAGGCAGACCCAGCCTCTTTATGCGAATTTCATTGTCAGAACCCCACCTCGGGTTCTCTTTAACTGTAATGAGTGCTAATGCATGAGATAAACCAATAAGGAGAGATACTGTAATTCATGATACAAATAGATAAGGATAGCTAAACCATGAGTTATGTCAAATAAGGAGAGCTCAGCTAAAGCATGAGTTATGTTAAATAAGGAGAGCTAAACCATGATTTATGTTAAATAAGGAGAGCTAAACCATGAGTTATGTCGAATAAGGAGAACTAAACCATGAGTTACGGTACTGTATGTCAAATGAAATAAGGAGAGCTAAACCATGATTTAAGTTAGATAAAGAGAGCTAAACCAAGAGTTAAGTTAGATAAGGAGAGCTAAACCATGAGTTAAGTTAGATAAGGAGAGGTAAATCATGAGTTGAGTCTTTTAAGGAGAGATACATTGTGAGCTAATAAATAAGATGAGATAATTTAACAGAAAAGCATTGTAAATCAGGCCCTATATGTGGTGTGTGTAAGGAATAGATCAGATTCCTGATCCGAGAGGGATCTATATTTTAGCCAAATTGTTTGTCCATCTATAAGTGTATGGGCACCTGGAGTGTTTGAGCAGGTGACAGCAGTGTGCCTGAGACATGGCTTTCAGAATTTCCAGAGAAAAGAAGGTGTGCATCATAGAGAAATCAGACACCCAATGCAAAGAGGCAGTTCTCGCAATGCAAATTGTGTAAATTATGAGTCATTCCTATATTACATTTTCTAATTCTGATCAATAATAATTTTACAATAGTTTGAAATTTTGCGTTACAATTTTGCATGATTGTAAATTTTGCTGCCAAATTATAACTACACAAATTTCAGACTGATACTATTTACAAACTGATTCCGTACAGGGAGGTTGTTTATAACTCACATTTGTTTGCAACTTGAGTCATATTTGTGGATTCATTATTTAGGTTCCTTTCACAGTAAATCCGTTGCATTCTGTTGCAATGGACATTATCATCACATCTCAACACGATTAAATGATATTTCTATTGTGTATTCACATCAGGCGTCTGTGCAGCGGGTCCCGTTGGAATAACACACGGCATGGTGTGTGTTTTTGGGATGTGCACATTTATACTGACAGTGAAGAATACTTTCTTTGTACTGTATATTTCACCATATGGTCGCATCACACATATACTATTGGGTTATAATCCTTTTACAATGCAGCATACATAGGGCTTGATTCACTAAACCATGATAACTCATATCATGACCGTTTTCACGCGAATTTTCGTGTCAACGCGCAATCACGAATTTATGCGTGAAAATTCACTATTACAAGCGATAATTTGCAATTGCACACAAACGAGAAAATTTGCGTGAAAACGGACGTGATGAGTTATCACGGTTTAGGGCCTGTTTCCACTACACGCAGATTGGATGCAAAATTGATGCAGAAAAACTGACTTCAGTGAATGGCTATGGGAAAATCTGCATCAGAAAAATTGTGTTTAGTGGAAACTGGCCCACAGACATTCATTGGAGTCAGTTTTTCTGCATCCAATCTGCGTGTAGTGGAAACAGGCCCTTAGTGAATCAAGCCCATAGTGTGAAAGGGCCCTTACTTTCTGGCAACTCTGATTTTGGACATATAGTATAAACAATGTTTTTTTTCGATTGTTTTCAATATGTTTTTGTGCTTTGACTGATATGTTTTGTGCTTTGACTGCTTCTGCACACCGCCACATCGTGTATCTACGCCCCTCTGGACTTCACTTAAAAACCAGGTAAATACACGTATCGTCTGTTAAAAAAAAAAAAAAGCGCCAGAGCTGCAGCCACTAGGACACGCTCTATAGGCAGTAGCAGTGTTAGGGAGACTTGCCTAAGGTGTCCTACTGAATAGGTGCTGGCTTACTGAACAGGCAGAGCCAAGATTCGAACCCTGGTCTCCTGCATCAGAGGCAGACCATTACACCATCCAGCCACAAAAACAGCTCGTGCCCGCAGCAGCAGAGTACTGATAGGTTAATGGGACTTCAAAATGCCTGTAACAAAGAATCACCAGTGATCAAAGTTAAAGTAAGTAAACACACAGAAACACATTACTTCTTGTGTACTATTCAGTACACAGGCAAGTGTGGGGACATCTAGAGGACAAAAAATAAATACAAGCAAACTACGTGTAAATTACATAAATAAATAACATCCCCATTAGTTATTAGCCCTTTATTCCCCTCCCCATTATTATCGAAACAAAAAACACTTGTAAAAAATTATAATAAAAAAAACTGTCAGCCAGGGGCATTCCTGCCATTGGGCGCCAGGGGGTGTGGCGCACTGGGTGACGGACAGAACAGGGGTATTGCCAAGGCCTCCCCCAGGGCCATGAGCAGGAGAGGGAAGCAGCGCTGAAGGATGGGCAGCGGGGACAACGGCAGGGAGGGGGTCAAACCCCCCCTCACCTGGGTCTCCTACTTCTGGCACTTCCCCCTCCAAAATAGTGGCGGCAGACAGGAGCAGCAGGCTAGGTATTACTCACCTGCTTCCTGCGTTCCAGGCACGCAGCGGCATTGTCACGTGACACTGGTCTCCTCCTTCGCTGCCGCTCACTTCCACTATTCAGGAAGCACAGTGAGGATAAGAATGGGAGCGTTTAGCATCGCACGGCTACCGTCGATTACACAAACTTGGTGTTCTGATCACGATTTACCGCGTCGTTTCAGCAGGCCCTAGAAGCCGCATGCGGCGTCCAGGGTTGCCTAGCCGCCACGGCTTTATGTCCTCTTGCAGGGACAAGAAACCCTGATCGCAACGGAAAGCCGACGATCGCCGTTAAAGGACCACAACAGTTACAACGTTGTAACAACGCTTCCCCTTTTGTGTCTTGGAAATCATTATACATTTTATTCATCATGTTATTTTTTATCACTGTCATTACCACTTCTGTATTTTTTATTCTGTATGCTGTATCATTTTTTGTATTTTGTCACTAATTATGTATCTTGTATATTAGTGTACACCATTGTCTGTATTATGTACCCGTTTGTTTCTTACTTTGTACAGTGCCACGGAATATGTTGGCGCTTTATAAATCAATAATAATAATATGTAACAACAAAAATAGTACTGTACTGTACATGTGGGCAAATGTGTTGTTTTATAAGTCCCTGAGTATAATTATGCCCCCTTACCTCACACAACATTTTACATAATGAATGAAAACCACCAGCAATTCATGAGAAAATAATTAGCAAAGTCAAACAGCAGTTACAGCAGTGGAATTCGTTTTGTCAGTCGTCGCTCTGAACTGTGCTGTAATATAATTCCTGCCCACATGGGTTTCTGGGAGCGGAGCCATGTGACTGAGCAAGCAGCAGCAGAAGGCTTGTAGTTAGTTGGTGTAGGAGTGAGATCCAGGCCAGGCTTTCACTGAGGCTCCCGTTGGGATTAGCGAGTGTGAAGTCAGCAGGGCAGATCAGTGGAAGTAAGGAGAGTCCAGGCCAGAGCTTGCCTGTGTCTGGGGATTGCAGAGCCGCCAGGTTTCTGTGGCATACTTTTTTCTCACTGAGCTGCGAGAACATCCCGTTCAAACATCAGAGAGGGAAGCGCTCATCCAGCACGGCGCCCACATCCCACCGCAGGAGCTTTGCAAGGAGCTGGAATGATGGTGAGTTCTCTGTTCTTCTGTTGCCTGATGTTATCTAAACTGTAGTGCTTTTCCCATACAGCGCGCAGCAGGTGGACTTGTGTGTGTGTGTGTATATGGAGGAGCAGACTATCAGCGGTCAGCTGTGCCTGTGACATCCAGGATAAGTTTTTGCGGGTGTGCTATACTTTGTAATACATACTTATAGTAGTGATAACTCTGTAGTACAGCCTGATCACAGTGATGGGGGGGGGGGGGGGGGGGGGGGGGGAGCTACACTACCTACCCTACCTACCCTACCTACCTACCTACCTACCTACCATACTTTGTATTACAGCCTTATCACAGTGATGGGGGTGCTCACTTGCCTGTGTGCTATACTTTGTAATACAGCCTGATCACAGTGATAGGGGGTTCCCACCTGCCTGTGTGCTATACTTCCCTGATCATAGTGATGTGATAGGGGGTACCCACCTGCCTGTGGGCTATACACAGTAGTACAGCCTGATCACAGTGATGTGATGGGGGTACCCACCTGCCTGTGGGCTATACACAGTAGTACAGCCTGATTACAGTGATGTGATAAGGGGTACCCACCTGCCTGTGGGCTATACACGGTAGTATATCCTGATCACAGTGATGTGATAGGGGGTACCCACCTGCCTGTGGGCTATACACAGTAGTACAGCCTGATCACAGTGATGTGATAGCGGGTACCCACCTGCCTGTGGGCTATACACACGGTAGTACAGCCTGATCACAGTGATGTGATAGGGGGTACCCACCTGCCTGTGGGCTATACACTGTAGTACAGCCTGATCACAGTGATGTGATAGGGGTACCCACCTGCCTGTGGGCTATACACAGTAGTACAGCCTGATCACAGTGATGTGATGGGGGTACCCACCTGCCTGTGGGCTATACACAGTAGTATATCCTGATCACAGTGATGTGATAGGGGGTACCCACCTGCCTGTGGGCTATACACTGTTGTAAAGCCTGATCACAGTGATGTGATAGGGGGTACCCCACCTGCCTGTGGGCTATACACAGTAGTACAGCCTGATCACAGTGATGTGATAGGGGGTACCCACCTGCCTGTGGGCTATACACTGTAGTAAAGCCTGATCACAGTGATGTGATAGGGGGTACCCCACCTGCCTGTGGGCTATACACAGTAGTACAGCCTGATCACAGTGATGTGATAGGGGGTACCCACCTGCCTGTGGGCTATACACAGTAGTACAGCCTGATCACAGTGATGTGATAGGGGGTACCCACCTGCCTGTGTGCTATACACTGTAGTAAAGCCTGATCACAGTGATGTGATAGGGGGTACCCACCTGCCTGTGGGCTATACACTGTAGTACAGCCTGATCACAGTTGTGTGATAGGGGGTATCCACCTGCCTGTGGGCTATACACTGTAGTACAGCCTGATCACAGTTGTGTGATAGGGGGTATCCACCTGCCTGTGGGCTATACACTGTAGTACAGCCTAGTCACAGTGATGTGATAGGGGGTGCCCACCTGCCTGTGGGCTATACACTGTAGTACAGCCTAGTCACAGTGATGTGATAGGGGGTGCCCACCTGCCTGTGGGCTATACACTGTAGTAAAGCCTGATCATAGTGATGTGATAGGGGGTATCCACCTGCCTGTGGGCTATACACTGTAGTACAGCCTGATCACAGTGATGTGATAGGGGGTGCCCACCTGCCTGTGGGCTATACACTGTAGTAAAGCCTGATCATAGTGATGTGATAGGGGGTATCCACCTGCCTGTGGGCTATACACTGTAGTACAGCCTGATCACAGTGATGTGATAGGGGGTGCCCACCTGCCTGTGGGCTATACACTGTAGTACAGCCTGATCACAGTGATGTGATAGGGGGTATCCACCTGCCTGTGGGCTATACACTGTAGTAAAGCCTGATCATAGTGATGTGATAGGGGGTATCCACCTGCCTGTGGGCTATACTTTGTAGTACAGCATGGTCTGAGTGATAGGGGTTACCCAGCAGGGGCAATGTGTGGACACTGTGTGGGCTCACTCACTATTGTACTGCTTGTATCAGTGGTTTTCTCCCCCCTTGTGCTGACAATAGAGCCAGTCTCCTGGGAGGGGGTCTTCCATGGAATGAGCATGTGGGATTTCCCAGGCACAGTGATGGAAGCAGGTCATGGGCTATCTGTGATTAGTGCAATGCATGAATGCACAAGCATTTCACAGGGGTAGCAGCCTTCCTCTGATCACAGGGCTCAGGGGCCCCTTGTGTAGGCTTGTCCCACACTACCCTATTCCCCTGAAAATAAGACCTGCCCTGTAAATAAACCCTTGTATGATTTCTCAGGATTTTTGATGATGCTTGAAATAAAAGCCCTTGTTACAGTTCATAAAAAGTTAATTTAAATAGTGTCCAGACAGCTATAACATACATGTAAAATTCATGGGCAATATAATTCAGGAGAACAGATAGACCCTTCAACAAGCAAAGTAGACCTCTGTAGTACACAGGAAAATAAGACATCTGCTGAAAATTTGGGCAAAAACAGTAAATTTGTCACCATATGGGCTCATTAGCACAGGGGTCTCATATGGTGGGATCTCAGTCGGATTTATCCATATAGCAACTGTATGATCCCATGTGCGGATTAGGCCAGGCTGTCTATATAATGAGGCTTCTCACTTTGATCCGTGTTTCCTCAGCAAGATGATAATGTACCCTTCTATGGATGATGATGACTCACCCCTATGGAGGGGTAACATTCTCATGTACTCCTTGACAAATATATATTTGTTAGACATATTCCATTATTGATTGTGTTAAATTATGTAAAACATGATATAAGTAGTACAGTAAGCATATTTTTTTAACACTCGAAACTTGACTGTGACAACTTCTAGTAGCTTATGGGATACACATGTACTGCATGTTGAGAACCCAGGACAGACATCAACAGGGGCAATTGCACTGGGATTTTGATTAAGATTCGGTTCACACTGCACAAACCAAAATGGATCAGTTTCTTACATTTGGGCATCAGTTTTTTTCATCTTTGCTGTCACCACCTGCTCAGTGTACCTGACAGCATCCGCTTTGTCCGTTCAATCTGGAATTATCGCACACTACCCAAACTTGTGTTCTGTTAGTCGGAACAGAAGGAACATCTGCCACTCATGTACTGTAAAAAAAAAATAAAAAAAAAATCCTCCAAACTTTTGGGAAATATCTTGCAATCTTGAAAGTTAGGGAAGGGCTGGAATATTTTGATATTTGCACATTAGAGACTGCAGGTGGAGCAGAAAGGCTATTTTAAATTGTTATTTATGATTACAGTTGTAGCCGGTATTTACAAAGCCTGCCTGGGAGAGAGGTAGGAGTTGTAGCAAATCTGAAAAGGCGTAATTATGAATCAGATCCATGGTATGTAATGAGCATGTGTCTATTCTCCATTCATGTGCTTACAGATTATGCATAGAAACAAGCATTTTATACAGATGGATAGATGGATATAAATTATGAATTGTATTGCCCGCTCTTACATATTTTGTTGTCTGGATTGAACAAAAGTATTATGTTAATGGGTGGCCACAGACAGGACCAGCTGTCTGGTATCCAGGGGAATGGGAAGGCTGGAGCTGTTAGATCCAATCAGAGTAATCCATCCTACCTCCCTATAAAGCTGACACCAGCATCATCTGCTGCCCCCCTTCCACCTTAATTAAAGAGATTGCAAGTTCCTGAAGTACAGCAGAGCTTTATAGTCTGTTTGCTCTGAAGACATCCCAGTAGTGCTTGCAAGTCTTGCTCCCTTCCAGGCTCTGCCTACATTTGGTACTGGAGCCCGACAGTCATCAGCTGTCACTGGGTACATTTACTTGTTTGCACAAGATGCCCCCATGTCCTTCAGAGAGGACCTGTCCTTTCCCCACAATGACAATCCTAGCACTATAGATCTTGGTGAACAGTTGTCTTCCTTAGTTCCCCAGAGAGGCAATGAGCCAGGTGCACCACATGCATGATGAATGTGCAAGGAAGTCACGGATCAGGTCAATTGGGTGCCGCGATCAGCTGGTGTCTAATAGACGTTTGTGCTAAAGGACCTCTGTTGCGAAAATCTTAAAATTTAAAATACATGTAAACCTATATAAATAAGAAGTACGTTTCTTCCAGAGTAAATGAGCCATAAATTACTTTTCTCCTATGTTGCTGTCACTTACAGTAAGTAGTAGAAATCTGACATTACCAGCAGATTTTAGACTAGCCCATCTCCTTATGGGGGGTTCTCAGGGTTTTGTTTATTTTCAAAAGCAATTAGTGAATGGCAGATACTCCGTCCAACTGCCAAAAAAGTGTGCAGTGAGCATCCTCCCGATGGCCAGCATCTTTGTATAAATCTTTTTCAGGGAATGTCTTTATAAAGAATAAAGGCCATGCTGAGAATTCCCCATGAAGAGATGGACTAACCCAAAACCTGTCGGATTTCTACTATGTACTGTAAGTGACAGCAACACAGGAAAACAGTAATGTATGGCTCATTTTACTCTGGAAGAAATGTACTTCTTATTTGTATGTGTTTTAAATTTTAAGATTTTCGCGACAGTTCCTCTTTAATTATTGGTGATAAATTGGCTACTATATATTGATTAATTGTTGTAGACCATCAGCTACAGTTATCTGTTGTTTAAGGTGGTTAGGAGGGTTAGGCATCTACCCACAGAGAGCTCAAGTACGAATGGGTGCAAAGTAAATGGTCAGTAATCTAAATTACTGATATTTTACTACTATAGGCACCAACTGGCACCGAAGTCATGCGGTGGTGTCGCAATATGTACTCAGGAAGTCTCCATTGTGGATGATCAACATGTAAATAATTTCCTCTTGCCTTAAAATTTCATGTATTTTAAATGCAGCTTGAAATTGGACCAATCAGAATAATTTCCTGGCAATTTTTTATTGGTCCAAGTTCAAGCTGCATAACAATTCTATAGCAAGTTTTAGGCTACTTGCACACCAAGACGTTGCGTTAGGTGCTACGTTAAGGTCGCATAACGTGCACCTAACGCAAGGCCTGGTGCTCTTCGATGTGGACGTCAGAGTGAGCCGCGTTGTGCAGCTCACTCTGGCGTCCGTGATGCCGTGATGCGTACTCTTAGACGCATGCGGAATCACGTGGCCCCGCCGACCAATCTACGCACAGAGCGGCCGCACCCGGAAGTAAACACTGCACGTCACAACTTGCAGTGAATATTAATTAGCCATCTGCCTGGCCGCTCTCCGCTCCTCCCCAACATGACTGAGCATGTGCAAACAGTCTAACGCGGCGTAAGCCGCTTTAACGCTATAGTATGCTGCACTTTCGGAACGAACGTGCAGCGTTACATGTAACGCAACATGGGCAGTGTGAACAGCCCACTTGTGTTACTTTGCTGTGCGTTGGGGGAGCGTTGCAGGCTGCACTAACGTGCGCCTGTAACATCCCTGTGTGTAAGCAGCCTTAAAGAAAACCTGTAATGAGAAAAACCTCCCCTGGGGGGTACTCACCTCGGATGGGGGAAGCCTCCGGATCCTATTGAGGCTTCCCCCGTCCTCCTCGGTCCCACGGCGGCGGAGAAAATCCTCCCAGAACGGCGGGGATGTAAATGTTTACCTCCCGGGCTCCAGCGCAGGTGCAGTATCGGCTCTCCGCTCGGAGATAGGCGAAAATAGCTGATCTCCGTCGGGTCCACTCTACTGCGCAGGCGACTTGCGCCTGTGCAGTAGAGCTGCCCGACAGCGATCGGCTATTTCAGCCTATCTCCGTGCGGAGAGCCGCAACAGCGCCCCCGCTGGAGCCAGGAAAGGTAAATAAATCAGCGCTTGTTGAGGTAGGATCCCGGGACACTTCGGGGGAGCCAGCGCTGGATTGCCTGCAGCTACAGGGGTGGGGAAGCCTCATTGGGACCCTGAGGCTTCCCCCTACCGAAGTGAGTACCCCCCAGGGGACTTTTTTTTTTGTTATAGTGTCTCTTTAAGATTAAAGTGGACCCAAATTAAAAATACAAGATTTCAGAAATAAAATATTTTCTAAATCATAATGATAAATAGCAGCCTTTTTTCCGCTGCATGATGACAAATATAAAATATTTTACATGTATTGGAGGAACCCCTCCCTTCCTTTCATATTTCCGGGACATAATCCGGCAAACTGGTGGAGTAGTTGGTATCCAGCAAAAGAGGAATTGCTAATGGCTGCCACCTGTATAACCCTAGTTATGAAAAGAGAAGGGTGAAAATCTTGCACTGAAATGCTCATAGGCTTGAAGGAGTGTTTATTTATCTTTGTATGTGTCAGAGTGGTGCAACTAAATATTTTGAATTAAAAAAATGTTTGGTTTGGGTCCGCTTTAAACATCCTCTTTTGCATGTTTGGGTATTTTAAAATGTAAAGTAATGTTTGAAAATAATTTATACACAAATCTGGCTTAGTCCTGATATAAATGCTTCAAGGGGTACCTCAGAAACTCCATTCATAAAGGTATATTGTAAAAATGCCAAGAAACTTCTCAGTTGAAACCTATAGTAAAATATTCAGATTAGATCAGTTTACTTGCTTTGGAGAATGGCCTTTTTTCCCAGTGGTATTGTGTTTTAACGCAGTCATTAATACTGCAGACACAGTAACATAACAATTCCAGGAACTGTATACTAAACCTTTTCTGCTATCAAAGATATCTTTCTACCAAGCAGGATTCAAATGTTAAAACCCTGAGGGCCCTTTTACACTGTTAGTACGCGTTAGTGTGCGTTAGTGCGCGTTTTTTCCATAGCAGTGCATTGTGACAAAGATTTCAGTTAAAACGCGTTAAGTGTGAAAGGTGCCATAGGAAAACATGGAACTTACTTTGAAAATCAGTATTCTTTCCGTTTTAACAGAGAGCAACTGATTAAGTGTACAAGGGCCCTGAGGCCTCTTTTACACTTTCAGGTTAAGTCTGCATTACTTTACCCTATTTTGCCACAAGGGGCCGCAAAAGCAATGAAAGTCTATGAAGACCGTCACACCTATTGCCGTGTGTTGGAAATATCTGATCTGACGCAAGGGCTGCACCACGTTACCACAAGCACTGCGCTTAATGCACGGTGCCTGGGGTAATGGAAGTTTATGGGCGATGCAGTAAGTTTAAACGCTGGAGCGCGGTGCAGACTGATGGGAATCCCAGTGATGTACTGCCTGCCCAGCAGAGAGTATGTCACTGAATGAGGCGGGGCTATGCATATGACCCTGTTGGTGCACTCTACCACAGGGTCATATGATTGACGCTTTTTGCATTATTGTGGGATGTGTTGTATGAGGGCCAACAGATTTTGAATACTACAAACAGATTGTGTAGGTAAGCTCTCTTACCCCACGGACGTAGTAAAATTGGTAAATCATTGGCCAATCAAAATTGTATGCAACTCTCGGCTATGTTCACACTGTTGCATTCAGTGCATTGCATCAGACAATATAACCACATTGCTAATGTGATGCCATTATATTTGTAATGGTACATTTACATTGGCACATTAACAGTGTGGTGTGACAGTCCGTTAAGAATAACGCAGTATGATAACACATGCGTTATGCAGTAACGGTTGCACTAAAGCATATTTTCTGTGTACTGTATACTTCACTGAACACACTGCAGGTATAATGTGTGATGCGGCTTGTTCCCTGTGTTGCTATCCCGTTTTTCCAGGGAATGCAGTGCATAAAACACATAAAATATAGTAGTGCATGATAACTTACACCATGTTTGTAATTAGAAAATCTATATGGAGAGGAAAATGGAGTGTGCATAGGGCTGTGGAGTCAGAGTCGAGGAATTGGAGCAATTTTGGGTACCTGGAGACGGAGTTGAAGTGGAGTCGGTGGTTTCATAAACTGAGGAGTCGGGAGTTGGATGATTTTTTTTTTTTTATACCAAATCCACAGCCCTGGTAAGTATTAGACTAAGGAGTCCGAGCCATTTTGGGTACCTGGAATTGGAGTCGTTGGTTTTATAAACTGAGGAGTCGGAGTCGGATGATTTTTGTACCGACTCCACAGCCCTGGTGCATATGTAATTTTATGAATATGCTCAATGAACATATGCTTGTTCATGTTTACTGGATATGCACTGTTTGTGAACCTGCACATGCCCAGTGTATGTGACTGGGGATGATGAGATATGCAAATTCTTCTGAGTTGATGCAAATGTATGCAAATTTTTATGCAAACAATTGCAAAGTATGTGCATGATTTTGCAAGAATTTGCATATCATTGATGATCCCTATATGTGACATGGGCCCTTCTGGATGGATGTATTTGACAGATAGTTGAATAATAAAACCTTGTGAATCAGGAAATCGGAGGGCTCGCGGAGGCTACAGGGGGTGCAATTCATCTTAGAATACCGCCTCCCTTGCTCCAGAGGCTTCAATCCTTCTTGAACCCATCGCGCAGTTCAGCTGTACATCTAGAAGATGCATGTGGCTGTCAGGAAGATCAGTGGAGCAGGTAAATACTAAACTGCTCCACTACGCTACTCTGCAGAAGGAGGAGGAGCATGGCCCCCCTCAGTCACTAAATAGTTATGCCAATTTATTTGAAACTGCTCAGTAAATATTTTCTTGATAAACAATTTGGGCCACAACTTATTTGGCTCCTTATGTGATTGAGTTTGACACCCCTGGACTAGGTAAAGTTCAAATGTTTTACAGTGGAAGAAAAAGAACTCTGTTTATTCTGTGAGGTCAGAGGTGGACTAGTTTGATGCTTTTGGATACAATTGTATTCTCTGTGGAAAGTTACTTCCTGCCAGTCAGATGGCAAAGTAGCTTCTTACCAGGAAAGAAGCATTTTGCATTTTGGACATGAGTATTGACTGACCTGAAGAGAAGCACTTATCAAAGGCCCAGTGCACACTGAGCGGTTTTAGGTGCGATCCACCAGCCGCATTCGCATGTAAATAAGCTTGGCTAATGTATTTCAATGGGGTGATTCACACCGGCGGTTTGAGGTTTGTAGCAAACCGCAAACGTGTCTCCTGCTGCACGTTTGCGGTTTGCAGAAGCGTTTCTGCCTCAATGTAAAGTATAGGAAAAACGCAAACTGCTCTGAAAAACGCTACTTCAGAGCGGTTTGCCAGGCGTTTTTGTTACAGAAGCTGTTCATTAACCGCTTTTACTGTAACAATATGTGTAATCTGCTGCACAAAAACGCACCCAAAACTGCTAGGTATGTTTAGAAAACCTCTCTAAACATACCTAGAATCGCTCTGAAATCAGCTCCCAAAACTGCTAGCGTATTGCGGATCTGCTAGCGGTTTTGGTGTGCACTGGGCCTAAGAGCAGCTTAAGGCTTTGGCCTGGGAAGCCTATTACAAAGCAGGAAGGCACAGCTGTACAATGCAGCAAAAGCAAGAGTCCCACTGAACACTGTGGATCCTGTCGTCTGTGTGCTTCATGAAGTCTGTGTGGTGTTTGTTGTTGTTTATGGTGTGAGATACAATTACAGATGCTGTGCTAAAGGAGGATCAGTTGTGAGATAGTTCAGACACACCTAAACAGTATAAGTATTGCAGATTGTTTCTTAGTCCTCTGTTAACCATTCAGCTGCTGCAGAGGTCCTCATACCTAAAGCATAAATGTAGTCATTATTTTAAAAGTTAGTCACTTAAAGAGGAACTCCAGTGAAAATAATGTAGTAAAAAAGTGCTTCATTTTTAAGATAATTATGTATAAATGATTTAGTCAGTGTTTGCCCATGGTAAAAATTTTTAAATCCCTGATTTACATTCTGACATTTATCACATGGTGACATTTTTACTGCTGGCAGGTGATGTAGCTGCTGCTTGTTTTTTTGGCAGTTGGAAACTGCTGTAAAAAGCTATTTCCCACAATGCAACAAGGTTCACAGACAGGAAACTGCCAGGAGTACCATGGTCCTCAGTTTCTTGTGGGAGGGGTTTCACCACAATATCAGCCATACAGAGCACCCTGATGATCCATTTGTAAAAGGAATAGATTTCTCATGTAAAAGGGGGTATCAGCTACTGATTGGGATAAAATTCAATTCTTGGTCACGGCTTCTCTTTAAGGTCACAAAACTGGTACAGTATCCGTGTGTCCCGGCTGAAAGACAAAAGCCTGTTGTGAAAAACTGTTTTCATTATATCCTGAAAAGTTTATCCTTAAAGCGGAACTGAAGATTCACTAAAAACAAAGTGTTTCACTTACCTGGGGTTTCTCCAAGCCCCCTGCAGGCGTCCTGTCCCACGTCAGTCCTCAGCGATCCTCCGTTCTCCCGCTGCGGTGCAGTTTTGTTTCCGCCGACTTTTAAGTTGATGGTGCCTGCGCAGCCTTGGCCACTCGTATCCTTCTTCGCGTTCCCGTCCTGCAAGACGCTATAGACAGGACGGAAACGCGAAGAAGGATACGCGTGGCCAGGGCTATGTAGGCGCAGTTGCTGTCTACTTACAACTCAGGGGTAACGAAACTGCACCGTGGCTGGAGAGCGGAGGATCGTTGAGAACCGGCATGGGACAGGACGCCTGCAGGGGACTTGGGGAAGCCCCAGGTAAGTGAAGCACTTTGTTTTTTTGTGAATCTTCAATTCTGCTTTAAAGAAACATGAGCTAACAAAAAGAGAGGAAAGCTTAATGCTTGTAACACATGATGCAACTTCAGGTCTGATCAGCGGGAATCGACAATTATTTCCAACCTGTCCATTCCGTTTCTGATCGATTAAGGAATCAAATTTGCAAAGTTTCCCTTTATCAATTGGGAGCAGTTTAGACATGTACACTTGATACAACTTCCCATCAGATTACCTGGAAATTGAATCGTGTGTTTCCAGCATTACTCACCTGGGGCTTCTTCCAGCCCCTAGCAGTCTATCTGTCCGGCAATGAAGATCCGCAGTTCTCCAGGCCACGGCTGTGTCACTTTCTGCCCATGCGTGGGCGTACCATGGCCAGGTGCATGCCATGAAGCACAATAACAATAGGCCTGCGCATGCACAGAAGACGATAAACTTCTAGGGGCTATATGAGGCCCCGGGTGAGTAAGCTTTTCTCTGCTTTTGTTAGCTCAGGTATCCTCTAACCCTTTCCCTGCCAGCTGATTTGTCCTAAATGCGAACATCTACTGCCAATGTAACGATCGGTGTCAGCACGCAGAGAGAATCTGATTATTGGTGATCTGCAGTATCACCAAGAATACAGATATATACCTGATTATTGATGATCTGCAGAATCACTGATAATACAGATATATTGCTAACCTCTGGACACCTGGATAATGTGAGTGTGTGGTGTAATGGTAGTACTTTGAGTATAGCACAGGAAATTAGAGACAGTATGGGCAATACTGCTCAAGAGATAAGGAAACCTTCCAGTAGCTTAGACTCCCCAAGGGGCGGAGTCAGGCTGGAAGAAGGAAGGTTCAGAGAGTGAGTGACAATAAAGACCAATGTCACTGAGGGATCTGGAGACTATCTCTTAATAGTAGAGATAGCTCTCGTGGTCGGGCAAGCCAGGTCGGCAACACACAGTCAGATAAGGTACATAGACAGAAGGCTGATTCGGTATCCAAGGCAAGCAGGGTTTGGCAACAGAGTATCAGATGTGCGAGGTACCGAATCAGAGATCAGAGGAGTAGTCAGGAAAGCAATAAGTCATAACAGATATAACAATGCCTAGTCTGGGTGTGAGGTCCTTGGTCTCTACACCCTGGAACTAGTCTGATGTATAACAGAATGGTAACACAAGTTCCCTAGTCTGGGTGTGAGGTCCGTGGTCTCTACACCCTGGAACTAGTCTGATGTATAACAGATTGATAACACAGTTTCCCTAGTCTGGGTGTGAGGGCCGTGGTCTCTACACCCTGGAACTGGTCTAAGCATAAACAGAATACAATACAAGTAATCTGGCTCAGTGTGAATTCCCAGGTCCACCTGGTTCAAACACACTGCAGGATCTGACTAAGGTCTGAGTGCTTCCACGTAGTGTTCGCAACGGCAGACAACTTGTGACTGGCCAGCAGCAACTATATATAGTGTAGCGCTCTCTGGCGCCACCTCTAAGTGATGGATCAATAGAAACTTGCTCTGGCGTCAGCTGACCAGCCTGGTCAGCTGGTCCCCTCTTGGCCGTCATAAACGTTCTGCCTCTCAGCGCGCGCACGTTTTCCTAAACCTGTGTGAACTAACAGACTCAGCCACACCAGAGGCACGCTGCTGCGTGCAAACCGCCGCGCTGGACGCGGTACCAGCTGCCTCGCTGTCAGTACATGCGGCGGCTTTTCCGCGTACTGCCATGTTACCAGACGCAAGCCTCCGCGTGCAAACCGCCGCGTTGGACGCGGAATCAGCCGCCTTGCTGTCAGAACGCGCGGCGGCTTTTCCGTGTTTTCTCACAGCCAAGCAGTTTTTAGACATTTTGCACTCATTAGGTTTAGGATTTGTGACTAGAAAACCTGCATGAAATAGGACATATTGTATATTGTTTTTTTTTTCTGTAATAAATTCAACTTGAACACTGAAACATTTTTTTTACCTTTTTCTGGAGATATAACCAACATTGTTGAGTGAAATAAGTTTAAAAAAGTGAAATAAAAGAGAAAATATTTTTCTGTTGTATTTTTTTTTTTCTTCAAAGAAGAATTAGTTTACTGTCAAAATTGGTACTGTTTGTAAAAGCCCTTCTGAATCCAATGATGCCAGAAATGTATTGGTATTCCACTTTTCTGTCCTGGAATAGGTGCAGCCAGTACAGGTAGGCAGATATAGGTGCAGTCAGTATAGGTAGTCTGGAATAGGTGGTACCAGTATAGGTATCCAGATATAGGTGCAGCCAGTATAGGTAGCCATGAATAGATGCCCCAGTACAGGTAGCCAGGTATAGGTGCAGCCAGTATAGGTAGCCAGGTATAGGTGCTGCCAGTACAGGTTGCCTGATATAGGTGCAGCTAGTATAGGTAGCCAGGAATAGGTGCCCCAGAATAAAGTATAAAGCCTGCAATTGTAAGGATTTTTTCTGTGTGTGTGGAGAGGGGGCGGTTGATGCTATTTTAGTATGCAGGCCCTGTTAGAAATGCACAGCAAGCTGCAAAAGTCCAGTTTTAATAAAATTTAAATAAAAAAATGACTTGCGGACCAATGATAAATAATACCTAAGGTGGAATTTTACTTTAAACCAATTGAGTAAACCAATAAAAATGATCACCGATCCGCAGCTTGGGACAGTTGGTGCACCTTTGGATCAGCCAAGCTGCAGGTACTGCTCTATGAAAAGGGGAAGGAGAAGCAGGAGGGTCAGTCCCAGTTTATGAAGCACACAAACTCTGTCATAGCTGATCGAGCATGGGACAAAACGATCTTGAATGATTGTTTCAGCCATAAGACACCTGTCTGTACGGGGCCCAGCTGTCCACAAAATTAGAAATGTTCCTCCAAAGGCTTCATTCTCTGGCCATGACATTTCAAACTTCCTTCATTTCTATTACACAATCAGTCTGGGAAGAGTTCTTCAACAACATAAGGCACTGAACATATGAATGTGTACATGGCACACCACATGCATAATTAACCATGTGCTAAATAATAATGTCTGCACTGCCAACGTGCTTACAGGTGTCTCTGAGAAACATAATGCTAGATTGCTGGTTCCGAATTTAGCTGAGTGTTCTGAATGTCACATGGCTGGCAGTGTTGTAGCTGTAAACACAAATTATAAAGTCCCATACCAGACATCCTTTCAGCTGCAGAATTTAGGAGTCAATTAGTTTTCAGTAGTGTTTTTTAGCTTCTTGTTTTGTAGAGTTATACTTTATTTGTATTACAGCTTTGCGTGATGCACGGGTACAGTGACCAGCATATGAGCCTAAGTTCACCTCAAACAGCCAATTGTGCAGAGAATCACGATTAGATGCTTTACACAAACAAACACAGGTTGCTCTTAAAAAGGACCTAACAGTATAGTGAAAATACGGTAATAAATGGCTTATTTTTTTACAATACAAATTTTTAAAATATTTAGTCAGTGTTGGTCCATTTTACAATCTTTCCTTACCCCAGTTTACATTCTGAAATTTATCACAGGTGGCTACATCTCTAGTTCTGTTGGAATGTTTTTGTACTGCTTTTAGAACTCTCAGTACCTTTTTTCCCAGAGTGCTCTGGAAGGAGAAATCAGCATAGCTGAACAGCCTAGGCTAAACATCACTGGGAGGGCAGGGTTGCATATCGATATATAGATATAGGAAGTGTTTCTAATGATGAAACCAGGAAAATTACCATAAAAGTTGGTATCCTGAATAACTTGCTGCATTTTATTTTGTCACTACAGTGCCTCTTTAATTTCTAGTGTAAATTGCTACTTTGACCTTGACCCAGTAATAGCCATGGGACTCGTGTACATCAGGGTACTTGGGGGTAGGAAATTCTTAGTATTCAAAGATAAATGCATAGAAATCTGTTAGTATACGCCAGTGTTTCTCAAACCTGTCCTTGTGACTCCACAACAGTGCATGTTTTGCAGGCAACCTCACCTATGCACAGGTGGGGTAATCAGTGTCTCAGCTTGGTAAATTCCATGTAGCTGAGACACTAATTACCCCAGCTGTGCATAGGTGAGGCTGCCTGCAAAACATGCACTGTTGTGGAGTCACAAGGACAGGTTTGAGAAACACTGGTATACGCTACAGTCCTTTCTTTCCATTCCCCATCTGCAAGTGCTGCCATCTGTTTTGGTCCTTTCAGTGTAGTGTAAGCTTGTTAATTTGCTTGTCAAATGGAAAGTAATCCTTAGGAAAATTAAACAGTATGTGTCACAAAGAGAGCTTTTGGACATAGGAAGGGTGACCAATTCTACAAAAAACCTCTTGCCTTTTGCCAAGTCTGTCAGAGTCTGGATTAATGTTCCAGTGTACTAATTGCCTCCAGGGGTGGCCATGTTTGAATAATTATCTGCAAGGTCCAGCCCTGTGCAACTTAAAGTGGGATGAAACTCCATATTAACTAAAAAATAAAAAAAATATCCAATAAGAAATGATTTATTTAGCCTACCTATCCTGTTGCTTTTAGTGTTCATTGTCAGATTTAAGAGCAATGTGATATGCAAAAACAAACTATGGTACTTATCCGTTAGCCGGGCGCATCCGGCAGGTGGCGCTGTTGTAGCGAATTTCATTCATGCTTAGTTAACGTAGTGCTGTGTGAATGGAAGCGCCGCAGGTGGCGCTAATTGCATTGATACGGCACATAACAATAACAGTGTTAATGGGAACTAATATGTATTTCAAGTGGCCGGAACTGTTACTTAATGCAATTAAAATGAAGGCGGCGGCAATGTAACAGATGAAGCCGCCGCCTTCGTCTGTTCTTCGTCTTCTTCTCCCCCTTTGCCCTCCTCTGGCTTCTATACAATGCTGGCAGCCTGCGGGGACATGCGTCTCCCCCCAGAGTCGTTCGTCGCGGAAGGGAATCCTGTTTGTTTTCTTGCGACGAACGACTCTGGGGGGACACGCGTGTCCCCCCCCCCCAGCTGCCAGCATTGTATAGAAGCCAGAGGAGGGCAAAGGGGGAGAAGACGACGAAGAACAGACGAAGGCGGCGGCTTCATCTGTTACATTGCCGCCGCCTTCATTTTAATTGCATTAAGTAACAGTTCCGGCCACTTGAAATACATATTAGTTCCCATTAACACCGTTATTGTTATGTGCCGTATCAATGCAATTAGCGCCACCTGCGGCGCTTCCATTCACACAGCACTACGTTAACTAAGCATGAATGAAATTCGCTACAACAGCGCCACCTGCCGGATGCGCCCGGCTAACGGATAAGTACCCAAACTATTTTTGCTGGTTTCCATCTTTACTGTTTCTCTGTGATGCCAAAAGTGACATCACTTCTGCCCTTTCTTTCTTTCTATCTTTTCTTTTCTTTCTTTCTATCTTTTCTTTTCTTTCTTTCTATCTTTTCTTTTCTTTCTTTCTTTCTTTCTTTCTTTTCTTTCTTTCTTTCTTTCTTTCTTTCTTTCTTTCTTTCTTTCTTTCTTTCTTTCTTTCTTTCTTTCTTTCTTTCTTTCTTCTCAGTGTTAATTCACTGCTCATTTTACAGATTACTGTCCCTCCCACAGCAAACATCACCTAGATAACAGGCTTGCATCAATGTTTAAAGTGGACCTGAACTCTTGCACGGGAGACAAGGAAAACAGAGAGAAATGCACCCTGTGTGTTTTTAGAGAGAAGAGCCTGTCTAATTCCCCCTCATCTTCAAGTAATCGCAAATGTAATTTGATCTCTCAACTGTATCCGCACAGAAATTCAGCAATCCTCTGCAGACACAGCTAAGATGTGTAAACAGGATTTTAACCCTTTGTCTGCAGCCATGAAAGCAGGAAGTAGACACATTGCAGATTTATTGCAGGAATTCTGAAGCGGTACCAAAGAAATGTTTTTTCTTTAAATGTTAATATGCTGTTGCTTATCTGAGCAGAGAGGAAGTTCAGGTTTGCTTTATAGGAGGGAGCAAACCGGCAGCCATGAGAATGTGTTTTCAGTTGAATTTAGGACCATTTCACACAGTTTGTTGAACTGTGCTGTTAGTGCATAGGTAACTGCCGATCCACTACAATGTAGTTGCTCTGTAATGCAATTGAAAAGCAGTGTTTGTGTGAACCGCTTATGGCGCTTAGGATCATTGTCCACATGCAGTGTGGTTCCTATGTGGTAAGACACACTGCATGTAGCTTCTGGTTGGCAGACAGATATACATTCATGCCAGTTCAGAATGCTATGGTTGCCCTCAGCTGCCTGCAAACACAACAGGAATGGCTGCCAAGTGCTGAACCCACTATCAATTATCCATGTAAACCAAGTCTTAAGTATCTTTAAGGAATCCTCTTTTGTTATAAAATTGCCATAGATATACTGTAGATTGGTGCTGAACAATGCCACTTTTCTGCAAATGTAGCAACAGTGCTCTGTGTATTCTGGGTTACTGTTTCTATAAGATCGTCCAGAAGTTCACACATTAGTATGTAGCAGTAGCAGTAGACTTTGTTGCTGACTTACAACACTTGGGGCCATATGCAATTTACTTCATCACCTGAGTTTTCTCCTAGGAGATCATTTTTCATTTTCAATTTAAAATAAGTTTCCAGCACTTTTCAACTACTAAAGTACCAAAAAGTAGTTGAAAAAGTACTGTCAAAATTATTTGGAGTATTTTTTTGCTTTGTAGTGGCTTCAAAGGCATTTTATCTACAAGTTTAAAAACATCACCTAGGAGAAAACCCCGGAGAAAAAGTTAATTGCATATGGGCCTTGGACTCATCCATTGGTGGTCAGGAACATTTTGAGAGTCAAACTGAGGAACACTCAACCCTGCCAAGGACAGCCAACGTGCCAGAGGAATATAGAGCAATATACAGTTAGGTCCATAAATATTTGGACAGACAACTTTTTTCTAATTTTGGTTCTGTATATTAGAACTATGAATTTTAAATGAAACAACTCAGATGCTGTTGAAGTGCAGGCTTTGAGCTTTAATTTAGCAGGGTAAACAAAATGATTGCATAAAAATGTGAGGCAACTAACGTATTTCAGGGGCTTAAAAGTAATTGGACAAAGTAGAAATGAACATTTTATTTCCAGTTATTTAATACTTGGTTATAAACACTTTACTGCAATGACAGGCTGAAGTCATGAACTCATGGGCATCGCCAGATGCTGAGTTTTGTACTTGTTGATGCTCTGTCAGGCCTTTACTACAGTGGCTTCCAGTTGCTATTTATTTGTTGGCCTTTCTGCCCCCAATGTTTAGTCTTCAGCAAGTGAAATGCATGCTCAGTTCGGCTAAGATCAGGTGCCTGACTTGGCTATTCTAGAATTTTGCACTTCTTTGCTTTAATAAACTCCTGGGTTACTTTGACTCTGTTTTGGGTCATTGTCCCTCTGTATCCTGAAATGCCGCCCAATCAATTTGACTGCATTTAGGTGGATTTGAGCAGACAGTATGTCTCTGAACACTTCAGAATTCATTCGGATGCTTCTGTGCTTTGTCACATCATCAATAGACACTAGTGTCCCAGTGCCACCGACAGCCATGCATACCCAGGAAATCACACTGCCTCCACTGTGTTTTATAGATGATGTGGTATGCTTTGGATAATGAGCAGTTCCACCACACCTTCTCCATACTGTTTTCCTGCCATCATTCTGGTAGAGGTTAATCTTGGATTTATTTGTCCAAAGAATGTTTTCCTAAAACTGTGCTGGTTTTTTTTCAGTGTTCTTTAGCAGTCTGAATCTAGCTTTTCTATTCTTGAGGCTTATGGGTGCCTTGCACCTTGCAGTGCACCATCTGTATTTACTTTCATGCAGTCCTCTCTTTATTGGTACACTTGGATATCAATACGCCTACATCTTGGAGAGTATTGTTCCCTTGGTTGGCTGCTGTGAAATGGTTTCTCTTCACCATGGAAATTATTTTGCGATCATCCACTGTTGTCTTCTGTGAACAGCCAGGTCTTTTTGTGTTGTTGAGTTCACCAGTGCTTACTTTCTTTCTCAGGATGTACCAAACTGTAGACTTTGCCACTCATAATATTGTAACAATTTCTCAGGTTTTTTTTTCCTACTGTTTTTGCAGCTTAAAGAAAACCTGTACTGAGTAAAAATATTTAAAATAAACACATGAGGTAACTTCAAATGAACATTGCATAGTTACCTTGCCATCAGTTCCTCTCAGAAGCTCACCATTTTCCTCTGACAATAATCCCTTCCAGTTCTGACAATATTTTGTCAGATCTGAAATATATCAGTTGCTGTCAGTAGAATATCAGTTGCTGTCAGTTATAGCTGAGAGGAAAACTGTTGTACCAGGTAATGTCCATGTTTCCCTATAGCTCAAGTGGGCGATGTTACAGTTTAACTGTGTGCTGACCAGAAAGCTGTTATGGGTAATGGCCATTTTCAAAATGGAGGACGGAAAATTCCCTTGATCACAGTGAACAAATAGGACGCGGGACAGGAGAAAGACACTGAGGAGTAGACTACATGGAAGGTAAGTATGACTTGTGTATGCTTATTTTGGCTTTTAATTTTCAGTTCAGGTTTTCTTTAAAGCGGAACTGTAAATACAATTTAAGCACAGTGTTACAATTACCTGGGGCTTCTGCAAGCCCCCAGCAGCCGCCCTGTCCCGCGCCGGTCCTGCCCGAGCCGCCGTTTTCCCGCTGCCAGCTCCGTTCCATTCCTAGGCTTCAAAGTCTACGCCAGCGCAGCCCTGCCAAGCGTATCCTTTCTTCGTGTTCCCCTCTGTAATAGCAGGGGACGCGAAGAAAGGATAAGCGTGGCCAGAGCTGCGCAGGCGCAGTGGCCCGATGGTGAAACCGAAACTAGCTGGCGGCGGGATAACGGCGACTCGGGCAGGACCGGCGCGGGACAGGACAGCTGCTGGGGGCTTGGGGAAGACCCAGGTAAGTGAATCAGTGTGCTTAAATTGTATTTACAGTTCCGCTTTAAGGGTGGCTTCACCTGCACGGAGAGCCACTTTGACCACATGTCCTTTTATCTGCTTAATCGATAAAGACAACGATGGACTTACACCTTCCCATGAAATAACCTTTGAGTCAATTCACCAATTACTATTCAGTCCCTGAAATGAAGGGATTGTGTTAAAAATGCTTTAGTTGCCTCACTTTGTTATGCAATTGTCTTGTTTGCCCCACTGGATTACAGCTAAAAGTCTTCACTTCAACTTCATCTGAGTTGTTTAATTTAAAATTAATTGTGCTAATGTACAGAACCAAAATTAGAAAAAGTTGTCTCTGTCCAAATATTTATGGACCTAACTGTAAGTGTAGGTGAGAGAAACAGTTTGGGAAGGAGGGCTGTTGGTGGACCTCTCTGGTCCAGGGACCCCAGTGAGGTTGCAGACTCTGCATCCATTATTACTACTCCACTGCTTCTTTGTGTGCAATAACATGACTGCCATATAGTTAACACTTGACAGGGAAGATGGTCGTCATATTAAATATTAATAGCAAATATTGTATTTTACTTGATTTAAGAAGATACAATTGTTAAGGATTCTATTTAGCATTGAAAATGTACAATTTTCCTTTCTTTTTGTTTGAGCCTTTCATTTCCTGTAATGAAATCCTTTGAACATTGAAAGGACTCTCTCCTACTGCTATTATTACTTGACATCAGTTTTCTTAAATGCTTCTATTATTTGACCCATTTGTTTTTGTTGTACATAATGAGAATTGCACAATATAGTTACTGTGAACACATCCAGCACTTCCATTGGCTGAGTGACAGATTACATAGCAGCCAAGATCCAGGGGATGAAATTCTTAATATTACATTAAGGGACGTGAACGAGGCTGAATACCTAATGGTATGTTAACAGTATTAGACTGCACAGCAGTGATGTAAAATTGCTTCATTAGATTCAGCTAAATATTATTAGGTGAGTTAACTTTCCCATAGCTTCACATCGTAGTGAGGGCGTTGCCCTATTATAGGTGTAGCTCATTATAGGTCCAGCTTGACTTGTCTGAAGACTGTATAATCCGTGTGCCTTCTGCTTGGTTATTTATAGAGCTGGCTGTGTTCGTGAAACCCCAGCCTTTGCTTCCTCTCCACATGGCGGCTCATGGTGAGGTCACAGAGTGAACAGTTTCTGTTGGAACCCAACCAGTTTTCCCTACAGGTGGATTTGCCTTCTAGGTCTCTGGTCTGTCATTGTTTACATTTCTGTGGTTTTCTAATCCATTCTGATTCCCAGAAATTGGTCATAGTAAGCCTCATAGTACGGAAAGCGATTGCAGAAGTCACTAATGTGTTGTCTTGAAACTGCTTCAAGCTACTATACAGAGGCATGTTGTTGCAGGACATGAAGAAACGCAGTGCAAATGTGTGGCAATCTGACCTGGGATGGTATGGAAAGTCCTCATTGCTAAGTGTGACAGATCCAAATGGAAGAATTTGAGTCTCATTTTGTGAGCCAATAAAACATATTGTAGACCAAGCCGAACACTCCCCAATATATACAGACTCTTGAAGGATCTCCATGCAGTCAATATAAAGGGATGAGCATGATTGAGGAATGTGGAACCAAAGACTCCATTTAACAGGGATACACAGTGAACTGGCAAAGTGTCCCTTGAAATTCTATTTCATGTTTTTTATGTAAACAAAAACCTTAATTTATTAATATCTTAAAATTCCCAGATCACTGTAAGGGTGTGGCAAACTGTTAAGGGGTCAAAGGACCTCTTTAGTACTTAACAGAGCAGGGTGTCCATTGGGCAAAGTGAACTAGCCGCATTCAGGTGACTTTCTCTTTCTCATTGGTCTTTTCCCTTTTTAACACTGTTGGTTAAACAGTTCACAGATCACCAATGACAAAATGGTGCTGAATTATAAGTAAGGACAATGAACATTGTGGAAAAAGTGGAACATAGACAAGATTGAGTGCTTTGGACAGTTGCCACATATTGTCCCCAGTGTTCTTTGCACCTGCTTTTATAAATCAGCCCCACTGTGTCCTCTGTGGAAATACAGTGTAGTTTGTTGTGGCACACTGCTGTTTTCACTACAAAGGAAAAAGGGATGTAAGGATGGCTGATTGCTCTGGCAGAATCCCATTCAAAGAGCAGCAAAGGCCAACTTTTTGCTTAATGATTGTTTAAACAAACCTGGTAATAAATCTTTCACTCCCCTTTTAAGTGGACCTAAGTATATAGAGAAGTTTAATGTTGCAAGAATTTGTCCACTGTGCTGTGTTTTTCTTCAGGGGGAGCCAGAGGAGCTCTGTTTACTCAGAAGTCAATCAAAAGCTGGTTACTGTGGTAATAGTTTGTGACAACAGGTGCAGCAGAAAAAAGTTTCCTGTCAGGACAGATGGAATATGATTGGCTGCCATGGGAAGCAGCAGTCAGCATATTTGTTGTCATGTAATTCAAGGGTGGGATCACGACTGTGTCTGCAGGAACCACAGGCGATGCCTCACACGCATTTTTCCGCATATATGATATGCGCGTTTGTCTGCAAATTAATGCAAGCAGGTTTTGGTTTTTTTTGGTGTGTTTCTTTTTTTTATAGTAGCCAGTGAATTTTAATGATGAATTGCGTTGTGTGTTTTTTTTTTTTTGTTTTTTTTTTAAACGCTATACAGAATTGTAGATAGCTCCTGAAAATGCAGTGGTCCCATAGGAAAGCATTACTTGCGTTTTTTTTCATGCAATTTCACATTGTGGCAAAATGCCTGCGATTTCAACAAGTGTTCTCTCTTCCTCAACATGTACTGTCTTTTCGTACTGGCTTGGGACAAAGATTGGATCTTACAATCTTAATTGTTTTACCCACTTATGTACCAGCGGTCTCTGCCCCCTTAAGGACCAGAGACCGCTGGTACCAGAAACCGCCGCATAACGATTAATCTCTGCACGTACCTGCCGCTATCCACTCGGAGTCTCAAGTCACCCACTCTGCTGTCTCTATGATGGCAAAGCTCTGTGAGCCGGTCAGGAGCCACTTTTGTTGGCTTCTGAACAGGGCTGTGGAGTCGGAGTCGGGCAATTTTTGGGTACCTGGAGTCGGGAGAAAATGCACTGACTCCAACTCCTAATGAATTTAAAATGTAATTAAAATAGAAAATATGATAAAATGTTCTATTTCTCAGATAATAGTCATCATAAATAATTTATATATACAGTAATAGCTGTGCTTAGTCCACAAAAATGAAAAAAAAAAACAATCAAAAAACAGTTACTTGTGCTGCTTCAATAAAGCCGTCCCCGTATTTTTAAAGTCAGATATACTTGTATGATTGTGACTGTACAGAATATATGATGTGTACACAGGAATCTTTTATATATACGTTATACTAAATAACATGTATGCTGTAAGAATAAAGCCTGATGTGTAGCCGTGTCACTAATAGAGATGGTCAATGAGATGCAAATAATTCTGCGTTTATGCTGGTTAATGCAAATTTATGCACTCCTTTTGCTCATGAAATTAAATAATTTGATATGTTGTTAAAATTTGGTTTGGTGACTACGAATTAAAGGGTTCCTGAGACAGATAAAAAGAAAAGGTTTTTTTTTATACATATCTGGGGCTTCCTCCAGCCCCCTTCAGGCTAATCCAGTCGCTGCCCTCCTCTGCCACCTGGATCTTCTGCTGTGAGTTCCAGTAATTCAACCAGTCAGCGCAGTCCGACCGCTCCTACAGCCAGGAGCATTCTGCACCTGCACAATAGTGCTGCACAGGTGTAGTACGCTCCCA
This sequence comes from Hyperolius riggenbachi, assembly GCF_040937935.1. Classification (NCBI taxonomy): domain Eukaryota; kingdom Metazoa; phylum Chordata; class Amphibia; order Anura; family Hyperoliidae; genus Hyperolius; species Hyperolius riggenbachi. The sequence continues at coordinate 345,696,393 of NC_090648.1, read as the reverse complement.
GCAGCGGATTGTCTGGCTCAAGTACCTGAACCCACAGCAGAAGATCCAGGTGGTGGAGGAGAACAGCAGCAGCGAGGGACTGATTAGCCTGAAGGGGGCTGGAGGAAGCCCCAGGTATGTATAAAACTTTAATTTCATCTGTCTCAGGTTTACTTTGTTACACAGTAGTACTATACTCTACATATGCACTTCCCACAGGGCTGCAGGGAATCCACTGAGAATGTTCTGCACAAATTGAACACAGAGGTGTTGTCTATCACCCATAAGCCTGGTTCAGATTGTACATGAAGAATGTGTAATAGAGGAAGAATGGCCTTATTCCCCTGCAGAGTACCTGCACATCACTCTTACATGTACCCACAGTTATATTGCCTAGGGCCTGATCCATGCTCAGATTGTGCATGAAGAATGTGTAATAGAGGAAGAATCCCCTCATTCCCCTGCAGAGTACCTGCACATCACTCTTACATGTACCCACAGTGGTGGCCACTGCACATCTCGTACTACGCATGTGCAGGATGTTCCCAGCAACGGGCGCGCAATCAAGGTTGCTGGCACTGTGTCGCTGTGGAGGACCGGAGGATTGCTATGTCATGGCGTGGGCACAGGGCGGCAATAAAGTTGATGCAGGATTATGTAACCTCCAGCAGTGAGACTCCCCTTACAGTGTCCATTAGGAACTCCGGCTTAGGCATTTAATTCATATAAAGTAGCAGAGAGGCAAAAAGGAGGATTTTCCTTGAAAACTTTTGTGGGTTTAATGACTTCCTGACAACAAAAAAAGAACCGATAGCCTGTTACATAGCCATACATGTTATTATCGGGTCTTCAAAACACAATCTGGCAACCGTCAGAACATATCAACATAAGATTATGGATGTGAGTCACTGAAGGGTCGGATGCAAACATTAGTGGATACCTATATGCATGCTAGATTGTCATCCAGAATGATCACAAATGACTCTTTCAGGTAACGAGCATCTTGTGTGTGTGTGTGTGTGTGTGTGTGTGTGTGTGTGTGTGTGTGTGTGTGTGTGTGTGTGTGTGTGTGTGTGTGTGTGTGTGTGTGTGTGTGTGTGTGTGTGTGTGTGTGTGTGTGTGTGTGTGTGTGTGTGTGTGTGTGTGTGTGTGTGTGTGTGTGTGTGTGTGTGTGTGTGTGTGTGTGCTTAGCTGACAGATACAGGATGATTGCCCAATCTGATTGCATATGGTAGGATCAGGTGATTTTGTAATTTAGTTCACAGTAGAAAAAGAAATGGCAGTGCATCATTGACCAAGCTGCACCTGACTGACACTGCCTGCATAGGCCTGCAAAGCCTCTTAAAGGCACATCTGTGCTCATTACAGCTGAAACAGGTGCTGAAAACTGTGATTCTGTGAATATTATGTAATTCCTGTACATAAGCTGCCTTTAAAACTAAATTATAAGACAGGAAATATCTCCCTTATTATTACATGTTTATATGTAGGTTTAAAAAAATAAGCCTCTCCAGCCTCTCTCTACCTTAATCTAGAAGGAAAATCCACAGGGGTAAGAATGCATCTTCCTGACTGAAGTAAGACATCCCCTACCTACATCCAGTAATCATAGTTGCTGATGCGCATCAAAGTAAGGAAAGCATCCAAGCCCCTTTGAAATGCAAGTGTAGAGTTTGGCACAGCTCTACTGCCTGTGGTAATATATTCCCTTGAAGAGCTCCTTTCTCATCAGGTGGTAGAATCCCCTTTCATCCCTGCACAGGTTATATCCTCATGTCCTTTGTGGAGACCTAAAGGTAAAGGATTCATTAGCCAAGCTTCTGTATTGCCCTTAGACATCTTTATTCATGTTAATTATGTCACCTGTACATTAACATTTTCCAGCTAAACCAGAACAGTTCCTCTAACCTTTCTTAGTAATGCTGGATACACACGGTGCGTTCGCGCACTCGATTTTCCCGTCGATTCCCATCGATTCGTCTATTTCCAACATGTCCGATTTGGATTTCGATGGATCGTTAGGTCGATTCGGCATACTTTGCATGCGAATCGACCTAACGATCCATCGAAATCCAAATCGGACATGTTGGAAATAAACGAATCGACGGGAATCGACGGGAAAATCGAGTGCGCGAACGCACCGTGTGTATCCAGCATAAGGGACATTCCTTCCTTTTGATGAATTTTGTTGCTGGTTTGTGTACATATAAATAATAATAATTTTTCCTAACACTTTAATGATCCTGTAGTGTGGTGCCTTAAAGATTAACTCTACAACTGCCTAACGCCGATTGGCGGCCGCAGAGTTGCTCCCCCAGGAATGCCTAAATCCGAAAGGGGGGGTAGGAGATTGGCATGGATCTCGCGCATCCCCGCTTGAGTGACGGGAGGGAGGAGATGGGGAAAAAAATAGACACATTTATTTAAAATGAAAGAACAAATTAATAAAAAATCCTACAGCAGCGATTAGATGCCACCAACAGAAAGCACTGTTGGTGGCAACAAAAGGAGGAAAAATTCATTTGTGTACTAAGTTGTATGGCTCTGCAGCGAGCTGTTAAAGATGCAGAGCCCTGAATTATAATAAATAGCCTGGTCACAAGGGGGGTATAAGCCTGTGGTCCTTAAGTTGTTAACCCAGGAGTGAACTTCATTCCAATCAGTGGCTGATACCCCCTTCCCCAGGAGAAGTCTTTACCTTTTCTCTAATAGATCATCAGGGCGGTCTATCTGTATGGCTGATATTGTGGTGAATTCACCCCCCCTCCCTCCCTACTGTGTGATATTATGACCAAGGTCCTGACACTTTGCTGTCTTTGAACCTTGCTGCATTGTGGAAAATGACGTCTTTTTCTGACTGCCTCTGTAGACGTAGAACTCTCAGTAATGATCATTCCTGTACAGATCACCTGGCAGAACTAAAGATGTGTTACATTTTACCTGTGATAAATTTCAGAATGTAAATCGGGGAGAAGAGAGATTTTACAATGGGCAAACACTGTCTAAGTTAATATTGTAAAAAAATAAGCAATTTTATTCATTATTTCCACTACAGTTCCTCTGTAAAGTTGTATATAAGTGATTTATACAGGCAGTACTATACTAGTGACTTGTGTTTTCATTCACGTACCGCTGGTACGTGTATCTACAGTAGGTCCCTGGAAACTTTACTTAAAAACCTCGCCGCATCGCAGACTCGCCATTCTGACGCAGTCTCGTCACTTTGGGATCAGGGAATGAGAACAGCTTGTTCTCAAACCTGATTGCCTGTAATGAATGACAGCCTGCGGCAGCAAGTCATAGGCTTTCATTGTCAACAGCCAAATGTAAACAGAACTTTCATGTACTATTAATAGAACATGGAGGATAAGTGTGGCCAAAAAATATAATGCACCCTAACACACCATTGCATACATACCCCTTACACCCCTACCCTATAGTTACCAAAATAAAACAATTGTAAAAAAAAAAAAATTAAAAAGACACAATTTAAAAAAAATACATAAATATTTAACTTATGTACTTTTTAATATGTATGTCATGAGGGTATATTACTGTTAATTTTTGCAAATAAAGGCTTGTAATTGTTATAGTATTCAAAATCACAAAACTGAATAAAATACACCTTTATTTCCAGATAAAATATTATTGCCATACATTGTCCTAGGGACACAATTTAAACGTTGTAATAACCGGGACAAATAGGCAAATATAATAGCTGAAAACAAAAATGATTTATTTTATTATTATTATTAAGCCCTTTAAAATTTATGTAAAATAAAATAATTCTTAGCAAAAAGTACCAACCAAAGAAAGCCTAATTTGTGGCGAATAAAAAAAGAGATGAATCATTTCAGTGTTATAAGTAACAATAAAGTTATTGGTGAATGAATGGGAGGAGCGTGATGTAAAAATCGCTCTGGTTTTTAAGGGGAAAAAAACCCATGGTTGGAAAGTGGTTAAATATTGTTGTCAAATGTAATTTTGTATAATCTGTGAAGAGGGCAACCTTATTTATTATTCCATCTGCTCATTAGTGAAATGACAACTGGACCCAGTAGTGACTCTTGTAGGACCCCAATGCTGTTAGCAGTATAGTCCATTTACCTCTATGCTTAACCTTAACCAGTTCTCTATTTGAGTACATACATTTTCCGCCAGTCTCTGAGTCGTGGGCTTGGTCAGCAGATTGTGTGGGGCACAGTGTCCAAAGCTTACCCAAGATTACCTAGGTCTATTGCTTTCTCAATATCTAGTTTTACATTGACCACATCATAAAAGCTAAACATGTTGGTCAGACAAGGCCTGCAAAGACTATTATTATACATTGATATGGCACAGCCATTTTCAGCAATACTTTTTTTTTCCCCCCAAGCTTATGTTGAACCGCTCCTGCCACTAACTGCCCCTCATCTGGTTTAGTTACTGGAATGTTCAGTACAATGTTCTTTCCTGCTGTGTTTCCACCTGAACTGATCTCCGCTCATCGCAAAACTTGCGCTTGCACAGGTCCTAATTTATAGATAGGAGTCATTCACACTTGTCAGTCTGCAACAGATCCATTGTGGTAAAAGTGCCGCACTGTGCATTCATCATATAGCCTATGGTGGTAATGCATCTGCCACACTTGATTCGGCGCAAGTGGAAACTAAACCTCACAAAGCAATATCTATTGTACTACCATTTACTACTGTATTTTTATGCTCGTTTTTGCTGCTTCTGCTTGTAAAGCCTAGTAATCAGCTGCCTGCATACACCAGATGTGAACATCTATTCCTGTGCTTATTTTGTCTGCATTTATCCTAATTGCATCTGTCTGCCAGAATTTGTGTACTGTAATCACACTAGTCAACATCGGAGCAGTTTAGTCATCATGTTAAATGGGGATCGGAAAACTGCATTTTATGCAAATATAGTCTAGACGAGTATCTGTCAGAAACTGCTGGATGTATGTGGTGACATAGCTATGTTTCCAACTAGCATTCAGGTGAGTACTGTATATAGAAAGCCATGAATATTGCACTGGTAGCCTGTGCCAGGATCAAGACAGACCTGGATCCATCTGTATATTTCATTGCATATTGGACAGTCATGTGCATTAATTTGCACATAGCAAAATTCAGTGATGTGCAGTAGAAAGCAGCAGCAGAAGTTGGTGTTCAACTATTTGAACCAGGGCAGGGGTGCTTATAAGGTAGATTGGGATCTACGAGTAGATACCACACCACCCACCTGAGTGTAGTACGTCTTTGCCTTGGATGAGGTTAGTGCGATATGCTGTCCTGATGCTTTGCACAGCAGTGTAGAGGATTATGACGTTGTAAGGTGGGAAGCTATACATTTTATATTTTGCGCCATCTAATTGACTGGCGGCTTGTGATAATCACTGATGGACTGTCGCTGTGCATGTGCTGTAGTTGTGGCTTGTATCTGAAGGTAGATTCTACGTGGTAAATCATTTGCAATTTGTATTTTTTTTAAGGGAGTCTGAAACATAATTAAAAAAACCAAAAAAAAAAAAAACCCCAGGTACTTGCCTAAGGAGGAAAGTTACTCCTCACGCTCCCCGTTTAGCACTCTACGACCTATGGGTCAAACACTGCTCTCTTTCATGCAAGTGAGGCTTTCGCAGTCTTCGGAAGCATTTGGGCTTCCGAAGACTTGCCGCTCTGTACTGCGCACGCACAAGCACTCTCTCTCACGGCATTTGCGCATGCGCAGTACAGAGCTGCCCGTCATATGAAGCCTGAGTGCTTCCAAAGACTGGAGAAGTCTCCCACGTCAGGAGATTTAAACCAAGAAGCCTGTGGGGAACGAGGGGACCGGGAGGAGAATAGGAAGGCTCTATAGCAGGGGTCCTCAACCTTTTTCAGCCCGGGGACCGCTATCTAGACTAAACTTTTCTCTGGAGACCGGGGGGAGGTCAGGTGCGGCGGCAAAATGATATGGAGTGTATAGGTATGTAGGTAGCCAGGTACAGGTATAGGGTGTCTAGGTTTAGTGTCCCCTTTATAATATTCCATCTCCTCATGGGGGATTCTCAGCGTTTTCTTTGTTTTCAACAGCATTTCCTGAACAGCAGTTGGAAAGCCTAACTGACAAAATAATGTGCCAGTGAGTAGGGAGGCTGGCTGGTATCTTACTAGGTTGGCAGTTAAACTGCTAGTCAGGAAATGCTGTTGAAAACAAAGAAACCCCTGAGAATCCCCTATGAGGAGATGGACTGGCCCAAAACAGTCGGATCTGTCAGATTTTAACTGCCTACTGTTTTCGCGATAGTGGTACTTTCAGTATTTCATGACATCACTTTGTGTCACGGGAATGTTTGGATAAAAAACAGAGGTTGGCCAACTGTCTTTCAAGGTCCCCTCATTGCCTTTCCTAGAGCTCCTAGGACCAGAAGGGGAAGGATATAGTAGACTTCTTACACATAGACATTGTTGGCCTTAGAAGGGCTGTTAGAATGTAGAGCAGGTTTCAATCCAGGAAGAGCTATGGAAAGGAGAAATACAACAATAAGCTAGTAAAAACCTTTTTTCATTGCAAGCATTTACAATAAGAAATAAAATGGTGTTTACTGAGGCATGTTGGTAAGCATCACATTCAGTAATGCACTATATTGATTCAAAGGGTTGTATAAGATGGGTGATAATGTGGGACCATAATCGTCCATTAGAGGCAAGCGGTTACAATCCTAGTGCTCTTTATTGCATAATGAAAATTATTCTTTATTTAAAATATATGGTTATAAACGCATGTATATAAATTTCTACATGTGTTAAACAAACCTTACAACTGCATGGTGCAGGATAGAAGAACGGTCTTCTACAGGATAATTGGCAGGCACGCTACAGACTATTATTTAGAGCCAGTAAGCTCCACAAGATTCCCAGTTTACGGCTAGTAATTGTTAGTGCATATAATTGTTGGTGTATAAAAATAGCCAAGACTTCCAGTAAAATACAACAATCTTACATGCAGAAGATCTGTGCTAATAAGGCATGAAAACAATGTTCCCTCTTGCAATGTTGTTGTTTGCACACTTTTTTTATATACCATGTGTGTTTGAATGTAAAAAAAAGTGTTTTTCAACAGCAGCCTAATGTCATAGAAATAGTGAAAACATACATGGTGTCCGGAAAGAAGCAACAGGGTGTCAGCCTGCTATGTAAGCTAATAGTAGCAGACAATTTGACACACATCCAGGTTCACTTTGTTGAATCACTCAGGTTCTCCTTCTCTACTGATATCCAGAATTAAGAAATCTTAGGACTGGTTCACACTTCAAGAGATTTTTCTAAGCGCTTGCGATTTGAAAAGCTCTTGCTAATGTAATGCTATGTGTGTTTTCTCACTTGAGCAGTGGGATTTTATAAAAATCACCCATAGCATTGTATTAGCAAGAGCTTTTCAAATCACTAGTGCTAAAAAGCGTTTGCAGTGTAAATCCAGGCCTTATAGAATTAATTACCATGTTTTTTTTTCGTCATATAAGACGCTCCGGACTATAAGACACACCTAGGTTTAGAGGGCAAAAACCAAGGGAAAAATATATACTAAACCTGGTGCATCCAGGGTCCAGGAGCGTTGTAGATGTTCTCCCCCCATTATACCCCCCTTGTACCTCCATGTGCCCTCCTGTGTCCTTCATGTGTCCCCATGTGTTCCCTTTAGTCATTATTTACGGCACTGCGCAAGTATATGTGAAGGCTCATTGCCTAACATAACACAGAATTCTAAAGCTTATTACCTCATTCATAGTGTGTAATACAGCTGTGAACAAAGAGTTTCTTGTCATATTGCACTGCACCCCACCCTGCCGATTTTTTTTTTATCTACCACATTGTATGTGATACATACAGTATGTAGGTTTTATTGTGTATATAAAGTGTGCATTCCTCTTTCTGTTGTTCAGGAAGAGACCGTCTCCTAGAACTCAGAAATGCATTACTATACTGTATGTTGGTATCTATGACACTGTTATTATAGACTGGTTATATATTACTCAGTGTTTTGCAAGATGCTTCTCTATCAGGTATGGACATGCGAGGTAAACAATATAGTCGTGCAATTCTGGGTCAAACCCCAGAGTCACACCATGTGTGGGTTGCTGATGACAGCTTGATGTAAGCTTACCATCTATGGCTGCAGAGGGAATTGGAATATTAGGCTGTATACTAAACCAGCTGCAGATAAAATTGGGTTTGCTTTGTGAGATTTCCTTCTGAGTGTTTTGCATCTTTGGACCATACACAAGGTAAATAAGTCATTAGAGGTGACATCATAGCTATAGGCACCCGGGACTCAGTCATTGGCACATTAATGTAATGTTGTGGGAATCAAAATATTATCTTGTACTCTGAAATGAACAAGGCTTGCTTTCTTAAAGTGACTCTGTAACAAAAATTACAACGTTTTTTCTACCATCCTACAAGTTCCTAAACCTATTCTAATGTGATCTGGCTTGCTGCAGCTCTTTCTACTATAACCATCTCTGTAATAAATCAATGTATCTTTCCCCTGTCAGACTTGTCGGCCTGTGTCTGGAAGGCTGCCAAGTTCTTCAGTGTTGAACTGTTCCTCTATTCACACTCCAGTGTGTGTTTTATTTACATAAGCCAGCAGCTTCTCTGCTATCTTATCAGTGATAGAAGAGAGCTGGATAAAAATCCTCCTCTGGAGGCTGTGAAAGGAGCTGGTCTGTCACATACTAAGGAATTAACGACATAGGGAGAGCTGTCTGCAGGAAGCCTGTAATGTTCAGTGCATGAGAGAAGCTGGGGACAGAAGGTAAACACACACAAGTGATCTCTTGAGATTCAGAAGTAATATACAGCCTGCTTGTGTATGGATGTATTTTCTATGTGTGGACATGTTGTACATCAACCTACTTCCTGTTTTGGTGGCCATTTTGTTTGTTTATAAACAAACTTTTTAAAACAGTTTTTGACTACTTTTAATGCGGCGGGGAGCGGTGAAATTGTGACAGAGGGTAATAGGAGATGTCCCCTAACGCACTGGTATGTTTACTTTTGTGCGATTTTAACAATACAGATTCTCTTTAAGAGGTCTTGTATTGCCATTATGAACTTCTGTTACCGTGGCACCCATCATTGTTTCTCAGTTTACAAAAATCCGAGTTTGCGTTAGAGTTTTTGATTCAACAGAATATTTCAAATAAAACAAGAATGTCTTCAATAAAGGTGTTGGGGGCCCTTAAACTAATAATTTATTGCACAGCTTTAGAAACGTTGATGGTGGTGGTAGGGGTGCTCCTGTAGTTAATGCAGAACATCAGTAGCACCGTATATATTACCTGATTCTGGCGGCGGGAAGGTTCTTCACACTCCTTTTTAGGGCAGAAGCGCCATACAGCCAATCACCATGTGGCTACGGAAGCAGTTCAAAGTCAAGGTTCCCATAATTGTAATACATTGTGCAGTTCAAAGATTACAGCTACAATGGTACAATTGATTTTGGGCAAGGTTTCCATGGAAGTCTCGTATAATATCTACTGGTGCAAAGTAGTAGACCTAGCAAATAAGTATTTATTTATTTGTTGTATTTATAAAGCCCCAACATATTACGCAGCGCTAGACATTAGTTTAGGTTACAGACAATATTTAGGGGTGACATACAGCAATATGACGATACATGAATACAAGAAAAACCAGATCACGCAGCACAGTATGACCATAAGGTAATGCTTAGTCAGTCACTGGATGGAGCATGGAGATTAGGCAAGTTAGGTTCACTCAAATGCTTAGCATGGGTGCACAGTAATGGAGGTGCATGATCAGGTAGGACACAAAAGGAGGAGGACCCTGCCCAAAGGGTTACAATCTAGAGGAGTATCTGGAAGATATTGATTACCTCATCTATCACAAATTGTGTAGTGTATGGCTAGAATAAGACTTGAGAGGCGGATGAGGAAGACCATATTGGCTATGGTTCACAATTTGCAGTGTGGCCAGCAGAACATTTTTGTTTTATATCATTGATTGGTGGAATAGTTTCTTTTTGGAGGATAAGACAACAAGCACAGAACTAAAGGTAGCCATAGTCCTAAAGATTTTTGCCCAATGGTCGCAAATGATTGATTCCACTCTACTCAAAATCTATTCAGAGAGGAATTGATTCCGTCCATACACTGCAGTACACATTTCAAGAGATTCCAGCAGGGAATCTGTTGAAAATCAGTCGAGGTGTAGTGATCACTGTTCCACGCAGTGCACCGATATGGGCCACCAATCGGCCCATGCTCCTGCCGCGCCCTTGATTGACCAAAATCTTCCGTCCGTTCTGATGGATTGCAGACCAAAAATGATCAGACATTTTTGTGGCATCAATAGCCAGAAGATTTGATGACAGTGATTGAGTGAATCTGCTGAAAATGGAATTGGAAAGTTGATTCCAGTTGTGGCTTCCAGCTTTTAAGTACCAAGACTGGCTTTTAATGGACATTCAATTAATAGAACTTTATTCAGAGGTCTCCTCAAAATAATAGCTTCATAGATTCTTGTCCTTCAAGCAAAATTCTTTCTTCTAGCATTTTCCATTGCATTAGACATTCCTGTGTGAATGGCCTCACAGACACCTGCCATTTATGCAGAACTGTGTATCCGTTATTTTGACTAACCCTGTTAGATGGAGACAGTGATAGGTTAGAGTCCTCATTCTTGGTCTCCCTTATGTCTTTCGGCTACTTTTGCAAATTCCAGAAAACAAGGGGACCGGAAGATAGAAAAGGTGATATTTAATTGCCTGCTGTCAGATGGAAATTCCAGGAAGCTAAAGAGCCCTCAGGATGTAGAAAATGTCTTCTGTCATCTCAGCAAAATGTTTTGACAATTCAGTTCAACTTTACCAGGAACTCAGAAGAGACACGGTGCTGGACTAATTCACAATACATACATAGTTCATGTAGTAAAGTATATACATTCATTTCATTATTGATTTTGTTGTACTTATGCAAATAATTATCACTAACTTTTTGTATTTGTCTAAGTTTTTTTTTTTCTTTTCTTTTTTTCTCCCAGAACATAAATACATTGAAACTCCACCCAGAAGCTGTTTTTCAGTTTTTGGTATTAGGTGGACCTTCCAACAATTTGATTTCTTATGTGTCTTTGTGTGTCTGATGGCATATGTATGCTTTTACATCCTTAAAGAAGAACTGTCGTGAAAATCTTACAATTTAAAACACATACAAATAAGAATTACCTTTCTTCCTGAGTAAAATGAGCCATAAATTACTTCTCTCCTATGTTGCTGTCACTTACAGTAGGTAGTAGAAATCTGACATTACCGACATGTTTTGGGCTAGTCCATCTCTCTATAGGGGATTCTCAGCATGGTCTTTATTATTTATAAAGCTATTCCCTGAAAAAGATTTATACAATGATGCTGACCAGCCTCCCTGCTCACCGTACACTTTTTTTTGGCAGTTGGACGGAGCAGCTGCCATTCACTAAGTGCATTTTGAAAATGAAGAAATCCCTGTGAACCCCCCATGAGGTGATGGGCTAGTCAAAAACTTGTCGGTTCTGTCAGATTTCTACTGCCTACTGTAAGTGACAGCAACATAGAAGAAAATCCATTTATGGCTCATTTTACTCTGGAAGAAATGTACTTTTTAATTGTATATGTTTACATATATTTTAAATTTCAAGATTTTTGCGATAGAGGTCCTTTAAAGAAGCAGGGACAGCCATACTATCCCAGGAAAAACAAAACACATGTATAAGTAGTATACTTGTTCTACTTACATAAAATACAGTATGTATTATACTGTACACATTTTTATTTCAGTGAATTTCATATAATAAATAAAGAGAACTGTTTCTGGCATTGTCCATTTTTATTGCCTCTGACTGAAGCTGGTTAGCTCTCCTGTAGTAGGCAGTCTAGCCAGCTGTGGGGAAAAGCTATATTAATGATATTTGCAGGCATATTGAGGTGGAGAGATGTAGGGAGCCCAACCTGGTGTTGGATTTGCTGATGGTGATTTACTTGCATGGTTTAGATTTGCAAGAACACTAAATAATTACTGTGTACATTTTGAAGGATATTGACCGTTCCACCCCCTAGATTGGTCCGGATAGGGATGATCAATGAGATGCAAATGATTTCTCAGTGCATTCAGATTTCATGTAAATTATGTGCAGCTTGAAATTGGACCAATCAGAATAACTTCCTGTCAAATGTTCATTGGTCCAAGTTCAAGCCAAGTTCAAGCTGCATAACTTCTACATGAAATGTGCATCTCATTGATCATCCCTAGTCCCAGGACTGTTATCATTCTCTGTAGGGAAACTCCAGTGTTTTCCTCTTAGATTAAATTTGATTGATGTTACATAAAAAGCAGGAATAGGAAGCTAGTTCTAGTTTCTGGTTTATGAGCCCACAATCTCACATTTTACCATCTATTATCATAAATATTAGCATAACTATTTATAATCTGTCCAGAACATTTTCTTACTGTAAGTACACCATATCCTTTTCACTATGTCATTCAACAGTGGGGCATTGTCTGTTTATTAATGGCCATGTGATTGTGTGATTGGACAAGCAGCTTTTAATAGCATGAGTTAACCGTTTCTTTTGAAGTCAGTCTGCCCAGCCAGGCATCGCAGAAACAGGGATTGTTTGGCAAGCCGGTTCGGAGTGTTGCAACTTCACATCCAGCGTATGACGGTGGCTGTGGGTATAATAGTGAAACTCAACACGCCAGGGATTTTTTTTTCTTCAGCTGAGAGGAAAATGGAAGAGTTTCTGTTTACAGTTAAGTGGCTGAGGGCTTCACCTCCAAATAATTGACGTTGATAAAGTATGCATCACCTGGGAGCGTAAAGGGTAACGTGGGAGATGAAAGCTTTTACATGACCAGGTTAGTTGAGGCTGTGTCATGGAAGGAAACGTCTCATTTTAAGGCTGGCTTTGTACTTTCACAGTAATGAATAATCTTGGCTGTGTGTAACACACCTGTGAGGATTTTCTTCCTGAAAAAGGAAGAAGCAACGCGGTTTATTGGCTGCTACTGTTTTCTCAAATGTAAATGAACTGTGTATGTGACGGAAGAAACTTGTGTGTTGTACAGTATATTTATATTGAGCAGGGGATACTGAGGGTTTTCAGGTAACTATTTCGTTTTGTTTTGTCTTGTTTGTGTAGTTCCTGTCAGGCTGGAAGGGCTGCAATAAGGCTTTCTGTTGCACTGAACCACTAATGTGTCCAAAATCCTCTTCTGGGTCGCTATTAGGAGTGATTAAAGAGATGCAAATACTGCTGAGTTTATGCAAATTTTTATGCAAATATATGCAGCTTCAAAATGGACAAATCAGTTTAAACCAAGGTTTCAACTGATTGGTCCATTTTCACATTGCATACATTTGCATAAAAATGTGCATTATCTCAGAAAAATTTGCATCTCATTGATCATCCCTATTCACTAAACCATCATCAACTTTAAACTATAAAAGCTCTGACAAAGTACATGCAGGTTGGTTGTTAATTGGATAGTTGTTCGCAGTGCAGCAATGCAGTGTTCAGAAATCGCCAACATAAGGAAAAAGACAAAGCACTGTAACCGTGCATGAAATCTGTGTCAACATTTATTTAAACATCCTAGAAAAATAGTAGATATACTCATATAACTACAGAGTATACTAAAAAAAAATGTCATAAAATATGAGCTTTAAGGTGCGTACACACATGCGGCTATAGTCGTTTGAAACGATCGTTCCCCGATCATTTCAAACGACGATCGTTTAAAAAAAACCTCCAACGATCATTAAGACAAACGATGGACGAGCTAAATCGTTAAAAAGGAAAAATCTGCCATGGCGGATTTTTTTAAACGACGAACATTTGCAAAACGAGTACATCGTTAGGAAACGGTCGTTCATACTAGGCTTGACATGCGCATTTTGTTATATCTACATAGTTTTCATACTAATGCGCAAGCACAACACGTGGTTTTCGTTATTTAACGTTCGTTCTATGAATGTGTCCTGTGACACGTTAATTGCTCCATAATTGTAATTTTAATGGACACTAAAACAGGACAGAGTGTTTTTTTATGTGTTTTCAACGCTGTATTATCTAAATGCTCTACCTACATACCTACAGTATCAGTTCTCGTACTGTAATGTAAGTAACGTTACTTTTATAGTGTAACGTACGTTTTAAACCATTCTATATGTGCTGGCAGAACCTCTTATGATGTCACTTCCAGGAACAGTATGTGACATCTTCACTGTACAGAAGATATAATAATGGCTAGAGGTGAGCCAAACGTTCGTTGGCATCACATCCATCGCTGAAAACACGCGTTTTCCTGTATTCTACTGTGAAGTTATTCCGTATCGTTCGTTAACAAACTATCAGATCCTTACACACTTTTAAAAGCTACTTTTGCTTAAGTCGTTCTTTCATCAAATAAAAGATTGTTCGTTGTTCACAACGAACGATCGTTGTCGTATGTGTGTACGTAGCTTTAGGCGTAAAGGTACAACATACACACATCCATTCTTGATTGGCCAATTTTATCACTTCCATATACAGCAATGTCCTTGTTATCCAAAACTCAGGCAACTGGAAGTTTCAAGTGACTGGCATGTCTGAGGGGGATAACTGTGACAGAACTTTCGGGGGTTTGCAGGGCAGAAATTTAACGATCCTCTGGGTGCCATCTTCTACACTTCCTGTAGCTCCCAGCAGTTTTCCGACGTCCATGCACGGCTTTAGCTGCATCACCTGACTGAAGCAGGTCAAGTCGACACATAGGAAGCCATACACAGAGGACTTTGTAAAGCCACCACTGAGAGCTTTAGGGTGTGTAGAAGCGCCACCAAGAGGGATCGGTAAGTAGTTTCTGCTACATGGGGGAGAAGGGGGCACGCAAATCCGGCATCAGGCAATCCCTGCCTGTGCCAGATATTGGAGACTTTTCTGTAGTTGAAGGGCCAATAGACTTTAAATACTTTGAACAGATTGTGTAAGCAAGCTCTCATACTTCATGGAAGTGGTAAAATTGGCAAATCAAAAATACCAGGCTTGAGCGCCACCACTTGGTGCTTGTCATTGAGTCGACTTATGACATTACCACTTACCTCTCTCTTTAATGATGATCTGAGAAGAGGTGTGGTCCTCTGAAAACACAATTCGAGTCATTTGAATTCTTTGTGATATGCGTGACTAGGGGTGTAGTGGGGGTGTGGTGGTGGCATGGCTAGTGGTGTGGTGATGGCATGGTTAGGGGTGTGGTGGGGGGGCGAATTATAGATGTGACAGGGGCGTGTATTAAAGATATCCCTCTTTCTTATCTCAAAAAGTTGGGGGGTATGGAACTGGTCTGTAACATCGCTGCTACAGAGCTCCTGCAGTTTATGTCTAGTAGTTACTACTTATTTATTTACACTTTAAATTGCTTCCCCTTGCTTTTTATTTGCACATTATGTCTTCAACTTAATCCTTTCAGGTGCCATCTCTCCTCCACCTGTACTGCCAAGGCAGAGGAATATCAACATTCACACGGGCAAAGTGAGGGCCAACACTCGGTAGTGCAGCCGCTCCACAGGCATGTGGCTATGCCTAGCTGCACAATCAGAAAACAGCCTATTGTTCCTGCCAGCATCTCCTGGCTTAGTATGGACAAGACAGTTCTCAGAAGATTAGTAAAGCTGATCCTCTAATCTCTCCCATCTCTGGTTTTGATGCTGCTCTAGTGATTTCTATTGCATGGGCATATGAGGGCTCTGCAGGGCCTGAAACGGCGTATTCTTTTCTGCGCTAGGAGCAGGTTTGGCTGCTCTGTCATTTCAGACTTGGGTTTGGCTGTAAACAGAGCAGGTTGTAGTGTGTTCATCAGTGTCTGCAGAAGAGAAAGATGTGATGCCTCTAGAATCTCAAAAATAAGCAGCTTATAAGTTTGGGTTTTTTTTGTTTTTTTTTTCTTTTGGTCCATTTTATTTACATTTTTGATTCAGCTGTTTAAAGGGAATCCAAAGTGAGAGGGATATGGAGGCTGACATTATTATTTGCCTGTGAACAATGCCAGTTGCCCGGCAGCCCTTTTGATCTTTTTGGCAAAAGTAGAGTTTGAGTCAAAACCCTGGAACAAGCATATGGCAAATCCAGTAAAACCTGAGTCAGAGTACCTGATCTCCATGCTTGTTCAGGGTCTGTGCCTAAAAGTATTAGAGACAGAGGATCAGGCGTACTGCCAGGCAACTGATATTGTTTGTTTATAAGAAAATCAATATGGCAGCCTCCATATCCCTCTCATCTAGGAAGGGCTGGTTCAGATGCTACATTTTCAGAACTCTGTCAATTAACAGCTGGTATTCTCTCATGTGAATGGTCTTGCTTTTTATTCTATGAAACTACAGTTCGGCATATGCCCAGGTTCCCCCCCCCCCCCCCCCCCCCGTTTTGTTAGCCCATCTATAGCAACATACAGTCTTTACATATTTTTTCCTGACTGAAGCAAATGTTTGTGGTTGTTTTGGCCATCAGTTTAATATGTGAAGCTGTTGGCAAGGCCGGATACAATTTGGCTGATGGCTGTCTCCCAGCCAGGTGCCCTGTCTCTCCTTCCCCCTTCCTGCTCTGTAGGACAATACATGAGCATGCATGAATGGTTCCTGCTTGGCTGCAGACTGATGGCTAAAATAACCCTCAGTCATTGTTTCAGCCAGCAAAAGCCGTGTGTCTGTATGAGGCTGGAGCCTTCATCCATGTGCACTGAATAGAGAATTTACACAATACAGATTCACGTGACCCTGTCAGAAGCCTTGTGAGCAGCTTGATGCTCTGTACAGACAAAATTGGTTTTTAAAATGAATTAAAAATGACTGACTGTGATCATTTTAGCTGACAGTCATTGTATATGTATCCCCCCTCTTCTGCCTAATGCTGGGAATACACGGTGCATTTCCGCGGCTCGATTCTGCCGCCCGATCGATTCCCCGCTTGACCCAGCGGGCGATTCTCTTATCTTCTGCTCGTTTTCCTTATCTTTTTCCATTGTCCCCATGCGGAATCAAGCGTGGAATTGATCGGGCTGGTTTGGACATGTCGGAAATTATCAATCGAGCCATCTAAATGGCTCAATCGAGCCGCGGAAACGCACCGTGTATTCCCAGCATTAGACAGTCTTGTGGTTCAGCCTTTTTCAGCTGATTGAGAAGCATGGATACAACAGGCTAGGCAGGAACAAAGCATCTTCCACTCTACATAGGAAATGATATTGAGCTGCCGGGCTGGGCCAGGTATGTATGGAGGTCCTAGGCTACTAGGGCAGACTGTCAGCCAAAACAATCATTAACAATTATTTCAGCCACCAAAGACGAATGTCTGCATAGGGCTTTAAGCCCGCCATAGAAATCAGAGGGTGATCAAATGTGCAGGAATGCACATTATTCTGAGAGCTTGACTCAGATGAATGCTAAGGTTTATGTCTGTGGAGAGGACTGGGAGAATGAGTAGTGAGTGTTCTACTGATGCATATCAACTGAGACACCTTATGACTTGTACACAATTGACCCTTGACCTCCCCCTGTACATCCGGAAGCATGCAGCCTGCTGGTCTTTTGTTAGCATAAGTTTATGGCCAGATCTGACCATAAACCTGTACGGGCAAATGTTATCTTATATCTATAGATGCCTTAATGTATGGAATGACTGCATTAATGATATACATTTATAGATCAAACATGAACTGAATAGATGTTATCATTGCTGCTGAGTTTCTAGTTCAGGTGGTCCCCTACTAACAAACATTTTCCTTTCTGGGAGGTTGTTTGTACGTTTGATTTTGTTTAAGTTGAGTCATCTGTTATACATACTGAAACGTGGATGAATGATTTACTTTTAGACAACTCTAGATTTGGGCATAGAACATGATGATTTTTATTTTTTTGTTATGTGTTTTAAACTAGTTTCAGCAGTTTATACAATACTTTAATACGTAACCACAAAAATGTGTAATGACAAACAGTACTGCATATTGTGTATCTGAAGACCACTTACGGTAGTTTGTGTATATGAAACATTGACCCTGATTGTCCAAACTGTGATAACCTTGCTGTGTGTGAAAGCAGCGGCAATTTTACCGGTACTAATGCCCAAGGAGAACCACCAGTTAACCCATTAGCACCACATACATTACCGCATTGTGGCACTAATAGATTAATGGGCATTAGTACCGGTAAAATTGCTGTGCATTTCCTGCACACAGCAATCTTACCATCCTGACCAATGGTTCTGCTTAGCTGCAAGAATGTGACCTTCTTTTACATTGACTCTCTCTAGTTTCTGCTCCATAGCACCACCTAGTGTTTGGAGGAAGCAGTTCACACTGGATGTAATCAAACGAAATCCAGGCTTTTCATACTCCCTGCATGCACCACGATTCAGGCAACTTAGGAGAGGGGAATTTTACATAACCAAGTACATTTATCCTTTAAACAGTTATCCTATAAAAGCTATTTCTAGTTTGTTTGTTATTTTTAACCACACCCTCTTCCCCCTAACCTGTTTTCCAAATTACTGAAATCCCATACGCTTTTGAGGGTCTTCTCCTTTTGGATTACAAGACCCCACCAGCACAGAGGGTAGGAGACACGCTGTAACTTAGTATCATTAATCAGTCTTCCATTTCTGATTTAATGCAAAGTCACTGAGAACTCTGGGTTGGAGGCGGGCTTTGCCTGCTATTGTAAAACACGTTCATAGTTTGTATGTAAGAACATGGTAGTTTCAACAAGAAATGAGGGTTATGAATACAAGCAGGTTCCTCTTTAATCCTTTCTTAGAAATTGCTGCTGTGTTCCATTTCCTTTTCTGTAATGCAGCTGATTCACAAACCATGCTGGGACAGGAATTTCTATGCTGGGTTTCAGTCATGGTTTTGAATGTTTACAATTTATACTTGTTCTTTGTTGAGTTATTTTTTTTTTTTTTATTTGTAAAGAAATTGATAATATAAACGCAGGATGTACTGTAACCAGACCTTCATTTTCCACAGTCTTGGAAGTTTTAAATAACAACCCACAGCAATAGCTAAGGGCCTGAAGAAACCCCTTTTACTGTGCTCTATACTGCAGCCCCCAACATTGATTGTCTGACAGCTGCTGCCATTTGGACTACATACACTGCTCATTAACAGGTATTCAGAGGTGAACTCGCCACTTCCATGTTTCTACCGGAATGGAACTCCGCAGTCCATCAGATTTTTGTTGATCACCACGCCTTGATAGAGATCCTGCGAGGTCTAGAAATATTGGCATGCTTTATTCATCAACAAAGTTGTCATAATAAACCAAGGAGATGTTGGCCTCCATAGCAACAGACACATCACTTTGCCAAAGCACAGCAAGATGTCTGTACAGCTTTCAACCCCTGAACTGCCGCCCAAGAGATCGGCTACCGGTCCCTCTTTGGGTGACAACAGTTGTGCATGTGTAATCACCTTTAGGCTGTAGAAGATTTGATGCATCTCCTTACTGTACACTGGTGATTAGTAGTGTACACAAGGTAGCTTGCTAAAATATTGAGCAAGGCATTTGTCACGCTGACTGTACACGTTTGTCAGCTTCATGCATTTATTACAGGCATGTGATGGCAATGAAAATGTATGTGAGCTTTCCAAGTGTTGATACACATGTACTTATACAATTATTTAAAGTGAATAATGAATATAAAAGGTTGCTAAAAATTGCACTTTGCAAAACAAAATATTCACTGTACCAAATAATAGATTATGTAATCCTCTTTAGCAACCTCAGCTACAATTTGTAATAATGTTCTTCTTAACTGCATATTAAAAAATGCCTGAGGAATCCTCTAGACTACATGCTATTCTGATTTCCGATTTTAATGCAATTTCGATTTTTGATGAGATTTAAAAAGACCTGCATGCTGTGTTTTTCCTCTTGTGTTGCTAGCACTGAGTGACAATCTGAATCGTATTGCGATTTGCAGTGTAAAAGAAGCCTGAACTAGTGTTTTATGTGTGCTTATACTGGCTTAGAATGAAGCTCTGGTCAATAATGCAGTGTGCTTGCATTATTAATGTCTTTACTAAATGTGGGTCATGTGCCTAAACCTCATTGTGGTGAAGTGCTGATAATATCTGCACAGGCATAAGGACGGGGTGCAGAGGGGTCATTTACAGCCAGGAGGAAGATGGGGAGTGCTTTAAAGCATTAAAACATTACAGGGATCAGCCTACATTACCATTAGATTACTATAAGTATAAGATCACAGTAAGAAGCCTATACTGTACGTACCGTGTTTCCCCGAAAATAAGACACTGTCTTATATTAATTAAATAAATATATGTGCTAGGGCTTATTTTCGGGAAGTTCTTATATTTTGTTGTGCTAGCCAGATCCCCCTTCAGTATTTAGCTAGATCTCCCCTAGTATATAGCCAGAAACCCCTAATGTATACCCACACACCCTCCCACCCCCCCAGTATATAGCCAAAATCCCCCTATTATGTAGCCAGCGTATATAGGCATATTCCCCCCTCTCCCTGCCCCTGCCACAGACACTAACACCTCTCCATGCGAATGCGCGGAATTCAGC
Source organism: Hyperolius riggenbachi (assembly GCF_040937935.1). NCBI lineage: Eukaryota > Metazoa > Chordata > Amphibia > Anura > Hyperoliidae > Hyperolius > Hyperolius riggenbachi. The sequence continues at coordinate 345,675,820 of NC_090648.1, read as the reverse complement.
TGACTAAGCTTGGACATCCAGTACAATCGGGACGGTTGCGCTGCTGCTGCTGTCAATTTACCTCCTTTGTCGCTGACCCCCTCCTCCATAAAGTCGGATCCCCCTCCGTTTTCGCTGTGCATAATTCAAATATCAGCTCAGCGGGTAAAGGCAGATAAACTTGTACAGTATCATCGCCGCTGTATACAGGAAGTGATCTCTGTTTACTTCCTGTATACGTCAGCGCTGTTACTATACAACTTTAGATGCCTTCCCCGCTGATCTGAGATCTGCATTATGCACAACGCACGCCGGAGGGAGATCCGATTTGCTGGAGGAGGGGGGCCAGCAGCAGGGAGGTAAATCGGCAGCACAGCGGCGGTGTGTGCAGGGGGGTGGTTGGTTTGGCGGCATGGAGGATCGCGGGGGGGGGGGGTATCTTATTTTCGGGGAATGTCTTATATTTCAAGCATGCTTGAAATATAAGGGATGTCTTACTTTCGGGGGATGTCTTAATTTAGGGGAAAGACGGGTATCTGGATTGACATATCTGAGGCAATGAGTAAAATATATCTTTACTTATCTGGGGCTTCTTCCAGCCCCTAGAAGTTATTTGGGTCCCTTTACTGAAGCTCCGGTCTTCACCTGGGTCCTGCTGGCAGCCTGTGAAGGATCGCTAACCCCCAACGGGTCAGCATCTTTTTCGCATGCGCGAGTGAGCACCCACGCCACCGGGCTAGGCCTGTGCAGTAGTCTCCCGATGAGATGGGTGTGTTTGTGCGCAGAGGATGCTGACCCATCGGGGCTCTGCAATCCTTCAGAGGCTGCCAGTGGGACCCAGGTGAAGACCGGAGCTGCGGCGCGTGACCTCTATGGGCTAGGAGAACCCCCCGGGTAAGTAAAGCTAGATTTTATTCATCGCCTCGGATATGCTTTAACTGAGAGTGATATGGAAGCTGACATATTTCCTTTTAAGCAATGCAGATTGTCTGACTGTCCTGCTTTGCCTCTGCCTCTAATATTCTTAGCTATTGACCCTGAACAAGCATGTAGATCAGATATATCTGACTGAAGTCTGGCTATTTAGCTGTATGCTTGTTTCAGGTGTGTGATTCAGACACTACAGACGCCAGAAAGGTCATCAGGACTGCTAAGGATTGTTTAAAAGGAAAGTATTATAAAAGTATCCATATCACCCTCAGTTCAGGTGTACTTAAAGGAAACATCCGATTAAAAAAAAAAATCTACTTCTTCCAGCCCCGATATGTCCCTAGCCGCCGCTCTGGTGTGCCGCGGTCCCCTCCATTGCAGATGTTGACCTCACCAGGTCGGCATCTTCTGTGGCTGCGCTGCTCGCAGTTGTGCTCCAGTGGCTGAAGAGCATTTTGTGGAGGCGCAGTAGTTCTGTGCCTGCGCAGAATACTCCAGGCCACGTTAGCTCAGGCCCAGAAGATGCCGACCTGGCAAGTTTGGCATCTGCAACTGAGGGGACCCTGGGACATCGGAGCTGTAGCAAGGGACATATCGGCTGCCAGGGGTTGGAGGAAGCAGATTTTTTTTTTCCTTGGACCTGTACTTTAAAAAAATGGGTTAGGGCTACATTCACAGTTGTGCGGTGTAACGTGGCATACCGTACTGCAATGCACTACCTATGCGACGTTCACAGTGTGGCAGGTGCATTGCGGCATGATAACTCACTGCATGCAGTGCTTCACTGCTAAACATGCATGTTAACAGTAAAAGTGAAGCATACTTTTAACTGTACTTGACGCAACATGCAGCTAACGTGCGGTGCGCTTTCCAAATCCGTTGTATTCCTGCGGTCACAGGGAATACAACCCCCTAGCCACTCTGAACGTGACCTCATGCTAATAACACAAGTATATTACTGGTACATTTTTGATCAGCTAACTTTTTAGCACACTTAACTACATAAACTATCAAGTTTGAATCATGGCCAGGACAAGATCTGCATGAAGGTTGTATGTTCTCTTGGTGTTTGTGTGGGTTTCCTCCTACATATGAAAAACATGCTGGTAGGTTAATTGGCTTCCCGTGGGAGATTGATGCTAGAATGTTGTAGAGACTTCATATTGCCACTCCCCCTCTGAGGCAGTTTGCACTATGAATTGTTCTGTGTCCACTGTAAGACAGTGCAGACAACGTCCGCAATATAGAAATACATGATACTGTAGTAGTAATGGTATTTGTATATGTGCTGGAAGTATAGCTGTAAAACCCTGATATACAAGATGTGTACAGTAATTGTTTCTTGGACTGTTAGCTGCTGTGGGGTGCCAGGAGCAGTCTCTTGGTGGCAGATGCTTGGAGAGCTTGATGGGCATGTTTGGTGGCGGTAGCTTCTTGGAAGGAGGATGAGCCCATACGGCAGCCTGTGCATTAATTCTAGTCCTGCCAAGCATGCAAGGAATTTACTCCACAGCTCAGTGTAGGGCCTGCCATTGTGTGCGAGTGTGAGACCTCTAAGGTATAACCAGCACATTCCAGCCACAAGCAGCTCTGACCCTGCAGCCTACACATTCTGTTTGAACTGTTTAATTAATAAAGCAAACAGAGTAATATCAGCACAGGAATGTGAGATAAGAGCTGTGTACTGTGGGAATGGTGATAGGATAGTCAGACAGGTGGACTTAACCATTGCAGTAGTTTGTCTCCACCTTCATAACTGATTTTGTACACCTGACAGTTTTGAATAAGGATGTTGCCATTTCTTGTCTCAAAAGCTTTTAATGTGTTGGAATAGCCAAATGCGTGGTGCTGTCCTTATTCAAAACATCTTGCTATAACTGATGGCTATTAACAGTACTCTACTACTGATTTTGTTCAGATCCTCACATCAATTTTTATAAAATTTTGATTTGAAAATCTGATCTAGCAGCTTTATCTGCATGCAAACCTTACAACTTCTTCTCGTGTCCAGATAATCCACACAAGTCTAGAGCATTCCAATTGGTTAAGGGGGACATTCACTATTGTTAGTGGTAGATCAGGTGAGCAATCCAGTATCTTAATGCTAGGTTCACACCATACAATTTTCTGGCAGATTTACTTGCCAAATCAATTGTTTCCAACATGTCCGATCTGAATTTTGACTGATTTTTCCAATCGTTTTTTTTTTATAAATTTTCATAAAACTGAAAGAAAATCGATTTTAAAAAAAGGATTGAAAAATGGATTGAAATTCAAATCGGATATGTTGGAAATAATCGATCTGGCAGGTAAATCTGCCAAAAAATTGTATAGTGTGTTCCTAGCATAACACCCTGCACTGTTGCAAATTAGACAAACACGATGTAATTTCCCACACGATCGGTGGGAATCGGGCAATTATTTCCAATATGTGTGATCTGTTTTTGATAGAGAAAGCGATCGATTTTGCCAAGTTATCATCGGATAATTAATCAGGAGCCGTTTGGACATGTACATGCGATACAACTTCCTGTCTGATCACTCATCAATCGGACGGGAAATTGCATCGTGTGTTCCCAGCATAAGGCCTGGGACCCACTAGCAGCCTTTTATAAGCACTAGTGATTTGAAAAAGCTCTTGCTAATGCTATGGGGGATTTTTATAAAATCACATTGCTCAGGTGGGATCACCCCCATAGCATTACATTAGCAAGAGCTTTTCAAATCACAAGCGCTTAGAGAAGGCTTAGAAAATCGCTGCCAGTGGGTTCCAGGCCTAATATCAATCTCACTGTGGCAGTTGCAAGCTTATTACTGCCAGATGCAGTTCAAATCTATGCAGAATCTTAACGCTGTCTGTGCCAATCTGTGCCCCCCCCCCCCCCCCCCTCGCCACCACCCCTAATCACCCTCCAGTGAGATCAATCCTGGCACAGAGTTCCACAGTTGCTGTGCTGCAGTTGAGGTGAACTCAGGACCTTGTTGTATTCCAATTCCCTGTAAACATAAAAATTAAACCATAGCATAAAGTTGGTGCCCTTATACTTTAAACCATACTACTTCTTTCTCTTTTCTCTTTGTATAAAAGAAGTGAACATAGTGTATGTATCAGGATATCTGTGAAAGAACATGTGCTCCGTTTTCTGTATGAAAGCATGTGGGCGGCCTTCATCTGTCACTGACTCAATGTTTCTTTCTTCATTTTCTTTCACTTTTTTCCTGGCAGTTTACTTTTTTCAGTTATGATTATTAAAAAGCCCTCCATGCAGATTCATTCATTTTGTCTTGGGAGGAGAGTGAGGGGAGGGACTGTGGGCAAGAACGCAGTTGCCATTACCATTTTGTTGCTGTGCTGTGGGGATCCTGAAGGGGTTGGGGGAGTGTGAAGCCTATACTGGTGTCATTTGTGGCCACTGTGGCTGAGGCATGAAATGAAGCCCCACTGCATTCCACAATGGCAACGGTTAAGCGAGCCATATACTACTCAATGTAAAGGGATACTGTAGTGAGAGGAATATGGATGCTGCCATATTTCCGTATACTGTATTTCCTTTTAAAGACTGCCAATTGCCTGGCAGTCATGTTGATCCTTTTGGCTGCAGTATTATCTGAATCCCTCCAGATGTGGCAGCCCATGTCAATTAGTTCACATTGGCTCACAATAGTTTGGTTCCTTCATTGCTGCACGCACCACTCTTTTACACACAACGTGCGATTCCCATTGCTACTGTTGGCTGACTGGTGCGGAAAACGTAAGCTATAAATTAAGGGTCTGTTTCTACTATAAACAAATTTTGCAGTGTTTCCCTGGTTGCTAGCTGCACTGGGTAATGCTGCCTATCTGTTCAGTGACTTATCATCCAGATGACACTTTGGTACAAATCTGGACAGCATGCTGCAGATTTCTGCAGCATGCAGCCCAATCCCTAAGCCATGCATGGTACGGCTAGCAACTTGGGTTATGGCTACGCAGCAGAACCGGAGCCGCGGCCGAATCGGAAATGGACGCGGCCTCCAAGTGGAACACGGCCTCTCACTAGGACTTGTACAGTACTGTAAAAATAGCAACCATTGACTGAAAATAAATGGATCACAGTACCACATGCAAGTTTATGTATCATAAATGTTGTCTAGAAAAAAACTCTTCCCATTTTGTTTTTTTGTGGTCATCCTCACCAGGTAGTTGGTCCACATCACTGAGACACTAATTGTTCCACCAATGCCTACCTAGGGTTTCTTGTAGAACATGCACTGTTGATGGGACTTAAGGACCGATTTGGGAAACGCTGTTCTAATGCATGCATGATAAAAACTATAACATTTACATGATTGTTATAAAATAAAAACATTTGTGTTGTAAAGCTTAGACCAAACTGCAGCACATAATATCCAGCTGTCAATTCTAATGTGGATTTTCCATTTGCAGAGCAGTCCAGACGTCTGTTAATTCTCCATGGCAGCTGCAGAGACATTCAGCTTGGCCTGTGACCCTGGAAACCAACTCCTCCATACTTTCAACTCCAACATATCATCCTTCAGGTGCAACATGGGCAGCGTGAGCAGCCTGATAGAGAAGCACGACTTTTCTCCAGATGACTTCAGATTAGACTTCAAACCTCTCCCGGACTCTCATAGCGCTGGAAATATCCTGAAGAGGAGCCTGAATCAGAAGGAACTGCTAAGCTACCTGAGCATATCAAAGAAAGATGGGAAGAGCAGTAAGAAGACGGCCTCAGGGCATGGTTACAGAAGGGAACACAGTGCGGAGGGAGGGGAAAATGACTACCCCGGCTTGTATCAAAAAGAACTGCGGACTGCAGATTTCAGCAAGACATCCCTTCCAGAAAGGGGCCGCTTTGAAAAGGCAAGTGCTTCTAATTTCGAAAGTTTTTTTACATGCACCTGCAGATATTTGTTGCCCAAAATGACTGCGATCATCTCAAATGACAGTCTGTCGTGTAATGCAAAAATAACACACATTTTTTTCTCATGTTTTACCCTTTCTAATATTCACATGACAAGTGCCACAGTTTTAAAACACCTCAAAATACCTTATTTGACTTGTCCCAGGTTAAAATGATACCACATATTTCTTCACTGGTTAGGCATGTAGCTTAACATTATTGCCAGCACGTTTTAGGTGCAATAGGGCAACATTAACCTGTGGACACCCCTTCAACCAAAGCAGCATTAGAGTCTGCTAAATTTGCCCAACACCACACCAGTCCCTCCGCCAGGTCTCCCCCAATGTTATTTTGACACTCGGGACCCCTGCAGTGTAGCGGTTTACCTGTTACAACCCGCGCATACTCCTCTGTGGCTCCATGTACTCCGGTCTTCATCCATGCAGGGGCGCCATCTCCTCCTTTACTTGGTGCACGTTATTACAAATAGCATGTGCTGGGTCACCTAGATATGATGCGGGTACATATTATTTCGGCGCCGCTCAGTTGTGCGCGGGGAAAGCCAAATGACGTCTCTCTCTGCTGCTGCTAAACTCCGAGGCGACGTTAAATACTATTCCCCCTCCGAGTTGTCACAATTCAGAGGCAGATGTAATTCAGGGTCTGCCAGCCGGCAGATAGCAGAATTACCGCTACGAGGGGCGCACATCATAGCATTGCTGCAATGACGGCGCCCAGCTTCAGCACTCAGCTTTCAGAGCCGTGCCCCGAGATGAACTGATTTGCCCTGAGAGGATGAAAACGGGAGTGCAAGGAAGCACAGACATATGGAGGAGGGTAGGGAGCGGAAACAAAGTTGAGTTTTCAAGAAAAAACTAATAACTGATTTTGCCATGCAGTTTTTCCTGATGACGCAGAAGAGTCTCATTTAACGTGTTTACTTTACGTGACTCTGAAAGATACCATTTTTTTATTGAATGCATTTTCTTGAAGTTTTCATTTTTCAGCTTAAAGTAGTGTGATCTATGCAGGTGTATTCAGGATGCTGGAATGCAGGGAGAAGCAATAATACACAAGGCATAAGTATCTTGTCTCTCTTACAGTGCTTTACTGTTTACAAAGACGTTGTGCTGTACAGATGATGTTATAATTATTAATAAACTTTATTTATAAAGCGCTGATATATTACACAACCCTGTACAATAGATAGAGGAGACATTACAACATTAAACAATGTTACACAGGGGCACTAAAGTAATATAACAAACAGTGGTGCGCAGATTGCAATGTAGGGATAAATATAGTAGAAAAGTCACTGATTTCATATGGTGGTGGAGAAGAGCACAAGGGGAAGAGGGCCCTACTAAATAGGCTTACGGGGGTATGCCCAAGTGATGGGTTGGAGCTATGAGGGTGGCATGCAAGCAATGTTGAACAGATTGATCTTTAAAGGACAATTTAAGTTAGACTATGGTGGCTGACATATTTATTTACTTTTAAACAATACCAGTTGCCTGGCAGCCCTGCTAGTCTATTTGGCTGCAGTAGTGTCTGAATAACACCAGAAACAAGCACGCAGCTAACAATGTCAAACACCTCATCTGCTGCATGCTTGTTCAGGATCTGTGGCTAAAAGTATTAGAGGTAGAGGATCAGCAGGGCAGCCAGGCAACTGGTGTTGCTTAAAAGGAAATAAATATAACAGCCTCCATATCCCCCTCCCTTCAGTTGTCCTTTAAGGCCTGCTTGCATGAGTTGAAGGTGAGGTAAGCCTAATGGAAAAGTTCCATAGATATGGGGGTGCTCTAGAGAAGACCTGGAGCCTCGCAAGTGATGCGAGGGGTGAACATCCGTAGAGTGTTGAAGGAGAGGAGAGAGTGGGTTGGGGGTATCTCTGGACGAGATCCAAGATGTACAAAGGGGAGCTATGGTAGATGGATTTGTATGCCAGGGAGAGCAGTTTAATTCTGAGGGGACCAGGGAGCCAGTGAAGAGACTTGTGAAGATGTGCAGCAGAAGAAAAGCAGTAGGAGTAATGAATAAGCCGGGCAATTGTGTTCATAATGGACAGCAGTTCGGAGTCTAGTCTCGGGGAGTTCAAAAAGGATGGCATTGCAGTAGTCGAGACGGAAGAGGACGAGTGCATGGACCAGGAGCTTGGTGGTGTAGGAGGATAGGTAGGCAGGGGCGTATCTGAGTAATATAAGGCCTATGACAAACATTGAAATTATGCCCCCAACACCCCCCCTCCTCTGTCAGAGCCTCCTTCCCCTCCAAAAACAACATCCTCTCCTGCGTACATGTGTTATGGTTGCCTGTGTTTTTTGGCTAGGGAAATATCTCTATAGGGGGGCCCATACACTCAGCCGATTTTTGGCCGATTGATCGCAAAACGATTGAACAAGCGTTCAAAATGGGCCGCAAATTGATTGATTGATTGTTCAATCAAATCTGACATGTTGGAAAAATTTGGCTTATCTCTGGAGATGGCTTATCAATTTGCATTGGACCTAATGGAAATCTGATGGCAACAAAATGCCATCAGATCAATTTTCAATAGATTTTATACTGAAATCTATTGGAAATCTGTTCCTAGTAAAAAAATGGTTTTAAACACATCAGATAGATCAGAAAATCTACTGATGATCCATCTGCTGCTAATCTAAGGAGTGTATAGCCACCTTTATTCCCTTTCTTCCTCTTTTCCAACCCCGGATCGAACCCGGCGGATCGTTCAGAAACAGCCTTATCAGTCCGCCGACAGTGCGTACACACGCGCTACTGTCGCCTGAAAGTCCGCCCAGCGGGATGGTCTGACGGACCCGTCGTTGGTGGGCGTAGTGCGTGTGTACGCACCTTAAAGAGGAACTGTAACGACAAAACGGCCCCTGGGGGGTACTCACCTCGGGTGGGGGAAGCCTCAGGATCCTAATGAGGCTTCCCACGCCGTCCTGCGTCCCTCGGGGGTCTCGCTGTAGCCCTCCGTACAGCCGTGACGCAATATTTACCTTCCTGGCTCCTGCGCAGGCGCTCTGATGGCTGTCGGCGCCGAAGTAGGCGGAAATACCCGATCGCCGTCGGGTCTGCTCTACTGCGCAGGCGCAAGTTTCCGGCGCCTGCGCAGTAGAGCGGACCCGACGGAGATCGGGTATTTCCGTCTATTTCCGTGCCGAAAGTCGCCACAGCGCCCCCGCTGGAGCCAGCAAAGGTAAATATTGAAGCTACAGTCGGCTCTGTCGCCGGCTGTTCGGAGGGCTGCAGCGAGACCCCCGTGGGACAGAGGACGGCGTGGGAAGCCTCATTAGGATCCGGAGGCTTCCCCCACCCGAGGTGAGTACCCCCCAGGGGAGGTTTTTGTTGTTACAGAGTCTCTTTAAGCCAAGTTAACCTTACATACATAAATTAGTAGCCATGTTCCCCAGATAACAGAATTAATCTAAACTTATTGAGTTCTGAGTGACAGGGAGGCATGGGGTCAGGCATGGGGGTGCTGCACAGGGGCAGGTATGGGAGTGTAGCACAGGGGCAGGTATGGGAGTATAGCACAGGGGCAGACATAGGGGCACAGCACAGAGATTTTGTGCTGTGCAGCGGTGCACTGAGATTTGGTGCTGTGCAGCGGTGCACTGAGATTTGGTGCTGTGCAGCGGTGCACTGAGATTTGGTGCTGTGCAGCGGTGCACTGAGATTTGGTGCTGTGCAGCGGTGCACTGAGATTTGGTGCTGTGCAGAGGTGCACTGAGATCTGCTGCTGTACAGAGGTGCACTGAGATTTGCTGCTGTACAGAAGTGCACTGAGATTTGCTGCTGTACAGAGGTGCACTGAGATTTGCTGCTGTACAGAGGTGCACTGAGATTTGCTGCTGTACAGAGGTGCACTGAGATTTGCTGCTGTACAGAGGTGCACTGAGATTTGCTGCTGTACAGAGGTGCACTGAGATTTGCTGCTGTACAGAGGTGCACTGAGATTTGCTGCTGTACAGAGGTGCACTGAGATTTGCTGCTGTACAGAGGTGCACTGAGATTTGCTGCTGTACAGAGGTGCACTGAGATTTGCTGCTGTACAGAGGTGCACTGAGATTTGCTGCTGTACAGAGGTGCACTGAGATTTGCTGCTGTACAGAGGTGCACTGAGATTTGCTGCTGTACAGAGGTGCACTGAGATTTGCTGCTGTACAGAGGTGCACTGAGATTTGCTGCTGTACTGAAGTGCACTGAGATTTGCGGCTGTACAGAAGTGCACTGAGATTTGCGGCTGTACAGAGGTGCACTGAGATTTGCTGCTGTACAGAGGTGCACTGAGATTTGCTGCTGTACAGAGGTGCACTGAGATTTGCTGCTGTACAGAGGTGCACTGAGATTTGCTGCTGTACAGAGGTGCACTGAGATTTGCTGCTGTACAGAGGTGCACTGAGATTTGCTGCTGTACTGAAGTGCACTGAGATTTGCGGCTGTACAGAAGTGCACTGAGATTTGCTGCTGTACAGAGGTGCACTGAGATTTGCTGCTGTACAGAAGTGCACTGAGATTTGCTGCTGTACAGAAGTGCACTGAGATTTGCTGCTGTACAGAAGTGCACTGAGATTTGCGGCTGTACAGAGGTGCACTGAGATTTGGGGCTGTACAGACGTGCACTGAGATTTGCTGCTGTATAGTGCTGTATAGATTGTGAACTCCCTGTGCTGCTAACTGGGCATTTCCTTCTCTAATTCACCCTCATAGAATGCTCAATACATGCCTATGGTTAAGAATCATGAAATGTATGCAGAAACTGATTTACACAAGCCTAAATTGAGAACCCCCAGTTCAATCTCAGTTATGTGGCTGGGAGCAAACTTTGCAGAACTACATGCGTTTTTTGAGTGCGGAAAACACATGCGATATCGCAAACAATAGAAATCTATGGGCCGCATAGTAAAACGCATATCTCTGCATTTTTAAAATGCACAACTTGCTGCTTACTGTATACCAATCATATGCAGTTTGCATCCAATGCTTTCCTATGTCCCCCAGGACAAGTTTGCTCCCAGCATATCTTTTTCCATTATATGCTCAGTTTAAATTGCCCAAGTTTGTAACAGGTGTACTTTAAGGAATTATAATTCCATTCTGCACAGAAGATTCAGTTTTATTTAGGAGAGGAGTTTAATCTATAAATCAAAATGAACTGAACAATAAGAAGCATGTATTTACAAGTGGAAGTAAAGGCCAACTCCATGCAGATAAAACAATATAAGAAGTGTAAGCCTGTATATGCTGTAAATATGACAAAGTGTGGACCAATGCCAACATAGAGAAATAATCCGTAATGGCCTCTCCCCCCACCATGAGCTTTCGCCTGTATGTGCAGCTCCTGTGAAAGCTCTGTTTATGAGTGGCTTTAGCTTTATGCACAGGCACAGTACTGCCACACTCATGCATGTGGGAAGCCTCTGCAGGATCCAGTGGTGGTGGGGACAGAGGCGTGGTGGTCATGGTGATGATGCCCCAGTGGAGATCCATCTTATCGCATTGGTAGGTAACAGGCATGATGATTACCAGTTTGAAAAGAACATTTTCCTTGACAGAACCTAACTAGCTTTATGTGTTGACAGCGATTAAGTACTGTGTCAAAAGTGCCTGTAGAGATTCATTCATACTAGTGGTGGAAGTAAAGGAGATACATTATCTGTCACACTTCCTTTCTGAGCACTTGTGTTACATGAGGCTCTGTGACGGAAGCATTCCAAATCTTCCATCGTTGCACTTCTGTAAGTTATTTATATGTTGTGTATTTTTTTTTTTATTTTTTTTTTGATAGACTGCTTCATGTTTCCCACATCCAATGATCAGATTTCCTTTTAATTCTCCTTTTGGGGCCACCGTGTATTTGTTTTGGCAATCTTCTTAGAAACCTTCCCAGTATGTGCCCTGTCTAATTCTTGTAACACATTCTCTTTGCAGCCTCGCTTAGGACCATCTGCTTTGAAGCCATCCAACGGGAAACATTTTATGTCGATGCAGAGCTTGTGTTCTTCAAGTAGCCACAAGTTGTCTAAAAGCAATGGAAGCTTAAACACCCTAGGAAGCCTGAATAGCCCACCTCGCCATGGGCCAGTGAAGTCAACCAAAAGCCATCATAGTAGCCATCAGGAAAGTGAAAATGAGGAGAACGACAGCCTATCTGATTCTCGACAGAATTCATTCAACAGCTTTACCAGCTACAGCCCTGGATTCAGTGTAGCACGGGGTCAAATAAGTGCATCCACTGGACATATTAACCATATTGGTGGCTCATTAGACCGGGCCTCCCGCGCAGCTCGTGACATGGGATCTGGTGATAAGATGCCGCTATCCTGCAAGAGTATGGCAACTCTCAACCGTTTACAGTGCTCCGGAGAACCTCCTCCACCATACGAATACTCTCAGTCTGTGGAAGATGTAGCCCGCAAGCTGGAAGAAAAGCTCTATGAGAGGGGGATGGAGCTGAGGCAACTACGAAGGAATCCAAGCGACAATGATGATCCCTTTACTCAGGTAAGTTCATACACACTGTGGCCTGCTGGTGTGGAAAAGCTGATCTTCAATGACAGTCCTTAAAATATACCGAGCACCTGGTGCTCCTATGTGCAGCTATCATGTTAAATGAACCTCCCCCCCCCCCCCCCCCATGGGCGGTTCGTAAACTGTGTGGACTTTTTGGAGCGAAACAGGCATGTATTGATCGGGGGGGGGGGGGGGGGGTGGGTGCAGTACGTCGGGGATGTGTAATGCATGCCAGGAGTTGACGTTCATTGATTTGGTTACATCATTATAGCACTGGGATCTACATCTCCCGTCATGCATTGCGGACGCCAGGGACACCCTATATAGTTTTGATTGATTTAACGGCAAAGCATGGTATTTGACTTTCATTTTATTTTAGAATTAAATTCAAAAGTAGAAATTTGGAAATGGTAGTGGCAGGTGAGGCAGATCCTACTTTGAATTTCGATTGCTGAAAGGTTCTGCACCAGCAGGTCGCTTGCTGAAGGTGTGTGTGATTTATTTTTTTTTGTTTGGCATTTCTGACTGAAGTCTGACTGGGTTAGCCACATGCTTGTTTCAGGTGTCTTTCAGACTCTACTGCAGCCAAAGAGACAGCAGGGCTGCCAGGCAACTGGGATTGTTTAAAAGGAAATAAATATGGAAGCTCCCATATCCCTCTCTCTTCAGTAGTACTTGAATAGTTCAAAACATGTTTGGTAAAATGGGTGTGTTTGTACTCTGTGCACCCTAATGTTAATACAAACAAGTTATTGAATTTGGGGGGGAACATTCCTATCATCACTCAATATGTCCATGAGCGCTATTAAGTTATGAAGAAAAGCCAGCAGGTGTAACATGGTACTGTATGTAATGTTCCGTGTTCTGCAGGTGTTTGAGGACAAGCGTCGTCTGTGGATGGAGGAACTGGACGAATTGAAACAGATGTACATGTGTAAGTTGCAGCAGATTTCCCAGCAGGCACTGCGCAGCCAGCGAGCCTTACAGCTGCAGCTATATAAGGTCCAGCAGGAGAAGAAGCGTCTTCATGAGGAACTCAGCTCTGTTACTGCTGAGTGTGAGCAGCTGCGCCAGAAACAGTCATCCCAACCAGAAAACCTCAGCCCTAAACTGGAAGAGTCTAAATGGGAGGTAAGGAAATCCTGCACTATGAGGAGGCTCACTCATTACTGGGGTCACTCTCGTTTTGTTGAAAATGTAGCTGAGATAGCCCCCCTGCACACTAGCTCTAGCACTAGTTTTGCTGCATATTGTGATGTAATTTTTATTGTATTAAAAAGGCAAATCGCAATAGTACTGTATAAACTATTGGTATAGTGTACACTATTGAGTTTGCAATTGGATTTTCGATTTTAAAATTGTTTGGGATGCTGCACTTTTTGTGCGTTTCTGATTCAATAGAAAGTATAGAAATCGGAATTTGAATCTGCTCAAAAACTTAACAACTGCATATACACCATTTTTTTTTTCCTGAAAGTCACTGCCACCTCCTCCTCCTTTGCCCCTTATCCCTTCCATGCAGCACCATACACCTCCCCAACACAGACCTCAATCAGCGGAGAACTGGAGACAGGGGATTGGACAATCAGCACAGAATTTGAAATGCAGGAAGTGACATCACGAGTCACTTCCTGCAGTCGAAGCGATTGCTTGGCACTCCTCCGTCTGCTGTTCTTCACTGATCGAAGTCTGTGTTGGGGAGGCGTTCGCCGCTGCATGGTAAGGATACGGGGCAAAGGAGGAGGAAGGGGCAGTAAACTTGGGGACAAAATTTTATAACAAATGCATGTAAAAGAATCGCACTAAAAATTGATTTGATATAAAATAAGAATTGGATTTAAAAATGCAAATCTGAATCGCAAATCAAATTTGCAATGTGCAAGAAGCTTTATAGTGATTATAAAACATACCTTTTTAGTTACAGTCATTGAGTAATAAACAAATATAACAAAATTGTTACAAAATCCATATGGGAATGAAAAGAGTCAAAAACAGCGATCGGACACCTCAGGCTGCATGCATGTCCCCTTAGGGACAAAAAAAAGGAGGTGAGTCCGATCGCTGGGCTCCATAGCTGGGCTGTGCAGGCTTTTCAGCCTCCTGCAGCCTGGTCGTTAGGGGGGGTTAACACTGCAGTCCTCAAGTGGTTAATATACAGGCCTGTAGTTTATGAATCCAGTAAAGAGTGGTGTTGTAAGATTCCCCCCTTCTGGTTGGATGTATTCTATCTAGTACAGAAAATGTCACCAATTTAGTGTTTTTATTATGCTTGGTGTGAATGTGGTTTGCAATAGCAGATTTCATTCTCTTGTTTTCAAACTTCAATCCTGTGAGCCAGTGTGATTGGATCACAGTGATCATAGGGTCAGGAGCCAATGAAATCGTCTCCTGACCAGCTCACGGAGTTCTGCTAGGGCGAGTGGGCTGGAGCAGCGAGAGAACGGCGCTACCGGCAGTAGTGTGCGGCGGGCTAATTGAAATCTATGCCCTGGCAGGAATAACAGCTCCCAAATATGGCGTAGATTGGCCGCGGTCCAGAAGCAGTTAAAAAGTTAAAGGGATACTGTAGGGGGGTTGGGGGAAAATTAGTTGAACTTACCCAGAGCTTCTAACGGTCCCCCGCAGACATCCTGTGTCCGCGCAGCCACTCACCGATGCTCCGGCCCCGCTTCCGGTTCACTTCTGGAATTTGAGACTTTAAAGTCTGAAAACCACTGTTCCTGCGTTGCCATGTCCTCACTCCCGCTGATGTCACCAGGAGTGTACTGTGCAGTCGCAGACCATACTGGGCATGTGCAGTACGCTCCTGGTGACATCAGCGGGATCGAGGACACGGCAACGCAGGCACAGGGGTTTTCAGACTTTAAAGTCTCAAATTCCAGAAGTGAACTGGAGGCGGGGCCAGAGCATCAGTGAGTGGCTGCGCGGGCACAGGATGTTTGCGGGGGACCATTAGAAGCCCCGGGTAAGTTCAACTCCTTTTCCCCCGACCCCCTACAGTGTCCTTTTAAGTTTTATAATCAGTGTATTATTGATTGTGGACCTGAAAACCCTAATTATGTTTTTCTTGCCATCTCTATTGCCATATTGATCGGAGGAGTGGTCACTTCCATCACTGGAGTCCTGTTTGAATATATGCAATCTGTGTGTGTGGGGGAGGGTGTCACAGGAGTCCATGATTGGATATATGCACTCTGGGTGGGGGCGGAGCTTCCATCACTGGAGTCCACATGGGATATAGGCATCCTGCGGGGGGGGGGGCGGTTTGCTTCCATCAATGGAGTAGATATATGCAGTCTTTGGGGGGGGGGGGTGTTTATTGGGTATCTTCCATTATGCAATATGGGGGGGGCAATTATTAGCTTCCATCACTGAAGTCCTCATGGGATATATGCAATCTGCGGGGGGAGGGGGGGGGGGGTAGCTGGAGTCCTCACGGGATGTATGCAATCTGTGGGGGTTTCAGCTTCCTACATGACAATGTATAAGCTATCAATTTTGAGTTACTTAAAAAGCTTATCCATAATTTTCTTTAAAAGTGCAGATTGCTATAGATGCTGCTTTGTACTTCTTAAAATGAAGTTGTTTTTGAAATTCCGTTGGTGTATCCTTCGTATTATAATATTCTGTACGTTAACAGCTATGTAGGGCAATCTATTATTGTTCAGGGGGAATAACTTCTACTTATTTCAAGTGTTTTTACTTGTCTGCACTTTCGCATCCCACGTTTCAGATAAGTGAAATCTTGACAAGGCCTGTAATTATGTATTCTGTCTCAGAGAACTATCTCTGGCTCTTTTAAAGTCACACATTTGAAGATGTTTTCTTGCTAGCCGTTGTGCTAAAAACCTGCATTTTAGCTGCATGTTAGTTGCGGTTTATGTATGTTAATGTATTCCGCCTCATGCAAATAAATTTAACCCCTTAACCCACAGATGTAAAGTAGGCACCCCATATTAGATAGGAATTATTGCCCTTGAGGTATCAAGGGATGGTCAATGAGATGAAAATACTTCTGATTTGATGCACGATTATGCAAATGTATGTAGCTTGAAAATTAAACAAATTGAATCCTGCTACATAATTCAAATTGCCTGGCATGCAAGATACACTGTTTAAAAGAAAATAAATATGGCAGCCACCATATGCCTTTCACTTCAGGTGTCCTTTAATTGGTCCATATGATGTGACAGAATTGTGCTGCGTTATCTTCATAGTTACCTCTTCATCTGTTTATGACTAGAGTTGGGCCGAACGGTTCGCCTGCGAACGGTTCTATGCGAACTTCCGTGGTTCGCGTTCGCGTCCCGCAGGCGAACCTTTGCGGAAGTTCGGTTCGCCCCATAATGCACCATGGAGGGTCAACTTTGACGCTCTACATCACAGTCAGCAGGCCCAGTGTAGCCAATTAGGCTACACTAGCCCCTGGAGCCACTCCCCCCTACTAAAAGGCAGGCAGCGGCGACCATTACGGTCACTCGTGTGCCTGCATTAGTGAGAGTAGGGCGAGCTGCTGCACACTCTCTCTCATAGGGAAAGATTAGTTAGGCTTAGCTTGTCCCTGGCTGCATACCTGTTCTGTGAACCCACCACTGCATACCTGTTCTGTGAACCCACCACTGCATACCTGTACTGTGAACCCACCACTGCATACCTGTTCAGTGAACCCACCACTGCATACCTGTTCAGTGAACCCGCCACTGCATACCTGTTCAGTGAACCCGCCACTGCATACCTGTTCAGTGAACCCGCCACTGCATACCTGTTCAGTGAACCCGCCACTGCATACCTGTTCAGTGAACCCGCCACTGCATACCTGTTCAGTGAACCCGCCACTGCATACCTGTTCAGTGAACCCACCACTGCATACCTGTACTGTGAACCCACCACTGCATACCTGTACTGTGAATCCACCACTGCATACCTGTTCTGTGAACCCACCACTGCATACCTGTACTGTGAACCCGCCACTGCATACCTGTTCAGTGTACCTGCCACTGCATACCTGTACTGTTCAGTGAACCCGCCACTGTATACCTGTTCTGTTCAGTGAACCCGCCACTGTATACCTGTTCTGTTCAGTGAACCCGCCACTGCATACCTGTTCTGTTCAGTGAACCTGCCACTGTATACCTGTTCTGTTCAGTGA
The DNA here is from genome assembly GCF_040937935.1 of Hyperolius riggenbachi. NCBI lineage: Eukaryota > Metazoa > Chordata > Amphibia > Anura > Hyperoliidae > Hyperolius > Hyperolius riggenbachi. The sequence goes on along the minus strand of NC_090648.1, from coordinate 345,658,333 downwards.
ACCCGCCACTGTATACCTGTTCTGTTCAGTGAACCCGCCACTGCATACCTGTTCTGTTCAGTGAACCCGCCACTGCATACCTGTTCTGTTCAGTGAACCCGCCACTGCATGCCTGTTCTGTTCAGTGAACCTGCCACTGCATACCTGTTCTGTTCAGTGAACAGTTTGGTGTGTCAGTGTGAAGCAGTACCTTAATTAGTGGCTGGATGGTGTAATGGTTAAGGGCTCTGCCTCTGACATGGGAGACCAGGGTTCGAATCTTGGCTCTGCCTATTCAGAAAAGCCAGCACCTATTCAGTAGGAGACCTTTGGCAAGTCTCCCTAACACTGCTACTGCCTATAGAGCGCGTCCTAGTGGCTGCAGCTCTGGCGCTTTGAGTCCGCCAGGAGAAAAGCGCGATATAAATGTTCTGTGTTTGTTTGTTTGTTTGTTGTTTGTAATTACACTACCTGATTGATGTATACGCATGCAAGATGTTTTAAAGCACTTTAGGCCTGTCATTTAGCATTCAATGTGATTTCTGCCCTTAAAACGCTGCTTTGCGTCAAATCCAGATTTTTCCCGGGGACTTTTGGCGTGTATCCCACTCCGCCATGCCCCCCTCCAGGTGTTAGACCCCTTGAAACATCTTTTCCATCACTTTTGTGGCCAGCATAATTTTATATTTTTTTTTCAAAGTTCGCATCCCCATTGAAGTCTATTGTGGTTCGCAAACTTTAACGCGAACCGAACCTTCCGCGGAAGTTCGCGAACCCGGTTCGCGAACCTAAAATCGGAGGTTTGGCCCAACTCTATTTATGACCCTTCTGTGATCAGTGATAAAAAAAGTTAAGGGCCTGTTTCAACTACACGCAGATTCTGGATGCAGGAAAACGGAGTCCAATTAATGCCTATGGGCCTGTTTCCACTAAATGCAATTTGCAGATGTCTGCATCATTCCCATACAATGAACATAGCCACATCCAGAAATGTGGATGCAGAAAAACTGATGCAGAACTAGTGGAAATAGGCCCTTAACCACTTGATGACCCACCCTTTACCCCCCTTAAGGACCAGCGCGGTTTTTAGTGATCTGTGCTGGGTGGGCTCTGCAGCCCCCAGCACAGATCAGGGTGCAGGCAGAGCGACCAGATCGCCCCCCTTTCCCCCCCCCATGGGGATGATGTGCAGGGGGGGTCTGATCGCTCCTGCCTGCCTGAGGTTTGCGGGGGGGGGGGGCACCTCAAAGCCCCCCTCCGCAGCGAAATTCCCCCCCTTCCCCTCCTACCTTTCCCCCCTGGTGATCCGGGCTGCACAGGACGCTATCCGTCCTGTGCAGCCAGTGACAGGCTGTCACATGGCGGCGATTCCCGGCCGCTGATTGGCCGGGGATCGCCGATCTGCCTTACGGCGCTGCTGCGCAGCAGCGCCGTACAATGTAAACAAAGGAGACATATGTCTCCTACGTTTACATTTAGTCTGCGAGCCGCAATCAGCGGCTCGCAGGCTATTCATGGAGACCCGCTCCGTGATCTAACAGGAAACGGCCGCTCGCGCGAGCGGCCTTTCCTGATTAATTAGGGAGGCACCTGGCGACGCAGATCTGCGTCGCTGGTCCTCCAGCTACCACTTTGCCGCCGCACGGTATGAGTGTGCGGTCGGCAAGTGGTTAATATGCAATGTGAAATCCTAAATAAACTAATACACTGAAAGGAGGAGGTGGACCCTGCTGGAGCATAAAGCCTTAACTATTAATAAATGGCATACGATAAAAAGATTAATGGTACAGTACAGTACATGTGATTCATTGTACAGTACATAGGTTGTGGGCTGAAAGTAAAGCAGTTATGTTGATGGTGGTGAGGTAATCCTATTGAATCCACCAAACAAACCAAAGCCATCACATGTCCTCAAAAGCTTCTATCTCACTAACCCACCACAAACAAACCTGACATGTTTCGCCCCTAAATAATTGCGTGTTTCATCAGGGGTAACAATACAGTGCAAAAGTGACAGCTACAGAACATAAAGATTAAATACAGTATCACATTATATAGGCATTCAGCCAAGTTCATATGATTGTATTCTTTATGAATCTTTTTATACTATTTATGAAAAGTTGTTTTATCCTCCATTAGGCTCCACCCCCTCCTTTCTGTATTTGATAAAAAAAGACATTTCCTGTATTTCTTTCTGTATTTGGTAAAAAAAAACAAGAAATTTACTTGTCAACCCTACTAACCTCCTTGGCGGTACCCCTGACTCAGATTTGGGATGAAAGATGCTGCTAGCAGTAATCCTGAAGCACCAGGAGGAATCCGCAGAGTGCGCAGCACAGCAGCATTTAGATCTCACCTCCCACAGGATCTGGACACTCGCAGCCCGCCTTCTTCCGACCCTAAGGATTCCCATCTCTCGGGTGAGATGGTCATCTGTCACGTGATGAGTCTGTAATCTCAACATAGAGATAGAGCACCTCCAGGAGGAAGGAATGCAGCGCTGGATCTCGGGGAGGTGAGTAATGTGCAGGGGCTGCTGGGGAATCTCTCTGTGGTATGACTTTTTTCTGGATTTTGTCTAAAAGCACAGGAAAAAAATTGGCACTGGTTTTAGACCCTAAAATCTGGAAAGAATCGTACTGCCAGGGAGGTTATTATTTTGCTGGTAAAAAAACGAGCAAAAAAAAAAAAACAACCTTTTTTCTTTCCCTCATCACTATTTAGTGGAGTCATGTATAAAGAAGGAATCGGTTCAAGATATATGTTTTGGATGAAGATGACAGGAAGCAGTTAGTGAGTGGGTAACTGGAATAAATGAGCAAGGGAAGATTATACAAAGCAGAGTGCTTCACTAGCTGACATTCTAGGGGTGATACTGACATTTAGATTTATGTTAGTCAGAGAAGTGGATTGAGATAGTGGGAAAATAACCAGTTATGTTGGGTGTTTAGAAAGCAGGAGTCCATGAAATAAAAGATACAGTAGTAGGGGAGATTGGGGGACTGATACTGAGGTGTGAACCTGACAGGTAGTTGTGTATCGCTTGTAAATACGTGATATTGATATCCAAACGAATGTATACAATTCCACAGACCATGGGTATAGATGGAGAACAGCAGGAAACCAAGGAGAAAACATCCTCAGGGCTCATTCACACCAGTGCGCTTCTGTCTGCTTTTGTTCAGCAACATGTATCTGTAACATGGATGCGCTAAAAAAAGCAGACAGAAGCGCACGAAGTGTGAATGAGGCCTTGGGCTCCGTTCACACTCGGGCACTTTCCATTGGTGTTTTGTGCTGTTGTCCGCTGGCGATCAGTAAAGCGCTGCAACACATGTAATCCTATGGGATTAATCACACTGCACAATTGCAGCATGATTGCCATTTCCACCAATTGCAAACACGCCGCATGCAGCATTTCCCGGGTGATTGTGTTGTGATTCTCATTCACTGAGAATTTCAAGACGCAATTGCGGCAAAATCACGGAACATCACAATGGCTAGGTATTGCGATTTGCAATTCCCAGTATGAACAGGGCCTTATAGGCTTGTAAATCTATGTACCCAATTGTCACCGTTTCCCTACAGTTCATCATCTTATAAGGCTACGTAAACAGAAGCGTGCATCTGTCCCCTTCTGCTCTATCTGTGAGCACAGAGAGTTTGTGTGTGATTTTATTTTTTCCCCTCTGACCGCTGCCTCTAATACTTTTAGCCATAGACCCTGAACAAGCATGTAGCAGATCAGATGTTTGACTGAAGTTTGACTAGATTAGCCACATGCTTGTTTCAGTTGTGTTATTCAGACACTAGTGATGCATGAAAAATCAGCAAGAGTGCCAGGCAACAGGTATTGCTTAAAAGGAAATTAAAATAGCAGCGCCATATCTCTCTCACTTCAGGTGTCCTTTAACCTCATGAGGACCACGGCCCTGAAACCCCCCCCATAAGTGACCAGACCATTTTTTACAAAATAGGCCACTGCAGCTTAAATCGGATCCAAGGTAAAAAAAACTAACTATAACAAGTAACTTGTCTATATATCTTATCTAAAGTTTAGATAGTTTACACAGCAAATCTAGCTGCAAGCAGCTTCAATAGAAAATGATTATTTATTGCTGTGATGCAATGAGGTTAGCCATGATCTGTTAGTCACACTACACTGAGGCAAGCTTATAGCATCTCCAACCCTCAGCCTGTGGAAACTTCACTCCCCCTCCTCCCCTCTGCCACTGAAATCTCTGGCTAGTAACCTCCTCCTCCTGCCCAGACTGAGTTCCCATAAGCCCTTGCTACCTGGGACCGAGTGCCAAGGCTCTCTGAAAAGAGGTTTGCTTAGTTTATAGGGAATTAGAGTATTAAAACAAAAAAAAGTATTTGTCTTGAGGAATGCCCTATAAACTATATGAAAGGAACGCAATTATGCAATGAGAAAAAGTTTATCTCTGATCCACTTTAAAGGGCTCACTGCAGGGCCGCACAGCTCGGCACACAAGTTATTCCCCCCCTCCCCTTTTCTGCCCACCAACAGAGCTTTCTGTTGGTGGGCTATGATCGCTCCCAGGATGTTTATTTTTTTAAAATATTTATTTAATTGCGCCCAGGATGTTTATTTATTGTTTTTATAAATATATATATTTTTTTCATTAAATACTATTTTTTTCTTATTTTTTACATAGGTCCCTCCCTCCCTCCGCCTATGACAGTGGATCGCTCTGTCCCCAGTACATCGCTGCCTTAGATCGCAGCGCTGTACAGTGTTTAGACGATTAGGTGATTGCCGCTGGGAGACTGATGACGGAGCGGGGATGCGCGCGCACCGGCGAGCGTGATCAACCGCAATCTCCACCCCTAGCACTTCAAGCCAATTGGCGTGGAGTGGTCCTGGGGCTGCTGCGCTGCTCACGCCCATTGGCGTTGAGCAGTCGAAACATAACACCTCAAATTATAAAAAAAGAACTGCAAAATGACAGCTATAGGCCTGCGTCCAGTAGTGTCGTGCCGTATGATTAATCAAGCATCACAGTACCACTTACTGATTCTGTTCTTTAGGCTTCTGAAGCAGATATCCTCTTAAGTATCAGGGAGCCCATTTTCTTATATAATTTCTAAGTTTCCTTCCCCACAGTCACTTCTTCTTTCACTTGGCTAGGCAAGTGGCTTTGAGTGGCAAAACGGCCACCATCTTAACTTGCCTAGTGCAGATGTGCCTGGAATGGGAGGGACACAGTAGCAGTATTCAACAGGGAACTTTATGCTGGCAACCATAGTATTCTCCCTGCAGTGTGCAAGGGAAAATGGCTTTGGATTCCAGGAGTTTATTCAAAAACAGGGGCCCAGCTGTGGAGGATACAAGTGTCAAGTTGTTCCTCTTCACGGTTTAGTGATACAGCAGAATTATGCATTTGATGTTCAGTAAGGATGTGTATATTTACATTCCTGTGTTTTTATATTGCAGATCTCTCAAAAGGCTGGTGAGATCTCTCTTCTGAAGCAGCACCTCAGAGACTCCCAAGGTGAGGTGACACAAAAGATGGGGGAGGTTTTCCTTATGAAAACACAACTTCGGGAAGCCAAAGCTTTAGCGAGGGAGAAAGAGAGGGAAGCTGCAAGTCTAAAAGCTTGTCTTCATGCTCTTGAAGATGCAAAAGACAAACCATCTCTAGCTCCATCACTGGAGACTCATGGACACCCAAAAGAAAACCACGAAGCTTTGGACATAGAGAGACTAAGGGCTGAGCTGATGCTGGAAAGACGTCAGAATGAGGCCCAGATGTTGAATTTTGAGAATGAAAGAAAAACTTGGAAAGAAGAAAAAGAGAAAGTACTAAGATACCAAAAGGAGATCCAAGCCAGCTACCTGGAAATGTACCACCGTAATCAAGCTCTCGAGAGGCAGATTCAAGAACAGAAGCAGGTTCCAATCCAGTCTCCATGCACTCCCTCACTTTGGATGGATGCTGTGGAGTCATTTGAGACCACATGAAATGTACTAAATGCTGCATTTTACTATTAAGCTGAAATCTGTGCAGGGTGAAATAACGTTTTAAGTGTTGACACGATGTGAGAAGGCCTCCATAATTCTCACAGCCCGACTGCTTCCTTCAGAGGTACCTGTGGGTACGGTGCAGTGAATCCAGTATATTCAACACCATACGTTGAGCAGTTTGTTGCCTCCATGAAGTAGGCACAGTGTAACTGAAGAGTAGGACTTCCTCAGATCTACAACTAGCATGGGACACTTCTTGCGTTACACAAAGGACATTCTAGTACTGTATGCACATAGGAAAATGTTTGGCATCCTATCAGAGTAAACGTTAGACTGTATTTAAGTCTATAACAATTGATGTTCATGATGGTGTTTCCACAATGATAACTTCATAAAAATGAGAAGAGATGTGATGTCTCTGTGCAGAGCTCCTGCAGCACTTTATTCTATCTCTGGCCACTTGGCACCCGTGGCTTATGGCACTGTGGACTATTTTATTCATTTTTTTTTTATGAAATGTGAAGACAAACCTTCATTTTTAGGAGCATTTAGAGTTGTAATTTTTAGGTATGATTAAAAGTAAGGCTAGCTGGTAAAGTATTAGCATAAAGGCTTTAATGGCAGGGAGATCATTAGCACATTGTCAGACCAGTATATGATTTGTGGTCTAACTTGAACATTCTACAAAGTAGACATATCACCAGAGTATCCTTGTTGCTTAAAGTGGTATTGACATCAACTTTGTTTTCCTCTAAAAGATTAATTACAGTAAATAATGAATGAGACTGCTCTGATGTCTTATTTTCATCCCACTGAAGCTGACTGATGACATTGCTGGCTGCAAGACAAATTATCAGTAGGGATGATCAGATAGATGCAAATTCTTCTGATTTGATGCAAATTTGTGCACATTTTTATGCAAATGTGTGCAGGTTAAAAATGCACCAATCAATTTAAACCCCGGTTTAAATTGATTGATCATTTTTCAAGCTGCATATATTTGCATGAAAATTTGCATAATTTCATAAGTATTTGCATCTCATTGATCATCCCTGATTATCAGATGCTCCCACCCCCAGACACAGCAGAAGCTTTTCTGCCTTGTTTACCATGTGTATACACTTCAACCTCAATCTGATTATTCTGGCCCGCAAAGGCAGGCTTATAAATTAGCAGCGTAAAGCACGAGTTTTAACCCTTAAAAACCAGTCACATGTAAGGATGGTCAATGTAATGCAAATACTTTCGAGTTGATGCAGGATTATGCAAATGTATGCACGTTGAAAAATGGACCAGTCAAATTTTACCTCAGCAGGATTTGATTAGTTCATTTTCAAGCTGCATATATTTGCATACAAAATTTGCATAATGGTGCATCAACTCAATATTATTTGCATCTCATTGACCATCCCTAGTCGATGGTTTTAACTGCGTTACAGGCTGCTCTAATGTGCCCCTGTAACGTCTTACTGTGAAAGCAGCCTAAAGGTGGTTACACACGAGATATATATATATATATATTCAAGTGAGAAATTTGATAGGTTTTTCCCATTTTTAGCCCTCTAAGATGATCAAGTGTGGCTAATTTTTGTGACAACTGAATGATGTGGGACAGATTGAAAATTGCTTGAATCATAAATCAAGAAATAGACAGTTTTCAATCTTTTTTCCATAATTGGGGAAATAGTTAACACGTCTGTGAAACATTGGTCAGATTTTGCACATGTTAAAATCAAATAGAAAAGTATTGTAATAATCCAATTGAAAATAAATCTAGAACATAGTATCGTATCTGGCCACATTACACAGATCTCCAATTTCCATTACACCCGAATGCAGGCTGAATCTGCAGCATTTCTCTGCAGGCTACAGGGGCGAGGAAACGCTGCCCATCTTGTTCATGGCTTACTGTCCACATCGCACTGCGGAGCGATTCTGGATGGCATGTTGCAGATATCTGCAGCACGCAGCCAAATCCCTATAGCCTTGCATGGTATGGCATAATGATTCGGGCTGCGGATTCAGAGCCCTACAGGAGCCACAGCATTTTCCGATTTGGCCATAGCTGCTAGTGGAAACTGGACTTAAAAGACCATAATCCAGGGGTACCCTAAATTGGGGTTCTGGGATAGCAAAAGGCAATGGCACATTACTTAGCAAGGTGGTTTTTGGTCTTTTGAACAGAAACCCTTAGGCAGGTAATGACTTCCTTTGATTTTTCAGCTTCTTTTGTCAGCCGAGTAGCCCCTGGACAGTCAGTCAGCCAGCCAGGTCATGGTAGTAAGCAGATGGGTGATACTGGAAGATGTTAGTTGTGCTGTCACTCCTTGGCCATGTTGCAGAGATGTAGGAGTTACAAGACTTTATGAATAGAACAAGAAAGCCCTTGGCAGGTGAAACAATGGCCATTTCTGCTGGTTGTTTAGCTTTGTGTACAGTGCTTTGCTTTAATAGTCTGCAGTGACTAAGTCTACTTGTTTTACTAAGCCATTCCCTCTCTTTTTCAAGCTCCTTGACATATTTAATGGATTCCAAAACAAGTTATGCAGGTGTAACTGCATCATAAAACTTTACTGGTAACCAAGATCCTACCAGCTATTCTGAAAGACTGACAATGCTATGGCATATATATGTATGTCCATTCTGCATTATTTTCTAGCTGTAGTAGAAACTGACACCAGAAATTCAACCTTCTGAAAGCTTAGTGGATGAATGCCAGATGATCTTCTGAGGAATGTTTTTTTTTCATTTCTTTTTCTCTCCTGACCTGTCACATTGTATGAGATTTTGTCTGAAAATTAGAAACATTTCTCACATCTGAACTGTGCCAATCACTGGAAACTGATAAAGCTCTGATTAGCTAACCAGAACCAATGAGAACTAATGTAGAACGTCACATTGTGCTGCATGTGGCGGACACATGAAGGAAGGCTATAGAGGGAGTTTGTGAAGATTTGAGGCATAGACTTCTGCGGATCAGGCCTGCAGTCATTTGAAGTAATTCTCCTAGTTTTGTATTTTTACGGTTTCCTTCTTGCTACAAGGCTATAAATGTGAACCAATTGTGTGAGGTACAAATAAAATTGTATTTTTATTTCTAATGTATGGATGGCTGTTTAAAAATGTAGCAATATGGCAGTTGCCAAAGTTAGAAACATCATTGGAAAATATGATAAAACCAAGATTAATGTGCATCATGCTCTGGAAAATGTCAAATAAGATTTCATACTGAATATATAGAAGTTTATATAAACAGTGAAGAGTAAAAATGAATGGTGAATTTGGAATTGTGGACTATTTCTCTGTAACATAAGGGTGAGGGCTGGGGCCTACTAGGTGCACTTTGGCAGCACTTGTGGATCGCCAAAGCACTTTGCCAGTGGATCCCAATGAGGATGGTCCCACTAGCAGCCCACAATCGCAAAACAGCAACAGTTTAGTAGCAATCACATCAGTGGCTACAGTAGTCAAATGGTGATCACCCTGGGAAATCACTGCACTTCTGCGAGTATGCAAATCGCAGGCGCCCATATTGGATCCCAGCCCTAAGGCTGCTGATAAACTAAGAAAATACTTCTGCTATAATGCTTGGTACAGACAAAGCAATCTTTTGACATGTACTGTGAGAGCGACTATTTTCAGCATGTACAATCTGATTTCCGATCGATTTTCCATAGAAGTGAATGGAAAATCGATCGGAAATCAGATTGGACATGTTGGAAATAGTCGATCTGATAGTAAATCGGTCCGAAAATTGCATTGTGTGTACCTAGCATCATAGTTTTGTATAAAAGACTAAGGCAAATGGGCACAGTAGGTTGAAAAAAATAATGTGCTTACTACTCCTTGTTTTTTGTATTGCGCTGACAGCGGAAATCAGCTGTGGGAAGACGTAACAAATAGGTTGATTTATTAGTGCGAGTTAAAGATCAGCGTGCACATGCTGCGTAGTGTGCACTCCTAAATTACGCACTCTCCTTTCATCTGTCACACGATGTGAAGTAGCGCGACTGCAGTACTTTACTAGCGCGGCCGCTACTACATTAGTAGTAGCGGCTACAGCTTAATGAATCAATCTTACAAATGTGAGAAACATGCAGATGGCACATTTATCTAATGTTGTCATATTTTATGAGACGGGCACAAACGGTGCAGGGAAATTTGGGTGCCCCATAGGCCATAATGTGAATTACGGCTATAGCGTTGCCCATACAGTAATTTGGATGGGGTCACAAGACAGAGCCCAAATTACCATTAAAAACATCATAATTCGTCCGCCAGCAACAGCTGGCAGCCGAACTACATCTTTCCCCTAAGTCCATGGTGACCTGGAGGGGGAATAGTAATTAACACATTAGGGATTTCTGCAGAAGCAAGGTAAGCCATTTTTACATGTATGCCGGCAACAATACCTTAATCTCCTTAGCGCTAATCCCGAGTCAGGCTCGGGACAGGATCCGCAGCTCAGATCGGTAATATTGTACCTGAGTGAGTTATGTGCAGGAGCTGCTGCAGATCTCTCTGTGGTATGTTTTGTTTTTTTTTCTTTCCCCCCCTTTCTTTCTTGTTTTCAGGGTCTACAAGCTTGTGAAGTCTGGCCCGGAGGCCTTTTCTGGTGGCCCCCAAGGCACTCTACAGGTTTTTTTTTTTTTAATGCTAAATGGCCTGCAGGCCGTAGCTGTGATGCCATATGCAGGGGCCACTGTGCATGCGGCATCACTTATGCAGCCACTCTGCCTCCCACTTTGCTCACCTGTAGATTATCAGCCACCACTGTAGCAGTAGCTGATTAGCAGCCGCCAATTTTGTAACATATTACAAAGCAATTTTCCTACAGATTTTGAAAAGATGAGCAATTATGCAGCATACAAATGCTCAGAAAATGCTGCATGCAGCGCAATTGCCATTAAATCCAAATCACAAAGCCGTAGTGAGATTACCACCCCCTTCCCAATACAAGGTCCCACTGCCCTAGCCCTTTGCTTATCGATGGCTAACTGCCTGCAATCAACATGTGCCCTCAAAGCAAGCGCTGCTTTTTACCAAAGGTCAAGCTATTGTAACACTGAGATGAAGCAGTTCTCCTCCTCCTCTTGCTGAGGAATAAGTTTTGCTTTCCTATGAGGATTAAATGGGGGAAATAGAAAAGCAAGAAGTACGGTATCTGTTTCTGACAAGCCACAAGGAAGCGAGACCTGACAGGTGACGTTGTGTGCATTGTATGTGTTTCATTGTGACTCACTGAACTCTTGTCCTTTCTCGAGCTTGTTCTAGAATTTACTCATTTGTTATGTTCACATTAAAACAACAAGCTGTCTGGCTTGATTTTTCCACTTTGTAAATTACATAGAATCCTTGGAGCAAGTACCCGCATGTCGCTGACAGCTGCTGAGATGAAGATCTGAGAGAATGTATGGCAGTGGGTGTCTCCAAAACTTGGCAGGTGAAGCAGAAACCAAGCCAACCTCTACTGGAGTCCCACAAAGGACACCGGAACTGTTTCATTACAACTACAAAGAGTTGGTATGTTGAAATAAATTCTACTCTTCCATTTGGGAGGAGGAACATTCCTGCATTATATTTATATGCTCTGCTTCCCTAGGAGCATCATGCTGTGGACTACAAGCAGCAAGATCAGGATTTTACAATCAGTTTTCTCCAGGCAACAACTTAAAACAAGCTATGTGTAGGGGGTGTAAAGGTGGCCATGCACTAATAGATGGCCACCAGATTTGACCATCAGATAGGTCAGATCATTCCCCACACGAGGCACAAATTTTGAATAGACTTCAGCATGAAATCTACTGAATATCTGTAGAGTGGCCACCTCCCGTAGGTCTCCCTGTCTGTGTCGTTCCTCCTACCCCCGGGCCATGCAGAGCGTAGACAGCAGGGCTTATACTATCTGTTGGCGCGCGTTTTCTCGCCATCCCCACTGAGCGCTCCACACTGTCTCCTCTCTCTTTGGGCACCTGTGTCACGTGATAAACACTACAGGCTGAACACTAGAGGCACCATGGCATGTACACAAAAAGGAACAGTGACAGTGATGAGCACCTGGCAGGGATGGAGAGAAGACACATGGCATCAGAGAGGCGAGTGTAAGCTCTGCTGGCAACATGATTGTTCTGTAATCAAATGCCACTACTGCTGCACTTCTGCCCTGTTGACAATCAACCAATTTGTTCTTGAAATTATTCAGGCATAGTTTGCAGCATCAACTTCTACCAGATTTCATCAGTGATCGTTTTTTGCCGGATATTGATGGGAAACATAGATAAGTGTGTGACCTTTCTTAGATGTAGTCTTTCATTTTGAAAAATCACTATTGTCTTGGTAATGTCTACCTCATGCCTGCACTACCCCGTGGGAAAGCTGTGCTTGTGCTGTATAGTGTCAGTGCAGTGAACTGGGATTCCTCCACACCCACTCATTGTACTGAGTAGTCTCTGCAGCAGGTGAATAGAGCAGGTCAATGCAATGTAAATCATTGACTTCCATGCAAAGTTCATGTAAACTGAATGCAAGTCTGGGCAAATGAAAACTTCTTCCTGCCTATATAAGATACTTAAGGAGAAGGAAAGCTCTGGGTCCTATAGAGCCTTCCCTCTCCTCTCCCGGTCTCCGTTGTAGTGCTGGCTCCCCTGTAGCAGCATCTGACCCAATTTAGTCAAATGCTGCCGTCTCCGCCACCAAAGGCAGTCTTTGGAAGTCTTTGGGAGCCTGAGTGCTCCAGAAGACACGTCGCTCCATACACTTGCGCGTGCGTGAGCTAAGTCCTCCCGAAGACTTTGGAAGTCCCCCGCGGCAGGTGATTTGAACGGAGGAGCTGTCACCTGAACAAAAGCACCGGAAGAGGAGAGGTAAGGCTCTGTAAGACCCAGAGCCTTCCCTCTCCTTAGGCAAGTATCTGTGTTTTTTCTTTTTTTAACAAAGATCCCATTAGCTTTAAACAATACCAGATGCCTGGCAGTCCTGCTGATCATTCATACATCAGTAGTGTCTGGATTAGCCGCATGCTTGTTTCAGGTGTGTGATTCAGTCAGCAAGCTTGTTCAGGGTCTATGGCTAAAGTAGAGGCAGCATGACAACTAGGCAATTTGCATGGTTTAAATGAAAATAAATATGGCAGCCTCCATATCCAGCTCACATTAGGTGTCCTTTAAAGGTGTAGTATACTTTTTCGACCCACATTTCAAATGGATGCGTTAGGATATACATGTAATTAAGGCACAGGATAAAGCCCCCGCTCACCCTGCTCCTGCAAAAGTCCCGGTGGCATTACTGTAATTAGTATTCCCCCTCCAGCCCGACATGGACTCTAGGGTAAGGCTAGAAACCCACTAGGAGCGATTGTCTGTGCGCTTTGTGATTTGAAAAGCTCTTGCTAATGTAATGCTATGGGTGTGATCCCACTTGAGCAATGTGATTTTATAAAAACTCCTCATAGCATTGCATTAGCACGAGCTTTTTCAAATCACTAGCAATTAGAAATCACTCCTAGTGGGTTTCTGGCTTGGGGCGCAATTCAACTTCCAGCTTTTGCTGGTGGCCAAATTACACTGTTTTGACTGCGCCCAAATTACTGACTGAGTGCCGCTATAGCTGTAAATCACATTACGGCCTATGGCGGCACCTGGTCCACCCAAATGTCCAGCTCTCTTTTAGACTTGACTATTTAAGGGTGCACTTACACTATTCCCATTGTGGTGCATTATAACGCAAGCTATAATCGCACAGCAACATGTTGCAATGGGCCCATTTAGCATGTTGACTCCTCAGTGTGTTGGGTTCCATAGTAATAACATAAGGGAAGCTGTGTGCTATTGGATGATGTACATCCAATAGATATCTGCCCACTGGTGACCTCACAGGGAGAGAATTGTGCCTCCATTCATTACACCCGTATTGTAAATAAATGGCAATGAGATACCATGCGTTGCAATGCATGCAATATTGGAAGTTGCAAATTTTGAAATCTGTTGCAAAGTGCTTGTGAAATTACCCTAAAGCCCATTTCAAGGCACAGATTTAAAAAAAAAAAAAAGCAATCCAACTGATTAATCAATGCTCAGATGTCAGTTCCTGTAAGCACTCTAGTGGGCCCCAGCCATATTTGTACTTTCTAGGAATCACTAACTATTCTAAAAATGCTTCACCAGTGTAAGTCTATTGTGGTGATTGTACAGGAGCGATTTGTAGGAAATTGCAATCACAGTGCCTGCATTTTTTAATAAATTTCATTCAAGGAATGCAGGGTTCAAAACCACCTTCCTTAACCAGTTCACCCCCAAGGGTTTTTATCCTAACGGACCAGAGCAATTTTCACCTGTCAGTGCTCCTCCCTTTTATTCCCTAATAACTTTATTACTACTTATCACAAGAAAATGATCAATACCTCGTTTTTTTCGCCACCAATTAGGCTTTCTGTGGATAGTACATTTTGCAAAGAATTTTTTTATTCTAAATGAGTTTTAATGAGAAAAACAGAAAAAAAAAAAAGAAAAAAAAAAATCATTATTTCTCAGTTTTAAGCCATTATAGTTTTAAAATTAAACATTTTCCTGTGGATAAAACAAACATTTTATTTGCCCAGTTTTCCCGATTATTAAACCATTTAAATTATGTCCCTATCACAATGTATGGCGACAGTATATTATTTTGAAATATAAGTGTTATTTTTCTGTCTGTTTATTTTTTTTTTTGTTCTGGCCATAATTACAAGCCCCTATGTAATAAATTAAAATTAATTTCCCCCCATAAAATATAGATTAAAAAAGCTGAGTCCCTAAGGTAAGTATTTTTTTTTTAAGCTGTTTTTTTTTTTTTACAAGTGTTTTTTTTTTTGGGGGGGGGGGGGGGGGGGGGGTTGGAAGTGTAATTTTATTAATGAAGTGTATGTACTTGAAAATGTATGTATTTTGTAGATGTAATATACTTTTTGGCCACAAGATGGCACTAGTGAACACTCGTTATAGGAAGTGTTCACGGAAACAGCGGCGGTAGCAGCGGTGGGAATGTGCGACGTATTAAAACGTCATGTTGCCGTTAATAGAGGTAAGCATGACGTTTTAATACGTTAGGATGGCGGTAAATGGTTAAAATTGCTCCAAAAAGCGATGAGTTTTAGGGCTGGTTCAGACGGACGCTTGCGGAGCGTTTACCGCCAGCGTTCGGGGCTTGGCGTTAAACGCTCCCATTCAAGTGAATGGGAGCGTTTGTACCAAGCTTTTACGCGCGTTTACACGAACGCGGCGTTCAGGTCCCGATTTTCCCTGGCGTGCAAAGAGCCCCTGGAAGCTACATGTAGCTTCCAGGGGCAGTTAACCGCGACGGGTAATGTCCCCCTAGGGGAAGAAAAAACGCGACCGCATCTGAACGCAACACGAACGCTGCTGAAAGCCCGACGCCAACGAACGCGACGCCTCTGAACCAGCCCTTAATGTTAGTTTTAAAAATGCTAGTGTTTGAGAGCAACTGGTGGGCCCCAGCCCTTACTGTTGAAAATCCTGTCTTTTGATCAGAAGTTGTTGAGTGAATCAAATTCCAGGCTCTATAGGAGTGGCTGCTCCTGGTGACTGGATTACATCATTTCCACAGTTCAGAGTGGAAGGGGGCTGGCACAGCCAGAGCCTGTATGTGCTGTAAGCAGCAGCAGTTTTCTCAGACAGCTAGTGGTGAAGGAAGTGTTTGGTGTCTGAGATATATACTCACCAGCCATATTATTTATCCAGCTAATCCAGAAGCTTCTACATAAACTCTCCAACTCCATTCCTACATGGATCTAGCAACACATTTGTGTCTGAACTGGGGCTTTAAAGCACTTCTACTGGATAGGAAACTGGATAGTTACAGGATGGAGTACTGGAGCCCCTGATGTGCAGATTGTTTGCTCTTGGAAATACAGGAATATGTTGCCTGACCGCTGTTACTGCCCACTGCAGCTTGCTGCTCCTGTCTCTATAGGTCAGAATAGCAGCATGTTTTTACAGAAATTTGTCACCTGAAACAATCATGGAGAGGCTGACCATGTGACAAATAAGTTTGGAATTTCCTCAAAAAATATGCATGATTTGCATCATGGCCAGTCTGCAATGAGCTGCAGAGATGAACAATAAAAAAAGTCAACTAGAAGAGGAAGCAGCTTAAAAAACACAATTATGCATGGGCAAGTCAGATTCTAGATCTGCTTGTTAAGTAACTGACACCTAGTTAAATATGTGCCAGCTAACTGATCATCAGTTTACAAATTATGCCCTGCAAAGTTATTTCAGCCCCTGCAACTTCCAGATCCGGTGCTGTGCTTTAGATGACCAGGGTATGGACTTGGATATACAGGATCACTTATGTTCTCACGTGTTTTTAAGCCCAGGAGAACCTTAGTGAATCAAGGCCTGACAGGGCCATATTGCTTGACAGGCCCTCAGTATACTAGTGAGGGGTTCAAAGTATGGATGGTCCATGAGATGCAAATCGTTCTGAGTGCATACAGGATTATGCAAAATCCGTATGAAAATGTATGCAGCTTGAAAATGGACCAATTGAATCCAGACAAGACGGAACAGAATTTGCATAATCCTGTATGAATTCAGAAGAATTTATCTCCTTGGCTAACCCTAGTCTACTTCAGGACACCCACTGGGAAACCTCATAGGGAACAGCTCTCCAATCACTGCACCCTCTACAACTTGAAGCATTGTAATTGGCCGATTAGTGAGCATAGTGATAAAATCTGAAACCTAGAGGGTGCTGCCATTGGAGAACTGTTGAAGCACTAACCCATCAAATTAGCCGAATTTCCCTATGAAGTTTCCCGGTGAATAGATTCAAGTAGACTAGCACCCAAATCTGAGTTCCCACAGTATTTACTTGTGGATATCTAGTACTGTGGCACAGCACAAGACTTCTAGATGAGGAGCACAGAAATCACTGGGTAGAATCTGGTCTGTCTAGCAATACAAGCATTTTTCTTGGAAATCCTCTTATAAAAGTACATTAATACATTTGGATTCTAGTTTAAGCCTGTGAATCACAACTATGTTAAATATAGGCTTGTGACTGCAGAGATGGAGTAATTGCAGCTGAAGTAATGACGAGTGGGCCAGTAAGGAATGCAGATACTAATAGGAATCTTTAACAAGGCAGACACATGAATTCCCAGAGATTACACTAACAAAACATGACATATCTATATCCAAACCTACAGAGGAACCACTTGTGCTCAGCAATAAACATGAAACTGAGCCTTACAAGGATGTGTGCTAAGGCTCTCAGGACATATGTTAGCGATGGGAATACTTTATTTACTGATTTATCTCGGGTTGTCATTGACAAAATGTGGCATCTGCTTAAAGGAGAACTGTAGTGAGAGGGATATGGAGGCTGCCATATTTATTTCCTTTTAAACAATACCAGTTGTTGGGCAGTCCTGCTGATATATTTGGCTGCAGTAGTGTCTGAATAACACCAGAAACAAGCATGCAGCTAGTCTCGTCAGATCTGACAATAATGTCAGAAACACCTGATCTGCAGCATGCTTGTTCAGGTTCTATGACAAAGTATTAGAGGCAGAGGATCAGTAGGACAGCCAGGCAACTGGTATTGCTTATAAGGAAAACAATATGGCAGCCTCCATATCCCTTTCATTACAGTTGTCCTTTAAATCACTTTAGGTGTAAATGTTCCAGCTGGGTTTTCTATTTGCAAACTGCTACAGGAACATCTCGGGGTCAGTTATTTAGTTTCTGCTTATTTTTTTTTTTTTACAAAATGTAGGGTGTGTTGCTTCTTGTGAACACACTGCCAATTGTTTAGCAGTTTTACATCTGATGGATCACTTTACTCAAACACAGCTTCTACTGTCAATTTCTGTACAACATGTGTGATAACTTGAAACTATGAAAAAAGTGCAAGTTATGTGCAGAGCTTACACCACTGGATGTTTCATCAGTTCTCTGCAGAGATCTATTGTGCCACTGCAAGGTTTGTGCTGCCCAATGTGAGGCAGGTAATAAAGCTTAAGCTCAATCTACACGATACCATTCTTTGTGCGATTCGATTACAATTCTATTTACGATCAGATTAAATCCAACATGTCCGATCGGGATTCGATTTGATTTGCCATTGCAAAACAATGGCAAATCGAATTGAATCGAATCCCGATCAGTCATGTCAGATTTAATCGGATTGTAAATAGAATCGTAATGAAATCGCACAAAGAATCGTATCGTGTAGATGGGGCTTTAAGCCTGAAATTATGCAAGGAACGAATAGGTGGCGTTAGGCACAGAGTTTACAGTAGGGCTAGGTTAAAGATTAGCTAGGAGGAGGAGGAGTATTGTCAGGAGAAAGTAGAAGCCTTCGTAGAATATATGCAGTATTGCCGATATTCTACTAGTGGCATCACCCTGTACCCAAATTTACCTTGCACCCTTTTAACATGTATGCGCCTAATGCAGTACAGAGCCAATTCAGGTATTGCTTGCTTACCGTTCTTGCAAGTTGCCCTCTGCACACCTTCTTTCTAAATAAGAGATATTAAAGAAAATGAATCAATTATCAAATGTAATGTTCAACCTGTTAAACATGTAGTGTAGTATTGTATAGTATATTCCTAGCTTTAGTCTGTGCAGGTGTTGAAAGTCAGCCACATCTGTTCCTGCTCTGTGCTACTTCAAGTAAGAGGAAAATACTTTGGCTGTCTGCAGGGCCGCGCGATACAATAAAGGCACAGGGGGCAATTGCCCAGGGTCCGTAGGCATCACTCCCTTTGCCTCTTTAAAAAAATGCACTGCTGCTGCCCTCTGTTTTGCCCCGCTCAGACCTCAAGATCAGTGTGGGACCCGAGGCAGAGAGAGCAGCACGCACTGTACTGCTTACTTCATATGCGGAAGTGACGTTACTCGTCACTTCCTGCATTTGAAGTGATGCGTGCGGTTGCCGTGGCCACTGTGTCCCAGGTCCTACCTGATCTTGAGGTTAGTCAGTCGCCACGCTTATCTGGAGGTCTGAGGCAACGTGGTGGGCATCTTTCTACCTACACTGGAGGCACCACACTCCCTATGAAGAGAGACTACTGGGAATGAGATATTTTGTTGTGGGGGGAGCGGATCACTGAGCTGGCTGCCAGGGAGTTTGGGGGGGGGGTGACTGGTTTTGCTTTAGGGTAGAGGACCCCCAGGTTACCTTTGCCCCAGGGTCCCTGAGCTGCTTAAACCGGCCCTGGCTATCTGCACTGGTAACTAGTCCACCACATCTTTTACTTAAAATCAGGTTTAGAAATTCATAGCTATCTGCAAATAGAATTGGAAAGGTAATTTTGTTTTTATTATTACATTGCAAAAATATTTGTCATGTCCCAATACAGGCTTCTGGTATTTCACAAAAGCAAAATAATTTTCCATTTGTATGCCAAACTCACAGTTGGCAAACATCGGGCACATGTCAAACATCTACCAGTGCTTCTAGCGCAGTATAATGACCATATGCAGGAGGATCGTGACAGTGATCTTCCAGCAATGTCCCTGTCTCAGGCATGAGCATTGCAGCCGTATGTAAGCTTTGCCACCACAGTTATTTTCAGAACTGATCTTGCTGGCAAATAAAGCACAACATTAATGGTAACTAAGCGCCTTTACTGTGGCACTGAAAACCAACTGTAACTGATGCCACACTAAATTGCAGTAATTTGCGGCTAGAAAAGAAACGATGTGACTGATGACACCTTCTTTGATCTACACTCTTCTTTGTTACTCAGTATCTCTGCCTGCAGCTGACAGTATAAACTTAGCAGTCAGCTGTTAAAGGATTAATGAAAATCACATACTAATGCAACTACCGCCCACCAAGGAAATGCACCAACTATCAATTACACAACCGGCTGGCAGCCTTTTCTGAAAGCCCCAGCTAACTCCAGATTAGTTCTTTAAATCTGCTCCAAAGCCTCAAAATGAGGACAATGAATTGTGCATCTGGTTTCAGAATCAAAGCCTAATGCATTCCTGGGTCATGTGATCAGTGCATGTGTCTGTACACAACTCATACAAGTATATAGTGGCAGATAGTTCCCTATAATTAATCCATTCCTTCACAAACTATAATAAATGTTAAAGGGGAACTTCAGCCTAAACAAACATACAGTCATCAAGTTACATTAGTTATGTTAATTAGAATAGATAGGTAATATAATCTTATACCCACCCTGTTTTAAAAGAACAGGCAAATGTTTGTGATTCATGGGGGCAGCCATCTTTTTGGTTGAAAGGAGGTGACAAGGAGCAGGAGACACAGGTCCAACTGTCCTGTGTCCTGATTACCCCTCCCAGCTGCACACACTAGGCTTCAAATGTCAAATTCAAAATGTAAAAAAAAAAAAAAAATTGCACCAAAACAGCAGAACGGGGACAACAAAATCAAAAATCCCATCATGCTTTGCACAGCATCAGGGGAAAAATGCCCGGGCATTTTTCTTCTGTGCAGCTAAAAATGAGGCTTGTATAAGAGAAACAAAGTTCTGATGCTGTGAAACTGTTAAAGAAACACCAGGCCTTTTCAGTGCTACTGAGTCGATTTTTAGTCCAGAGGTTCACTTTAATGAAAACAGCAGCACCCATGCAAGATCTTTATAAACATGGCTTGTCATGTCTATGGCCCAGGGAATATAACCTGAACCCCACCCTATTCCTACCCCATTTTCAAAGCCAGCAGAGAAGCTTTGCTTTTTGCCTATTCCCACACACTCCAGGTAAGTCCTAGCTGTTACTATGGCAATAGAGATGCTTAGGTAGGAGGTGAAGATGTTTTTCTAATCTACACCATTATGGCCCCCAATCCATGCAAATATAATGAGATTACTCAAGCCATCAAATAAGCAAAGTGCCCCAGTGTGAACCAGTCCCAGTGGTGTGCTATGAAATTCAGAATGATTTGCATCTTATTGACCATCCCTATCTAATATCTATTGAGTTTCTGCCACACAGCATAGATGCTCGCTTGCACTGACTGCATGCTTGTTCCAAGTAGTGTAACACCTCTAAAATGCTTTAACTGTAAAGAAATCCTCCAGACACCAATCAGGTTCTTTTTAAGAAATATTTGTATTAAATCATATGAATAAAAAAGTTCAGTGACAAAACACATTCATAAACTTCTTCTTAGCAGATGAGTATAAGTAAGCCTCTTGTATACATCCGCCTGCTAGGATCAGGGCTAGCTCAGGAAACATATATGTGATACACTTTATTAGCATTAACTTGCCAGAATTTTCCTCACACAACACTCCGCTGTCTGCAACTTCTTCACAGCTGTCTTTTTAAAGTGGACCTGAATTCTTGCACAGGACAGAAGGAAACGTAGAGAAATGTCTGGCGGTTACCTAGCAACATCCAGGATGGGACAGAATATGTGAAATTGATGATTGTGAATGATCACTTAACATATAAGACACACTGCTGTCTCCTCTGTATTTTGTCTGCCAGCTGTTATCACAAATCTCTTCAGACACTGCATTGCAGTCTTCACTCCTTTTCTTTAATCCTGTCACTTGTTTCTCTGTCTCACTCTTGTATGCTTTGCTGTCCTGACTCCTGTTGTCTCTGTGTCACTGTAATGTCTCTGCTGTTTTCTGTTCTCTCTCTCTGTTACAGGTACATTTTAATGTCCTTGTCTTTCTTTCTTATTGCTTACTGTTTCTCTTCTGGCTTATCTCTCCAGTATCGCTGCTCTTTACTGGCCTGTAGCTGTGAGTGGTCTCTCTCCTCATGTAATGTCTGCAGCTCTCTTTCTCTTCCTTAGTTTAGTTTTCAGTAGTGCTCACTTGTCTGTGGCTCTGCCTTGCTCAGACTGTCTCACCAATGGCTGGTCTCTTGTGTCTCTCCTCAATTTCCTCGCAAATCAAGCGTATTTCTTGCTGCAGTACAGTGTAGTATCGTGACACAATTTATTTCTGCTGCATCATCAGCTCAGTCTCCACGGCTACTTGGCTCCTCCCCCTCACTAGCCTTCAACTGTCAAACTCAACTGTTACTTCCTCCCTGCACATGCCCAGCTTCTCTCTCCTCTTTCCTGCTCATTGGCTCCCCCTGGCGGCACCTGCAGGCTCCCTTTACAGCAGCACTTTCCACAAAAAGTAAATGCATCTGTAACCCTTGGTGTGTGTGTGTCTGTTGCAATGACACACACACACAGGGTTACAGTAGGTCTTAGACCAGGGTTACCAAATCATCCCTTTAAATACTGGTACAGCTAAGGGTGCATACACATATCCAGATTTGATTGGCCAATTTTACCACTTCCGTGTAGTATTGATCAATCAGATTCTGATTACTAAGAACAGATTGTGTAGGCAGATTGTCTCATACTACATGGAAGAGGAAAATTTGGTTAATCAAAATTGCATGTGTGTATGTACCCTAGGTCATGCAGGTTCTAGAGCTACTTGTGCACAATCAATGCCTAAACTACATCTAACTGACCACAAGACCTGTATAATGCATGTGTCAGTAATTAAAGGAAGTGAAACTATTAGCTCTCAGCCATGCAAACGTACATTTTTGGTTTTAAATAGAATAAATAACGTATTTGTCTCAATTCAGGCTCAATTAAATTTTATGACCTAATGCACAATTCATGGTCCTTTCAACTATGGTAAATATTCAATCACCAACTTACTCTGCTAGCACCACAGTTGTTATAAGAATGTATTTGCTGGATTCAAAATTCCTGCATATTAAAAAAAAAAAAAACTAAACTATTACAGCTGCAGTAGGAAAAGTCTACACACGGGGGAGATCACACCCATAAATATATTTTTTCAGTAAAAATCAGTCTCTCTCTTATCTGCAAATATAGTTGCAGTCAGTTAGGGTAAAGGCTATAGCTGAACTATATCATTTATATCAGCATAATAATGTTTCACCATCATGTAAAGATAGGTGTGACATACCAACAAGGACTGATGAATGGTGACCCCATGGAGTATATGCTCCTTATCTGTGGAAATTACACTGACCAGTGTTGGAAGAAAAATAGAATTGGCACAAACACTGATAAATCGCAGAAAGAAGCGTTGTGGGGGGGGAATCTAAAAAAAAACAAAACAAAAAAAAACAGCTGCGTTGCCTTCCCTGTAAAAAAAAAAAAAAAAAAAAAAAAATGAAATAAAGCAGAATTAAGAAGAGCAGCACACATCATGTGGCCTTTAGGTTGTATTCAGGGAAGCATACAGTCAATGATGGGTATACTACACCATCACATTTAACACATGCATTATGCGTTAGTACATTGCATGCAGTGTGTTTGGATCCTGTAGTGCAGCCTTTCTCTAAATTTTTATCCTGGAGGAACCCCTTCAAATAATTTTCGGATCTCTGGGAACCCCTGCATTAACGGAGGGAGAGGTGATTTATTTTATGTTAGGATTGGTCATTAAAAGTGGGTGAGGTTAAACACTTATTGCAACTATTATTGTAACAGTCCCCATTCCATGTTTCCAATGAGGATTGAGAAGCTAGGGACATCATTTTGAAACTTTCTCAGCCTGCCAGCTGAGGCAGATCACCTCGAAGAGGAAATATGCCAGGGAACCCCTGCAATGTCCTCAAGGAACCCTGGTTGAGAAAGGCTGCTGTAGTGTGTTGGATCCCAACACACGGCATGCACTCTTAGCAAGTCGAAAGTCGTAAGTTTATGCAACATTCACATGTGCCCATAAAATCGCACCGCCATGCACCACTGTGAATGTAAGATTCAAGCAGAAACTGAAGGGCCGGTGTGTGAAGCACGGCTACACACCCATCACTAGGCCTTATGTGTAGCACATGCGTAAGTAAGCCTCTCTCACCTGAATGATGGAGGAAGGGAATATTAACAGACAATGGAAATCTCATTCGTATTACATAGCCACACTAACCTCTGCAGATGTGCAAAGTTTTTTCAGTTCTCCATTTGTAAAAGTGTTTATATGGAATTCTAATGCATTATAAGCAGGGCCGGGCCGAGGCATAGGCTGGAAAGGCTCCAGCCTCAGGGCGCAGTGTAGGAGGGGGCGCACAATTCATTCAACTGTCATTCCTAATTGTGTATGAAGCAGAAAGAAATAAGAAAAGGGGATACATAGCAGTGACTGCAAGCCAGATAACTAGATATTAAGGTGTTGGGGAGGTTGTGGGCCCTGTGGCCCTCTTAGTCTAATAGCAATCCATGTGTGACAGCTGAGGTGGGAGGGATGGAGGGGCGCACTTTGGTGTCTCAGCCTTGGGTGCTGGAGGACCTTGTCCCTGCTCTGATTATAAGTGTATTACAAGCATTTGATAGTTTAAGTTGGCAGAAAGTATTTGGGAGGGATGACACTTCTATCACAGACTATTCCCCGGATAGCATTTTGCCGTACAATTGTGCGTTTTGTGGTATTTAACATTCATTTTTTTATGTTTTACAGAAGCCATTGATTTGAATTAGAAAAGGCATGCCTTGTGCACAGCATACTACAGGCTGTACTTTTTTTTTTAACACGTTGCAGATTCACACAATCATCCAGTAAACGCAGCAGCACCATAAACTATCATTACGTTCATTTCCAGTATGCAGCAAAACTTTGCAGTTATTCTTACGTGTGACTCCTGCAAGGTGTTAAATGGGGGATTTGTAGAATGAAGAGGATCTCATATAAGCTTTGTACATTCAAGCTAAAAAAAATGGTTCATAGTGGCAGATTCAGAGATGATGCAGAATTATGCAATTCCGTAATGCAAATGTATGCAGCTTGACGACTGGGCCATTTTCAAACTGCACAAATTTGCACCAGTGCAGTCCGCGAACGCATGCTGCACGCATTTTTTACAGAAACGTGCGGCTGACCCATTCACTTCAGTGAATGGGATCAGCCACGTAACGCATACAAACGCGGATGGCGTGCGTTTGTACACGCTGCGTTCCGAACGCACAGCTGTCCGCGTTTGTAATGTGAACAGAGCCTAAGGCTTAATGACTCTACCCCACTCATTGTTAATTGAGCACACAAGGCAAACTATAAAGGTGGGGGTACAGGGTAACTTAAAGCAGCAGCATGATAGCATACTGAACATGGGTGGAGATATATATATATATATCAGCATCCACCCTTAAAACTGTAGAAATTACCAATAAAACTGCAGAGATTTTACAGCAATGCATGGATAACCACTTATATAATGGAGTGAGGTGGTTACTTATTCGGGTGAAAAATCCCTCTAGTAAAACTCACAGATCTGTCATGCAGCAGGCTTTTCCAAATGTTTCACTTTACTGCAATAGCCAGTGTGCTAGCCTCCTACCCTGCCATCCCACAACCAAAACCTTCCCTTCTATTCTATTCTAAATACTTATTACATAATTGGTTTATTAAACTTTTATTTATAATGCTTATTATCCATGCCAAATGACATGAATTTTCATCAACTAATTCTCTTACCGAAGGATTCTTATCCTGTTTTTTTGCAGTATAATCTCTTATTCATTTCTAAAGTTTCATAAAAAATTGTGCCTTTATTACTCAGAAAATCATACTTGGTAGAGGATGCTTTATTATTCCATTGCTATTAATCTACTGTAAATTCCATCGATACATCCATGCCCACACAATTTCATTTATGTATTTTTCCTTTTGTACTTTTTATGAATGCGCTTATTCATTCGAGGGGTTGTGCTAATCCTACATACAATTAAACCTTTCGCTTATTTTTAGATTTCATAGCTTGCACAGTTACCTGTGTTCACCGGACAGAAAACACTGTAGAATACCAATATTGTACCTTCAACCCTTTACGATCTATTCACTCTTCTTTCGGAGGACTTCTTCTTTGGAGAGAGATCCAGGAGTAGGTGTTGTCCATCAGATGACAATTCCGGGGCAGAGTGACCTGTTTCTAGAGAGAAGACTGGGTGGGGGGCAGTAAGACAAGTGTTGCCAACTATGTTCAGGGCTTGCAGACCTCAGTGCTAGGTGTAATTATTCCTACCATACAGAGTGTTTCCACCCAAAGCCCATGCGACATAAATTGCCCTCTCCAATGACTATTCCTTTTTTGACCTCTAAGCTCCAGTCCCACTATAGTGCAAAACAGACCATTTTTGTCCCTTTCATTGGATCAGAACTAACATTCTATGTATCCTATAGTCATAGCCTATATTCAGACTGAGTTGGATCTGCTGTGTTAAGTGGAATGCACAATTGGAACTTGCATGATAATTACTGGACAATTTTCCCATAGACGCCTATGATGGAAAGGCATCTGCTTTGGACTCCAATAGGACGATTGGAGAGGACATTACACTGTCTGCTTCCACTGGAAATATGGCTCTAGCAGGAATTCAGTCTACCATACTTTTTCCCTGAATAACTTGCTAATCATAGCAAGGAGGAGATTAACGCAGTGTGGTTTGTTCCATCTCTAGAATGATTTTGCATACATTCCAGGTAAGCCTCCACTAGGGGAGCTAGTGACACTGGTCCTTAATTACAAAGGATGCAGTACAGCAGAGAGCATGTGGACAATTTTTTTATTAAAAAAAAAAAGTGGCAAAGGTTTCCAACCTTCACCTTGGCTATATCAAACGTATGTGAGGTTTGCTAAAAAGCTAGTGGAAGAGCAGTCATGTGCAGCACTTGCAGTGTAAAATGCTGTAATATACATCCAGTTAGTGCTAGCTCTACAAGAAAACATTCTCACTGCAGGGGTCTGTATGCTCCGGCAGTAACACAAACACTACCTGACACGCCTTTAAATATATCAGTGCAGGTTTGGAGAGTTCAGAGCCCAATAGGGGGCGCTGACAGTGGACAGCTTTACCAGATTTTTAGTAGAGCCAGAATTCTACTAATAATCATCTGGAGAACATGTTCCAGAGGCATACCTGGTAATTCTACATTGATGTCTTACTAGTGTTCATTCAGCTGGGCTGTAAAACAATATCAGGTTTAACACAACAAAGAACTGCTTTTTTTTTTTTTTATTATTTCACGGAAAAACAGAAATACCAGATATTACCCTCTGAATTCATTTCCAAATTAGAACCTTTATGTTTAACCACTTGAGGACCACAGTCTTTTCGCCCCAGACCAGAGCCTTTTCTCCATTCAGACCACTGCAGCTTTCACGGTTTATTGCTCGGTCATACAACCTACCACCTAAAGGAATTTTACCTCCTTTTCTTGTCACTAATACAGCTTTCTTTTGCTGCTATTTGATTGCTGCTGCGAGTTTTAGTTTTTATTATATTCATCAAAAAAGACATGAATTTTGGCAAAAAAAAATGACTTTTTTAACTTGCTGTGCTGACATTTTTCAAATAAAGTAAAATTTCCTATACATTTGAGCGCGAAAGTTATTCTGCTACATGTCTTTGATAAAAAAAAAAACCATTCAGTGAATATTTATTGGATTGGGTAAAAGTTATAGCGTTTACAAACTATGGTGCCAAAAGTGAATTTTCCCATTTTCAAGCATCTCTGACTTTTCTGCGCACCTGTCAGGTTTCATGAGGGGCTAAAATTCCAGGATAGTACAAATACCCCCCAAATGACCCCATTTTGGAAAGAAGACATCCCAAAGTATTCAGTGAGAGGCATGGTGAGTTCATAGAAGATTTTATTTTTTGTCACAAGTTAGCGGAAAATGACACTTTCTGACAAAAAAAAGAAAAAAAAAAGTTCCCATTTCTTCTAACTTGCGACAAAAAAAAAATTAAATCTGCCACGGACTCACTATGCTCCTCTCTGAATACCTTGAAGTGTCTACTTTCCAAAATGGGGTCATTTGTGGGGTGTGTTCACTGTCCTGGCATTTTGGGGGGTGCCTAATTGTAAGCACCCCTGTAAAGCCTAAAGATGCTCATTGGACTTTTGGCCCCTTAGCGCAGTTAGGCTGCAAAAAAGTGCCACACATGTGGTATTGCCGTACTCAGGAGAAGTAGTATAATGTGTTTTGGGGTGTATTTTTACACATACCCATGCTGGGTGGGAGAAATATCTCCGTAAATGACAATTGTTTTATTTTTTTTACACACAATTGTCTATTTATAGAGATATTTCTCCCACTCAGCATGGGTATGTGGAAAAATACACCCCAAAACACATTATACTACTTCTCCTGAGTACGGCGATACCACATGTGTGGCACTTTTTTGCACCCTGACTGCGCTAAGGGGCCCAAAGTTCAATGAGTACCTTTAGGATTTCACAGGTCATTTTGAGAAATTTCGTTTCAAGACTACTCCTCACGGTTTAGGGCCCCTAAAATGCCAGGACAGTATAGGAACCCCACAAATTACCCCATTTTAGAAAGAAGACACCCCAAGGTATTCCGTTAGGAGGATGGTGAGTTCATAGAAGATTTTTTTTTTTTTTTTGTCACAAGTTAGCGGAAATTGATTTTAATTGTTTTTTTTCACAAAGTGTCATTTTCCGCTAACTTGTGACAAAAAATAAAATCTTCTATGAACTCACCATACTCCTAACGGAATACCTTGGGGTGTCTTCTTTCTAAAATGGGGTCATTTGTGGGGTTCCTATACTGCCCTGGCATTTTAGAGGCCCTAAACCGTGAGGAGTAGTCTTGAAACCAAATGTCGCAAAATGACCTGTGAAATCCTAAAGGTACTCATTGGACTTTGGGCCCCTTAGTGCACTTAGGGTGCAAAAAAGTGCCACACATGTGGTACTGCCGTACTCAGGAGAAGTAGTATAATGTGTTTTGGGGTGTATTTTTACACATACCCATGCTGGGTGGGAGAAATATCTCTGTAAATGACAATTGTTTGATTTTTTTACACACAATTGTCCTTTTACAGAGATATTTCTCCCACCCAGCATGGGTATGTGTAAAAATACACCCCAAAACACAATATACTACTTCTTCTGAGTACGTGTGCGACACTTTTTTGCAACCTAGGTGCGCTAAGGGGCCTAACGTCCTATTCACAGGTCATTTTAAAGCATTTGGATTCTAGACTACTGCTCACGGTTTAGGGCCCCTAAAATGCCAGGGCAGTATAGGAACCCCACAAGTGACCCCATTTTAGAAAGAAGACACCCCAAGGTATTCTGTTAGGAGTATGGTGAGTTCATAGAAGATTTTTTTTTTTGTCACAAGTTAGCGGAAAATGACACTTTGTGAAAAAAAAAAACAATACATATCAATTTCCGCTAACTTGTGACAAAATAAAATCTTCTATGAACTCATCATACACCTAACAGAATACCTTGGGGTGTCTTCTTTCTAAAATGGGGTCACTTGTGGGGTTCCTATACTGCCCTGGCATTTTAGGGGCCCTAAACCGTGAGGAGTAGTCTTGAACCCAAATGTCTCAAAATGACCTGTGAAATCCTAAAGGTACTCTTCGGACTTTGGGCCCCTTAGCACAGTTAGGCTGCAAAAAAGTGTCACACATGTGGTATCGCCGTACTCAGAAGAAGTAGTATAATGTGTTTTGTGGTGTATTTTTACATATAACCATGCTGGGTGGGAGAAATATCTCTGTAAATGACACATTTTTGATTTTTTTTTTACACACAATTGTCCATTTACAGAGAGATTTCTCCCACCCAGCATGGGTATGTGTAAAAATGCACCACAAAACACATTATACTACTTCTCCTGAGTATGGCGATACCACGTGTGACACTTTTTTGCAGCCAAGGGGCCCAACGTCCTATTCACAGGTCATTTTGAGGCATTTGTTTTCTAGACTACTCCTCACGGTTTAGGGCCCCTAAAATGCCAGGGCAGTATAGGAACCCCACAAGTGACCCCATTTTAGAAAGAAGACACCCCAAGGTATTCCGTTAGGGGTATGGTGAGTTCATAGAAGATTTTATTTTTTGTCACAAGTTAGTGAAAAATGACACTTTGTGAAAAAAACAATAAAAATCTAATTTCCGCTAACTTTTGAAAAAAAATAAAATCATCTATGAACTCATCATACACCTAACAGAATACCTTGGGGTGTCTTCTTTCTAAAATGGGGTCACTTGTGGGGTTCCTATACTGCCCTAGCATTTTACGGGCCCAAAACTGAGTAGTCTGGAAACCAAATTTCTCAAAATGACTGATCAGGGGTATAAGCATCTGCAAATTTTGATGACAGGTGGTCTATGAGGGGGCAAATTTTGTGGAACCGGTCATAAGCAGGGTGGCCTCTTAGATGACAGGATGTTTTGGGCCTGATCTGATGGATAGGAGTGCTAGGGGGGTGACAGGAGGTGATTGATGGGTGTCTCAGGGGGCGGTTAGAGGGGAAAATAGATGCAATCAATGCACTGGGGAGGTGATCGGAAGGGGGTCTGAGGGGGACCTGAGGGTTTGGCCGAGTGATCAGGAGCCCACACGGGGCAAATTAGGGCCTGATCTGATGGGTAGGTGTGCTAGGGGGTGACAGGAGGTGATTGATGGGTGTCTCAAGGTGTGATTAGAGGGGGGAAATAGATGCAAGCAATGCACTAGCGAGGTGATCAGGGCTGGGGTCTGAGGACGTTCTGAGGTGTGGGCGGGTGATTGGGTGCCCGCAAGGGGCAGATTAGGGTCTAATCTGATGGGTAACCGTGACAGGTGGTGATAGGGGGTGATTGATGGGTAATTAGTGGGTGTTTAGAGGAGAGAAGAGATGTAAACACTGCACTTGGGAGGTGATCTGATGTCGGATCTGCGGGCGATCTATTGGTGTGGGTGGGTGATCAGATTGTCCGCAAGGGGCAAGTTAGGGGCTGATTGATGGGTGGCAGTGACAGGGGGTGATTGATGGGTGATTGACAGGTGATTGACAGGTGATCAGTGGGTTATTACAGGGAATAACAGATGTAAATATTGCACTGGCGAATTGATAAAGGGGGGTCCGAGGGCAATCTGAGCGTGTGGGCCGGTGATTGGGTGCCCGCAAGGGGTAGATTAGGGTCTAATCTGATGGGTAACAGTGACAGGTGGTGATAGGGGGTGATTGATAGGTGATTGATGGGTAATTAGTGGGTGTTTAGAGGAGAGAATAGATGTAAACAATGGATTTGGGAGGTGATCTGATGTCGGATCTGCGGGCGATCTATTGGTGTGGGTGGGTGATCAGATTGCCCGCAAGGGGCAGGTTAGGGGCTGATTGATGGGTAGCAGTGACAGGGGGTGATTGACTGGTGATTGACAGGTGATCAGGGGGGATAGATGCATACAGTACACGGGGGGGGGGGGGGGGTCTGGGGAGAATCTGAGGGGTGGGGGGTGATCAGGAGGGGGCAGTGGGCAGGGGGGGGGGGGATAAAAAAAATAGCGTTGACAGATAGTGACAGGGAGCGATTGATGGGTGATTAGGGGGGTGACTGGGTGCAAACAGTGGTCTGGGGGGTGGGCAGGGGGGGGTCTGAGGGGTGCTGTGGGCGATCAGGGGGCAGGGGGGGGGGGTGAAATCAGTGTGCTTGGGTGCAGACTAGGGTGGCTGCAGCCTGCCCTGGTGGTCCCTCGGACACTGGGACCACCAGGGCAGGAGGCAGCCAGTATAATAGGCTTTGTATACATTACAAAGCCTATTATACAATGTAAATGCGGCGATCCGGGTGCTAGTAACCCGCCGGCGCTTCTGAACGGCCGGCGGGTTACTACGAGCGGTGGGCGGAGCAAGTCCCCGGCGGCTGATCGCGTCACGAATGACGCGATCGCCGCATAGCCACTCACGCAGCCGCCCCCGCCGATGGGCGTATTGCGGTCGTTTGAGCCCAGTCTTTGCCGCCGCCCATCGGCTGGGGGCGGTCGGCAAGTGGTTAAAGTGAACCAGAGACAAAGCACCTTCATGTATTTTACCATATATATCAGTGGGAACATTAGAGACACCTACCCTGCTGTTTCATTCTTCACTGCACAGCTCAATTCTAATCAGCCCTGATAAAATCCCCGACTGAGCATTCAGTCTGGCTTTGCTCTGGAATCATTATAGCTGAATCTGTGTTCTCTGGCGTCTTTTGAAGCCCAAGCCTGCCCCCTTGTGACTCTGCTCAGGAATCATTATAGCTGAGTCATTATAGCAAAGCCAGACAATGCTCAGTCTGGGATTTTATCGGGGCTGATAACAGGCAGACTAAGCAGTGAAGAATGAAACAGCAGGGTAGGTGTTTTCTCTAATGTTCCCACTGATATATATAGTAAAATACATGAGGGTGCTTTGTCTCTGGTTCACTTAAAGTCTCGAATCAAACCAAATGTGCTGAGATATTGGACTCCGTACAAGAAAATATGTGAAGAGAGCACACAAATCCGACACACTATAACCTTATAGCCTGCTGGAAGATGACACCCGACACATGGAGTGGAAACTTGTACAGGAATGGGAACACAGTACTGAACAAGATAAAGCAGACTGGGGGAAAATATTTATGCCGACATATAGGGTCTATCAACACTAACACACAAGGCACAGGCTATACAATCGTACCAAGATGATACAGGACAGCCTCCCCCCACAAAAAATGAAAATACATGAATTCAACCCAGATTGTTCTAAGATTTGTTGGAAAAGCAATTATGGGACTGGTACTGACACTAATTACCTCACCTGTGCATGTTTGTGGTTTTCTGCAAAACATGCACTGTTGGTGGTACTTGAGGACAGGGTTGAAAAGCCCTGGACTTTACAATAAAGGTGGCCATACACTGGCCCGATTCGCCGCCGTTTCGACAGCAGAGTTGATCACAGGGATCGAATCTGCTGCCAATCGTTCGCGCTACACGCCGAATTTCGATCCTTTTCGTCCGATCCAGTCGATCGCTCCGTGCGGAAAATTAGCGTCGATCGCCCGCGGGTAGGGAGCGCGTCGCTAGCGGCGTTCGAGTGCCCGACGACCGACGCAATAGAGCCGCATACATTACCTGCTCCGCCGGCACGTCCACGCCCGGTCACCGCTGCTCCGTGTCCACGCTGGTCTCCGGCATGCTTCAGTTCCTCCGGCCCGGCAGGAAGAAGTAAAGCATGCCGGGGCCGGAGACCAGAGCGGAGACGGAGCAGCAGTGACCTGGGGACTGGAGTCGCGCCGGCGGAGCAGGTAATGTATGCGGGCGGGGGGAGCGGCGGCAGCACCACCACCACAACAGATTGTGAACGGTTTCAGGCTGAAATCGGTTCACAATCTGTTTGCAGTAAAGGTAGCCATACGATCCCTCTCTGATCAGATTCAATCAGATAGGGATCTGTCAGTTGGTCGTATATGATGGCAAATCGACCAGTGTATGGCTACCTTTAAAGAGGAACTTCAGCCTAAGCAAACATACTGTCATTAAGTTACATTAGTTATGTTAATTAAAATAGATAGGTAATATAATCCCTTACCCACCCTGTTTTAAAAGAACAGGCAAAGGTTTGTGATTTCACAAGGGCAGACATCTTTTTGGTTGAAAGAAGGTGACAGGGAGCATGAGACAGTTCCAACTGTCCTGTGTCCAGATCACCTCTCCCAGTTGCAGGGCAACGTGAACACCAAAATAGGAAATCCCATCATGCTTTGCACAGCATCAGGGGAAAAAACCCCGGGCAGTTTTCTTTGATGGGGTGGAGCTTAGCTAAAAATGAGACATCTATAAGGAAAACAAAGTTCTGATGCTGTGAAACTGTTAAAGGGGCACTATGGTTAAATTCTTCTATTTTAGTCACTTTAAAGAGACTCCGTAACAAAAATTGCATCCTGTTTTTTTATCATCCTACAAGTTCCAAAAGCTATTCTAATGTGTTCTGGCTTACTGCAGCACTTTCTACTATCACAGTCTCTGTAATAAATCAATGCATCTTTCCCCTGTCAGACTTGTCAGCCTGTGTCTGGAAGGCTGCCAAGTTCTTCAGTGTTGTGGTTCTGCTATGAACTCCCCCTTCCAGGCCCCTCTATGTACACTGCCTGTGTGTTATTTAGATTAGGGCAACTTCTCTCTTCTCTCTTATCTTTTACAAGCTGGATAAATCCTCCTCTGAGCTGGCTGGGCTTTCACATACTGATGAATTACATACGGGCAGAGCTGTCTGCACTCTGCAGTAAGAAACAGCCTGACACTTCAGTGGAAGATAGCTGCAGGGGGAAAGAAACACACAAATGATCTCTTGAGATTCAAAAGGAAGGCTGTATACAGCCTGCTTGTGTATGGATGTATTTTCTTTGTGTGGACATACTGTACATCAACCTACTTCCTGTTTTGGTGGCCATTTTGTTTGTTCATAAAAAACTTTTTAAAACTGTTTTTAACCACTTTTAATGCGGCGAGGAGCGGCGAAATTGTGACAGAGGGTAATAGGAGATGTCCCCTAACGCACTGGTATGTTTACTTTTGAGCGATTTTAACAATACAGATTCTCTTTAACATAAATATTTGTTTTTGCAGCAATGTTATTGACATTTGATGTGGCTGATTGTTTTGTTTTTTTACACTGGCAATATCTATTTATTGCAAATGAGTCACGTCAGAAGATTTACCTTACTGACGCCACTTCAGCATAATCCATTTCGTTGTAGGAGGCATCTGACCTGTGTTTGCGTTGCCGTTTGCTTCCCCCCCCCTTTGGTCCGCTCAGTGAGGATTATTCCAACTGTAACTGCACACTTTGCGCAGTTACTGAGCTCTGTGCAGCCGCCGTACAGCGCAGAACGGCGCCGTACGGCTCTATACTTCACGCCGAGGACCCTTTATTTGAAGCTGGCACAGCGACGGACAACTATTGTTGTCCATTGCTGTGGTAACCAAGTGCGCGCTCTGCACAGACAGACAGCCGCTGCGTAATATTGCAGACACAGGCGCTATTGCTGTGTTCTGCGCTGTACGGCGGCTGCACTGATCTCAGTAACTGCACAAAGTGTGCAGTCGTTGGAATAATCCTCAGTGAGCGGACCAGAGGGGGGGGGGGGGGGGAAGCAAACGGCAAAGCAAACACAGGCCAGATGCCGCCTACAACGAAATGGATTATGCTGAAGTGGCGTCAGTAAGGTAAATCTTCTGACGTGACTAATTTGCAATAAATGGATATTGCCAGTGTAAAAAAAACAACAACAATCAGCCACATAAATGTCAATAACATTGCTGCAAAAACAAATATTTATGTTAAAGTGACTAAAATAGAAGAATTTAGCCATAGTGCCCCTTTAAACACCAAGCCTTTTCAGTTCTGTTGAGTAAATTTTTAGTCTGGAGGTTCACTTTAACTGCCAGGTTTATTATACCATAAACCCCTCCCTGTCAAAATCTATAAAATCTTCCTTTTGTTACATCTTCTGAATGCAGCTATAAGGGCAATAGCCAGGCACAGGAGACAATGAAGAGCTCCTACACAACTATGACTGTCCCCGGCAGTGATCAGGATCAATCCCCCAGGCAACAGTCCATGTTGTACAGACACATCACAACACCTCTATCACTATGAAATTACAATGACGTGCAGTGCACCTCAGAACGGTGTCCTGCAAGAGGGATGACTGGGGAGAGTCACCCTCTTGCAGGAGAAAAAGTCATGTAAACAAAGTTATTGAACTTTTTAATTCACGGTTATTTATGCATTATTTGTGATCAAATCCACATAGGTAAACTGTAACCTTACCACTTCCTGGTCCAATGTCAACACCCCCAACCTGATCCTAATGCTGGGCATACACGGTGAGTTATGCACCGGATTGAGCCGCTGGCTCGATCCCGGCGCATCCCCGCCAGTGCCTGGATCGATCCCCGCTCATACCCACGGGCGCTCCTTATCTTCCGCTCGTTTTCTGCCCATTTTCCGCCCGCGGGTATCGAGCGGGGAATCGTGCGCCTCGCTGATCGCACCTATCGGAAATTATCAATTAAGCCATCAGCGGCTCGATTGATGAGGAGAATCATGTTCGTGTATGCCCAGCATAAGAGCAGTGAAGGGAACATTATTTTAGATGTTAACCTATTGCTTGCACAAAAGATAGGTTGTCCACAGAGACTGACCAACTGCTATTTATCAAATTTCTACTGCATCTATTGTATTAATAATGAACTCAGCATGACCCTCTGAAGAACCCATTCATCGTCTCCTCCTGTGTGATTGCCCTGATTGTAATAATAGCTTCAAAAGCAAATGCAGGCGTCTACATTTGCAAGCCAAAAACAACATACTCAACTGAACAAAAGAGGGAGAGGGTCCTGAAAAGCATTTTCAAATGGTGGGGAAAAGAAGGGGGGGGGGGTGGATCCAGAACAGCAACCCCCTTTAACCATTATTCAATTCACTTTTTCGCCTAAGTTTTCTCATAGGTAATAGTATCACTATATCAATAAAATTCCTTAAAGGACCTCAGTCGTGAATATCTTACAATTTTAAATACATGTAAACATATACAAATAAGAAGTAAGTTTCTTCTAGAGTAAAATGAGCCATAAATTACTTTTCTCCTATCTTGCTGTCACTTACAGTAAGTATTAGAAATCTTACATTACCGGCAGATTTTGGACTAGCCCATCTTCTTATGGGGGATTTTCATGGTTTTCTTTATTTTTAAAAGCACTTTATGAATGGCAGTTGTTCCGTCCAACTGCCAAAAAAGTGTGCAGTGAGCAGGGAGGCTGCCCAGCATCTTTGTGTAAATCTTTTTCAGGAAATATCTTTATAAAGAATAAAGGCCATGCTGAGAATCCCCCATGGAGAGATGGACTAGCCCAAAATCTGTCGGTAATGTCAGATTTCTAATACTTACTGTAAGTGCCAGCAAGATAGGAGAAAGATGATTTATGGCTCAGTTTACTCTGGAAGA
This sequence comes from Hyperolius riggenbachi, assembly GCF_040937935.1. NCBI lineage: Eukaryota > Metazoa > Chordata > Amphibia > Anura > Hyperoliidae > Hyperolius > Hyperolius riggenbachi. Next base: position 345,621,611 of record NC_090648.1, on the reverse strand, counting down.
AATTAACTTCTTATTTGTATGAGTTTTAAATTTTAAGATTTTTGCGACAGTTCCTCTTTAAGCAACCAGCAAGCAAGAAAACTAAACATTAGCTTACCTGGTAATTTAATTTTAAGTAACCCTCCAGGACAGGTATACATCGAGATTTGGCCCCTCCCAGGAAACAGGAAACATCCACAAGCCTCTCTATAAATAAAAAACTTTGTCAGGTATCCGGCAGTATTAAATAAAGAAACATTCCAACAGGTCTCAACTACCTGACACCTAACCATTCATAATAGTGTCTTATATACATTTATATATAATTTATACCTTTGCATTTTTAAAACACTATGTATCATAAAAGGAAATGGGGTGGGTTACCCCACCTGTCCTGGAGGGTTACTTAAAATTAAATTACCAGGTAAGCTAATGTTTAGTTTTTTCCATTAACCCTCCAGGACAGGTATACATCGAGATGATTCTCAAGTAAACACTAACTTTAGGGTGGGCTGACCGCCTCCAAGACTTTTTTTACAAAGTCTTGGTCTGATGAAGATATCCAATCTGTAATGCCGCATGAACGTTCCCAAGTTCTTCCACGTTGCTGCCTTACAGATCTCCATAGGAGAAGCAACAGCTCTGAAGGCTCAAGTTGCTGTCCCTCTAGTAGAATGAGCTCTTAGATCTTTCAGCGGAGTCGTTTCCATCACTTTATAGGCCTCCATAATAAATAATTTGATCCGGTTAGCTATCGTTCTCTTCGAAGCCCTCTGTCCCACTAGTTTTCCGGTGAAATTTACAAAAAAAAAGGGCTTCAGTTTTCCTTAAACTCTACTCTCTCCAGATAATCTTTAAGAATTTGTCTTATGTCCAACAAATGTCGTTTCTCATTATCATTTGTTGGATTAGGATAAAAGGTTGGTAGTATAATTTCCTGCGATCGATAGAAAATATCCCCAACTTTCGGAATAAATTCTGAACTGGTTCTAAGGACTACCCTATCGTTATAAAAAATACAATAAGGCTCCCTGCAGGATAAGGCCTCAAGTTCACTCACTCTCCTTGCTGAGGTGATTGCTACTAAAAATATTGTTTTGAACGTTAACAAACGTAAATTCATGTTACTGGCACAGTCAAAAAGGAGGCTTCGTCAAAGCCTTCAAAACCAAAGATAAATCCCAGTTCGGGAATGGTTTAACAGCAATTGGCCTATTTCTCTCTATTGATTTAACAAACCGAGCAATCAAGGGATGACCAGCCAATTGTCTGTCTAAAAAAACAGAAAGCGTTGAAATTTGCACCTTAATCGTACTTGAGGCCAATTTCTTATCAACTCCACTCTGGAGAAATTCTAAAACAGTAGCAACTTCATTAGATCTAAATCCTGACTGTTCCTTCCATAATTTATAAGTTTTCCAATATTTCAGGTATATTGTTCTAGTGTTCTTTTTCCCGACTCTTAATCAGAGTATCTACTACCTTATCTGATAGTCCATACGTCTTTAAAATGTGCTCTTCAGTAACCAGGCTGTTAACTTCCATTTGTTGATGTCTGGAACAACCTGCCTCTGAATTAAAATTAAATTGTCCAGAAAAGGAAGTAGCATCGGCTCCGCCACTTTTAATTTCAGAAGCAGAGGATACCACGACCTTCGTGGTCAATTTGGAGCAATAAGAATCACCTTTGTCCTGGATGCTGCAATCTTTCTCAATACCCATGGTAACACATTCAGCGGAGGGAATGCAAATGCTAGATTGAAATTTCATGTCTGTGACAAAGCATCCACTGCTGTTGGATTGTCTTTGGCGTTAAGGGAAAAAAATTGACGACACTTTGTATTTTCCCTGTTGGCAAACAGATCTATGACAGGCGTCCCCCACACAGACGTTATCCATTGATATACGTCGGGGTTCAATTGTCATTCTGTATTCGACAGCTGTTTTCGACTTAGTAGATCTGTTAGTACATTCATAGACCCTTTCAAGTGAATTACTGTAATTAACAACAGAATCTGTTCTGCTATGTCCAGTATTTTCAACGCCAGGGTCAATAGCTTGTGTGACCTTGTTCCCCCCTGGCGATTTATATACGCCACTACTGTGGAATTGTCCGTCCTTATTTGCACCTGCTTGACTGCTATCAAATGTTGAAATGCTATCAGAGCCAACTTCACCACCATCAATTCTCTGTGATTTGCAGACTGATTTTTCATATGATGCTGCCAAAGACCCTGTGTTTTGAAATCTTGAACAATGGCCCCCCAACCTAACAAGCTTGCGTCTGTGGTCAAGACTACCTGAGTTGGAAATTGCCAAGGTCTGCCCTGAGATAATGAGTGGGAAATAGTCCACCAATCTAGACTTTCCTTTACCTGCACTAGAATCTGTACTAACTGATCCAAAGTTTCGATTGTCTTGCCCAAATTTTCAAGACCCAACTCTGTAGGATTCGTGAATGCTTCATTGCCTACTGTACTGCTGGTGCCACTGAGTTTAACAGTCCCAGGAGTCTCATTGCATCCCGTATCGAGATGACATCCAATCTTTTGAGATTTCCCACCTGCTGTATTACCTTCGCAGGCTTTTGCTCCGGTAAGAACATCTTCTGTTCTATTGAGTTCATTATGAATCCCAGAAAAATAATATTCTGAGTGGGCTCTAACTATGATTTTTCCAGGCTTACACTCCATCCTGCTTGCTGGAGTTCCTTTACAACTATCTCTGTAGAGCAAAAATGTTTGCCTTGATTCTGCCATAATTAGAAGATCGTCCAAATAGGGAACAATCATAATACCTCTTTTGTGCAGATGTGAGATCAGCTCGGGTGAAAATTCTCGGAGCGGACAGTATGCCCAAGGGGAGGCAACCTGATGCTTTATGAAAAGCTTGAGTGGTTTGAGATTCAGAATTAGACGATACTTGCCCTACGGTTTTTTCACTAGGAAGATTTTTGAATAAAAAACCCTTTACCTGCTCCAGAACTGGCACCAGAGTGACCACCTCTCTTGTTAACATATCTTGTAGCATGCAAGATATGGCCCTCTGTTCTTGGTTTGACCTCAACTCTTGTCACTATGAACTTTGTTGAAGGTCTTTGTTGGAATACAATATGGTATCCCAACTCGATCAGATTGAGAATGAATGGGCTGGTCGCAAACTTCTGCCACTGCGGGAGGAAGGGGCCCAACCTTTCTCCCACAGCTTCTTCGCTGTCACTGCTGCTTTCTTGTAGTGGAGTCTGAACCGCCAAACAATGCATTTGGCTTGTTCTGCTCGCGAGAGAAGGACCAGTGTTTACGTCCGTCTTGGGGTTTGGTTTTATTCTCTTGTCCTTACGAAAAAACTTTTTCCCCTGTCTAAATTGCCTTTTCTTTAGGGAAACCCTTCTTTTTATCTGATGTCCTTTCAAGGATTTCATCCAACTGGGGACCAAACAATAGGTCACCTGAGAAAGGAATGATACCTAACAGGTTTTTAGAAACCTTACTACCTTACTTCTGGCCACGTTAGACAACGCCGCCGCTCTTGCAATCAAACGGATAGATTCCGTTGCCACATCTATAATGAAGTTTATAGCCTTAAACATTACGGTAAATGAATTTAAAATAATTTCTTAACTTGACCCCATCTTAATGCGACGCATTACTTGATGCATCCATAAATCTAGGGTACGGCCTACACATGTAGTAGCAGCAGCAGGACGGAAGTTTGCGCAGGTAGCTGACCAAGTTTTCTTTAAGGCAAATTCAGCTTTTTTTTTTTTTTTTTTTTTTTTCCTGATTGTTCCTTTAGAAAACCTAGATCTTCAAAGGATAATTCATTTTCCTAGTGGACCTGCGAAAAGACTGCATCCAACTTAGGGCATTTATCCCACTGTTTACAGTCCTCTTCTGCAAAAGGAAATCTTCTTTAAAAGCCTCTAGATAAAAAGACCTTCCTATCAGGGTTCTTCCACTGACTATTAATCAATTGTTTAGTAGATGAATGTACTGGAAAAACCATTGGTTTCTCTCCTTCCATGCCCGCATATAATGCATCATGCGTAGACACTGAAGAAAGAGCGTCATCCTTCAAACCTAAAGAATCATAAATTGCCTTTAACAATTCCTCTGTCTCGTTAGCAGAAAATCTAAATTTAGACAATTTATTCTGATCTTTTTCAGACAAGTCCTCATCAGAGTCACACTCAGAGATATCATCAGAGTATTCCTCTGGTTCAGAATCTGACAAGACAGGATGATTTGTTCTAGCAGATGCTTTCTTATGCCCTGTTGCCGATGGTGAGGATTCTTCCATAGGTCCACCAGCAGCTCCTGTCAGCAGGTACTGCTGTTTGATCTATAGGATAGTTAGGCATAACAGTAGGTGATTGAGCAATGACTACTGGTTGTTGTACAATTGGCTGTGGCACCGTAGCAGCTAAAGAAACAGATCCAGACGGCACTTGTGCAATAATAATAGGTGGAGGATTAACACCAGATTGAGCCGACATGGACTTCTGTCATTTCCTTGCGAACCATTTTAAGGAAATCTTTATAAGCCATAACAGACTCTTCATTCAAAACACAAGTTGCACACTGCTGACATAACTTATTCCAAGGCACCGGTAGCTTCCCATTACAAGAGGGACAGCGTTCTTTAGGCCTAGCAGTATTTGATGCTTCAATAGCAGTAGCAGATGGAGCAGAGGATGAAGCTGCTGTACTCTGTAATAAAATAAACATAATACAGATATTGTTTAACTGCCATGCAGCCAGAGTAACCACCATCCGCCACAGTGTGAGGCAACTTCCCACAAGAAGCTATTCACCAACCAAAAAATTCCCCATAACACAGCCAGTCCAGTGAGCCACCTTAGAACAGCCTTCACACAAACAACTGTTTTACATGTGAAAAACGCGATACCTTAGTATCCGGCTTAGGCTCATGTGCCCTGGGACCTCCTGAGCAGCCTACAGGCTTCCGCTCGTCCCAGGCGCTGGTTGTGCTCCATCTTGCGTCCTGCACGAGTGCCCAGACGCGGGGAATGCTGCGCATTCTTCAATCCGGCGGGCGGAAGTGACGACATAAGCGGAAACGGAAGTGTCCCGTCCGCCATCATGGATACTGGCACGCTGCGCCCGCTCGGCCTCCGCCTTCCCTGCAGCGTGCCCTCGTCCTTCCAGCCGGCGGCGCCTGCCAAGCAAGAAGCTACCACAGCCATCTCTCTCCCCAGACCCTCCACAGCGGCTATAGAGAGAGGTAAGCGGCTGACAGCAGATAACATTGCCTCATGATCCTCACCTGTCCCCGCAGCACCAACAGTCCCTAGCCCCCCAGGCTCTCCAGGACATGCAGCGCAGGTATAGAGAGACCTGTCCCTGGAACAGGAAACATCCATACTGCCGGATACCTGACAAAGTTTTTTATTTATAGAGAGGCTTGTGGATGTTTCCTGTTTCCTGGGAGGGGCCAAATCTCGATGTATACCTGTCCTGGAGGGTTAATGGAAAAATACTCTTAATAATTTGGCCAGTACTTTTTACTTGCAGAGTGCTGAACAGTTACATCAAACAGGAGATTACATTTATTGCCTAGGAGAAAACTTATGAGAAAAAGTGAATTGGATCAGGCTCATAGTTATATTGGGGAGAAGAAGCATACAAATTACTCCTTCTGATAACAGTATGGGATTGTGCCTTAACACCAAGTCTAATGCAGATCTGTTATATTCAGGGAGGCAAGTAAGCAGAGAAATAGCAAATTGTGAAAACCACTGAACAGCTTCCTCATAAGACAAGACAAGACAAATAACATTTATATCACGCTTTTCTCCTGGTGGACTCAAAGCGCCAGAGCTGCAGCCACTAGGGCGCGCTCTATAGGCAGTAGCAGTGTTAGGGAGACTTGCCTAAGGTCTCCTACTGAATAGGTGCTGGCTTACTGAACAGGCAGAACAAAGATTCGAACCCTGGTCTCCTGTGTCAGAGGCAGAGCCCTTAACCATTACACCATCCAGCCACTCATAACCCCCCTGGCAAATAATTACATGTTAGTGCTCCATGTTAAAATAATGACATGACAACACAAATGTTCATTGAACTTTAATAAGAACATGGAAACCCTAGTCAGCCCTTCACAAAATCAAGGTACAGGAAATCAAATTTGAAATATTCTACAGTAGAAGACTTTAAAAAAAATGTAACTATATATATATATTTATATATATATATGAACAGATCTGCAAAGTGGCAGGACTTTACAGCTGAAAGAAAAGGATCACCTTTCCAAACGTCAATATGGAAAAATGAAACCTGAAACAATGGACACCGATGTAGCTACTCCCACTTAAAACCACAATTGAGCTATAATCATCCCATGTTACGTTCGGAATAAAAGTGTGCACGCCACGCATTGTGCAGGAGCTACAGCACCACTGCATATGTTCTAGCCAATAGCGGCACAGGACATCAGTCATCTCTGACCAACCCCAGCCGTTACACTCAAGATTCTACGGTGAAAAATCAGTGTGAAAGGAAGACTAAAATAGAACGCGCCTTTTCGTAATGCAGGAAAACGCCAGTGATCGTTTTTTGGATCTAAAAAGGTCTATCTGATGAAAGAGTAAATATTTTGCTACAAACCTATCTTCTTAATAAATACATATTTGCAACCCCCTTTCCCCAGTAAAAGCATTAATTCAGCACCCTCCTTTTATTTAAAACTAGCATATTGAACTATGCTGTTTAACGACTTAAATGGTATTGCAGTGATCTATAGAGGATAAAGTTCAATTTATCCATTTTGTTAAGATATCTGAATGTAACTTTTTTCCTTTCAATACCATAAAAATGAGTCAGTGTGAAATTTAGGCAGAAGACTTCTTCAGAGACTGGAAAAAGATGCACCAAGTTATCAGTTGTGTTCTTCTATCGCTCTACTTCTGAATGGTACAAGAAAGCAGCTGTCCAGTTTAGAAATTGAAATCAAGGAGGCAACACAAAAAAAGGTGCCTTTCAATTCAGGTAAGCATGTCAAAAGTACTTCAGATATGAGGCTGGATTTCTGAGCAGGAACAGTCCATTCTAATCGATGCAGCAGAGAAATCCCAAATGACAAGGCTCATGTGCCACAGTCTTGAGGAAGTAAAACTACAGTTTCTATGTTCTAACCAGTTTCGCTTCATGAGCTCTTAGTGTTCCAACTGCATCTTTCACTGCATGGTAGATGATGTTCTTGACCTGAAAAGGTAAAACGTTTACTGTTCAGTTTCAAGAGTATGTATTAAAGTGCGCCTAGAGAGAGATTTTTAAAGTTACCATTGTTGACATTGTTATAAAAGAGAAAAAAAAAAAAAGATGTTTTAGTTTCCAGCAATCATGGCTATCCAGACCCAAGACAAGTGAGAAGATCAGGTGTTCTGACTCTACTTTGCTAAAGGCATTACATCAGTCATCCTCAACATATGAACCACTGACATGAACAACTAGGATTATGTCATCACAATGGTACCAGTTAAGCGAGGATATAAAAGGAATACTAACCACTGCATAAGGAAGGATAACCAGTAAACTAGCAGCAGGGTGTCATGGGCACACAGGTGCGACTGATGAATGTGTGGGGTGAAGGCTTGCCCATCTGGTCCAATCACGCAGAAGGACTTCCTTACCTAAAACCCAATACTGGTCCATGACAGAATGCTTGGATAGTAGAAGAGATTGCCTAGAGCCTAACATTTGTTACCTCTACTTACCCGGAGCTTCCTCCAGCCCCTTGCAGCTGACATGTCCCACACTGACAGCTCCGCTCGCAGCCACCAGCCCGGGGTACCTGGTGGTGCAGATGCCGACCTCCTCTAGTGCGCCTATGCGAGCAGCGCTATCAAATACTCATTGTCCGCGGTGTACTGCGCAGTACACCATGGACAACGTAGACTTGAATGACAGCAGCACTCATGAATTCGCAGTAGAGACGACCTCAAGGTCTCCCTCTGCACTGGCGGGGACCCCAGGCCAACGGCTGAGCGCGGAACTGCGGCGTGGGACATGTCAGCTGCAAGGAGAAGCCCTGGGTAAGTAAAAAAAAAAAAAAAAAAAAAAAAAAAAGGTTTTATACATACTCCAGCACCATGTGCACAGATCGCTCCCACGCCGCCATCCTCCACTGCCTGCAGCTGCAGTATCAGGTTTCGTTAGTTCTGCCAGTCTGCGCAAGAGAAGTGCGCCCTCTACCGGCCGCTGGAGAGATACGCAGAGAGCGCATTTCCTCTTGCACTGACTGGTCGCGACTGGCAGAACGAATGGGACCCGATACCGGAGCTGCAGGCAGCGGAGGACGACGGCGTGGGAGTGATTTGTGCGAATGGGGCTGGAGGAAGCCCCATGTATGTCAAACTTTTTTTTTTTTTTTTTTTAGCCACAGCCACTCCACAAGCATGCAGATCAGGTGCTCTGACTGAAGTCAGACTGGATTTAGCTGCATGCTTGTTTCAGGTCTGTGATTTAGCCACATCTTCAGCCAAAGAGATCAGCATGACTGCCTGGTATTGTTTAAAATTGTATAGTTTAAAGTAAAACATCCATATGCCTCTCAGTTAAGGTTCCCTTTAAGTCTCCAACATTAAAAATTCAACAAGTATAAAATAGTGCACTTACATCTGGCACAAGAATTACAAGGAGGTGGACGTTTCACCCAAGCTGCGGCTTTCTCAAGACCTTAACCTGCCCCACCACCTCACGCCACAGAATGCTTCCAGAAAACACACTGCTTTTCAGGAGTTTTAAGGCTGCAAACCAGACAGATTAACTCAGACACGTATCTGGAGGGATGCAGGCATGACACGTGCCCCAGGCGACCTCCCTCTTCAATCATCAGGGCGGTGCAGTGCTGCTGACAGCATTCCTGAGTCTAAGGGAGTAACAATCATCCAGCAGCCTGCCTGTCTCAGCCTTTGTCTTATATCTACATTACAAGCTATTGAGAGGTGAGCTCCGAAGTTTTCCCTCACTCCCTAACACAGATCATGTCTCAGTCCCCCGAGATAGCAGCAGATGCTCCTGGTCTGGAGGTTACAAGATCTCACATCCACTCAGCTCTGTCATTCACACATTCCTCAGCCTTATCTCAGTGTGCTGTTTACTTACTTTTATTTATGACACTCTCTGCACTTTAACCATTATATGCTGCTGGCATCTCTGTGGCCAGATTTAACAACCTCTCTCTTGTACAGTATACCTCAGTTGTTAAAATGCATTATATTTCTAGCTCAGTACCTATCTACTGATATTTAAATAGGTTGTCAGGCTTTTATTATGTTATAATTGTCACTGCAAATGTTTCATTGCTTTCATTCATATGAGTGGTGGCTGCCATATTTATTTCCTTTTAAACAATACAGGTTGCATGGAAATCCTGCTGATCCTTTTAGTCACTAGGGTCTAAATCACACACCTGAAACATGCATGCAGCTAATCTTGTCAGATGTGTTATAGACATTTGATCTGCATGCTTGTTCAGGGTCTATGGCTAAGGCAGGGATCACACTTGTTTTTCAGTTTTCAACTCAGCTTTTTCTGCGCACATTTTCTGCACACCAAGTGTGTTTCTATGCAGAAAAATGTGTGCTTTTTTCACAACAGTTAATGTAATTGATACAGAAAACTGACAAAATGAGCAGAATTATCTTGCAGAATGTCTTTTTTTTTTTTCTGTGCAAGAAAAACACAAAGTGTGAACTAGCCCCTTGATTAACATGAGTTTTCAGTTCTTCTGTGCCGAAAACACGTATGAAAACAGTCAAGTATGTTCCCTGCCTTAAAGTATTAGAGGCAGAGGATCAGAAGGATAGCCTCATTTATTTCATAGTGACTGTTACATTCTGGTATTTGTGTGTGCGTGTGTGTTCTGAATGCATGATGGGGTTATCCTGTCCAAAAAGGTTAGACAGGATGCTGTTGATTGTAGGTGTGTGTGTGTGTGTGTGTGGGGGGGGGGGGCACAATTTTAGTATTTGCCATGGGCGCTGTCTTGCCTAGATACGCCACTGGATTAACTATGCTCATCCCATCCACTGCTGTGATAGCTTATAGGTACCGGGTGAGAACTGGTAAGTGTAAAAATGGAAGATGGCCTGTTCATATGAATTATGTAATCTTTGGTTTCCAAATTCCCAAACAATTATGGGATGCGACATAAAACGGACGACTGATCCATTGATGCCCCACTTTAAAATTTACAGGACTTAAATGATCTGCTAATGTCTTTGTGCCAAATACTCTAGGACACCTCAATGTCATTTACTGGTATAGGTAACAGCCAAGATGCAGGTTGCACCCACCAAACAGGTCGACGTGCTCCTAGGTCCAAATCCCTCAGCCTTTGGGGATTGTGACGAACTGGAAAGCCAGGAGATGACCCAGCACCATCTTGATGATGTATTGTAAGCTCTTTATTGAAGCATCATGAGATAAAGGCAGGTTACAGCATAAAAAGAGGCTAGTGCATACAAAAGCAATGTTTTGGGAGGACGTCTTCTCTTTGTCATGTCTGCAATGCCTCTGACACAATGATCAAACATCCACCTTTATATACGGGTTTCATAATCAATGAGCCAATCAGAGTAAGGATAGTAACGCTGGGCCGGCCAATCAGAGGCACGACAGGCGGATACACACATAGGAGGACCTGATGGGAAACGGATAACCATCAGTTTCCACCAATCAGGAACATCCAGACCAAAAAAGCAACCAATTCAGAACAAAAACGAACAGACTGTCAACAGGAAATGAGGTAAAAATGGTCAGCACACCACAACAGCCAATAGCATTGCGTCAGTCAAAAATACACATCAACGCTAGGTACCAGTACCAAATCTATCGCTGATACTTTCGACTGACAGAATGGTTTATTTCGGTGAAGTGAGCAGCAACTGCTTGTTCACTTCACCGAGATCTAATGGCAGATTTATGTGACAATACGAGCTTTGAGCGGTTGGTTGGGTGGTCATACCCATAATGGGGGAGGGGGAAATGGGGTGAAGCTGTTACTTAGAAGGGAGGCTTTTTGGATTAAGACTCTTGGAACCTTGTCACCCGGGGGTCTTAATCGTGAGTAGGAGTTGGGACACTGTATCTAAAGTGAATGATGCTTTTTATTGGACAGTGGCGCTGGGTGGCCCTTTCTTATGCATGACTGGCTGGGCTGAGATCCCTTTTTAAATCTCTTTGGAGGGACCTTTTTTGCTAATCTGGAGCGTTAAGATCTTTTATTGGTTCAGCTCCCTTTATCTTTTTTGCGTCTGTTTTTAAGCTTTAGTGCTTACGCATATTTTTGTCGCTTGCATTTCCATTAGTCGCCGGTTTTTAGTGACGCCTGTTTAATGCATACGTTTCTACGCATTCAAGCGTTGATGTGTATTTTTGACTGATGCAATGTATTGGCTGTTGTGGTATGCTGACCATTTTTACAGTATTTCTGGTTGACAGTCTGTTCGTTTTGTTCTGGATTGGTTGCTTTTTTTTGTCTGGATGTTCCCGATTGGTGGAAACTGATGGTTATCAGTTTCCCATCAGGTCCTATGTGTGTATCCGCCTTTGTGCCAGTCATGCCTCTGATGGGCCGGCCCAGCGTTGCTATCCTTACTCTGAATGACTCATTGATTATGAAACCCGTATATAAAGGTGGATGTTTATTCATTGTGTTAGAGGCATTGCAGGCTTGACAAAGGGAGGGCGTCCTTCCGAAACATTGCTTTTGGATGCACTAGCCTCTTTTTCTGCTGTATCCTGCCTTTATCTCATGATGCTTCAATAAAGAGCTTATAATACAACATCAAGACTGTGCTGGATCAACGTCTGGCTTTCCATTTACTAGTATAGTTCAGACAGGAACCGATGTCAGGGCCTTTTTCCACTAGCCTGCGATTTGCTTCTGATCGCAAATCGCAAGGTACATTTAACTAATGGAAACTGCAGCAGCAATTTCCATTAGTGCGATCCGATTGCGATGCGATTTTGGTCAAATCGCAATCGTTGTCCTGCCGCGTTTTGTATGCGATTGAGCTGGACTATAATGAGTATAGTAGCTCAATCGCATGGTGGAAATTGAAACGCGGTTGCGATCGCGATCGGAATCGCGATCGCATTTAATAGTGGAAAAGAGCCCTCAAACTGATCATAGCCTGAGAGCAAACAGATGTCAAAAGCCTGTGTACAGTAGGTCTAATGAGACACATCCAGGTTTAATTAGCCAATGATTGGTCAATTTTACCCCTTCCATGTAGGAGTTTACCTACACAATCTGTTCACAGTATTCAAAATTTGTTGGCCCTCATGCTACATGGAAGTTGTAAAATTTGCCAATCGATAGCCAATAAAAATGAATGGCCAACTGGCTGCAGCCGTTTGTGAACTGACTTCATACAGAAAGTTGTTTGCTAGATGCTTCAGTTGATGTTTTTTTAATTCATCTGTACTAACATGCCTATCCATTTATGGAAGCATTCAGCTTTCTTTAAATTGCCATTGAGCAGACTGGAGACAGGTCTTAAGATGAATAAGCAAGAATTATGATTCCATGCATCACACTCTAGGCAACAATACCTGGTGCTCTGAGTACTAGCTCTCTAAATAGCCAAACACTACTGAATTTTAACAATCAGGCCATCATGAACTGGGTAACCACAAACTGCTTCACTGATTTTGCAGAAAGGATCCTAATAGAGAGTAATCAAGGATGTCCAATCTGCAAGGCTCAGGAGAAAACATTGGAGGGTATTTCAGCTCACACCAGACAGGAAAGGAATTCTCCCTGCAATCTACTAGAAAAGGAATGCTTGTGGTGCCTGACCCCAGTCTGCTCTTCAGAATGAAAAATGATAACCAAGCACAGCTTTTAGGTTTCAAAAACAAAACAAGGGTACACTACCTGTAGCTTGTCCTCATGGTTTGTGTGAGTATTTGATAGATGCCTGAATTCCTGTGTTAAGCGGAAGCAATGTTTTACGTGTTCAGGAGAAACAAAATCTTCTGCTACTTTTATGCAGCTGTATAAATTGTGGACCTTTATTGGGAGAAGCAGAACAACACGCTGTAAGTGGACAGGACAAAAAAAATGCCTGAATAGACAGGATAACCAAACCATCATTTCAGGCACCAGTTGCACTTTGTATACACACATTGGATTACTTGCTACCTTTTATATACAAATAAATTAACAAATAAAACCATCCACTCTGCAAGAAATACTGGTTGATGGACCTCAAACTATATGCAGAATAGATACTTAAACTACAGAATAACAATATGTAGACAAAATATCATTGTTTTCACCTTCTATGTACAGAGTGGATACTGAAAACCTACAGACAATATGTTCACTACAGATTACTAATTCTCACCATTTCAATATGAATTTATATAAAATTTGTAGCACAGTGTAAATGAATACACACTACATGCCTCTTACAGCTAAGGCTAGTTTTTATGACATTCAGCGGTGTCTGCATTAGCAATTGACATTCTCCACAAACTCATAAGAGTATTAAAACCTGGGAAGGGAGGGGAAGACTGTTACTGCACAAATTTCAGCTTCAGGAATTCATATTTTCACCTGAAGGTCAACATTTATTCTTCCTTTCAGTTTTGGTCCCAGCATTGATAAAATCCATAAAACAGTATAATGCCGAAAAGGTTTGTCAGCAGTATTTTTGTTTCTTTTTTGAAAAGATATTATATGCTCGTGGTGCAGTTTAAGAATGAGCACTTTATACATGGGGGAGGGTAGGAGGCGCCCAAGATATCAGTACTCACACTATAGATAGGTAAGAAGTCTTACCTTAAAGGATACCCGAACTGAAATGTGACATAATGAGATAGACATGTGTATGTACAGTGCCTAGCACACAAATAACTAGGCTGTTACTTTTTTTCTTTCTCTGTCTGAAAGAGTTAAATATCAGGTATGTAAGTGGCTGACTCAGTCCTGACAGGAAGTGACTGCAGTGTGACCCTCACTGATAAGAAATTCCAACTATAAACCAATGTTAGTTACCTGGTAACATCCTTTTTAGTAACCTCCAGGACAGGTCCACCATGAGAACGACAGGCTCCTCCCAGGAACAGGAAACGTCCAGATAGAGTACTCTATAAATCTTTGTCCAACCCCTTGATCCTCAGTCAATTCCAAGTACTGTTCCTAAAAACAAAGGGGTTTTAATATTCATACTGCATATACATATACTTTTCTTGTACTTATATACACATATAAATCCTTTACTCGGGTGGGTTACGGACCTGTCCTGGAGGTTACTAAAAAGGATGTTACCAGGTAACTAACATTGGTTTTTCCATTAACCTCCAGGACAGGTCCACCATGAGAAGATGAGCAAGAATCTTACCCAATTAGGGTGGGCCGACTGCCTGCAGGACTTTTCTCCCAAATGATTGCTGTCCTGCAGACATCAGGTTCACTCTATAGTGTCTAGAGAAGGTACTTAGACTTGACCACGTAGCTGCTCTGCAGATCTCTTCCGGCGTAGCACTCGCTCTGTAAGCCCATGAAGTGGCCGCTGCTCTAGCTGAATGAGCTCTAACTGTATATAATACCGTATCCCCTGTAATCTTATAGGATTCCTCTATACACCGTTTTATCCACTTAGCGATTGTTCTTTTTTGGCATTTTTCCCGCCTTTAGTAGCCCTGAAGTGTTGATTAAAAGGGCTCTAGAACTCCTAAACTCCGCTATCCTTTCTAAATAGCATCTAAGACATCTTCTGAAATCTAAACCCGGCTTGTATTATTTTCTTTAATCTTTTTATCTTTTCGCTTGTTAAGTACATTCTTTCTGTTTCTGAATTTATTATGACTCCTAGAAACTGAATCTTTGACGTTGGTTGTAGGACCAACTTGTCTCAGTTTACTATCCATCCGAGGGTCTGTAACTGATCTAGTACTTTTTCTTGTATTTCTCTCTGTTTTTTTGGTATGACTCCGCCACTACAAGGAGATCGTCTGGATATGGAATTATGAGAATTCCCTCTGCATGTAAATACTTTATCACTTCCGCCATTACTTTTGAGAAGATCCTCGGTGCTGATGATATTCCGAAAGGCAGGACAGTAAACTAAAAATGTTGAATCGTCTTCTTTTCCCTTACCGCAAATCTCAGGAACTTCTGAGACAACGCTCTTATTGGAATGTGCCAATATGCGTCCCTCAAATCTATGTTTATCATCATGCAGTTTGTGGTTAACAAGTTTCTCAAAGAGAATATTGATTCCATCCTGAATCTTTGATAAGACACAAAAGGTGTTTAAGCTTTTAAGATTAGAATTAACCTGAATTTTCTCGTCAGCTTTCTTACCAGAAAACCGTCGAATAAAATCCCTGATTGCCAGTGATCTGACTGCCCGGAACCGGTCCGACCATGTTCTCGTCTAACATTGATTTTATGATGCTGGCTTTTCTCTCTGTCCTTTTGGAAGAGGAGTGGCAATAATTTTCTTGCTGGAAGGGACTGAAACTGAATTTTGTACCCCTGGTTTATAAGATTGAGGATGAAATCGTTTTTGCTTATTTTCGTCCACTGGGAATAGAATTCCGATAGACGACCCCCAACTCTTTCTCTGGCGTCACTTCTTTTCTTGACTATTTTGGTTTCGAAAAAGAAAACTCTTTTTCGTTCCCTCTCTATTAATAGCCCCAGGTCTCCCCTTGCTACATATGTTGTGGCTGCTGCTGGTCGAAAATTTGCCCCTGCTGCAGTCCAGGCCTTTTTAAGGGCAAACTCCACCTTCTTATCTTGTGGATCCTTCAGGTATCCCGGATCCTCAAAGGCTAATTCATTGTCTATATTAACCTGTGAGATGTTGTAGATCTATGTATAGGGAAAGTCAAAGATTCTTTTGGTTCCATTCCCTGATACAATCTATTGTGCATCGATAATTCTGATTTCTTAGATTCAATATTTAGAGTTTTATTAATAGCCCAGATAAGCTGCTCAGTCTCATCAGCTGGAAATCTAAACCTGGAGATTTTCTGATTTCAGTCTGGCTGTCCATACTTTTAGAAGAAGAGTCTGACTCATCATTATCCTCCTCTTCACCCTCTGTATTTGGTATATCTACGGCCGGCCTGGTCGTACTAGTACCAGGGATTACTGCTTCTGTTGCTGGGATGATAGCAGAAGCAAATACTTCCCTTAATGACTTAATTGTCTCAGCCCTCTCCATTTTTACGGCTGACATTAATTCTTCCTTTAAGTCCCCTGAATGTTCCTACATTAACTTTACTTAAACCGGTTTGACAAAACTGCTTATTATAAGTATGGGCCATTTTTGTATCACAGAGCGGGCACCACCTTCTTGGCCTTGCTGGGTCAGTAGACTCTGTGCCCTATAACAATACAAACAAAAAATATAGTGTCATTTTTCTTTCTAAACCTAAAGAAAGAACACCCTGGTGCGCATATGTCAAAGAGTGATAAGTAACCCTGAGCCCAGATGGATAAGAACATGTATAGAAATATCATATACATATGATTTATTTGAGGCCATCTATATAATCCCCCTATATTTATTAGACAGGGGATGATACCACATAAACTGCCAACAGGGTTATATACACTTATATTGCCTGTACACTGATCCTATGTTGGCCCCTATGTTGCACGCTCTGAAGAAGCCCCAAGGGAGGGGTGAAATGCATTAGCGATGGCCGCTGCTGGTGTGCGTCCTGGATGATCTGAATGTTTGGGCAGTTCCCACGTGGCAATTATTCCCTGCTTACTACATCCTATGGCAGCAGAGCACAGTATACAGATAAGTGGAAATAGGCAGTAGTCTGCATACTTATATGAAGTGCTGAGGGAAATACACATTGCATTTCAGCAACCTTCTATGTGAACTGTCTGGAAGGGGCATCACCGCTATCAGCTAACTGGATAAGGATTAGTGTGGCAAGGACTGATGATCACACAGTTTGCAATCATGCTGATTGGCACGTGGTGGAGCTGCCCCTAAGTGATCTTTTCATCTACCAGGTCGTATGCTGCCTTTTATCATTATTATGACAAGTAAACCTTATTGGGACATTGCCTCAGCATTACATTGTTTTTGATGCAGAGATGCTGCTACACCATCT
Organism: Hyperolius riggenbachi; assembly: GCF_040937935.1. Taxonomy (NCBI): domain Eukaryota; kingdom Metazoa; phylum Chordata; class Amphibia; order Anura; family Hyperoliidae; genus Hyperolius; species Hyperolius riggenbachi. The sequence goes on along the minus strand of NC_090648.1, from coordinate 345,604,512 downwards.
CACACGGACTATATGGGCATAATAGAAGATTGCTTGAATTATACATAGGATTTCCTGGATAGGAACTACTATTTTTTGCATATGCAGTTTTTTTCTATCTAAAAGTGCACTTTACTTCAGAAGAAAGCTTTTTTTTTTGATTAGCTAATCTTGATGAATTGTTGATATCAATCACTGCATAATTTATTGCATCTTCGGATTGAAGTCGTATCCCTGCATATTTATGAGTGAGTGGGTGATGTGAGTGTGGTTTCTCTCTGGTAGATGTATTGGGGCCCCAATTGGATCTTGTCATTTTTAGATTTATGCAATTTATACCCTATATTGATTGGGGTTTTTTTTTTTTTTTTGCTCAAATTTTCAAACAGTGAAGCATATTTTTGTGCAATAAATGGTTCTCTCTTATGAGTGCAGCTAAACTGGTGTTGGTGTTCTGTATTTTGGGTGATATATATATACACACCCACACACACAACATATGACCCAGCAATATCACAACTGAATATCTGCAAAACATATATCTCCAGCTATATGCATAAGTTTATACAGACCTCAGATGAGACGCTAAGCCGGCTTTATATTATACTGCACAGTCAGATAATAAGTAACAGACCTCCGTACAGACGCGGCATAAGGCGTACGGCTCATACCATATAGGTCCCCAAGCCTCCGCCACTCTCACCTTTCCTGGCTCCTGCTTAGCGTCCCTCCCGCTCCGTTCGTGACACGAAATGCCGAACCATGCGGGCTTCCGGCGTCTCTTCCCCGCGCCACCGGAAGTGACGCCGCGTAAGGGCGGAAGTATGTCACAAGGACGCCGCCATTGAGGGCAATCAGCCACCTTCCCTCCGGAGGCCTGCTAGACTTCCCACGTCACTTCCGGTGCGCCATTAGCCTCCGCTCTAGGGAAATCATGGACACCGCGCGTGTCCTCCGGATCCACCTGCAACTCGGGCAGCCAGGACAGCCACAGGAGAAGGTACACCTCGCTTCTCCTTACTAGACCCAAATACCTCTCTAGGTAGGTCCACCATTCGCCGCCAACCGGGTCCCAAACACACCTGGTCTGACGGACCGGCGAGCGACTAGAGCACTCCTTGTTCCTTGGAACAGGAAACGTCAACTGAGGATCAAGGGGTTGGACAAAGATTTATAGAGTACTCTATCTGGACGTTTCCTGTTCCTGGGAGGAGCCTGTCGTTCTCATGGTGGACCTGTCCTGGAGGTTAATGGAAAAAACACTTTCCTAGCAGAAAATGGCTTCTGAAAGCAAGAAAGATATAAAAAAGGGGAATTTCTTATCAGTGAGGGTCACACTATAGTCACTTCCTGTCTGAGTCAGCCACTTGCATACCTGATATTTAACTCTTTCAGGCAGAGAAAGAAAAAAAGGAACACAGCATAGTTATTTGTTTGCTAGGCACTGTACATACACATGTCTATCTCATCATGTCACATGTCACCTCGGGTATCTCCTTTAATGAGGTCTAGCTTCAAAAATGAGAATTTTTTCTTAAAAACAACAGATTTTATTATGCACATCAGACAACGCGTTCAGGACCTTGTTGGCACATACCACACAAAAAGGCACTTGAATTTGACCCGATGAAGCGGATTGCATCCGCAAAACGCGTTGTCTGATGTGCATAATAAAATATGTTATTTTTAAGAAAAAAAAATTATTTTTTGAAGCTAGACATCATTAAGGTAAGACTTAAAGAGAATCTGTATTGTTAAAATCGCACAAAAGTAAACATACCAGTGTGTTAGGGGACATCTCCTATTACCCTCTGACACAATTTCGCCGCTCCTCGCCGCATTAAAAGTGCTTAAAAACAGTTTTTAAAAGTTTGTTTATAAACAAACAAAATGGCCACCAAAACAGGAAGTAGGTTGATGTACAGTATGTCCACACATAGAAAATACATTCATACACAAGCAGGCTGTATACACCCTTCCTTTTGAATCTCAAGAGATCATTTGTGTGTTTCTTTCCCCCTGCATCTCTAATGCACTGAAGTGTCAGGCTATTTCTTTCTGCAGAGTGCAGACAGCTCTGCCTGTATGTAATTCTTCAGTATGTGAAAGCCCAGCCAGCTCAGAGGAGGATTTATCCAGCTTGTAAAAGATGAGAGAAGCTGCCCTAATCTAAATAATACACAGGCAGTGTGCAGAGAGGGGCCTGGAGGGGGGAGATGCATCACAGAACCACAACACTGAAGAACTTGGTAGCCTTCCAGACACAGGCTGACAAGTCTGACAAGAGAGAGATAAATTGATTTATTACAGAGATGGTGATAGTAGAACCTGCTGCAGTAAGCCAGAACACATTAGAATAGCTTTTGGAACTTGTAGGATGATAAAAAACAGGATGCAATTTTTGTTACGGAGTCTCTTTAAGGGTAAGACTTCTTACCTATCTATAGTGCGAGTACTGATATCTTGGACGCCTCCTACCCTCCCCCCCTGTATTGGTTTCTGACTAGGTATTATGATCTGGTCCTTTGGAAGGGGTCAGGGTAGATCAAGTAAGCAGCACCATCTAGTATGAATACAAAAGAACAGTGGCTAATCAAGAGCTATTCAACAGGTCTGATCAACTAAAATGAACTCAAGGTGAGAGACACATGGAGCATATGTATTTTCTCTTAAACAATACCAGTTGCCTTTCAGGCCTGCTGATCAGAAGTGTCTAAATAACACACCTGAAACAAGCATGCAACTAAGCTTGTCAGATTTTTGACAGAAACACAGAACTGCCAGTCAATGTGCATTGTTTAAAAGGAAATAAATATGTCAGCCTATGTATGTCTGTGACCTCGGGTACCCTTTAACAGAAGTTGGGGGACACTTGTACAGAACTCTAGATTTACAGCAGAAACTATCATGATAGTTTTGGGCAAGGAAAATACAAGCTTTGGGACTAGGCTTGAAGGCTCCAGCTAGAGGCCTGCAGCGGGTCGGGTAACCGTGGGTAACCCAAAATGCGGGCCATGTTCGGGTACCCTGAATTGATTTAAAGCCAATGGTTACCAATTTAAAAATAAAAAAAAGTCAGATACTCACCTAAGGAGAGGGAATGCTCAGTCCTAATGAGCCTTCCCTCTCCACTCCCGGTGCCCTCGGTGCTACGCTGGCTCCCCCGTTCGCGTCCGCCGCCGGGACTTCAGAGGTCTTCGGGAGCACTCGGGCTTCCGAAGACGGGCCGTTCCATACTACGTACGCGCGAGTGCGTCATAGAGGGCGCTCGCGCATGCATAGTATGGAGCGGCCCGTCTTCGGGAGCCCGAGTGCTCCCGAAGGCTTCCGAAAGCTCCCGAAGGCTGCGGAAGTGGCAGCATTTGACCGAACTGGTCAAATACTGCTACGGGGGATCCTGTGCGGGACCGGGCACCGGGAGAGGAGAGGGAAGGCTCATTAGGACCAAGCCTTCCCTCTCCTTAGGCGAGTATCTGACTTTTTTATTTTTAAATTGGTAAACATTCACTTTAAGCTGCGGGTGCGGGTAGCGAGTTGCGGGTGTGGGTAGCGGTCTGCGGGTCGCGGGTAGTGAAAGCAAGCATGTAAACCTTCTTTAGCTTTGAAGAAATAGAAGAAAGCAAAAGGTTGGCACTACAGCAGCATAACATGCACTGCTCAGCTTCAAAGACATGCAGTATGCACAGGAGGACTACAAATACACCTTCTCTGGAACCTCTTCAGCGTGCTCAAGCAGAGAAATCAAGCAGCAAGCAAAGAAAGCAGGAAAGCTGGCACTGCTGCTAGTGTTCAATTTATTATAGCATTTGTAAAGTGCAAACGTGCAGCATCTTTCAAAATTGCATTGAGTAAAGCACATACCCTTGTGAGAGGAGGCGAGGGTGGTGGTGGGTGCTGGGCACAGAATGCCCAGCACCCACCACCACCACCCACGCCTCCTCTCACAAGGGTATGTGCTTTACTCAATGCAATTTTGAAAGATGCTGCACGTTTGCACTTTACAAATGCTATAATAAATTGAACACTAGCAGCAGTGCCAGCTTTCCTGCTTTCTTCATTTGCTTGCTTCTTTAGCTTTGGTTTGTGTATAAAAATAGGTTTTATTAACTTTACAGCTCAATGTTACTTTAAATGTGCACTTTAGAAGAAAATGTAAAAAAAAAAGGGTCAGGTAGCAGGTCTGCGGGTATCAAATTCACCAGAAAGCAGGTCGCGGGTCGGGTATGAAAAAAGTGGACCGGCGCAGGCCTCTAGCTCCAGCATCTAAGCTGACAGAAATTCAGCCCTCCATATATATAACAAGTTTGGACAGCAACGTGATAGAGAATAGTCTATATGCTTAGGAAAAAGGCATTAAGCACACACCTGATGGGGAGCTCCAGCTGGAATGAACACAGCATCTCCCAGGAACTGAACGATTGCCCAGCCTTGTACACCATATTCCTCATAGAGACGCTTACGTAGCATCTGATCCAAGTACCAACTCTGATCATGTATGGGATCATGGTCTGAAGGATTCTCTTGCCCTTGTTCATCACCAACCTAAAGAAGTTTACAAAAAGAAAAAGCGCCATCAGCATTTTTTAGTCTTCGTGACAAATCACTAAAGCATGGTTTCCAAATTCATATACCTTTCTGAGCAGTTCACGAATCTTTTCTGCATCCTTGGCAGCATAAATATGCCACAATGCTCCAGGCTTTTCCCTTCCTTCATGAATACGCTTTTTTGTTACTTCATCAGCATCTCCCTCCTCAATAGTTCTCAGCACCTCTGAGAAATGAATACAGTGGTCACAATGCTACAGCAGTCAAGGTAAATAACTGGAAATGAGTGCAGGGCTGGCAGCTATCAGGTCGCAAATATCTAACAAACATTATACCTTAGAAAAACAGTCTTACCTTCATCAAGGCCACTTTCTCCTGCTGGGATCCCGACATATACCATGACATTAACTGCATCAGACACATCCAAATGCAAGTTCGTAGTACCTACTCTCCTATCTTCAGCTGTAATCAAGCCTAAAGCAACAAATAATGATGTAAACTGGTTGATATGTACAAACATACTGTTAAATAAAACTTAATATAAGGGAAGGGGGGGAAATCAATCAGGGGTGCATGTCATATCGGCGCCGCTCAGTTCAGCGCGGGGAGAGCCGAATGACGGCTCTCCCTGCTGCCGCTAAACTTCGAGACGGCGTTAAATACTATTCCCCCAACGAGTTGTCGCGACTCGGAGGGAGATGTAATTTGGGGTCTGGCACCTGCCAGAGCCTCGAAATACCGATATGCGGGGTGCACATCATAGCATTGCTGCTATGCCGGCACTCAGTTCCGGAGCTCGGCTCTCAGAGCCATGCACCGAAATCAACTGATTGGAATCAGACCACTATATCCTTCAATTTGGATTTAAAAGTACAAATTAAAAAAAAAAAAAAACAGATTACAAAGATTCAAATTGACAAACATGAAATATATTAAGGTAATACTTGAAATCCGAGTGGGCCAGTACTTAAAGCGGAACTGTAAACAGCTAAAAAATAAGTTTCACTTACCTGGGGCTTCTGCCAGCCCCCTGCAGTCAACCTGTGCCCACGCAGCCACTCACCGATGCTCTGGTCCCATGCCGCGGCTCACTTTCACTTTGCGCATTTCGGGAGAACTGCCCCTGCGTGGCCCTGGCTGAGCGCCTCCACGTTCATGTTCCCGTACTGCACAGGCGCAGTAAGTGAGCCACGGCGGGGGAACCGAAGATCGGTCCAGGCCTGCGAGGGCACAGGTCGTCTGTAGAGGGCTGGCAGAAGCCCCAGGTAAGTGAAACTTATTGTTTTCAGCACTTTACAGTTCGGCTTTAAACAATACTGAAATATATGCAGTTTACGTCTATTATTCTAAGATATGATTACACAATCACTGAGTCACACAGTCTAGTCAGTCAGTCAAAGTAGCCATACGTACAGATTGCCACCCCATGTGGCAAAATGATCAATCCCTCTCTGATCTGAACCAATTTCTACTAAAAGCACACTGATTCTCAAAAATCGATTGAAACCACAGCTATGGGCTGTTGATCTACCTTTTCTCCAGGCCCCTAAGTGCGGCAGAGATTTTTTGTATGATCATTTTGATTTATTTTTGGTAAAATTTAAACAGCGATCAGTCATGATGTGCAACAGATTCTAGGCAGAGTAATCAAATCTACCAGGAATTGAACAGGAAAATCAATGTGTTTTCCGTTTTTTTTTATGTTTTGTTTTAAGAGCTTGCATTAGATTTTAAAGGGAACATTAAGTGAAAGGAAACAAGGCGGCTGCCATCCATTTCTCTTATAAACAATTTCCTGGCCGTCATGCTGAGCTTTATCAGAGCAGCTGATCTGTATGGACATCCTGGGCCAGTGACTTATAGCATTAGAGGCAGAGCATCAGCACAGAAGTCAGGCAACTAGTATTGTTTATCAGAATGAAGATGGCAGCTTTAGTAAAACTCTCTCTCCAGGTTGCCATTAAACACGGAAAACTTCCTGTTAGTCTTTGTGAGAAATTTGCTCCACTAGGGACATAACAGGAGTTTCCACTGTTTAAAAAGCTAACATCTTCTATACAAAAAACACTGTTAAGACTCACTAACTATAAATCCATACATAATATAAAAGTCAAATAAATAATAGACATTCGCTGAACATACCGTAGGCATTGTACATTTTAGGTCCAAGATCTGGCCGTACAAAATAACTGGGCAACCTTGAAGCCAAATTGAGCCTCCCATCCCGTTTTGTATATTCTGGTAAAGGAAGGTTATCCATGAGATCATCAAATCTAAAAGAAACATTAAATAAAACCCATCAGGAAATATAATTATTTCAATAATGCTTCAAAGATCTGTGTGCTGAGCGGTGCCAGCGCGGCACCTTGTGATTAATCCAATTCAAGTTCCATTGTGCTGTACATGCCTGCAGGTTGGTTCACACTGCAAGCGCATGCTAAGAGCTAGGGATTGGAAAATCTCTCGCTAATGTAATGCTATGTGGGTGTTTTCACTTGAGCAATGTAATTTTATAAAGAAAAAAAAAATTTCACACAACATTGTCAACAGGTTTTCAAATCATTAGGACTTCGTAAAGGTGCTTGCAGTGTAGACCATACATACAATCTGCATGCAAGAAAAAAATTATTTAAATCTCTATTCTTGAGATAACCAGGTTTCTCAGCACTGCCTGTCTGCTAATTAAAGTGGTCTAAAGCTCAGCAGGTCTTCTTTGCTCTAAAAGATTCCTTACAGCCTTAAACCTACTAGCACAAACAAAAATTGCAGCAGAACAGCATTCAAACAGTTAAACACAGCACAGCCCATTCAGCTTAGGATCCAATCCGAAGGCGAGTATCTTTTGTTTACATTCCTCAGTTGTTACATTGTGTGTAACAACTGAAAAGGAGCTCTCTGTGCTTCAAGCATACACACAGTTCAGAACAGCTCCCTAAAAGATTTTAATATATAATAAAAAGTAGCTTGCGTAAAATGCAATGGCAGCTTTCAGAGCAGAAAAACTGTAGTTTGGAAACTTGTAATTTGTAAACAAACAATATTACTTGTACACAAAAGTAAATATGGTAACTGTATGGGTAACAAAAAGTAGGAAACATTTTTATTGAATGTTATGTCAGAGTTTCAGACCACTTTAAAGCGGAATATAACCCTGCATTTCAACTTTGCTCTAAAACATTATTTACAGTATATTATATGCAGCCAGCATTTTTTTTACTAGACCAGCATTGGAAGGGTTACACAGAGCTTTCAAGTTCCTGGACAGAACTGCAGAGGCATCCGAAGCTGACAGATACATTTTGTTTACATAAATGTATCTAAGTGTGACATGTGACTCACTCTCTCTGACTGGGAAGGAGCTGGAGGACAGCCAAAGAGTGTGTAACATTTATCACTTGTTACATTCTATTTAGTTAAATGTATCTAAATGAACTTCTGCATATCTCTCCACGGAACTTGAAAGCTCTGTGTAACCCTTCCAATGCTGGTCTAGTAAAAAAAAAAAAAATGCTGGTTGCATATAATATGCTGTAAATAATGTTTTAGAGGAAAGTTGAAATGCAGGGTTATATTCCGCTTTAAAGGCAACTGGTGGTGGACTTTACCACTGGCATAACTATGAGGCATAAGTTCACACTCAGAGTGGCCTGGCTTCCTTTACCCTCATATTTATGCCAGTGGTGTAGTGACATAAGGTGCCACACCTTACATCACGCCTAACCTTATCTACAGTTACTGCATTTCCCTATCAGCAATAAGACAAAAAAATTTTTTTTAGGGATGGACATGCTCACCAAGCAAGAATGTATAGATTACCTTGTAGGCATCATGTCCCTAAAATCTTCTCCAGGTGGCCAGTCCTTCAGTTTAAGAACCATAGGACTACCATCATCTGCTCGCAGTCGTTCTGTACAAATAGTTGTGGATACAGCATTTAATTAATGGTAATATATCCTTTTATCTGAGTGAAATTAGCAAAAGCCAAGATTTACAGAATTTCCTAAAAATCATCACCAAAAGTTTAAAGCAAACCTTTTATAGATCATTAACTTTTGCAAACAGACAATGTTAGTTACGTGTACTAAGCTACATTCACAGTGACATGTGTGTTGGACAATATAATCACATCAGTAATGCAATGCAATTATACTGAAAAGGTACATTTCATTACTTTTCCAGGCTACACACTGCAATGTGTCACTGTGAACATAGCCTTTTGATTATCACAAACATTACTTTAAGGTCAAAATCAAGTAGGATAACTATACCAGCAAGTAGTTAGGATATACGTTTAAAATGTATTTTTGTGCCAGACTGCAGTTTTGCTTATGCCACTTTGTGGTTAAAGAGCCTGTAACCTGAACAAAACTTTGAGCATGCAACCTTTATGGTACATTTAGCTGCTACAGTCAGTGTTTGTGAAAAGTCTAATTAAATCTAGACTTCTGTCATATTCCCTCTATAAAAGAAAAGTTGCCAAAAATTCTCAAATTCTGATAGAAGCGATTTTCCTTCATGGCTCCTCCTTGTAGATGCCCCTCCCTCAAGAAAATAATAATAATAATAATAATAATAATAATAATAATAATAATAATAAAATATATATATATATATATATATATATATATATACATACATACATACATACATACATACACACACACACACACACACACACACACACACACACACGGGAGCAGAGGGGGCGGGTCATGTAGACCCCTTGGTCTGTAAGGGGAGGAGGTAGCAGGGAGTCAAAGGTAAGTCTCCTCAGATGTCGTCTTTACAGTGTCCTTGGGGGAGAGGGGCAGCTCTCTAAAAGTCAGCAATATTTTTTGTATGTTTGTTGAACTTTCAACCAGTAGTTACTTAACCATTTTTATTGAGTTAATCATCAAATAATTTGAAAGTAAATGCTTCTCATAGCAAATTCTAAAACAAAACAGTTAACTTACTTTCAATAACTTCAAATCCATCCCAAAAATCTCGCACTTTTACATCTGAAATAATGGCACAGTTACGGCAATTCACCAAGTCCACATCTTGGTCTCCAAATTCAAGGCTGAAAGCCTCCGGCTTCCATAACTCAGATTTCAGTTTCTTCTGTACTCCAGAAACCAAGACAGGCTAAGAATGGGAAATTTAGATTATTTTCAGATTCTTATTTTCCATATATGGAAATGCGTATAAAGGTAAAACATAACATCACTTACCTGGCCTTGCTTCCAACACTCCCTAAATATCTTCCAGTTATTTTTGTTGCTAGGATCATGCAGACATAGCAGTCTTCCGTCACACAGCCAGGAATGTGAGGTGTGTGGATCAAGCACATTGAGGCCCATCACCATTTCCTTGCCCTCCTTCAGGCTCTCGGCTGTGTTCCCGGCTCTCATTGCTGCATCTGTCGTCTTCTTGTTTTCTACAACAGAAGCAATAATGTGGTCCAGGAAGTTCGGCAAGCTGGATTTTCCCTTTGCCTGCAAGATTCCAAACTCTCATTTAGTTTGGCAAACTGTAATTAAACAGTGCAATATAATGGCGATTTAGCACTACGAAATAGTACAATGTAAAGCGCAAACATTTTTAGCCCAAGTATTGCATTTGGCTAACTGTCATGACTTCACTTACATAAAGACTGTTGGAAATGCCCGCTAACCTCACGGATCCAATCATGTTCAGGGACATTTTACCTTTTAAATTCACTGCAGATGATTGGATGTTCGAAGTAAATACATGAGCCCATTACTAATAGGAAATTAAATCTAGAAGCTTTAAAAACCAGAAGCCATATAACAAGTATAACTGAATGTATTTCTTCACGTTGTGGTAAGTGAAGAAATATATTTAATAAGAATCCAGGATTGGTGTGAATAGACTTTCAAAGATCCTATATATTCCTGATTCAAGCTAAATCACTTCAAAGTAGTCCAGAGAAGTCACTCTCCTGCTCTACAACTACTGTGATGTACTAGTCAGGAAAATATATCAGTTTACATAGGCATCTAAATACACAGATGTACTGTATTTCCTAGTTACAGGCACTCTTTAAAGTGCACCTGAAATGAGAGGGATATCGAGGCTGCCATATTAATTCAATTTTAAACAATACCAGTTGCCTGGTATCCTGCTGAATTTTTTGGCTTCAGTAGTCTCTGAAACACACTTCTGAAAAAGGCATGCCGCTAATTCAGTCAAGCTTCAGTCAGAGCACCTGATCTGCATGCTTGTTCAGGGTCTGTGGCTAAAAGTACTAGAGGCAAAGGATCAGCATTGTTTAAAGAGACACTGAAGCGAAAAAAAAATTGATATAATGAATTGGTTGTGTACTATGAATAATTACTAAAAGATTAGCAGACAAGAAAATATATGCATATTTTTTTTTCAGGTATATAGTGTTTTTTCTAACATTGCATCATTCTATAATATGTGCAGATTACACAACACTCAGCATTCAAAATGATTCTTTCAGAGCAGTCTGTGAACTAATGACCTCTCCTCTGTCAGAGAAAAAGGAATTTGTTTAGTAACAGTTGAGATAATAAAAGTCAGATAACAGCCTTCTCCATGACTTTGAAAGTCGCTTAAGTGCTTTTTTCCATAGAGATAACAACTGGAGTTTCTTAACTCTTCCTGTACTGGAAACAATTAGAATGATGTATCTGATCTTAATTTTTTATTTCTTAGCTGTACTACACATACAAATCATAATATCATAATTTTTTTTCGCTTCAGTGTCTCTTTAAGAAATAAATAGGTCAGCCACCATATCCCTCACACCTCAGGTGTGCTTTAAAGAGAAGTTTCTAAATGAATGCCTACTTTTACACATACATCTATAAGAGTAGGAATACATCAGATGTGGTAAGTGATCTATTTGGTATTACCATCTTGCCAAAGAACGTCCATAAGATATTAGAATAGATCTCAGCAAAGATTCAATTTGATATCCCTTTCCTGCTGCAAGGTCTGTGCTGCTCCCTGCAGTACAAAACTATAGAGCATACATGTCAGACTGTAGACCAAGGGCCAAATCTGGCCCTCAGAGCCATTAAATTTGGCCCTAAAGTGGTTTCCCCACTTTCCATTATGTTTGGCCCACTCTAGACCACCAGGGAAGCTATATTGAAGGTGAAGCCCAGGAACACCAGGGAAACCATATGGGGAGGGGTAGGGGGAAAGCAGTGCACTAAACACTAGGGAACTGTATAGGGGATTGTGGTGGCCTCTTGACCCCAGGGAACTTAATAAGGGAGAAAGGTGGCCTGTAGACCTTCAGGTTGGCCTGCGACTAGGTCCCAGTGTACAATTTTGGCCCACTTTGTATTTGAGTTTGACACCCCCGCTATAGAGCCTTTGCTCTTGTGCTGCTCCTGCCCATGCCTTGTCCACTCAGTCTCCTACAGAACAGCTTTTCCTGATCAATGTTTAAATGGGTGGTTTGGGTTTTCTTCTATGACAGATTTTTGTCAGAATCAAAGTATTATCAAGTGACAGCTCTGAGGAAGCCAGTGGCGGTTGGCGAATCACGAAAGCTGGTGGCGGGGGAATGCGGCTACATATCCCTGGTAGGACACTTCCCTCTCCCGTGGACACTTTTTCTCTTACAACTGGTTTTCTTTTGGTGATTTCAACTTCCGTTTCACATACTATCACTTATGATTAGGGTGTTACTCACCACTCATTTACTCTGTTCTATTGCACTTCCTTGTTTGGGTTACTCGCCCATTTTACTTTGCGGTTCTTTTCTGCTACCGTCATACTCTACGTGATGCCTTTATCCCCATAATACTTGGTCAATAGCAATTTTTGCACAGGTTTTATAGCACTTTAATTGACTATTCGCACAGTTTTGATACATAATATTAGAATGTGGTTTTTCACCTAATATAATTGAGTGGTCTATATTGTGATTTGGCACTTGCACTTTATAATTAATTGTCCTCCAGTGTTAATATTATTGTGGATTTAGTATTTATTGACCACATGGGCATTATTCCTTATTGCAATCCCCTCCCCACCATTTTGAAGTTTTTAGATGTTTTTAGTGTCGTGTAGAGATTGATAATAAAATGTATTATTATTCACAATAACATCCGGTGTGGTGCAGTATTTTGAGGCTTATGCTGTTGTTGGAGAAGTACTATATGTAGATTATCCATTCTGCACACTCTGGTTTTGGATTACTGGTTTAATTCTTAGGTATGTTTAAGATGGTGCTTGTCCACCTACCTTTAGGTCAAAGTTTTATCATGTCTGATGTCTACTCTATTAGAAAACAGCGTAATATAGATCTACCTTTGTAGAGAAAATAAAAAAAAAAAAATACTATTAAAGATCAGGATATTTATTGCTGTAGCCCCTGTAGGGATTTATGAGGGGGGGGGGGGGGGGGGAGCACATAAAGCGTTACTTACCTGGGGCTTCTCCAGCCCGTAGAAGTCTCTCTGGTTCCTCGCTGCAGTCCTGCTACACTCCAGGGCCTTGCTGTCAGTCTCGTCATGTTCGTTGACTTGGCCAAATCAGCAGCTTCGGCGCATAGTCAAAAGCGTTCTCCGCATGCTAGCAAGAGGTGCCCGTGCACGCGCAGAAGCCATCAATCATTACTGGACTGACAGTGGGACCCTGGAGGAAGACTGAACTGTGACGAGGAACCAGAGACTTTTAGGGACTGGAAGAAGCCCCAGGTAAGTAAAGCTTTATTTTATTTTTTTCACTTCATAAATTCTTTAAAAACGAATACAAGATCACAATCATTCACAAAACCTTTGCATGAATTAGCAGTATACCTCAGGAAGGACATGTCATCACTCATCACCTAATCATTAGTCTTGCTTATTAATATGCATAATGTAGATGTAAACCGGGCCGGATTTGTCACTTTTCCCTGCCCAAGGCCCATCATCACCAGCTGCCCCCTGGCAAACAGACCCCCCCCCCCCCCGCCAACACCTTGTTCCCAGCAGCCAAATGACCCCTCCCCTCACCCCAGTACAGGTAGCCAGATTACCGCCCCCCCCCCCCCCCAGTACAGTAAAGGTAGAGCGATAACCCCCCACCGTGCAATATAGATAGCCGGCTGATCTCTCCCTCCCCCTCCTACAATATAGTTAGCCAGATGACCTCTTGCCCCCTATCCCATACAATATAGATAGCCAGCAGCCCTCTCCCTCCCCCAGTACAATATAGGTAGCCATATGACCACTCCATCCGTGGTCCGTCCTCCATCCACCTGCCCGCATCCAGCCATCCACAGTGATACCTCTTTACACCGTCTTCTCATCTCGCCCTTTCTTGCTGCCTCCTATCTGGCATACTGTCTCAGAGGCGATCAGCAGTGGTCGGGGCTCACAGAGATAAAGAGAGCGAGTGGTGTTAAGCGCCATAAACTTTAAATACAGGAAGTGAGCAGTGACGTCACTACTAGTATATCTCTGTGAGCCCTGACCAACGCTGATTGCTGCTGAGACAGTACGCCAGGCAAAAAGAAAGCCTCCACATTTCTCTCTCAAGAAAGACCAGGAGGATGAGGGGAACAGCACTTCTATCCTGCAAAAACCACAAGCCGTACCTAAAATTCTGCAAAGGCAGCAAGGGGTAAGCAAGAAAAACAATAGTCAAAAATCATGGAACTTCCTACTAAAGAGACAGCTTTGAAAAATGACAATGCTACATAAGTTCTTACAATAAATGGATTAAAGTGTTAATAAATGATGCCAGCAGCCACTCTAAAGCTGATACACTGGTCACAAGTATGTATGAATTAGAAGCTTGTACTGTTACAGTGAACTTTTTGGTAGAAAAGCACTGAAGTGTGTACTACGTACTGTAGAATTAAACACAGGTGGAAACGGCACGCCTCCCTCTACAGCTCCCTGTGACAGCTTCCCAGGACCAGAATGCAGAAGATCCCTTAAGCTGGAGCCTTCTGCCTTTGTGCTGGAAGCAGCTGGACCTAATAAAAGGCTGTTGAAGAGTTTGGGAGAAGAATTACTCTTCCCATTGGAATTAGGAGGATCTGGAGCTGCAGTAGACTCATTAGGCGGTACAGTCTTCACAGAGTTGGGATCTGGAAAACAACAAACATCAATATTTTAGCAATCTGTTAATGAGACAGAAGTTTCAAATGTGGAATCAGGAAACAACAGTTCTGCAAATCAAGAGAACAGGCTTTGCATGCAGTACATACAATGTTCATATATGAAATGTCTTCCAATATCTTAGGGCGTTTACACACATCTAATTCTGACTGGACAGTTTTACCAATTCTATGTAGTACGAGGGCAAACAGATTCTGAATACTATGGACTAGGCCTGAAAGATAAAATCGAATTTAAACCGAAATCGCGATTACCAAGATCACAATTTCGGAATAGTCAAAGTGGCGATTATCGCGATCACGTCATTTCCACATGGGAAAGTTTGAAGAATCAGCTTCAAACTTACCCAAAGTCCCAGCGCTGGACATACCTTCCGCACGAATCCAACGCTGTCTGTCCTCTGTCACCGTCTGCCGGCTCTTGTGCTTGGCAAAACTCCGGGTTCCTGTATGTCACATACAGGAAGTATTCTGTGCATAAGAGCCTGCAGGAGCCAAAGTGGATAGACGGGCATCGCTGGACTCATGCTGTAAGCTATGTCAAGTACTGATGCAGCTTGGGGGACAGAGGAGGCACAGAGAGACACAGAGGAGGCACGGAGAGACACAGAGGAGGCACGGAGAGACACAGAGTGGGCACAGAGAGAAAGAGAGGGAACAGAGACACAAAGGGGTCAAGAGAGAGACCCAGAGGAGGCATAAAGAGGCAAAGGTGGCACAAAGAGATGGGGGGGGACAAAGAGGCACAGAGGGGGAACAAAGCTTGATTTGAAGGAAATCGTGAATCAAAATCGCAATTTCAAGCAGAAATCGCTCAATTCAATTTTTCCTAAAATCGTTCAGGCCTACTATGGACAGGTTTTGTAGTATAAAATTGGCAAAACAAAATTAGATGTGTGTAGGCAATCTTAAAGGACACCTGAAGTGAGAGATGGGGAACCTCCATAGCCCTCTTACTTCGAGTGTGCTTTAAAGTGCCCTTGGTAGCCATGGTGAGAAGTTTTGTATGAAAAGGAGTGCTGTAAAGTGTTGGTGCACAAACTGTATGCTTTTCTTTTCTGCCGCTAAATTACTTAAATGACTGACCAAAGGAAAAGTTTGGGTAAAACAAGTTAAAGAGAAACTCCGACCAAGAATTTAACTTTATCCCAATCAGTAGCTGATACCCCCTTTTACATGAGAAATCTATTCCTTTTCACAAACAGACCATCAGGGGGCGCTGTATGGCTGTTATTGTAGTGAAACCCCTCCCACAAGAAAGAAAAGTACGTACTCTTGGCAGTTTCCTGTCTGTGAACCTTGCTGCATTGTGGGAAATAGCTGTTCACAGCTGTTTCCAACTGCCAAAACTGCAAGCAGCAGCTACATCACTTGCCAGCAGTAAAAATGTCACCATGTGATAAATGTCAGAATATAAATCAGGGATTTAAAATATTTGAGAGTGGGAAAACACTGACTAATTCATTTATACATAATTATTGTAAAAATCAGGGCGGTGGAGTCGGTACAAAAATCCACCGACTCCCCAGTTTAGGATTCCACCAACTGACTCAGACTCCTAATTTACATATTACAATCTTGTTGATTGAAAGTATGTAACATGAAATCTGTCTCTTAACTGCCAATGCTTAGGAATTTTAAAAGACAACTGAAGTAAGAAGGATATGGAAACTGCCATATTTATTCCCTTTAGACTAAAACTAGTCCTTGGTAAGAGTACTTGTAAAAAGGTACAGAGTGGAACAAAGAACATCTATCAGGCACTAGGCAATGTAACCGTGGGTACATGTAAGAATGATATGCAGGTACTCTGCAGGGCAATGAGGAGATTTTTCCTCTATTACACATTCTTCATGCACAATCTGAACATTTATCAGGCCCTAGGCAGTGTGACTGTGGGTATATGTAAGAACGATGTGCAGGTACTCTGCAGGGGAATGAGGCTACTCTTCCTCTATTACACATTCTTTATGCACAATCTGAACCAGGTTTATGGGTGATAGACAACACCTTTGTGTTCAATGTACCCAACATTCTCAGTGGATTCCCTGCAGCTCTGTGGGGAGTGCATATGTAGAGTATAGTACTACTGTGTAACAAAGTAAACCTGAGACAGATGAAATTAAAGTTTTATACATACCTGGGGCTTCCTCCAGCCCCCTTCAGGCTAATCAGTCCCTCGCTGTCCTCCGCCACCTGGATCTTCTGCTAGGAGTCCAGGTACTTGACCCAGTCTGGCGTAGTGCGCATGCTCACACTCCGCCGCCGGGAGCATACAACACCTGCGCAGCACTATAGCGCAGGTACAGAATGTTCCTGGCTGTGGGCGCGGCATGTGGCCGGACTGCGCTGACTGGCTGAATTACCGGGACTCATAGCAGAAGATCCAGGTGGTGGAGGAGGACAGCGAGGGACTGATTGGCCTGAAGGGGGCTGGAGGAAGCCCTAGGTATGTAGGTACGCCTGCTTACGTGAACTACAGCAATGGATGAATGACAACTGGCTGAAACTAAATGCAGACAAAACTGAAGTCCTTCTGATAGGAGGGCAGAGCATGATAACAAAACAACTTAACTTGCAGTCTTCACCACTGGGAATAGGAGGCACGGATCTGCGCAGCTCTGATCATGTGCGTAGCCTGGGAGTTCTAATTGATTGGGATTTAAACTTCAGAACTCAAATCTCTGCTGTGGTGAAATCATCCTATTTTCACCTGAAGACCATTGCAAAAATCAAGCACCTCATACCCCCAGAAGATCTGCCAACCTTAGTCCACGCCTTCATCACATCCCGACTGGACTACTGCAATGCTCTCTACACTGGCCTTCCAAAAAAAGGTCTTGTACCGACTACAGCTGATACAGAATACTGCTGCCAGACTGCTAACCAACCAACCCCGTCACTGCCACATAACGCCAGTCCTGCACTCCCTTCACTGGCTACCTATAGAATGGAGGGTCCTATTCAAGATCGGCCTACTGACATTTAAATCCCTGAATAATTTAGGCCCTGGATACATGAAAGATATGTTGCAGCTGCGTAGCAATCCCCGCATTCTCAGATCAACAGGTTCTAATAATCTAGTCATACCCAGAGTCCACTTGGAAACTTTTGGTCCCAGAGCCTTCTGTCATGCTGCCCCTATGTTTTGGAACTCCTTACCTCAACAGATCAGGACAGCCCCATCCCTGGATGTGTTTAAATCCAGACTGAAAACCCACCTGTTCAGTTTGGCATTTGCAGAAATATAACTTTTGTTGTGTGAATACTTCATCCTACTAATTACTGAATCTGAGAGAGCCTAAGCGCTTTGAGTCCTATGGGAGAAAAGCGCTTTAGAAATGTTATTGTATTGTATTGTATTGTATTGTATAAAACGTTTCTTTTCATCCATCTCAGGTACCCTTTAATTAGTAGTCACCAAACCAAATTTTAACATATCAAATTATTTGATTTCATGAGCAAAGGGAGTGCATACATTTTCATAAACCAGCATCAACGCAGAATTATTTCCATCTCATTGACCATCTCTATTAGTGACATAGCTACACATCAGGCTTTATTCTTACAGCATAGATGTTATTTAGTATATATAAGAGATTCCTGTGTACACATCATATATACAGTCACAATCAGATATGTATATCTGACTTTAAAAATATAGGGACTGATTTATTGAAGCAGCACAAGTAACTAATTTGGATTGGTTTATTTAATTTTTGTGGACTAAGCACAGCTATTACTGTATCTATAAATTATTTATGATGACTATTACCTGACAAATAGAACATTTTATCATATTTTCTATTTTAATTACAGTTTAAATTCATTAGTAGTCGGTGCATTTTTTCCCGACTGACTCAAGGCACCCAAAATTGCTCCGACTCCACAGCCCTGGTAAAAATGAAGCACTTTTTTTATTACATTATTTTCAACGGAGTTCCTCTTTAATACTGTCATCCTGAAAAAAACTACAGCTGCTGAGCAGTCTGTTCTGCTCTATGGAAAGTGACTAGAGTAGAATGAACAGCAAGCATACGCTGCAAGCATACAATTAACTACTTAACGACCAGCCGCCGCCGATAGGCTGGTCTTTCCTGTATTTTCATGGAAACATTTCCTGTCAGTTCACGGCGGGGGGCTCCATGAACAGCCTGCGAGAGCCTCCGATCGCGGCTCACAGACTAAATTTAAACACCCGGGGAAAAAATCCCCGGTGTTTACATCGTATGGCGCTGCCGGTCACAGCAGCGGCGTGAAGGAGATCGGCGATCCCCGGCCTCTGATTGGCCGGGGATCGCCGGCATCCGATAGGCTGAAGCCTATCTGAGACGGTACAGGACGGATCGCTGTCCTGTACCACTTATGATGAGAAGGGGAGGGAAGGAGAGGGACTGATCGCCCTGCCTGCCAGCTGATCTGTGCTGGGGGCTGGAGAGCCCACGCAGCACAGAAATTCAAAAAATGCTGTGGTCCTTAAGTGGTTTAAATGAGCTGAGTTTTTTTTAACTGGACAGCTGCATGAAGAGTAGGCTACCAATATCAGGGGACACCTGTCCTAACACAATCACAATCAGTTTCTTCAGGCAAAGGAAATGTTGATTTGAAAAGCCAAAAATGTTCAGGTAGAAATTAAAAACATTATTCTTACTCAACCCTAATGAAAGTTATACTTCAAAAGAAACTGGAGCTCCAAAGGAAATCTATGTCTGCCACGTTTTAGAGCCCATTTACACTTATTCAGTTGGTGTGCGTTAGTACGCGTTGGTACACGTTTTTTTCCATAGCAGTGCATTGTGAAAAAGATTTCAGTTAAAATGCGTTAAAGAGGAACTCCAGTGAACATTTTACTGTTGGCAGGTGATGTAACTGCTGCATGGTTTTTTGGCAGTTGGAAACAGCTGTAAACAGCTATTTCCCACAATGCAACAAGGTTCACAGACAGGAAACTGACAAAACTTCGAACTTTTCTTGTGGGAGGGGTTTCACCACAATATCAGTCATACAGCACTGCCTGATGGTCTGTTTGTGAAAAGGAATAGATTTCTCATGTAAAAGGGGGTATCAGCTACTGATTGGGATAAAGTTCATTTTTTGGTTGCAGTTTCTCTTTAAGTGTGAAAGGTGCCATAGGAAACCATGGGCATTACTTTGAAAATCAGTTTTCTTTCAGTTATAACGGAGAGCAACTGATTAAGTGTAAACGGGGCCTAACTGGTTGTAAAAGTATAAAGCTTCAATTTACAATGGATACATCATGATCTGGATAAAGCAGACTCTTTACACAAACAAAAATTACCGTATTTTTCGGACTATAAGACGCTCCGGACCATAAGACGCACCTAGGTTTAGAGGACAAAAATCAGGGAAAAAAAAATATACTAAACCTGGTGCATCCATGGTGCAGGGGCGTCTTGTGTAACTTCTCCCCCTCCTAAACAAGGCAAGGATGGTTGGTTTGGGAAATAGAACTCAACTCTGCTGTTATCATGATCATTATAACCATAGATAGGTTGTCACCAGGATAGGTTATAAGGTGGTTTGCATTATAGGTTCAGTTAGACAATACTTAGGGGGACTCGTTAGCTAGGTATTGTCAAAACAGGAGGTTAGCTTTCGCCTTTAGAAAGAAGGGTAGAGGCTTGGAGTAGTGTCTTTCGCTACAGCACCGTCTGTGTCCCCCTCCCCCATCCCCAGCAGTAATACCCGTGCTGCAGCCTGCAAGAATAACTCTTTTGCTACATACCGTAGTTGCCTGCAGCCCCTACGGTGATGTATGTGCGGCAAGACAGAGATGACCCGCGGCCCCCAACTGTGATGACTGTGCGGCGAAATTAGCTTCCCGAAGCCCCCAGCAGTGATAAAAGTGCGGCGAGATTAGCTGCCCGAAGCCCCCAGCAGTGATAAAAGTGCGGCGAGATTAGCTGCCCGAAGCCCCCAGCAGTGACAAATGTGCGGCGATATTATCGTCCCGCATCTCCCAGCGGGGATGTACTGTTATGTGTAGCCTTGCACATTGTACTGTTTACCTCTCTAGTCGGCACGTTCCTCGCCAGGTCTTGTCCCTTCCTGCATCTTCGCTGGCGTCATCTCACTGCGTGACCCCGGCGCACAAGCTCTGACAGGTCACGCAGTGAGATGACGCCAGCGAAGATGCAGGAAGGGACAAGACCGGGCGAGGAACGCGCCGACTAGAGAGGTAAACAGTGCAATGTGCAAGGCTACACATACCAGTACATTCCCGCTGGGAGATGCGGGACGATAATATCGCCGCACATTTGTCACTGCTGGGGGCCTCGGGCAGCTAATCTCGCCGCACTTTTGTCACTGCTGGGGGCTTCAGGAAGCTAATCTCGCCGCACTTTTATCACTGCTGGGGGCCACTGGCAGCTAATCTCGCCACACATACATTATTGCTGGGACAGTGTGGGAGAAACAGGGCACCTGGCGCCGGACCAAATATGTAGTATTCGGACCATAAGACGCACAGACTTTCCCCCCCCTTTTTGGGGGGAGAAAAAGTGCGTCTTATGGTCCGAAAAATACGGTAAGCGTTTGCTCAGAACAAGCAGATTCCATTACAGGACAACAATCATTAGATACAGATAGATCACTGCTGAAACCTATGGTGAATCATCCCTGACAAAAAACACAAATCTGTAATCTACAGTGGTAATAAATGTCTGTCTGAAAATATCCCTTTTTCCATATTTTTTGTTATGTGTCTCCAACTGCTGTTCGCTCACGGTGTCTGTCTAAATATTCTAAATACCCAGCAGCAGCAGGCTGAAATAAAAGGTGGAAATGGGTGTTTAAGACGAAAATATAATACCACTGAGGTCAAGAAATCTGATTGCTTTCTTGCCAGGAATGTTTCCTTTTAATTTATAGAAACATTATACACGATTGTCGTCCTTTCATTTCTGTAGCTGCTAAAAAAAAAAAAAAAAAAAAAAAAAAAAAAAAAAGACAGATGATTCTCAATTAGTTACAAGGGACAAGAGTATTCTTTTACATTGGTATCTATAACATTAAAGTGGGATTGTACTCCCAAAACTAAAATTTCAGTAACTACTCTTGATTACATGAAAGCACATTTCAAAGTACTCCCACACAATCCCTGTGTGTAAAAACCTTTATTTTCACTGCAGAAAGCCGGAGAAGTTTGCTTATCTCTTTTCAAAGGCATCATTGCTAACTGAAGCTTTATGAGGAATGTGTTTCTTTACCCTCTCTCAGGGCGATGTGAACAGACATCTCCCTGGCAACAGCTGAGTTACTTCAGCAGTAAATGAGGGGGACAGAGTGAAGACACGTGCCTTACAGAGCTTCAACCGGCAATAATTACATTTGCTGATCGGGCAGAGCACAGGTGTCGAACTCCAGGCCTGGAGGGCCAGATCCATGCCAGTGGGAAAGAGAGGAATGTGTTCTACCTGATGGACCACCTTTCCTGATTCAGCACTATCAAATAATTTGAGCTGTGTCAAAAATGTGTGAGGACCTCGGCCCTCGAAGGACCGGTTTGACATCCCTGGGGTAGATTGAAAACACATGCCTCACAGAGCTTCAGCCAGCAATAATTACATTTGCTGATGGAGCAGAGTGAAGACACATTCCTCAGAGAACTTCTGCCAGCAATGATTACACTGGCTGATGATACAGAGTGAAGACACTTGCCTCAGATAGCTTCGTCCAGCAATGATTACATGTGCTGATAACCAGAGATAAGCAAGCTTTGTGTGCTCTGTGCAGTGAAAATGACCAATTTTACACATAGGAAATACTTGGGAAAGCTTTCAAATGTTCTTGTTTGTAATTAACAGTAGCTACTGAAATTTTAGTGTGGGAGTACAGTCCAATCCCACTTTAACAAGCTCCTGATTTTACACTTTAACTACAGTTTAGAACCATGCCTTAAACTAACAAGTCACAGCACAATGTTATTTAATATGCTCTTGTATTAACTCTGCAGTGAAGCCAAAGTGTGAAAATGAAACTAAGTACAGACCTTTTGTCTCCTCCTTTGCTTTCTGTGCAGCTAGATCTGCAAGCCAATGTAAGGCAGATGATGGGGTAGTTTCTGGTGACTGCGGTTTGCTGGTTTTATCCACACTGTCTTGAATATTATCTGGTTCAGGCTTTATGTCTTCTGCAACAGAGTCAGTAGTTTCTGGTTTCATAATATCTTCTGTTTTACCAATGTCACTAAACTCAGCAGGCATGGAAGAAGCAGTGGCCTCACACGATGAGGAAGGAGTTACACTTGGAAGCTAAGCAGAAATGTAATCAGACAAACTTGTTTTAAGATACATTTTGTTTTAGATACATTTCATAAACCGCTTACACACAACAAATCAGTTCAACTGGCAACAGGGTCAGTAACATAGGAAGTGCATCCCTATAGATGGGTAGGGGTACACCTGTCTGTGATACATACACTGTGTAGTGCAACAAGTAAATAACTGTCCACAAAGTAAAATTGCAAATGGAGAATATAATTATCTACAGTAGATAAGGTCACTAAAAGATTCAGAAAATCATGAAAAATCTCTGCACAATGGAAAAGGCCAAAAAACAATACTAGATGGCCTTAATCTTCAGACCCACAGGCGACTGCGTCATTAAAAGCAGACACGATCATGAAGCAGAAATCACTTCATGGGTTTAGGAACACTTCTGAAACCAATTATCTGTGAACAGAGTTCATGGCTGCAGCCTCAATTCTGAATTAAAATGCCACCATGTGAAGAAGAAACCATTTTAGTAAGATCCCTTGCAATGCAACCCATTTCTAAGGATCTGGGCACATTAATAACCACTCTGTGCCCGCCTAACGTTAATTGGCAACTGCAGAGTGGCTCCCCCAGGACCGCCTAACGCCTAATGGTGTCAAGTCCTGGGGCAGAGATTAGCAGGGAATGCACACGCGGATACGCACGCATCCCCGCTGAGCCTGCCAGCAGCAATCGCAACTGGCAGGCTGTAAATAAGACAAAAAAGGCCACAATTACTTGTACAGCGCTGTGATCTAGTGCTGCGCTGTATGGGGAACAGCTCTGTCACTGAGAGGTCCCCAGGAGAGGCTCACAATCTGATCGCTTCTCATAGGCTGATGCCTATGAGAGGTGATCACAAGGATTGGATCTCGGACAGAGGAAGGGATGGAAGGGGGGGGGGGGGGGTGCGGAATAAACTAAAAAGGAAATATATATATATAATATAAAAAAAATTATATACATATACACAATTAAAAAAATAATAATCGCAGCAGCAACCAGATGCCATCAACAGAAAGCTCTGTTGGTGGCAAGAAAAAGAGGCAAGATTCATTTGTGTCCTAAGATGTATGGCCGTGCAGCAAACTGTAAAAGCTGCAGTGTGCTGAATTCTAAAAAATGGCCTGGTCACTTGGGGAGAGGGGGGGGGGGGGGGGGGGAGGTTGGGGATTGCTGCAGGTTTTAAGCCTGTGGTTCTCAAGAGGTTAACTTGACTGAGGCAAAATGCAAAACTGTAGTTATTTTTTTTTGAACACGGATGCTGCATTCTCTGTGGTAAAGAAGAGGACCCAACTAGCTTTATAATCAGTTGAGTTCAAAAGCCAGCCCTCACAATTGTCAATAAAATAGTACAAGCTTTCAGTTAAACTTTTGCAGCACTTAGGTAAAATTCAAGGTAAATTTATAGGTCAAGGTGATGGCCAAACATAATGTGGCAATGTGGACAAAGATATCTCCGATGATAATGTGGGGGAGCATATTATAATGGGCACTAGAGCGAAAGCTAGTGTTAAGTGAAATCTGGAGAGAGTTTCAATACAAACTGATACACCAGGCCAAAAAAGGATTTAATATAAAAAACACAAGGTGCCCAACTGTATTATGATTCACACTGCCCAAAATGTAAGACCCCTGAGGCGAACATCTTCCATGGCCTATAAGAATGTGATGCAATGAGGCTTAGGCCCGGTTCACACGTGCGTTAAAGTGGCAAAAGGATCTGTTGCCGTTCAGATGCTTCCGTTTGCCCACATCCCTCGCCCCCAATGTGTATTTTTATATGTAGAAGGGTCCATGGTTCTTCATTAGTATGATGAAACATTACGTTTTCTCATTGCACCCAATGCAGCGCTTCAGCTTCCATTTCCGTTCCACTGGGCTCAGCGGTCCGGAAATATTGCTGCAGAACCAAAGTTGAGGTCCATTCAGCGGATCATGCGGAATGGATCTGTTTGAAAGGATAGATGTGACTGGATCCATAGGTTAACACTGGATCTATTTACATCCGTTATGCACTGTTCCCTTCCGATCCGGGAACTAACCTTTTTTTACTCTAATGTGAACTGGGGCTTACTGGACTAAAACGCAAAATTATATATCCAAAATATGTGGGTGTGATGTACCTTATGATGTGCAATTGTTTGCAATTACTATGAGGTTCCAGAGTTGACAAATCCTCCCAATACCAGTACTCGGAAACCTATACCACAGCTGGCCCACCTCATATTGATAGCAGTCAGAAAGGTTGTGTTCAACAAATGGATACATCAAAGTGTGCCAATGATTTCGGGCATTAAAGAAGTATTACTAAATATGTTTCACAGAGATGAGCTGGAAACCAAACTTCATAAGGACAGGATGACAAAAACTCTTTCTGATATGGGAGAAATGTATTAAATAACACCTTTACTGCTAAGGCGATCTCGCATATAATGACTCCCTATCAATGTACTGAGTGTTATATAGTTAGTGATTTCCAAGGCAC
This sequence comes from Hyperolius riggenbachi, assembly GCF_040937935.1. Taxonomy (NCBI): domain Eukaryota; kingdom Metazoa; phylum Chordata; class Amphibia; order Anura; family Hyperoliidae; genus Hyperolius; species Hyperolius riggenbachi. Next base: position 345,579,128 of record NC_090648.1, on the reverse strand, counting down.
ATTGGGTAAATGTAAAGTTTATAACAACAAAAAAATATTGAGCGTGTGTCTAGCCTTGTGTTTTTGATATTGGTTTTCTATTGCTGCTACAGAGATGGGATCGGTGAGGGAGGGGAGGGATTATTCTTATAGAAGTGTTTTGCAGATGTTCTGTTATGCGACTGGGACAGGGATCTGATGTATGAGCCCTGTTTTGTGGGATGTTAATGGATGTAAATTTTCTTTTTTGGGCTATTTTGGAAATGTAATTTTGCTCGTAGGTGAAGTCATGAATCATCTGCTGCTGTTTTATTAAAGGTCCACAAATTATAAAAAATTAAATGCATGTGTATGTATATGTATAAAAATGTATTGTTCCAGAATAAAATGCCCCATAAATGTATTTTTTTTTTTTTTTTACAACAACGCTGTCACTCACAGGTTTTGGACCAGTCCATGTTCCCATTGGAGAGTCTCAGTTTTCTTTATTTTCATAAGCACGTATTGAACTGCAGTCACTCAGTCCAACTGACATAATAGTGCACAGTGAGCAGTGTATAGCTCCTTTCCAAGAAGTGCTATATAAAAATCTAGCAAAAGGTCCGCCCATTTTCATAACGGATGCTAGGCAAGGCGCCGTCCACAGACGAGTTGCGTATGTGCCCGTGACCCCCGCCCGTCACAATTGCTGCCATAAGCCTGCCCGCGTGCCATGCATGCACCACAGGCACCCCAACACATGGACACAGGAAAAGGCAGGGACAAAGATCATGTTATATATGATAAAGGAAATACAGATAATTCCCCATGAGGAGGTGGACCATCCCAAAAACAGTCAGATTTTTACAGCCAGTGAAAGCAACAGAAAATTTTTAGAGCATTTTACTGTGGGAGAAATGTATTTCTTATCAGTAGGTGTACACAAGTATTGTGAACGGTCACTTTTTTTTTTTTTTTTTTTTGCAATAGTGGTCCTTTAAATGTTGCACAGTTTTCACATTTTTTTTATTGTTTAGTTTCATCTTTCTCTTTCATCTTGGTATCTACGTTTCCATGGTAAATATGGTTCTGTATGTTAAATTATTAGCAATTTTTTCCTTCCATTGTCTGCAACTAATGGAATTTTTAAGTCCGATTAGCTTTTTGCCTGTCACAAGACTAAACATATTACCATCTCCAGTTTTATTAAAGAGATCATCTAGGGAAACCGTTTTGAAATGGCCCACATCTACTTAGAAAATTAATTTTCTCATATACTAGCTATAATTCTATTAACAACGAAACAAAAAAATAACAAACAAGCATGTTTCTTCCAGGTAGACAACCATAAGGGAATACAATTTCTTTCTGAGGAAAAATACATAAAGACTTAAATACCTGTGACATGCCATTAGTGACTGCCGGTCTCAAAACTGTTTTGCTGTGTCTGCTGATGCAGGGACAGTTTGCTTTGATACCCCATTTACCTCTTGCTGCATGCACCATATCCCCAATGTTGTACAGAGCTGAAAAACAAAAATACAATGTGTTAACAAAATGCCATAAAAGAGCTAAAGCTATTTGCTATGGCAGCATAGAAAATGTGTTCCAGCTGCAAGCATAACTACTGATGGTAACGCTACAGTTTTGGATAAAATCAAATACATGAGCATAGACTTCAATTTTTATTTGTTTTGATGGGATTAAAGCATTTTAAATAATAGCAACAATTTCTTGCACCTGATGACACCCACAAAAAACATGACATTTGAATGTATTCACTTGGTGTCACCATAAAGAAAAATGGTACCTGTTCATGCCACTTTTCTATGCTATTTTGGGTATTGTGGGCTATGCTAAGCAGTGCTTCCATTTTGACAACTGCGCCCCTTCACCAACTGAATAACTAACAGTATGTAAGTCTTGGATGTACTGAAATCCAAAAACATGGGGACTCTTTCTAATATAGCTACCCCTCACACCTTGCAGAATGCCTAGCAACTGCCTTTATTATCACAGAATGCAGCAGTGGAGTAACACAGCTGTTAAGGTTTAGGAATGTCCTTACCAGTGCCAGGGATAATCTGAGTAGGCATGAGGTTCTCGGGTTCATGAGACTGTCCTTTAGCACATTTTATCCATGAAAACACATCTTCATCAGCCATTTCATCTTCTAAAATAGAAAAGGAGAATTGAAAGTGAGTTTTTTCAAGGGTGGGGGTCTCTCCTCTGTTATTTTATGTAATGGCGTGTTGTGTTATGCTAGGTACACACCATACAATTTTCTGGCAGATTTAACTGCCAGATCGAATATTTCCAACATGTCCAATCTGAATTTCGATCGATTTTTCAAATTTTTTAAAATCTTTTTTTTTTATCGCTTTTCATAAAACTAAGCGAAATTCGATAAAAAACAATTAAAAAAAAGAATAAAAAGATCAGAAAATCGAAAAATAGATTGAAATTCAGATCTCTCAATCTAACAGGTAAATCTGCCAGAAAATTGTATGGTGTGTACCTAGCATTAGACATTTAGTCACCGTCGCATTGATGTCCTTGTATATAAATACATTTGTATTATGGTACCTGTTTCTTATATATAAAAATAATTTCCAAGTACAAAAAATTAGTCATGAGTGGGTGATTTCTGCATGGTCTGTGAATTACTGGAGAACATCTGAAAATGGCACCAGTCTGTTTTTGGCCACTAAGGGCACTTTATGAAGCACAAGGAAGCAGAACTACTTTATTTTCCGGCGTATAAAACGACCCCCCCAACTTTTCCAGTTAAAATATAGAGTTTGGGATATACTCGCCGTATAAGACTACCCCTCTTACAACGCGCACACCAAATAAAAATGTAAAAAAATCATATACTGGTGCTATGTATGAACAGATACTGGTGCTGTACTGTACTGTATGTGGTACCCAGTATACAGACGATTGACTGGATGGATTGGTCAATTCTCCCTCTCCCTAAGAGGACTGGTCGGCTCTCCCTGTCTATCAGAGCGGTATGGAATAATAGATCGCACTGTGCCCATAAAACACTCTTCTTTCATCCTTATGGCCCACCCTTGTATCCTACTTACCTCCTCCTCTGCCTCTCATATCTCGCACGTGTGCCTGCATTGCTTCACTACAGTCCTCAGCAGAGAGATCTGAAAGTCGGTAACAGGATAGGGCGTATCACCCGGCATGTAAGACGACCCCTGACTTTTTAGGAAGATTTTCAAGGGTTAAAAAGTAGTCTTACATGCCAGAATATACAGTAACCACTCAGGATGTACTAGGATGATGTATCTGGTGAGCGGTTACTACACCTGGATGGACTGGATGATGTTGCAATTACATAGACACAGACTTCATAATGAACTAAAGATACTAACTTCCCACATGGAAAGTGTTTTCAGCTTGAATAAAATTCTTGAGGGGGGTGAAACAGATATTGAAAAGCTCTTGTACCTACGTGCAATATTTTCCTCCCACCACTTCCTGTTACAGATAATGCATTACTTGTGTCCTTGAGGTGCCTGTATACCAGAAGCTGGTGGTGAGCGACAGGAAGCTCTCTTCTGGTTATAGCTCACTCCTTCCCATCGTGCCAGTGAAAAACCTCAGGTCAATTGATGAATGACGCATCAGCTATTTCTACGGCAATATGTCAGTATGAACGAGGAGTGAATTATAACTGGAAGGCTGGATCCACACTATAGGTGCTTTTGTGAGCGCTTGTATTTGATTAGCGGTTGCTGAGCGCTTGTTAAAAAAAAAAAAAATAATAATAATAATAATTGCTTCCATTCACGTTCATTAAAATCGTGGTAAAAATCACGTAAAACTCGCCATGATTGCCACAATCACGTACGTGAAAAACACTATCTCTGCGATTTTAATGAAAGTGAATGGGAGCAATTTTTTAACAAGCGCTCAGCAAGCCTTAATCAAACGCAAGCGTTCACAAAAGCGTTTATAGTGTGGATCCGGCTGAAGAGAGCTTGTTGTAGCTCAACACTTGCTCCAGTATACAGGCAAATGTATAAAATGATCCATTTATAACAAAGCATGATGGGTGGGAAAAATGATGCACTAATACTGTTGTACCTAGCAATAGGTACAAGAGGATCTCAATTAACAGTTTCATCCACCTTTATATTGCAAATGCACAGGATCTAGTGTTTGGCAATGCAAGCTTTCGCAATGCAGGAACAAACCACTTCTACTGCTAGCATTTGACGTGAGATAGAGCTGCAACCATTAAGACAAATTTCCATCCCATGTTTATTGGTATGTGAAATTACAGATAATGTGAACAAGACCCAAAATCTCTTTTTAATATCTAGAACCAACGTTTCTTGTTTATACCTGAATACAGTCAAGGGGGTTTACCGCAAATAATGAAAATGTGGAGTATGACCTGCATATCTTTTCCTTAAAATATTTGTGCTAGGAATACCAATATTTGCTGCAACTTCAGAAGTCTTTCATTAAACTTCTAAAGGTGTGAACACACCTATTGTATGTCACCCTTATGGAAAGGTTTACTGTTATTGCATAAAAATTTGTATGTGATTTTTTGCAGTCATCACATGGGAAGTGGGTGCAAAAAGCTGCAGCAAGCAGCCTGATATTTTTTTCGGAATGGACTACAAAAAAAATGCATTAAATGGAAATTATTCCATTGAAATTCCATTGCTTTCAGTACAGACTCCAAGTCTTTTCAGTCTGCAAAACTGGAAACTTCAATGGGTGTATCAGTAATGAGTAAAAAAAACACACATTAAAGTGGTCTGAAAATCAGCATTTCGACTTTGCTCTCAAAGATTCCTTACAGCTTTAAAGCTATTATAACAGAAAAAAAAATTGTAGCAGCGCATCATTGAAACTGTTAAAACACAGCACTTTGTCCTGCTATGGAAAGGCTATTCAGCTTCAAATCCGCATCCAGACTGGATATAACAAAATCTTTGTTTACATTTCAATGTTGTTACATTTGTGTGTAATAACTGAAAACACTGAGAATCTCTCTGTGCTTCAAGCACATACACAGTTCAGAACAGCTCACTAGAAGATTTTAATATATAATAAAAAGCAGCTAGAATAAAATGCAATGGCAACTTTCACGGCATATGAAATACACTTTGGAAACTTGTAATTTGTAGATAGACAATATTATTTGTGCACAAAAGCAAATAGTATAACTGTAATAAAAAAGTAGGAAAACACATTTTTATTAAATGTTCGGTCAGAGTTTCAGCGCACTTTAACCTCCAGTGCATTTTTTTGAAAGTTTTGTGTGTCCACTATTCACTTATCTAAACATTACACATGTTTAGATTGGGCTTAAAATTATCTCCTGTCACAGAAGTAGGCCAGTATTGCTTTGCATGTGGTCAGGCATACATTGTATTCAACACGTCCTAAAATTTAAATGTGTTAATTGCTGTTTAAGTGAATCCAACTCCAATTCCTGCACAGTGCACAGGTTACTGCATTGAGAGAGTCATCTCAGTGATCTGGCTTGCCAAGCTAGTTTTCTTCCCTCAATAGCATTAATAACTAGTGTGGGTAGGCAGGGGATAGCGAAGGGCTGGAGCCTTCAGGACACTACCAGACAGAAGTTTAGCTGAGTTTATTGGAGGTCATGTAATGGCAGAGAGCTGAGGGGAATAATCTGTAAAAATTGTTTTATTGCATTCAAACATACACAAGGTAGTCTTTTAAATAACAAAATAATAGTGTCACTAAGCTCACAAAAGAACGGATACACACATTAATATTTTATACGTAGATAAAATCTTTCCTCAATTCTGCTTCTTTCCTGTAATTGTGCTTTATGAATTGTTGCCCATCAATATTATGTGCAGATCCTTACCTCTGCGAGGCCTGTTCTTCCTCAGTCTGTAGCAATCAAGACAGACACCAAAGCCACACTTGCGGCACACCCAGTGGATATTAAAGAGTGTTGTCTCACAGACATCACACATCTCCCGCACGCCTCGGACTGCTCGCTTCCATGCCACTTTCTCTGTATTGAAAGGAAGAATAGGAAATAAAAAGTAAATCAGATACAGTATGTATGTATAAAATAATGCGATGGCATCACATACAAAATAAAATGTTTAATCAAGTTTGTATTAAAGGACTTCCGATGCGAGAGATATAAAACAGATTTTACTCACCTGGGGCTTCTTCCAGCCCCTAGCAGCAGTCTCAGTCCTCTGTGTTGTCCCGCTGGCAAAGACCCTGCTGGTGGATCGGTTCTTCTGCGCCTGCATTTGTGCCCACGTGTTTAGCCCAGCCACTTGGCGCACAGAAAAGGTACCCGTATTTTCCGGCATATAAGACGACCCCCCCCCCCCCCCCAAGTTTTCCAGTTAAAATAGTGTTTGGGATATACACGCCATATAAGACTACCCCTCTTCCAACGCACACCAAAAAAAAAAAAATAATATATATATATATATATATATATATATATATATATATATATATATATATATATATATATATATACACATATACATATATATACACATATACATATACATATATATACACATATATATATATATATATATATATATATATATATATATATATATATATATACTGGTGCTATGTTTGAACAGATACTGGTGCTGTACTGTACTGTATGCGGCACCCAGTATATAGGCAATTGACTGGCTGGATTGGTCAACTCTCTCTCTCTCTCCTTAAGAGGACTGGTCGGCTCTCCCTGTCTATCAGAGCGGTATGGAATAATAGATCGTGCTGCGTCCATAAAACATGCCTCTTTCATCCTTATGGCCCACCTTTGTCTCCTATCTTTCCTACCTCCTTCTCTGCCTCTCGGATCTCACACATGTGTGCCTGCGCCAATTCACTACAGTCCTCAGCAGCAAAATCTGAGAGGCGGTAACAGGATAAGGTGTATCACCCAGCATCAATCACACCCGGCATATAAGACGACCCCTGACTTTTCAGAAGATTTTCAAGGGTTAAAAAGTAGTCTTATACGCAGGAATATACAGTAACTATCAGGGCTGTGGAGTCGGAGTTGTGGAGTCGGGGCAATTTTGGGTGCCTGGAGTCGGAGTCGGGAAAAAATGCACCGACTCCTAATGAATTTAAACTAATTAAAATAGAAAATATGATAAAATGTTCTATTTCTCAGATAAGTCATCATAAATAATGTATATATACAGTAATAGCTGTGCTCAGTCCACAAAAATGAAATAAACCAATCAAAATTAGTTACTTGTGATGCTTCAATAAAGCAGTCCCCGTATTTTTAAAGTCAGATATACACGTCTGATTGTGACTGTACAGTATATATATGATGTGTACACAGGAATCTGTTATATATACTAAATAACATCTATGCTGTAAGAATAAAGCCTGACGTGTAGCCGTGTCACTAATACAGATGGTCAATGAGATGAAAATAATTCTGCGTTGATTCTGATTTATGCAAATGTACTTTGCTCATGAATCAAATAATTTGATATGTTAAAATTTGGTTTGGTGACTACGAATTAAAAGGTACCTGAGAAGGATGAAAAGAAAAGTGTTATACATACCTGGGGCTTCTTCCAGCCCCCTTCAGGCTAATCAGTCCCTCGCTGTCCTCCTCCACCACCCGAATCTTCTGCTATGAGTCCTGGTAATTCAGCCAGTCAGTGCAGTCCGGCCGCATGCCGCTTCCACAGCCAGGAGCGTTCTGCACCTGCGCAATAGTGCTGCACAGGTGTAGTACGCTCCCAGCGGCAGAGTGTGTGCATGCGCACTAAGCCAGACTGGCTCATGTACCTGGACTTATAGCAGAAGATCCAGGTGGCGGAGGAGGACAGCAAGGGACTGATTAGCCTGAAGTGGGCTGAAGGAAGCCCCAGGTATGTATAAAACTTTAATTTCACCTGTCTCAGATTTACTTTGTTACACAGTAGTACTATACTCAACATATGCACTCTCCACAGAGCTGCAGGGAATCCATCCATAAACCTGGTTCAGATTGTGCATGAAGAATTTGTAATAGAGGAAGAATCTCCATATTCCCCTGCAGAGTACCTGCCCATCACTCTTACATGTACCCACAGTTACATTGCCTAGGGCCTGATAGATGTTCTTTGTTCCGGTTTGTACCTTTTACAAGTACTCTTACCAAGGACTAGTTTTAGTCTAAAGGGAATAAATATGGCAGTCTCCATATCCTTCTCACTTCAGTTGTCTTAAAATTCCTAAGCGTTCGCAGTTAAGAGACAAATTTCATGTTACATACTTTTAATAAACAAGATTGTAATATGCAAATTAGAGGAGTCGGAGTCGTGGAGTCGGTGGAATCCTAAACTGAGGAGTCGGAGGATTTTTGTACCGACTCCACAGCCCTGGTAACTATACGTTACCTCTCCAACACCCTCTGCTGCATAGTACATACTATGCATGGTGGAGCATTACAGAGGGAATTAGTAATGGGAACAGCAGAGGGCAAAGGCAGAAGCTGCACCACTGCACTGCATGGCAGCGGACCCTGGGGGTAGGGAAGTGTAATGCTTCAATGTCACTCTATGCAGACCCAAATATAAACAAACGCTTGAAGAGGCCATTTTATGGCCCAAAAGTCTTGGTTTTTATTCAACTATAAAAGGCATACTGTATTTTGCAAACTGGCTTACTTTTGTTACTCCTGGATGATGGATATAGCTATACTTAATTTTGTCATTTGGATTATTGTAATTGGTTTAGACTAGTAAGCAGCATACATGTCCCTGTGTTACCTGGCCTACATATATAATTTTACATGTCCAATTACATCACTCTACCACAATCCACCTGTGTAGCAGGCACAGTGCCTGTTAGAATGTGTTTTCATTATAAAATATATTTTATCTTTGAAATGAACGTCAGTTATCAACACATAAGGCCACACAGTAAACCTCTCCCATCTCTAGGCCTACTGGAGCAGTAAGGACTTTCCTCTCCCATCCTCTAGAATAAGCATGCAACTTACAGTGTGAGCGCATACAAAGGCAACAGTAATGCTACAGTAAAGCAATCTACTTACGCTGGGGCTCCACCATCATCATGGCTTCTTTCTCTGACATCACCAACTGACAAAACTGATCTCCAACATTAGCAAGTATATATTTAGAGGTCTCCAAGTCAATGCCTTCAGCAGGAACAGATGAGGGAACCCACAGCCGCATTGCTTCTGAATCACTTTGCCGGGGACTTAGGAAGCCTTCCACACGGAGGATTCCTTTTCTTGTGAAAATCAACCTGGACAGAACACATTAACTCAATTATCTGGCCAATTAACGGAAGTGGAAAGCCTGAGCCTTACACTGTACACAGCTTCTAACAAGAAGGAAAAGATCCTAGGGAAAGCCAGACTAATAGATGGTTCAGTAACAAATGTTGCCATACATTAAAAAAAAAAAAAAAATAAAATAAAAAAAAAAATAGTAAAATTACCGTTCAAAGAAAATGTAGAGCAGTTCAGGCAGCGGTAACTCTTACTGGATTCACACTGAGGAAGCCCACATGACAGGGGCGTAACACGTATGTGGATGTGGCCAAGGAAGCCAGTGTGGTGCGAGCATGTGAACCTTGATGCCTGCCAAGCCTTCCAACCTGTACTGATGGGACAACCAACAGGACCCTGTTCCCAGCACCTTACACCCCTGCGACCACATCCTGCTCACAGCCGCAGGACACCATGGCTTCACAGACTACACAAATGTTACCATGCAAAGGGGTATGCAGCAACAAATTCCGGACGAATAGGTGGATTGGTCTTTATGGCATCTTGTGCTTAATATAGATTTGTTCTTTGGTATAATCTGTGATTAGCAGGTGGCTTTTGTGTCTAGGTATAGAATTTCACTCACCAGTAATTCAGCAAAAAGTCCATAGAGAAGCTACATACAGACTAGTGGAGTGGAGTGCTTCTAGCAATAAACTGCTGAGTGAGACCAGGGATAATTCACTAAGGTTGCAGAACACAAGTGATGTAGCAAACCTGAACCCTCAAAACCTTACTCAGTTTACACACCTCCCTTAAGGTTATTCAGCCCAAGTTTGTTTGATCAGTTATGTTCTCTAGTGATCTCCAACCTTACAACTCAATGTCATTGCATTTACCTTCTATTCATCACACGACTTGATGAAAGCAAAATGGTTCTTCTAGTTTTCTGAGCAGACTAAGGACAATGTGATGCTTTTCAGAAAAATAGTTCTGGTTAGAACATACCTCCTGAAGTGAAAAAAACGACATGCCACAGTGGAATCATCCTGATCTTGCTCTTTAAACTTCCGGTAACGTTCTAATCTGCACTCCCGACACTTGTGCAAATGTGGTGCCACATTGATGCAAGATCCATCTTGAAGAAAGGGTTCTCCAGACTGCTTCAGCTTTCTTACTTTGCTCACATCTTTTAAAACTGATTGCCCTACTATAATAGAAGAAAATATATACAAATGTTAAAAGGTCATACTACTATACACCTAACTACTGTATACACAATATATAGTAGACCTGAAAGATACATTTAATTTAAACCAAAATCACGATCACCACGATCATGATTTCATAATCATAAAAATGGTGATTTCAGCTATGACGTAATTTAGGCATGGGGGAAGTTTGAAGAAGCGGCTTAAAACTTCCCCCAAGTCCCATCACGTGCGGCCCGCAGCATAGGCAGTGTTGGACATACCTTCCGCAAGAGTCCAACATTGTCGATCCTCTATCACCGTCTGCTGGCTCTTGTGTGCGGCATACTTCTTGGGTTCCTGTATGTCACAAGACATACAGGAAGTATGCCATGCATTAGAGCCTGCAGGAGGCAAAGTGGATAGACAGGAATCACTGGACTCGTGCTGGAAGGTATGTCCAGCACTGCCACAGCTTGGGGGACAGAGGCAACACAGAGAGACCCAGAGGGAGCACACAGAAAAAATGGGCACGAAGAGAGACACAAAGGGGCAAGAGAGAGACCCAGAGGGGGCACAGAGAGAGACAAAAAGGGGCACAAAGGCATAGAGGGTGCACAAAGACATTTTTTTAAGAAAATTGTGAATCAAATCAAAATTGCGATTTCGGACAGAAATAGCTCAATTCAATGTATTCCTAAAATCGTTCAGGTGTAATATATAGCCTACATTTAAATGGGTAATTACATTTTCAAACTGTGCTAACACCAATTTACTGTACTGTAATTTTGCTGCTTTTCCATCCTACCTTTGAGCGGAGCAGTTCTCGGCCTTCCTCTTGTTGCCTGTTTTCCTCTGCCTTTTCCCAACAGCAAGTCAACACCATGCTCTCCATTAGGTCCTAGTCTACCAACAAGATGTTCTGGGATCCCTTTAAAACCAGCCCTAGCATTCAACTGCTCTTCAGAATCACTCAGGTCACTCAGGTCACTGTTAGTGCTAGAATCTGAATCTTGTTTTGATGTCCTACTTCGTTCATCAAGAGTGAATCTATTAACAGATTCAAAAGCTGCTTTCCCATCATGAGAAAAATCTGCAGAAGAAACAACACCAGGCTGAAGTCTACTTGACAGAGCAGTGAAGGTTCTTAACAATGGGTTGTCCACTTGTCCAGATCCGATAGCAGGCTTATCTTCAGTGGGACTTGATGACAATGTTGGCATCTCAATAGGCTGAGTCAAACTATTTGCTGGAGAATTTGATCGCCCATTACCCAAAAATGGAGAGCTTTGAAGGGACTCGCTGATTAATGGACCAGTTGGAATAGGCAACTTTTTTAAGGACTCCGTGGAAAGAAATAAAGGTTTGCTTTTCATTACAGAGCTTGATTCATCAGCTTTGGGCTTGTCTGGCCAAAGAGAAGACGTAGCTGAACCAGTTAATGGACTCTGAACTGGCTGGGATGAAAAGCCAAATGGTGATATGTCCTTTGTAGTTGAAAAGGCCAAAAATGGATTTGATGGTTCTTCACGTGATAGCTTTGGTGGCTGCAAAAATAGATTTTCATGAGTCTCAGGGGGACGTACAGCAAGTACTTTTCCAGGAAATGCTGGAGTGAGTTTTGGCATAGAGTCCAAAAAGGCCAGTTTTGCATTTACTTTACTTTCTGCTGAAACAATAGGCTTGGGCTTGAACAGGTTAGGAGACAAACCCTCTTTAATTTGTTTGAATGGGTCCTTGCTTGAAGATTCCTCTACACTACTCTCTGATATGGAAGTAAAGTAGTTACTGGATGGGGCAGTTTGAGACATGCACTGGAAAAACAGATTTTTTGACAGGTCTGTATCTTTTGAATCATCCTGAACACTAGTCCCAAATTGGAACCCAGTAGACTTGCTTCCTTGAATTGTGCCATTTGATTGGTTCTGGCTCTCTCCAAATGTTGAATGTTGGACTGACATCCCAAAACCACTGCTGCCCAGTACAGGCTTTTTGAAACTCTACAAAAAAAAAAAAAAAAAAGGAAGAAAATGGCTTATAAAGCTGGATTTTTGAACGGTTATCTTTCTAAACAGATGCAATAACTAGAAACAAAATTTGAACACAAAACTATTAAAAATCAATTACGTCAGGGAAGTAATTTAAAGAAAACCTGCAACTAAAAAAAGTTCCCCTGGGGTGGTACTCACCTCGGGTGGGTGAAGCCTCCGCATCCTATCGAGGCTTCCCACCGTCCTCCTGTGTCCCACAGCGGCAGTGATAAAGCTCCCCAAACGGCGGGTATGTAAATATTTACCTTCCTGGCTCCAGCGCAGGCACAGTATCGGCTCTCCGCTCGAAGACAGACGGAAATAGCCGATCTCTGTCGGTTTGCTCTACTGCGCAGGAGCAAGTCAAAAGGTAAATATTGCACAGCCTCACAAATTGTCGGCTGTGTGTTCCATGGGCTGCAGCGAGACCGCCGTGGGACACAGGATGGGGGAAGCCTCAATAGGATCCAGAGGCTTTTTCCTACCGAGGTGAGTACCTCCCCAGGGGAACTTTTTTCATTACAGAGTCTCTTTAAAGCGGTATTGTCACCATAAAAATCAAATTTCAACAGCAACTGGTCTGAGTGTATTAAGTGATAAAGATGCTAATCCTGCATTCAAAACTTTTTTCTGCTGTTATGGTTTGGTGTTATTACATACTATAGGAGCACTGGCCCTAGTGCCAAACAGTGCCAAAAAGTTGAATGCTGGGAGTTCTTTTTATCTATAATATATTCCTCCTCTTCCATTTATTTCCCTTCCTAGCTGATCACTTGTGTTTACAAGCAAGGCTGAGGTGACTCAGTGATTGGATGTGTAAAAAAAAAAAAAAGACTCTGGGAGGAGGGCAGCTAATGAATACACAATGAGCAAGAGAAGGGAGGGGGGAAAACAAGAGTCAGGGAGGATATGATGTCAGCATTAGCTTGGCCTAATAGCCACTGCCTAGGAAAGGATTTTCTGCTTTTCCTTTATAAAATTCACAGGAATCATTACGTGGATAGCACAATACATCGGTTATGTAAGTAGAGGTAGTATTTATCTACTTACATATGTAGTTTTTATTTCTAGGTTAGCATGGGTGTCGCTTGTTCTTTAACCCTCCTGGCGGTCTATTAGAAACCGCCAGGGGACAGCGCAGCACTATTTTTTTATTTTTTTTAAATCATGTAGCGAGCCTAGGGCTCGCTACATGATAGCCGCTGTACAGCGGCATCCCCCGCCTGCTTCAATTGCCTCCGGCAATCTTTGATCAGGAAATCCCGTTCAAAGAACGGGCTTTCCTGAAGAGCTTCCCCCGCCGTCATGGTGACGGAGCAGGATGACGTCACCGACGTCATGGATGTCTAAGGGAGCCCCGATCCACCACTCAGCGCTGCCTGGCACTGATTGGCCGATCAGCACCGATTCAGAGCGGAGGCGATCGGAATGCACACGCAGCAAGCAAAGTGCTAGCTGCGTGTTGCAAAAAAAAAAAAAAAAAGTAAGCAAATCGGTCCAGCAGGGCCTGAGAAGTACTCCTGTGCGGCATAGCCCGAGCTCAGCTCGGGCTTACCGCCAGGAAGGTTGAAGATAAATACGCTTTGGGGAAAGTTAGGTAAGGTCACATTTGCATCTACTATACCACCTAATAATGAAAATGTAATGCATCAATAATCCCACTCCCTTGAAGGGATTTATTAATCCGACTACCTTGAAGGGATTTATTAAGTCCTGTTAAAACATAGTTCTCCTTTACATAAACATGAACTAGCAATGCTCCAGCGGCCTGCTTGTCTGATTACCTAGTACTCAGGTGACATGCAGAAAGCTGCCTAACAGTTCAGCCTTGGTTAGGAGAACACTTGTAGAGAAAGCACACATGCTCTCTGAACACCTGCCGGACCCTAGAAATATGCCTTGGGAAATCCAACTCTGGGTACATCTGAGAGCAAATGTACAGTTTAACATAATGTGCAGGGGAAATGAGGGGAAGCTTGGCCTATTACACATTATTCATCCTCTACCTAAACTGGGTTTATGGGAGAAAGACAACACCTCTTCATTCTGTGTGCAAAACATTCTCAGTGAATTAAGCAGAAACAAAAGCCACATACAGCACATTTGCATTTGGGGGTAGATTGCCCTGCTGATCAGAAAACGCATGGCCTGCAAATATATATATCAGCTGGGAACGCATGCACTGGTGAAGGGTCCTAACTTCTCCTAGACCAGTCTTACTTAATATGATCTATGAAGACATATAGTCTATGTACAACCAAAGAATGCTACAGGGAAATATACAGAGTTGGGCTCAGTGCTATTTGTAACACGTGTACCTGTAGTCTGGACAGGTCACTCCAACAGTTACAATATAAAAACATACTAAACAGAAGAGGGACACATTAATATGACTGAAAAGAATAAAGGAACATGTCTCGGAGCTACAAGTCAACTTTTAGCTGTAAAAGCAAGGTTTCCACCTGGAAACCGCGGTATTTGCACTGGTCTTGAAAAATCTCCCCAAAGAGGTACAGCTGTAAGGCCTCTTGCACACTGCAAGCGATTCAGATTCAGATTCCGCTTTTTAATCTGTTTTTATTTCCGATTCAGATTTGCAGTTTGCTCCCTGCACACTGCAAATCGGAATCTGAATCGGATGTAAAAACTGATTAAAAAGCGGAATCTGAATCGGAATCGCATGCAGTGTGCAAGAGGCCTAAGAGGTGTTTTGAGCATACTTCACTTTGAGACAGCACTACTTCTAAGCTTCAGGTTTAGAGCCATAGTGATAAACTTTCCATCTATTAAAAGAAATAAATACCTCTCCAATAGCCCATCCAGTTTTCTTATTTTCCTCTGCAGCCACACTAGGAAGAGCAGAGTCAGAAATCCGTACTGTGGTTGGGGTAGGTCCACTTGCTGTCACACTTTCCGGTGCGCATTCAACGCTGTCAACTTTGCTCCCAGATCTCGCTGCTTCGGACCAAGACGGGGTCTGAGTGGCCATCACATTAAATGATGGATATGGGGTGGAGGTCCCATCAGCAACAGGCTGATCCTGCACAACCAAAGTGCGCCCATTCTCTTTGGTGTAAGTTGCAAAGCGAATATTTGGGTTGATCTGTGGAACAAAGTGCAGCATTTGTTTGGATCTTGGATCTGTAGCAGGCTCAGCACTGCCACTTCCTTTCCAGGGTCCCTGATTGACCTCACAAGACTCGCCACCATTGCTGTCCACTTTCTTCTCCGCTTTCTGCTTCTTTGCCGATGAATCCCCTTCTGCATCAGTTATTTTTCTTCTGCGGCTTTCTTTCCCATCTGTATTTTCTTTTCTCCTCTTTGTTTTTGATGCTTTTGTTGCTTTAACTTGTGAATCCTGCAAAAGATTGATAATGAACCAAGTCTGTTGTACATACATCAAACAAAATTACACTACTAAAGACAGCATAAAATATTGGATAACCATTAAAGTGAAAAATACAGTATTTAATTCATTATTTACAAATTAATCTACAAGCTTAGTCTGCATATGAGAGGGTTAGTAAATTGTTGTATTATGTAGTTAAAAAGTGAGGATACAAATAATAAGGGCTAGTTGCCAAATAAAAACACAGCTATCACTTCAGAAAACTCAATCCTATTAATAGGGAGCTGCTGTTCTGCTACAAATTTATATTCTAGTTTTCATTCATATTCAAATGTGCCACCAAAGCAGTTTCTAGCTTTTAAGGGCTCCTTCGTATCACCAGTATTGCCAAGTGGTGAACAGAACTCAGCAATACATTTAGGGTCTGTTTCCAATACACGTAGATTGGATGCAGAAAAACTGACTCCAATGAATGCCTATAGGCCTGTTTCCACTAAGGCCTGAAACACACCAGAGGAGTTTTTCTGAGCGTTTTAAATTTTTAAATCTGCTGCTAATGTTATCCTATGTGTCTGTGCACACTGGAGCAATGAGGTTTTGTAAAAAACACCATAGCATTACATTGGGAAGAGCTTTTAGAGGTTTCAAAACCTCTTCCCAATGTAATGCTATGGGTTTTTTTTACAAAACCTCATTGCTCCAGTGTGCACAGACACATAGGATAACCTTAACAGCAGATTTAAAAACTCAAAACGCTCAGAAAAACTCCTCTGGTGTGTTTCAGGCCTAAATGCGATTTTTCTGATGCAGATTTTCCCATAGGCATTCATTGGAGTCAGTTTTTCTGCATCCAATCTGCGTGTAGTGGAAACAGGCCCTTATTCAGCTCATGTCCTGTCTTTTCTATACAATCTATGGAGCCCATTCACACCAGTAGAGTGCAGGGTATTAAAGACAAGAGTGTGTATTAGCATTTAGGATGATGGTGGTTATTTGGTTCTGTCATCTAGAACCAAGGCACGGAATCTGAAAAGTGTTTAGAATTAATGCTAGCAATCTGAGCAGCTGAAGTGACTCAGGTTTATTTCAATAGTTATGCTAATACTGAGTAAAAACTAATTTAAAGGAAAAAAAATATATATATAGATCACCTCTGGCTCTAAGAAAGATTCATCTACTAGCACCACATGTACCAATTTTGGATCAACTGTCACAATCTCGCCTCCCTGTAATAAATCAGATTGAAAAGTGTCATAATAAAAAAGAGACAAACATTCTTTTAATTCAATAAAAGCAAAATAAAAGTGAAATGTACATTCGTCTACACAGTACTGTACTGCAAATATTGCCATCTATAACAAAATAACAATCCCCATTCTTTGCCATGAGATGCATGTGGAATTTTTTTTTCTGCTTCTAGGTTTGACCACGGAAATCTTTACGAATCAGACTTTTCACAAAAATAAATGAAATAAAAATTAGATTTTAAAGCTACATAAATATTTAACTTTATGAAACTCTGTTACTAGAGATTATCATTAAAATGCTATTAAAGCAAGTTTGGTTGCAGCTTGAGTATGCAGACTAAAAAAATTGCATCTGCAGCCGATCCAGTTTTACTATGCATCCAAACTGCAATCAAATCTGCATTAACTTGAAAATAATTTGCAATTCATTGATCATCACTAGTTGTTACAAACAAACTACAGGGGGTTACTTTCATAACAATACAGTGGTGTCTACCAGTGGGAGTGGGAGCAAATTTGGGGTACCTGGAGTCGGTGGTTTCATAAACTAAGGAGTCAAATGATTTTTGTACTGGACTCCACATCTCAAATGCAAATGAAAACCTGAGATTTTTATGATCCATGATTTGGCAGAAATAGCTAATAAATTGGAACTAGTGTCATTTAAACAGGAATTCCAGACATTCTCCCTCTATTAATTTAACATTGCCCCTAAGACTTCAGAAATTCCATTCATGTCTGTGTTCAGCCATTTGTGAAGAACTGACAGTGATTGCTATTCAAGTCACAAGCTGGCCTGACCTAATCAATGCACAGCCTGCAATTTTGGCTAGCACCTTGTTGTACCTAGTTATGTATTAGTAGCAGCATTGGTGTAATAAGGATATTAAAGTGACCCTGTATCGAGGACAAAGTAAATTAAGGTACACTTGAATTGAGAGAAAAAAAAAAATTAGATTCTTCCATCAGTAGCTGCGAACCTCTGCATAGCCCAGAGGCTTCAAGGATGCTTTTGATGTTCTGGCGATGCTCACTGTTGTAAACAAGCACATCCTGACTGAACATGTGCGAGTAAGGTCCACGTTTGCCCAGCAGAACGAAGCCACCAGGGCAGAGCTTTATTTCTATGTATACAAGCGCTACTGGGCAGGCGTGGACCTTGCTTACGCATGCCCATTCCAGCTGCGCTCATCCACAGCCACACTCACAACCAGATGAAACCTATACAAATGGTGCAAGTCAAATCGGTATAGAAAGACCCTGCGCTAGTATGGCGGGCACAATGAGGATCCAGGAAACCTCGGGACCGTCCAGAGGCTTCCCAATATTGAGGTAAGTATGCATTTTTTTCTTCTCACCTCAGTTTATTTCTCAAATACAACTCAAAAAAAAAAAAAAAAAAAAAAAAAGGTAAACATCTACATACATTAACCACTTGAGGACCACAGTCTTTCTACCCCTTAAGGACCAGGCACTTTTTTTCCCATTCAGACCACTGCAGTTTTCACGGTTGATTGCTCGCTCATACAACCTACCACCTAAATGAATTTTGGCTCCTTTTCTTGTCACTAATAAAGCTTTCTTTTGGTGCTATTTGATTGCTCCTGCGATTTTTACTTTTTATTATATTCATCAAAAAAGACATGAATTTTGGCAAAAAAATTATTTTTTTAACTTTCTGTGCTGACATTTTTCAAATAAAGTAAAATTTCTGTATACATGCAGCGCGAAAAATGTGGACAAACATGTTTTTGACAAAAAAAAACCCATTCAGTGTATATTTATTGGTTTGGGTAAAAGTTATAGCGTTTACAAACTATGGTGCAAAAAGTGAATTTTCCCATTTTCAAGCATCTATGACTTTTCTGACCCCCTGTCATGTTTCATGAGGGGCTAGAATTCCAGGATAGTATAAATACCCCCCAAATGACCCCATTTTGGAAAGAAGACATCCCAAAGTATTCACTGAGAGGCATAGTGAGTTCATAGAAGATATTATTTTTTGTCACAAGTAAGCGGAAAATGACACTTTGTGACAAAAAAAAAAAAAGTTTCCATTTCTGCTAACTTGCGACAAAAAAAATGAAATCTGCCACGGACTCACCATGCCCCTCTCTGAATACCTTGAAGTGTCTACTTTCCAAAATGGGGTCATTTGTGGGGTGTGTTTACTGTCCTGACATTTTGGGGGGTGCTAAATTGTAAGCACCCCTGTAAAGCCTAAAGGTGCTCATTGGACTTTGGACCCCTTAGCGCAGTTAGGCTGCAAAAAAGTGCCACACATGTGGTATTGCCATACTCAGTAGAAGTACTATAATGTGTTTTGGGGTGTATTTTTACACATACCCATGCTGGGTGGGAGAGATATCTCTGTAAATGACAATTTTTTTATTTCTTTTACACACAATTGTCCATTTACAGAGTTATTCCTCCCACCCAGCATGGGTATGTGTAAAAATACACCACAAAACACATTATACTACTTCTCCTGAGTACGGCGATACCACATGTGTGGCACTTTTTTGCACCCTAACTGCGCTAAGGGGCCCAAAGTCCAATGAGTACCTTTAGGATTTCACAGGTCATTTTGCGACATTTGGTTTCAAGACTACTCCTCATGGTTTAGGGCCCCTAAAATGCCAGGGCAGTATAGGAACCCCACAAATGACCCCATTTTAGACAGAAGACACCCCAAGGTATTCCGTTAGGAGTATGGTGAGTTGATAGAAGATTTTATTTTTTGTCACAAGTTAGCGGAACATGACACTTTTGAAAAAAAACAATTAAAATCAATGTCCGCTAACTTGTGACAAAAAAATAAATACTTCTATGAACTCACCATACTCCTAACTGAATACCTTTGGGTGTCTTCTTTCTAAAATGGGGTCATTTGTGGGGTTCCTATACTGCCCTGGCATTTTAGGGGCCCTAAACCATGAGGAGTAGTCTGGAAATCAAATTCCGCAAAATGACCTGTGATATCCTAAAGGTACTCATTGGACTTTGGGCCCTTTAGCGCAGTTAGGGTGCAAAAAAGTGCCACACATGTGGTATCGCCGTACTCGGGAGAAGTAGTACAATGTGTTTTGGGATGTATTTTTACACATACCCATGCTGGGCGGGAGAAATAACTCTGTAAATGGACAATTGTGTGTAAAAAAAATCAAAAGATTGTCATTTACAGAGGTATTTCTCCCACCCAGCATGGGTATGTGTAAAAATACACCCCAAAACACATTATACTACTTCTCCCGAGTACGGCAATACCACATGTGTGGCACTTTTTTGCACCCTAACTGCGCTAAAGGGCCCAAAGTCCAATGAGTACCTTTAGGATTTTACAGGTCATTTTTGTTTCAAGACTACTCCTCACGGTTTAGGGCCCCTAAAATGCCAGGGCAGTATAGGAACCCCACTAATGACCCCATTTTACAAAGTAGACACCCCAAGGTATTCCGTTAGGAGTATGGTGAGTTCATAGAAGATTTTATTTTTGCCACAAGTTAGCGGAAATTGATTTGAATTGTTTTTCTTCACAAAGTGTCATATTCCGCTAACTTGTGACAAAAAAAAAATCTTCTATGAACTCACCATACTCCTAACGGAATACCTTTGGGTGTCTCCTTTCTAGAATGGGGTCATTTGTGGGGTTCCTATACTGCCCTGGCATTTTAGGGGCCCTAAACCATGAGGAGTAGTCTTGAAACCAAATGTCGCAAAATGACCTGTGAAATCCTAAAGGTACTCATTGGACTTTGGGCCCCTTAGCGCACTTAGGGTGTAAAAAAGTGCCACACATGTGGTACCGCCGTACTCAGGAGAAGTAGTATAATGTGTTTTGTGGTGTAATTTTACACATACCCATGCTGGGTGGTAGAAATATCTCTGTACATGACAATTGTTTGATTTTTTTTACACACAATTGTCCATTTACAGAGAGATTTCTCCCACCCAGCATGGGTATGTGTAAAAATACACCCCAAAACACATTATACTACTTCTCTTGAGTACGGCGATACCACATGTGTGACACTTTTTTGCAGCCTAGGTGCGCTAAGGGGCCCAACGTCCTATTCACAGGTCATTTTGAGGCATTTGTTTTCTAGACTACTCCTCACGGTTTAGGGCCCCTAAAATGCCAGGGCAGTATTGGAACCCCACAAGTGACCCCATTTTAGAAAGAAGACACCCCAAGGTATTCCGTTAGGTGTATGGCGAGGTCATAGAAGATTTTATTTTTAGTCACAAGTTAGTGAAAAATGACACTTTGTGAAAAAAACCCAATAAAAATCAATTTCCGCTAACTTTTGACAAAAAATAAAATCTTCTATGAACTCGTCATACACCTAACAGAATACCTTGGGGTGTCTTTTTTCTAAAATGGGGTCACTTGTGGGGTTCCTATACCGCCCTGGCATTTTACGGGCCCAAAACCGTGAGTAGTCTGGAAACCAAATGTCTCAAAATGACTGTTCAGGGGTATAAGCATCTGCAAATTTTGATGACAGGTGGTCTATGAGGGGCCGAATTTTGTGGAACCGGTCATAAGCAGGGTGGCCTTTTAGATGACCGGTTGTATTGGGCCTGATCTGATGGATAGGAGTGCTAGGGGGGTGACAGGAGGTGATTGATGGGTGTCTCAGGGGGTGATTAGAGGGGAAAATAGATGCACTCAATGCACTGGGGAGGTGATCGGAAGGGGGTCTGAGGGGGATCTGAGGGTTTGGCCGAGTGATCAGGAGCCCACACGGGGCAAATTAGGGCCTGATCTGATGGGTAGGTGTGCTAGGGGGTGACAGGAGGTGATTGATGGGTGTCTCAAGGTGTGAGTAGTGGGGGGAATAGATGCAAGTAATGCAATGGCGAGGTGATCAGGGCTGGGGTCTGAGGGTGTGGGCGGGTGATTGGGTGCCCTAGGGGCAGATGGGGGTCTAATCTGATGGGTAGCAGTGACAGGGGGTGATTGATGGGTAATTAGTGGGTGTTTAGAGGAGAGAACAGATGCAATGCACTTGGGAGGTGATCTGACTGCGGGTCTGCAGGCGATCGGATGGTGTGGGTGATCAGATTGCCCGCAAGGGGCAGGTTAGGGACTGATTGATGGGTGGCAGTGACAGGGGCTGATTGATGGGTGGCAGTGACAGGGGGTGATTGATGGGTGATAGGTGATTGGCAGGTGATTGACAGGTGATCAGTGGGTTATTACAGGGAAGAACAGATGTAATTAATGCACTGGTGAATTGATAAGGGGGGGTCAGAGGGCAATCTGAGCGTGTTGGCGGGTGATTGGGTGCCCGCAAGGGGCAGATTAGGGTCTGATCTGATAGGTAAAAGTGACAGGTGGTGATAGGGGGTGATTGATGGGTAATTAGTGGGTGTTTAGAGGAGAGAATAGATGTAAACAATGGATTTGGGAGGTGATCTGATGTCGGATCTGCGGGCGATCTATTGGTGTGGGTGGGTGATCAGATTGCCCGCAAGGGGCAGGTTAGGGGCTGATTGATGGGTGGCAGTGACAGGGGGTGATTGATGGGTGATAGGTGATTGGCAGGTGATTGACAGGTGATCAGTGGGTTATTACAGGAAAGAACAGATGTAATTAATGCACTGGCGAATTGATAAGGGGGGGTCTGAGGGCAATCTGAGCGTGTGGGCGGGTGATTGGGTGCCCGCAAGGGGCAGATTAGGGTCTGATCTGATAGGTAAAAGTGACAGGTGGTGATAGGGGGTGATTGATGGGTAATTAGTGGGTGTTTAGAGGAGAGAATAGATGTAAACAATGGATTTGGGAGGTGATCTGATGTCGGATCTGCGGGCGATCTATTGGTGTGGGTGGGTGATCAGATTGCCCGCAAGGGGCAGGTTAGGGGCTGATTGTTGGGTGGCAGTGACGGGGGGTGATTGATGGATGATTGATGGGTGATTGACAGGTTATCAGGGGGGATAGATGCATACAGTACACAGGGGGGGGGGGGGGGTCTGGGGGGGGGGGTCCTGGGGAGAATCTGAGGGGTGGGGGGGTGATCAGGAGGGGGCAGGGGGCAGGGGGGGGGGGGATACAAAAAAAATAGCGTTGACAGATAGTGACAGGGAGTGATTGATGGGTTATTAGGGGGGTGATTGTGTGCAAACAGGGGTCTGGGGGGTGGGCAGGGTCTGAGGGGTGCTGTGGGCGATCAGTGGGCAGGGGGGGGGGGCAGATCAGTGTGTTTGGGTGCAGACTAGGGTGGCTGCAGCCTGCCCTGGTGGTCCCTCGGACACTGGGACCACCAGGGCAGGAGGCAGCGTGTATAATACACTTTGTATACATTACAAAGTGTATTATACACTTTGTAGCGGCGATCGCGGGGTTAACATCCCGCCGGCGCTTCCGTATGGCCGGCGGGATGTTACGGCGGGTGGGCGGAGCCAGTTGCCGGGGGAAGCGCGCGTCATCAAAGACGCGATCGCTCCCCCGGCGTAGCAAAAGGACGCACCGCCTTAAGGCGTATTGCGGTCCTTAGGGGATCCACTTTGCCGCCGCCCATGGGCTGTGGGCGGTCGGCAAGTGGTTAAACCAGCACTACAAGTATCTATTTGAAAAAAAAAACATGATGTTGCAACAATTACTGCAAAAATCAATTTTTCAGGGCAAGAAGTAGCTACTGTTTTATTAAAGGGCCACTATCGCACAAAATAGTACATTTCTCCCAGAGTACAATGCACCATAAATTAAGTTACTTCTACAGTATGTTGTGGTCACTTACAGTAGGTAGTAAAAATCGGAGCGGTTTTGGACTAGTCCATCTCCTCATAGGGGATTTTCAGTATTTTACCTTTCACAAAAGCTCTCCCTGAAAAGGATCTATATAATGATGCCTATTGCCCTCCCAATACACTTGCATGCTTTTTTTGGCAGCTAAAATGAGCAACTGCAATTCAGTAAGTGCTTTTGAAAAGAAAGAAAACCCTGAGAATTCTCCCTGAGACCTCTTGCACATCAAGTGCAATTCCGATTTTTTATACAATACGATTTTTGATTCAGAAGTAAAAAAGTACTGCATGCTGCTATATTTTTTAATCGTAATAAAAAAAAAAATTAGATCATAAAAAAAAAAAAAAAATTGGAATTGCATTGTGCAAAGAGGCTTAAGATAGACTAGTTCAAAGCCTGTCAGATTTGCATACTTCAGGTGACAAGAGACTTAGAAAAAAAATAAATTATAGTGCATTTTACTGTGAAACAAATATACATTTTATACATATGTATATGCATGCATTTAAAAAAAATGTTTTTGCGATAGTGGTCCTTCAAAGACATCCAAGGTGAAAATAAACTATTAAAGAGACTCTGAAGCGAGAATAAATCTCGCTTCAGAGCTCATAGTTAGCAGGGGCACGTGTGCCCCTGCTAAACCGCTAAATCGCGCCGCTAAACGGGGGTCCCTTCACCCCCAAACCCACCCCCGCAATACTTGGTCGTAGATTTAGTCGTTCCTGCAGCCCTGCCTCCAGTCGCGTCTATCAGCGGCGCATCGCCGCCTCTCCCCCGCCCCTCTCAGTGAAGGAAGACTGAGAGGGGCGGGGGAGAGGCGGAGATACGCGCTGACAGATGTGCGTGGGGCAGGGCTGCGGCGGTTAGCCCTGCCCCAACCAGGAAGCGCTCCCCCGCTGCACCGAGGGGATTTGGGGGTGAAGGGACCCCCGTTAAGCCACGTGATAGCGGCGTTTTAGCAGGGACACACATGCCCCTGCTATTTATGAGGTCTGAAGCTAGATTTATTCTCGCTTCAGACTCTCTTTAGGACCTCTTGAGGACCCACTCTTTACCCCCCCTTAAGGACCAGCGCTGTTTTAGCTGATCTGTGCTGGGTGGGCTCTACAGCCCCCAGCACAGATCAGAATGCAGGCAGAGCGACCAGATCGTCCCCTTTTTTTCCCCACTAGGGGGATGATGTGCTGGGGGGGGGGGGGGGGTCTTATCGCTCCTGCCTGATGGGTGTTGCGGGGGGGGGGGGGTCCGCACCTCAAAGCCCCCCCCCCCCCCCCCGTGCCGAGATTCTCCCCTCCCTCTCCTCCCTGTCCCCCCTGGTGATCCGGGCTGCACAGGACGCTATCCATCCTGTGCAGCCAGTGACAGGCTGTCCCCGTCACATGGCGGCGATCGCCGATCTGCCTTGCGGCCGTACAATGTAAACAAAGCGGATTATTTCCGCTTGTGTTTACATGTAGCCTGCGAGCCGCGATCGGCGGCCTGCAGGCTATTCACGGAGCCCCCGCCGTGAATTGACAGGAAGCAGCCGCTCGCGCGAGCGGCTGCTTCCTGTTTAATTAGCCTGCAGCCGGCGACGCAGAACTGCGCCGCTGGTCCTGCAGCTGCCACTTTGCCGACGCGCGGTATGAGTGCGCGGTCGGCAAGTGGTTAAAGAAAACAATTGTATCTGTCGTCCTGACTTTTTTGGTTGTGACAGGGTTTTATTTTATGTTTACAGCTACTTTTTCAGTTTTTACAGTTTCATGCCCTCTTCTCAATGACACATTCATTGAAGTATGCCAGAGCTATAATGTATGAACGATTGACCCTTTTTATCTCTTTCCTGCTCTCAGAAGCTATTTACTGCCAGAAAAGTGTTTTATGGCTGTAATTCCTTATCAGTGAAGGTTACGCTATAGTACGACCCAGTCCTAACCTGTACAGTCACTTGCATACCTGATTTTTAACTCTATCAGGCATAGAAAGAAAAAAAAAAAAAAAAAAAAAAAAAAAAAAAAAAAAAAAGAACACAGCATAGTTATTTGTGTGCTTGGCACTGTACATACACGTCTCATGTCACACGTCACCTCAGATGTTCAAGGTATAACAATGAATTCATATGCATGGATCTTTTACAAGCTCAAGCATAAAAGCTAACAACATATAAAGAACATTAACAGAAAGAAATATGGAGACTAAATATTAAAACCGCAACTGAAATACATCCTCAAATGATCACAAATGCACAACACTTCAGGCTGAAATTAGCCTTTTGTCAAATGAGCACTTGACAAAGGGCTGATGTAGGTCTGAAATGTGTATATACACTGTACTAAAATGGATTATTCTTAAAACATTACAAATGGTGTCCCTGTTGTCATTTTATCAAAAACATTTGATGACTAGTAAAGATTTAGCCACAGAATCTACAATTGACAAAAATAGGGCATGACTATATATACTCTGTGAAGTGCTGCAGAAGATGACAATGCAATATATAATAAATGTCTCAGTTTCACACCTACAGTAAGATGGCAACTAGTGGAAGCAGAACTGTTGTTCTGGGTCAGTGACTCAGATGACATTACAGGCACAATTAGTACCATAGCCAATGACCGATTTAAAAAGAAGTCAGCACAAAAACACCATCCATATTCTTTTCAAGCAGGGGTCTCAAACTCGCGGCCCGCGGGCCATTTGCGGCCCTCGATACAATATTTTGTGGCCCTCGCCGGCAAAAGCTTCCTTATAGTTCGCTTCAGTGCTCACAAGTAATCCACTGCATCCCCGCCGCTAAACGAGGGTTGCAGAGCCCCCAAATCGCCCGGGGGGGCAATCCGTCGGCATTTCCTGGAAGGGGCAGAGCTTTCATCTTGAGCTCTGCCCCTCCTGACGTCAATCACCGCACGGATCGCCGCCTCTCCCCGCCCCTCTCTGTAAAGGAAGAGTGAGAGGGGCGGGCAGAGGCGGCGATGCGCCGCGATTGTGAAATTCCTTATGCGGCCCAGCCTCATCCTGACTTTGCCTCCTGCAGCCCCCCAGGTAAATTAAATTTGAGACCCCTGGTTTAAAGTATAACTGTACATTTTTTAAACGCAAACAAACAAAAAGTTATATACTTACGTTGGTAGAGAGAAGCCTCTGGATGCTTGCCTCCTCTGCTGCCGGATGGAACCTCTTCAACTTTGCGACTGCAGTCCCCTCCATGTACGAGGGCAGCCGCACTGTGCAGGCACCAATGAGCTTGCACCTGTGCAGTGGCATGGAGATGGTCATGCCTGGAGAACAAAGCCATGCGACTGCGCAGGTGGTGCTTCACACTTGTGCGGTGCGCTCATACACAAGGGAGCGTGGCTGTATGCAATCTTCAACATTAAAGTTCAAGATTGTTAGAGGGTCCCAACAGAGGAGCGAAGTAAAACCAGGGAAAACTCTGGACCATCCAGAGGCTTCCCCATACTGAGGTATTTACAGGCGTCCTTTAAAATGCAGCAGGGTGTGTGCAACTTACCTAATGGTATTTTAACTGTAAATAATGATTCTAAAAACTGCACCAGTTGCAAGAATAAACATAATATAAACATAAATACATTATGAAAAGTGTACACATACCTCACTCATAGTAACATTTATTATACGGCTGATAGGATCTTGATGAGTCACAACTCCTAAAACCCAGTCTTCATCCTCATCAGGCCTGAACACTTTAACCTCCTGACCTTGAATACTGCAAATACCTAGAAAATAAAAGAGGCATACAGAGTGTTACTGCAGCAACTATTTTCCTGCAGGCGAGAATGAAAAATAGCTTCTGAACCAGATTTTCTGGTGTATCAGAATTCCTCCACTTGGAAAGCAGGAAGTAGTAAGTTTCTGAAGAGAAAGAATTTACAAAGCTATGATGCATGATTAATATATACATTCAGCCAGACCTACCAAAGACTGCATCAAGGGACAAATATAAAGAAAAGAAAGAAAAAAAAAGGAACACACATGTCTGCTTGCCAGTCTGAATGTTAAAGGATATATCTGGGGTTAAAGAAAAAAGACAAAAACGTACATGCGCAGAAGAAGCCTGGCAAGGTCGGCATCTGCAACGGAGGGGAACACCGGCTTGGAGCAGAGCTGTAGAGAGGGACAGACAGACCTCCAGGGGCTGGAGGAAGCCCCAGGTAAGTAGAATTTTTTTTTTTTTTGGACCTTGAATGTATCCTTTTAAAGCTAAAATATTAAAAAGACACCATCTCACTGCCCTTTAAAGCAAACCCGAATTTAAAAATAAACTTACCAGATAAATAACTGTATTTATACAATTGTTCCTCCATAGAACTTTCCTGGATTCCCTGATACTTAACCACTTCCTGCAAAATGGACATTTATAAACGTCCTATTTGTGCATCATCGGTACAAATAGGAAGTTTATATAAACATCCATTTTGCCTAGGCCCGCACATGCACATACATTTAAACCAGAGGTAGGGAACCTACGGCTCGGGAGCCAGATGTGGCTTTTTTGATGGCTACCTCTGGCTCACAGACAAATCAGTAGGAGTTGATTCACTAAGCTACACTGCTCAAGCAGCGCAGCTTAGTGTGGCAGCGCAAGTAACATTTTCAAAGTAGGCACACTACTGCTGTATCATGCACTACTAACTTACTCGCACTACCCCCAAAGCTAACAGCAGCTCCAATTGTCCCACCCTGGGCCCTGTCAGTTCCAGTGACTCTACAAAATGAGATCCCCGCACTTTGATTGGCCCAATAGGCTGCTTGTCACTTGACAGGCAGCCTATTGGGCCAAAGTGCAGGGATCCGTCCTACAAAGTGAATCAACCCCCAAGTCAGCTAGCTAATTGTATAAGCAGTTAGTCGATATTTCTCCTGTCTGACTCTCAGGGAAATTGCTGATGTTGCTGAAATCCAAGAGAAGCTGAAGACGTGTCTGACACTTCCGCTGCCCGGCGGATCAACTGTATACACATCACCGTGGCAACATTGACGTGAACCCTGCTGTCCCAGTTTGAAACATACTGTATGGCTCTCACGGAATTACATTTTAAAATATGTGGTGTTTATGGCTCTCTCAGACAAAAAGGTTCCTGACTCCTGATTTAAACCCTTCAGCCTTTGGAATGAAGTTGTTAATGGCTGAAAAGCTAGGTTTGAAGTATCAAGTCAGATATAACCTCACACTGACATTACTTTTTGTTTGTTCAACTCCCACACAGAAAAACAACCTTTTGAACTTACTTCACTTTTCAGGAGTGTTTGTATGGACACAGAGATTTTATGGCATTTAACCGGTTCAGCACCGCAGTCCGAAAATCTCATGCATCCGAGCAACGTTCACCTCCCATTCATTCGCCTATAACTTTATTGCTACTTATCACAATGAATTGCAGGGCTGTGGAGTCGGTCCAAAAATCCACCGACTCCGACTCCTCAGTTTAGGATTCCACCGACTCCAACTCCGACTCCACGACTCCGACTCCTCTAATTTGCATATTACAATTTTGTTGATTAAAAGTATGTAACATGAAATTCGTCTCTTAACTGCCAACGCTTAGGAATTTTACAAGACAACGGAAGTGAGAAGGATATGTAGACTACTATATTTATTCCCTTTAGACTAAAACTAGTCCTTGGTAAGAGTACTTGTAAAAGGTACAACCGGAACAAAGAACATCTATCAAGTGTGGGTGCATGTAAGAATGATGTGCAGGTACTCTGCAGGGGAATGAGGAGATTGTAAACAGACAACACCTCTGTGTTCAATGTGCACAGCATTCTCAGTGGATTCCCTGCAGCTCTGTGGGGAGTGCATATGTAGAGTATAGTACTACTGTGTAACAAAGTAAACCTGAGACAGATGAAATTAAAGTTTTATACATACCTGGGGCTTCCTCCAGCCGCCTTCAGGATAATCAGTCCCTCGTTGTCCTCCTCCACCACCTGGATCTTCTGCTATGAGTCCAGGTACTTGAGTCAGTCAAGCGTAGTGCGCATGCACACACTCCGCCGCCAGGAGCATACTACACCTGTGCAGCACTATTGCGCAGGTACAGAATGTTCCTGGCTGTGGGAACGACATGCGGCCGGACAGCGCTGACTGGCTGAATTACCAGGACTCATAGCAGAAGATCCAGGTGGTGGAGGACAGTGAGGGACTGATTAGCCTGAAGGGGGCTGGAGGAAGCCCCAGGTATGTATAAAAAAACTTTACTTTTCATCCGTCTCAGTTACCCTTTAATTTGTAGTCACTAAACCAAATTTTAATAACATATCAAATTATTTTATTTCATCAGCAAAGGGAGTGCATACATTTGCATAAATCAGCACCAATGCAGAATTATTTCCATCTCGTTGACCATCTCTATTAGTGACATAGCTACACATCAGGCTTTATTCTTACAGCATAGATGTTATTTAGTATATATAAGAGATTCCTGTGTACACATCATATATACAGTCACAATCAGAAATGTATATCTGACCTTAAAAATATGGGGACTGCTTAATTGAAGCAGAACAAGTAACTAATTTTGATTGGTTTATTTCATTTTTGTGGACTAAGCACAGCTATTACTGTATATATACAATATTTTTAATGACTATTATCTGAGAAATAGAACATTTTATCATATTTTCTATTTTAATTACAGTTACAAATTCATTAGGAGTCGGAGTCGGTGCATTTTTTTCCCGACTCCAGGCACCCAAAATTGCCCGACTCCACAACTCCGACTCCACAGCCCTGATGAATTGATCTATATCTTGTTTTTTCCGCCACTAATTAGGCTTTCTTTGGGTAGTACATTTTGCTAAGAATTATTTTTTTCTAAATCTATTTTAACAGGAAGATTAAGAAAGAAATGAAAAAAATTCATTATTTCTCAGTTTTTGGCCATTATAGTTTGAAATTAATATATGCAACCGTAATTAAAACTCATTTTATTTGCCCATCTGTCCCGGTTATTACACCGTTTAAACGATGTCCCTATCACAATTTATGGTGCCGATATTTCATTTAGAAATAAAGGTGCATTTTTTCAATTTGCGTCCATCACTATTTATAAGCTTATAATTTTAAATATTATAATAACATATTCTCTTGACATGCCTATTTAAAAAGTTCAGACCCTTGGGTAACTATATGTTGTTGTTTTTTTTAATTGTATTTTTAATTGTATTTATTTTTTTTTATAAAAAAAAGTGTATGTGGTTAATTTTTGGTGTGGGAGGGAAACTGCTAATTTTAAATGTAAATAATATTTTTTTTTAATTAAAAATGTATGTTGGTGCAGTTTACTATTTGGCCACAAGATGGCCACAGTGAAAAAAGTCCTGGATGCGAACGATCTCGCATCCAGGAACTAAAATGCTGGGGAGAAGTTTCCTGGGGGCAGAAATACTGCGCTCTCTGGAGAGAAAGCGTCGGTATTTCTGCGGGGAAGTTAGATCAGTGAATGGGAATTATATTCCCATTCACTGATCGGGGGGCTAGCGGCGGGCAGCGGGGGCGCGCCAGATCGCGCTCACCAGCCGGCGGCAGCAGCAGTGCCTATCTGGACGAGGAAGCTCGTCCAGATAGGCCGAACTGGTTAATTAGTTTCTAAAAGAGCGGTGCCGATAAAGCACCGATTTGTTAACTCTTGCAATAACAAAAGTAAAAAAGGAACATGTGCAAGTTCTAAGCAAGGTTAACATTATATGTATGTACACATTTATGTCGTCATGCCACGTCATTTCAGGTAGCCTTTAAAGGAAACCTGAAGTGAGAATTAAAAGGAGACTGCTATATTTATTTCCTTTTAAAGGCAGAGGATCAGCAGGATAGCCAGGCAACTGGGATTGCTTAAAAGGAAATAAATATGGGAACACAAGTACCACACAAAAAGTCTAGTTTATCCCCCCCCCAAAAAAAAAAAAAAAAAAAAAATCACTGACCAATTTTACCACTTCCATGTGGTGTGAGAACTTACCTACACAATCTGTTCATAGTATTCAAAATATGTTGGCCCTCATACTATATAAAGTGGTATGAACTACTCAATCTTTGACCAATCAAAACTGGATGTGTGTACCAAGCTTAAGGAGTCATAAGTAGAGATAAAGTTATTGTTAATTAAATAGGGGTGTAGCTAAAACGTCAAAGCTGCTCTATGCCATAAGGGGAAAATAGGTCTAAATGCGACATGGCTAAGATGTGTATCACAGTGCAGCGTTTCAAAAATACAGTTAATAAATGGATACCTTCTATGCACTTTTATCTTGTATTTCCTTTGAACATTGTTTGCCTAGCAACCTATACATTTCAAGTACCTGTCATATTTTGTTTCTGAAAACTCCTGTAAGCAAACATGTTACTTCCTTTAAAACAAAGGAGAATGTGTACATAATATTGATGTGCTCCTTATTTTACTATCAGGAGTAAGTGCCTACATATTTGGAGTTGAGCAATCTGTCAGTCATATAATTTCTGAAAGGGACTTGCCAATCAACCTCTGCACCGTAAGTTAAAAAGTCCAGGATGCACCCTTCCCTTTGTTACAAATTGCTGTTTACTGAGTGTGTCAGCTATAGCACAAATTGCTGTTTACTGGTCATGGTATTTTACTTGCAGTTACAGCTGCCAGCCAGTCGCCCTCACAGCATAGTCTGCACACAGATTTGGAGACAGTTGATTGATAACCATGCAGAACACAATTCTACAGCCCTACACCCGAATTTGGTTCAGTCAAGCATATCTGTTCAACTCTCAGGGGAAGGGACAAGCACCATTTAATGCGATAGTATGCATGTACCAGACAGACAGACAGACAGACAGACAGACAGACAGACAGACAGACAGACACACACACACACACACTTGTGCCATAGTGTATGTATACAGTGGAATCTCGCTATAGTAAAATCTGATATCGTAAACTTCTGAGTATAGTAAACTCAGTGCTCAGGTCCCAGCAACTGCACCTGTATAAATATACAATGCAGGGCTGTGGAGTCGGTTCAAAAATCCACCGACTCCGACTCAGTTTAGAATTCCACCGACTCCGACTCCTCTAATTTGCATATTACAATTTTGTTGATTAAAAGTATGTAACATGAAATTCGTCTCTTAACTGCCAACGCTTAGGAATTTTACAAGACAACTGAAGTGAGAAGGATATGTAGACTACTATATGTATTCCCTTTAGACTAAAACTAGTCCTTGGTAAGAGTACTTGTAAAAGGTACAAACCGGAACAAAGAACATCTATCAGGCCCTAGGCAATGTAAGTGTGGGTATATGTAAGAATGATGTGCAGGTACTCTGCAGGGGAATGAGGAGATTTTTCCTCTATTACACATTCTTCATGCACAATCTGAACAAGGTTTATGGGTGACAGACAACATCTCTGTGTTCAATGTGCACAGCATTCTCAGTGGATTCCCTGCAGCTCTGTGGGGAGTGGATATGTAGAGTATAGTACTACTGTGTAACAAAGTAAACCTGAGAGATGAAATTAAAGTTTTATACATACCTGGGGCTTCCTCCAGCCGCCTTCAGGATAATCAGTCCCTCGTTGTCCTCCTCCACCACCTGGATCTTCTGCTAGGAGTCCAGGTACTTGAGCCAGTCAGGCGTAGTGCGCATGCACACACTCCGCCGCCAGGAGCATACTACACCTGTGCAGCACTATTGCGCAGGTGCAGAATGTTCCTGGCTGTGGGAGCAGCATGCAGCCGGACAGCGCTGACTGGCTAAATTACCAGGATTCATAGCAGAAGATCCGGGTGGTGGAGGACAGCGAGGGACTGATTAGCCTGAAGGGGGCTGGAGGAAGCCCCAGGTATGTATAAAACTTTACTTTTCATCCGTCTCAGGTACCCTTTAATTTGTAGTCACCAAACCAAATTTTAACAACATATCAAATTATTTGATTTCATCAGCAAAGGGAGTGCATACATTCGCATAAACCAGCATCAGTGCAGAATTATTTCCATCTCATTGACCATCTCTATTAGTGACAAAGCTACACATCAGGCTTTATTCTTACAGCATAGATGTTATTTAGTATATATAAGAGATTCCTGTGTACACATCATATATACAGTCACAATCAGATATGTACAGTATATCTGAACTTAAAAATACAGGGACTGCTTTATTGAAGCAGCACAAGTAACTAATTTTGATTGGTTTATTTCATTTTTGTGGACTAAGCACAGCTATTACTGTATATATATTGTATATATACATTATTTTTAATGACTATTATCTGAGAAATAGAACATTTTATCATATTTTCTATTTTAATTTCAGTTACAAATTCATTAGGAGTCGGAGTCGGTGCATTTTTTCCCCGACTCAGACTCCAGGCACCCAAAATTGCCCGACTCCACGACTCCGACTCCACAGCCCTGATACAATGTATGAAAAGGTCTTATATAGTATACTTCTGATATAGTAAACTACTTTTCTTGGTCCCTTGGAGTTTACTACTGGAGTGGGGGAGAGATGCAGTACATCTGGACTATTGCAAATGCCTGTTGAATTCTCATTAAAGTGAATAATGAATACAAGATAAGCAATCAATATGTCAAGCTACAAATCAATACTTGGTGGTTTGCAAAATTAACCACCCTGGCGTTCTATTAAGATCGCCAGGGCGGCTGCATGAGGGTTTTTTTTTAAATAAAAAAAAAAAACTATTTCATGCAGCCAACTGAAAGTTGGCTGCATGAAAGCCCACTAGATGGCGCTCCGGAGGCGCTCTTCTGATCGCCTCCGGCGGCCAAAAGTAACACGGAAGGCCGCAATGAGCAGCCTTCCGTGTTTGGCTTCTCCTGTCGCCATGGCGACGAGCGGAGTGACGTCATGGACGTCAGCCGCCTCCGATCCAGCCCTTAGCGCTGGCCGGAACGATTTGTTCCGGCTGCGCAGGGCTCAGGCGGCTGGGGGGACCCTCTTTCGCCGCTGCTCGCGGCGGATCGCCGCGGAGCGGCGGCGATCGGGCAGCACACGCGGCTGGCAAAGTGCCGGCTGCGTGTGCTGCTCTTTATTTGATCAAAATCGGCCCAGCAGGGCCTGAGCGGCACCCTCTGGCGGTAATGGACGAGCTGAGCTCGTCCATACCGCTAAGGTGGTTAAAGCTAAAATACTAATATAGCAAATAAAAGGCAAATTTTCAGGATTACAGCATCTACCTCGTAAAATGATCTCCTGGATTTTCCTTGAATTGATGACATCAGTCACAGCATCCCTCAATAAAGGCTGTTCTTTCAATACCAGTTTGTGGCTGTCTACTCCCATCTGCTGGAAGTGGGAAGAACAACAATATTAGCATGTTTTTGAGAGAATAACTCCACTTAAAGAGACTCCGTAACAAAAATTGCATCCTGTTTTTTATCATCCTACATGTTCCAAAAGCTATTCTAATGTGTTCTGGCTAACTGCAGCACTTTCTACTATGACAGTCTCTGTAATAAATCAATGTATCTTTCCCCTGTCAGACTTGTCGGCCTGTGTCTGGAAGGCTGCCAAGTTCTTCAGTGTTGTGGTTCTGCTATGAACTCACCCTTTCTGGCCCCTCTATGCACACTGCCTGTGTGTTATTTAGATAAGAGAGAAGCTGCTCTAATCAGCTGGATAAATCGTCCTCTGAGCTGGCTGGGCTTTCACATACTGAGGATACTGAGGAATTACAAACAAGGGCAAAGCTGTTTGCAGGAAGAAAAGAGCAGCCTGAAACTTCAGTGCATGGGGGAAAGAAACACACAAATGATCTCTTGAGATTCAAAAGGAATGCTGTATACAGCCTGCTTGTGTATGGATGTATTTTCTATGTGTGGACATACTGTACATCAACCTACTTCCTGTTTTGGTGGCCATTTTGTTTGTTTACAAACAAACTTTTTAAAACTGTTTTTAACCACTTTTAATGCGGCGAGGAGCGGCGAAATTGTGACAGAGGGTAATAGGAGATGTCCCCTAACGCACTGGTATGTTTACTTTTGAGCGATTTTAACAATACAGATTCTCTTTAACTTTTCATCCTCCTAATGTGTTACCTGATAAAGGCGAAGTGTGCTGGCATCGGGAAGAAAATATAATACGTCTTCCAACAGGAACTCGATAGGGACAACTGATCCCAAACCCAACTTGTCCACTAAAGTTGTGAAAGTCTGAAATGTAAGAAATAAAGATTAGTTCACTTTTCATACTATGCATTTCAACATTTTAACCAGATATCTGCTGGCAGATCACATATATTGATTTCTGAAGCATAAATTGCTATTCCAATAGAGAACAAAACAAATTTGCACCTTATTAGGATTTGGAATAAAGTCCTTCTCAGCAGTAGACCAGAACATCTATATTATTTGCACTGTGGATGCTCATAAGGTACTATAAACTGTTTAGGATGTTAAAGTGGACCTGAACTCAGAACTTCCTCTCTGCTCTAAATGATAAGCAACAGCATAATGACCTTAAAGGACCACTATAGCTAAAAACGTAAAATTTAAAATATATGTAAACACATACAAAGAAGAAGTACGTTTTTTTTCCAGAGTAAAAGGAGCCATATATTACTTTTCCCCTATGTTACTGTCACTTACAGTAAGTAGTACAAATCTGACAGAACCAACGGGTTTTCGACTAGTCTATCTCCTCATAGGGTATTCTCAGGGTTTTCTTTATTTTCAAAAGCACTTAGTGAATGAAAGCTGCTGCATCCAACTGCCATAAAAGTGTGCTGCGAGCAGGGAGGCTGGCCAGCATCTCTGTAGAAATGCTTGTCAGGGAATGTCTTATAAAGAATAAGAGCCTTGCTCACCCATGAAGAGAATGACTAGTCCAAAACCTGTCCGTTTTGTCAGATTTCTACTACCTACTGTAAGTGACAGCAAGTCAGCGACATAGGAGAAACAATTTAGGACTCATTTTGCTCTGGAAGAAAAACTTATCTGTATATGTTTACACCCATTTAAAATTTTACGCAATAGTGGTTCTTTAACCACTTCACCTCTGAGGGGTTTTACCCCCTGAGCAATTTCCACCTTTCAGCGCTCCTTCCATTCGTCTATAACTTTATCATTACTTATCGCAATGAAATGAACTATATCTTGTTTTTTCCGCCACCAATTAGGCGTTCTTTAGGTGGGACATTATGCCAAGAATTATTTTATTCTAAATGTGTTTTAATGGGAAAATAGGAAAAAGTGTGGGAAAAAAATTAATTATTTTTCAGTGTTCGGCCATTATAGTTTTTAAATAATGCATGCTACTGTAATTAAAACCCATGAAATGTATTTGCCCTTTTGTCCCGGTTATAAAACCGTTTAAATTATGTCCCTATCACAATGTTTGGCGCCAATATTTTATTTAGAAATAAAGGTGCATTTTTTCAGTTTTGCGTCCATCCCTAATTACAAGCCCATAGTTTATAAAGTAACAGTGTTATACCCTCTTGACATAAATATTTAAAAAGTTCAGTCCCTAAGGTAACTATTTATGTATTTTTTTTTAACTGTAAATTTTTTAATTTTTTTTTAATTACAAAAAAAAAAAAAAAAAAAAAGGGGAGTGTGGGGGGTAATGAGTTAATTTTTTGTGTAACACTAATTTCTATGTAAAAAATGCTTAGCGTGTAGTTTTACTATTTGGCCACAAGATGGCAACAGTAACCTTTTGATTATTGAGACCTGCGAGCGTCCTTCCGGACGCTCGCAGGAAGTACAAGGGGGCTGTGAGTGTTTGTTTTTTTTCACAATGATCGCGCTGCCCATCGGAGAGCAGCGGATCATTGCGGGGCCTAGATCAACGAACGGGAATGGATTTTCCCGTTCATTGATCTCCGGGCGAGTGGGCGGCGGCGTGTTTACTAGCGGCGGGCGGCGTGTTTACTAGCGGGAGCGCGGAAAGTACGGATTTCTCCGTCCCTGGGGGTTAAAGGATGGAAAAAGGGACGGAGAAATTCGTACGGGCGGGGGTAAAGTGGTTAAGGCCCGGTTCACGTTAGCGTTAAAAACGGTCCGTTCGTGGATCGGAACGGATCCTAACTGATGCGAACGGATCCAAAGTTAACCTATGGAAACGTTGAATGGACCGCAAATTTGTTGGGATGTGGGGAAATTTGAGGGGGGGGGGGGGGGGGGAGGGGTGAAACGGGACAGAAGCAGCGGAAGGCAAATGGAGTAAAAACGGATCCGATCAAATCGGTAAGCAGATTGGTTTTCATGGGTCCATTTGACACTAATTGCTAATGTTAACCAGGTGTTATGTCGGACACACACGGCTCGTTTTATGCGCCAGATCGAGCCAGCGGCTCAATGCCGGCTCGTCCGCACAGATCGATTGCCGCTCGATCCCCTGCCATTGTCAGCCGGCGGGGATCGAGCGGGCGAGGGTCGATCGGCATGATTGGGCCAGCTGAATATTATCAGCTGGCCGATACATGGTACAGAAATGTACCGTGTATCCCCAGCATTAAAGAAAAAAAATTCTGTTACAGCTACACAAATCCTACAATAAATCTGCAGTGTTTCTACTTCCTGCTTTCATGAAAGCAGACATATTGTTAACATCCTGTGTTTACCAATTAGCTCTCTGCTGTGGCAGGCAGCTGAAACAACTGTTTGATCAAATTACAGCATAAGCTTAGTCACAGATGAGGGGGAATTAGGGCCTTTTTCCACTGCACAGCTAAATCGCTAGGGTTGCTACTTTATCATAAAAATCATGAGAAGTATTTTCCACTATAGTGATTCGATTTGTAAATCGCAATCGCTTTCTGGAGCGATTTTTGGTGAAATTTGCCTTCTTTAACCTCCTTGCCGGTTCAATTCCTCCGGCAAGGAGGCAGCGCAGGAGGTTTTTTTTTTTGTTTTTTTTTTAAATCATGTAGCGAGCCGAGGGCTCGCTACATGATAGCCGCTGAGCGCCGGCATCCCCCCACCCACTCCGATCGCCTTCGGCGATCAGAGTATGCAGGAAATCCCGTTGAGAACGGGATTTCCTGCAGGGCTTCCCCGGTCGCCATGGCGACGGGGCCGGATGACGTCATGGACGTCGGGACGTCATGGGGAATCCCGATCCGCCCCTCAACGCTGCCTGGCACTGATTGGCCAGGCAGCGCAGGGGTCTGGGGCGGGGGGGGGGGGGGGGGGGGGGGAGCGGCGCGGCGGATTGCGGCGGATCGGCGGCGACGATCGGAAGTTACAAGCAGCTAGCAAAGTGCTAGCTGCTTGTAACAAAAAAAAAAAATTATGCAAATCGGCCCAGCGGGGCCTGAGCAATCCTCCCTGCGCAGGTTACCCCGAACTGAGTTCGGGATAACCGGCAAGGAGGTTAAGATGGATAATGCAATGCAAGTGAACAATCGCAATCGCATAACAAAATTAATGAAAAATCTCAATCGCTGGTGTTTGTGATTGCTAGTGGAAAAGGGCCCTCTCTAAAGACATACAGGGTAATTTCTGTATGTTTTCATTCTGCCCTGTGCAATAATTTAAGGTCCATTATAAAAGGTGGTTCATTTAGGTTATTTGTAGGGTAAAGATTTGTGGACAGGTTCTTTTAAATGTGTTACATACTTTTAAAAGTGGGATTAAAAGACTGAAATCAAAAATTCTGTACAACTATTGTTGGTCATAAAGTTCATTTTAAATGAATGCTTTAAATCCCTGCTTTTAAAAAAAAAAAAACCAAAAAAAAAAACAAAAACTTTTTTTTGTTGTACTGCTCTCATAATCAGCAACAGGAATACTTGC
Organism: Hyperolius riggenbachi; assembly: GCF_040937935.1. Lineage (NCBI taxonomy): Eukaryota > Metazoa > Chordata > Amphibia > Anura > Hyperoliidae > Hyperolius > Hyperolius riggenbachi. The sequence continues at coordinate 345,539,621 of NC_090648.1, read as the reverse complement.
ATGGCAGGAATAGCACTCTGCCTGGCCTCCTCACTCTGCTCCCGCACCTCCTCTTTTAAATAGATGCATCGCTATGGCAACAGCTGATGCGTCACTGCTTTTCCAGACTGCACTGCACTGCACAGCTTTTATGTGCCCGATTATACTGGGCAAATACAAAAGTGGGTTGCGAAAGAGGCACCCATCAACATCATGGAAGACATTTACACACTTTGGATTTCAGGCCACTCTCTTAGAGGGAAGTGTGCACTTGGATTTAAATGCTTAGAAAAGGGTGGAAGTCTCTCGCATAAGCAAGGATGGCGGCCCTCGTCCCTGGAACCCTCCTCTACTGTCCCTTCCCTCTTCTCTCTAACTCTTACCTTCTATACTTTCTTCTAATCTCTATATAACCACTGCTTATCTTTTGACCTGTCTTTACTATGATAGCATTGTGGATGTTAAGACACTAGATGTTTACTTGAATAAGTCTGTGAATTTGATTACATGTGAACATACTCCTCTTTCTATTTCACGCGTTGGCACTTCCTGTCGCAACTAGAACCTAATGAGCTGACCCTAGCTTATGCTAGGTAATTAGCAAAACCTATCTCGCTGGAGCATAGGTTTCATAGCTATAGGTACTGGTCAGGTATGATAGACTAGTCCTCTCCCGACCCCTTATGGGTTAGAGTTGGTAGATGGACTATCCTGTACGACAGCGTTTAGGAACTCCTTATCTGACTATTAACTGTAATAGCTGTTCTACCCACAGATCAGTATGTTGAGATTACTAGTGTTAAACTGGCTTTTACTTGCTCAGGTTAAAGATGAGTCGATTGTAAACTTTTTATGCTGTTTCTGTTTTCCAATGTTGAAATTTGTTCTTGTTGATAATTGAACTGTAACACCTACAAAACTTTTCAATAAAAAACAATTGAAACAAGAAAAGGGTGGAAGTGGGGAAGGGGGGTGTCAGGTGATCTGTGCACACATATACTGCCCTGTCCCTGACCACCTCATATGGATTATGATGATGGGATTGGAGAGTTTAGGACAAATGTTTCAATGAAATAAATTGTGTACATTATGCTTTATAATTTCTATTATTGAACAGTGTTCCACCAGGCATTAAAGTGCTGCCCAAGATTAAAGGCTGCTACTGCAGTGTCTACAGAGCACAGGGAGATGGCAGAAGCCAATGGTAAGAGACTCTGAAATAAAGAAGCCTCTACTACTCTTAGGAATGAAAATGCAACAAATGAAGGAACTACAATGAAACTTTCCCCAACAGGTAGCTTTGTTTTACCTGCAAATAATACCTAGTACATAAAGAAATGCTTGCTTACTGTGAAGCAACTTACCAGAGCAGGCCAGTGCGTAGGGCAAATGCGGCTCCCTTGCACAATGATAGGTTCTTTTCTTGGTGACCAAACTAATGGTCCCTCCAGTAGGATTACCAAAATATCTTCTCCATGAACTTGTACCCATGATGGTCGTCTGGAGCTTTTTTCATCAAATTCCACATACACCTGAAATAAAAACCTTCATGTTATTAAATGTTCAACAAGTAACCACTATATCTGACTTGTTCTGGAAGTGTATTGCACAAAGCACTGAAAACATACATATCAAAGACTCTATTCAGTGAAAATATATACTGCTTAAAGTGAACCAGAGACGAAGCACCCTCATGTATTTTATCATATATATCAGTGGGAACATTAGAGAAAACACCTACCCTGCTCTCTGTTTCATTCTTTACTGCTCAGCCTGCTTCTAATCAGCCTTGATAAAATCCCCGACTGAGCATTCAGTCTGGCTTTGCTCAGTCAAATACAAAGCAGGGGAAACAGAGATGCTGCTTGGAGGTGTTTACAGCATGCAGGGTCATATTTTCATATATAGTGGCAATGCCCACTCATACAACCGTTTTGGGAGATGATCTTTACCATCAATGAGTCTCTGTACTTGGGAAAAACTCCCATTCACCCCTGAGATAGCACTCCTTAATTTGTTGCCCAGCAAAATACCCAAGCTAAGAAAACTTTTACAAGTAGACTATTGATTATTGCCAAGCTTTTAAATTAATAGCACGTAAATGGAAAAGCGCTACTATCCTGAACCCCCCTCAAGTTTTTACTGAACTTATTCAAATTTGTAGGTTAGATGACCTGTACCATCGTGTCTACGATCACAATGAAGCCTTTGTTATGAAGTGGCCTGTTTGGTACAAGTATAGAGACTCAGATCGGTCCAAAGCCCTCATCTCTTGGGGCTATTACTTTTTTTGGCCGGATAACTTTGTGACATATAATCCACTTATAGTTTTTAATACAAAATCTTTTCAGGTTGGGGTTGTTTTTGAGGTTCTTAGGGTACTGCACAGTTATCGAGATTGGTGGTTCGAGGTGGTTTGCTGGTTCTTCTTTCCCACTCTTCTATACGTTCGTCTGACTTGGTTTGTCTTTTTTCATACCTTTCTTTTTTCCATTATCTTTGTTTTCCCCTGCCAAGGTGATCTTCAAGTTGTTGCTTTAAGTGATTATGTACAACTTGGCACTTCATGCTATTGCATTGCTTTTATGCGATTATCGAGACTTCCTTTACTCAATATACAGGATGACTGCGATATGACTCTTATATTGGTTTTGAAGGACACGATTCAAGCTTCCTGGTCCCAACTTAGGTTTAATGTGTCTTTAAGATGCCTAAATACTGTATGTAATGCTTATTTCATGTATAATATCACTTTCCAGTGTTATATTTTCTATGTTTATATTCTTGTTATTCCTAAATAAAATGTTATATCACAAAAAAGCAACAACTGTAACCCTGGATGAGAGAATGGCCCTGGAATCTGAAGAAAAGAGATGACAATCATCCGTACAATACAAGTGGGAGAAATGTGGTTATTCTCACTACTGAATATTAAAGGAGAGTGTCTGCGACTTTTAGATGATCAAAGCACCTATTTGAGATTGAAAGAGAATCCTTTTTTGATTATAAAGACAAAGGCATATGCACTAGTAGTAGATAAAAGTTAACTAACTCTGTGGTGTTATTTCTTTTAGAACCCCAATTTTTTACATCATTCCGAAGATCCACAAGAGCAGGGAACGCCCTCCAGGCTGTCCCATAGTAGTGTCCTTGATGGAAAATTGAAACCAACGTGGGAGGTTTTACCTTCTTTTATGAGAGACACGTGAGATGTTTTGATCCTCCAAAACCACCACACGCTGTACATCACACGGCACCTTTATGGAGGTAGATCAGAAGCTTGATGCCTTATTACACTGAAACATTCCCATATGGCTACAGCGCCTGGAATGAACCTTTATTAGTGCATGCAGCAGTTTACAGAATACATCGCATGGAGGTGATTTTTCAACTGTATGTTCCAACATAACAAGAGACCCGGAATTACCTGTCATGGCCAAAAAAGGCAATTTAAGACGGGAAACGCAAAATGGTTGCCGCTTCTGAATTCAACAACTGGGTGTACATAAAAGAATGGTACCATCCTAATTTGAATGATCCTACAAGTTATAGTGCATAGTTCATGGATATGCCAACTGGCCTATGAGTAACTACTATTGCCTTACTTGTGCGATTGGTTGGTGATCGAGAGGTCTCAAGGTGTGTACCAGGAGGGCCCATACGTCAGATTGTGATTGGGGACCAATGTGGTTGGCATAGGCTTTGGCTGGGTGATCAGGACAGTTCCCTCACAGACAGTGGGATCAATGTATGTAGACCATATGTGCAGGTTATTGTTTTCATGGATTGTTTTAACAGAGTCTGGGGCCCGCCACATTCCAAATTTTGTATGCCACTAATAAATATATTTTTGTAAGCACACGCTGAGGCTTCAAAACAGTTTTTGTTGATGGTTTAGTGCTCAACATACTGAAGCAGCTCCTCAGAAGAGTGGTGCAGCACTTAAAAGTTGGTCACCCACTAAACTTTTTGTTGTACAACCCAGTGGGGAAAACCATTAGGAAATTCCGCTAGCATGACTGGGTGGACAACACCCTCTTAAACTTTTATGCTGGGAATACACGATGCGTTTCTGAGGCAGATAGATGGTTCGATTGATAATTTCCGACATGTCCCATCTTACTTTCGATCGTTTTACCGCTCGATTTCTGATAGAAGTCAATGGAAATTGAACAGATAGGAGAATCAAGCAGGAAATAGAGAGGAAAAAAAAAAAAATCGAAACACAATCGAACGGCAAATTCACTGCAAAAACGCACTGTGTATTCCTAGCATTAGGTTTTTGGAGTTGGCGTATTTACTATCAATGGTGCCAGTCTACCCTTGTGAAAGTCCCTGATCACCTAATCAAACTAGATTGAAATTTGATCGCTCAGTGATGTTTGGGGCAACAGACTCGAAAAGTTAATTGGATATTTGTCAGTAAAATCGATACACGTCTGGCAAGGCAACCTATTGTTTTTTAAAGCTAAAATAACTGGTATTAACAGACAGGGCTGTGGAGTCAGTACAAAAATCATCCGACTCAGTTTATGAAACCACTGACTCCGACTCCAGGTACCCTAAATTCCTCCGACTCCTCAGCCCTGTTAGAGGCGCTAGTATGGTTGAGAAGAGCCAACAAGAAGGCCCATAGGAAATTTCTGCAGCGCTGGTCTACTTTAGGGAACCCAGCAAGAAACCTTATAGGGAACAGTTCTCAGCACCCTCTTACAGCACAAAGCGTTGTGATTGACCAGTGTGGACTTGGTTTACTACTTCCTACTAGAAACCTAGCAGTTCGAGAGGGTGCAGTCCACAGAATCACATTAGCTGATCTTCCCTATAAATGTTTCTTACTGGGTCCCCTAAAGTACACTAGTGCCAATTCCACTAAAGTGAGTGGACAGGACCCTTCTAAACTGCCAGGTTTCACATAGATTGTAGTAACAATACACCCACACTACACTTTCTCACTGGCTCTCTTCAACCACACTAAGGGCTCTTTTCCACTATGAAATGCGATCGCGATCGCAATCGCGTTTCAATTTCCACCATGCGATTGAGCTACTATACTCATTATAGTCCGGCTCAATCGCATACAAAACGCGGCAGGACGACGATTGCGCTTTGACCAAAATCGCATCGCAATCGGATCGCACTAATGGAAATTGCTGCTGCAGTTTCCATTATTTTAATGTACCAAATCGCAGGCTAGTGGAAAAAGGCCCTAACTTCTTAGCAGGGGCTGTAAACACTTTACACGGGTTAATCAAATGTAGAGCGATGAACTCACAACATAATCAATTCATCAAGGTGGCACTGAATCATTTACTCTATGAATATGCAAGGTAATACAGTCCTAATGTGCTATTTTCTGTTTTGTTTTAACTTTAAAAACTTTTGTCAGGAGCTGTGCTTTAGCACACTGCGAGACAACTTTTGTAACTTAGTGTTCAGCCTAGGTAGACGGTACCCAGCACAGCCTTGTCCCAGCACATTGAGGTAACGTGGCCTGCTCCATAGTGTGCCCAGGGAGCCGCAGACAGAGGAGTGCAGTGAAGGGTACAGTAGTGTGCACACATGTGACATGACAAGTCAGGTGTAAAGAGTTTTGTGTGTATAGATGTGTGTACAGGGCGGGACACGGCCTCCCCGCCCTCTCAGCATACACATTAATATACATACATTTCTATTTACATAAAACATCACCCCCCATAGCGCAATACTGGCTATAGCACTACACACAGCCCTACACAGACTCCCCCATGCGGGCACGGGGCGGGCGTGCTCTATTTACACGGTGTGGGGGAGGGGCCGGAGTCACGGGGCTGCCAGCAGCGGATTGGGGCCGGACTAGGCCCGGGCGGGACACCCCCGAGTGGGGGAGGGCTACTCCAAGTCCCCACTTACCGCCAGTTCCTCGGGCGCTGCTCCCTTCAGGCCCCGCACAGTTCCGCCCTCCCAGGCCCGCTTCCCCAGCGGGATAGACGGCTCCGCCGGGACTCCGGAGCTCTCGCCAAACAGCAGCTTCAGTCGCTTTCCTACCGGGGACACCGGGGCCGCCATTGTCCGTACAGCTCACAGGAACCACAGCGGGACTGGAGAGGAGGCCGCCGCGGAGACAGCAACGCGTTACACAACAACGCCGCCCTGCGGCTGCCTGTGCACTTTGACGAGTCGACAGCGCCCCGTGTGGCAAGGAGGAGAAGCGTCGCCAGAACAATACACCAGAGAGGCTTCTGTTGTGTTCAGTTCACACTCTGTTACATGAGTACGAGCGCCCTCAACTGGCAGGGATCACGAAGGTTTTACTAGGAGTACAAGTGCGGGCTGCGAGCAATGTGCCCAAAACAATACAGCGCCCCCTCGTGGTGTGGAGTATTCATTTCAATTCGCAGAGTACATCTATAAAACGCGATTGGCTGGCGTGAAAGGGGCGGAGGCTACTTTTGGTCTACTGATATAGCGTTGGGTCCCATTGTTGCATTGAATAATGGATTTAGGTCAAATTGTTCTTTATAGAGTCTACATCACTTGAATGGTCCACTATGTGGCATGTTATGCACAAATGTAATAGGTTTGGCCACAAGCTTTACAAAAGATGATGCATGAGAAGTGGGAGAGGTCAATAAAGTAATTATGTCTGGGGTAAGCATTGGTGGCCTAGAAATCTGTAACCATTGAGTTAAAAAATAATTTACTGAATTTAGCATCCAGTAAATAATGCGTGTTAGTTCAGACCAGTGGTCCTCAAACTAAGGCCTGCCCTGAGGCTTTTTCACTGGCCCCCACACACAAAACGTATTGCTTATACATGTCACCCACTGCATCTTTAAATATTGGTGGCCCACATATAGCATAGCAGTGCTGGTACCACCCTTCCACATGGAAGCCAGAAAGGCGTGTTGGGGGCATACTATCTGCACATGCTGTTTTGGTGGCATAATATCAGCTCTGGATAAATGGGAGACATGAGAGCTGCCCATGTTAATAGGCGCTGTCTACAATACCTAGGCTCAATGTAAAGTTTTTCTACATCATTTTATGTATTCTGTTGACTCAGGCCCTTGACCGAAAATGTTTGGGTTCAGACAGTCGGGCATGTGAGTAGTTGGTGTATCTAAATCAGGAGCCAAGCGATAGATTTGGATGTCACATCAGTGTATAGGGGATAGTGAAATAATAAAGGAAACCAGAAATGGCATTAATGTGTGTATTTATACTTACCTGGGGCTTCCTCCAGCCCCATGAGGTGCATGGGCTCCCTCACCATCCTCTCGGTTCACTTGTTATCCCCCTTTGTAATTTAGCCAGTCACACTCTTCTGCGCATGCACGGTTTGGCCGCGCCTGCACCCCTGTATCACGCTCCTGCAGTCGGGAGTGTTCCAAGGAGTGCACACAGCTGGGCATGCACAGAAGCGCACGACTGACCAGATTACCAGGAACGATAGCGAGTGAACTGAGCGGCCATAGAGGATGGCGAGGGAGCCCATGCACCTCATGGGGCTGGAAGAAGCCCAAGGTAAGTATAAATACACACATTAGACCATCTCTTGTACACTTTAAAGAAAAACTCCAGTGGAAATAATTTAATGAAAAAAGTACTTCATTTTTACAATAATTATGTATAAATAATTTAGTCAGTGTTTGCCCATTGTAAAATCTTTTAAAGGGAACCTTAACTGAGAGGGATATGGCTTTTTCATTTTAAACAATACCAGTTGCCTGGCAGTGCTGCTGATCCCTTTGACTATAGCAGTTTCTGAATCACACACCTGAAACAAGCATACAGCTAATCCAGTCTGACTTCAGTCAGAGCACATGATCTGCATGCTTGTTGAGGGTCTGTGGCTAAAAGTATTAGAGACACAGGATCAGCAGGAGAGTCAGGCAGCTGGTTTTATTTTCAGGCCTCTTTCACACCAAGACGTTGCGTTTTAGGGGACGTTAAGGTCGCATAACGTGCCCCTAACGCAACGCATGGTGGTGTTGAAGTTGGACGTCAGATTGAGCCGCGTTATGCAGCTCTTGGTTCGCTGTTTTCGTCCTATCTATACTGATAGAACAGCCACTCCAGGATAGTGATGGGAAGTCCGGATCTTTTCAAGGATTCGGATGATTCGAATCGGATCATTGAAAAGATCCTGATCTTTGAACCAAATCATTTGAATCATTTTACTAGGGAAGCAGACTGGGGATGAAATGACTAGCAGGACACTACTTTCCCTGCACTGTACATTCTGTATGTTCTTGTTTCTTCCAGACAGACATCCACTGTGAACCGAATCGTTCATTGTGATGATCCGGATGATTCGACTCCCAAAAAAGATCCGGATCAAATGAACGATTCATTCATGATCCGGACAACACTACGAGTCCAGGTTACGTCACCACAGTTAATATTAATTAGCCATGTGGCTAGTCACTGAGCATGTGCAAGCAGTCTAACGTAGCTAAAGCCCAGTATAACGCACAGCATGCTGCACTTTCATTCAACGTGTAGCGTTACAATGTAACGCAACGTGGACACTGTGAACACATTACTGTGAGTTGGGCTGCGTTACAGGCTGCTGTAACATGGGACTTTAACGTCCCACTGTGAAAGCAGCCTAAAAGGAAAAATCCATGTCCTTCTCAATTTAGGTTTCCTTTAGGACACCCGAAGTGACATGTGACATGATGAAATAGACATGTGTATGTACAGTGCCTAGCACACAAATAACTATGCTGTGTTCCTTTTTTTCTTTCTCTGCCTGAAATAGTTAAATATCAGGTATGTAAGTGGCTGACTCAGTCCTGACTCAGACAGGAAGTGACTACAGTGTGATCCTCACTAATAAGAAATTCCCCTTTTTATCTCTTTCCTGTTCTCAAAAGCCATTTTCTGCTAGGAAAGTGTTTTATAGATGGAATTTCTTATCAGTGAGGGTCACACTGTAGTCACTTCCTGTCAGTCAGGACTGAGTCATCCACTTACATACCTGATATTTAACTCTTTCAGACAGAGAAAAAAAAAAGGAACACAGCATAGTTATTTGTGTGCTAGGCACTTTACATACACGTCTATCTCATGTCACGTGTCACTTCGGGTATCCTTTAAATCCCTAATTTACATTCTGACATTTATCACATGGTGACATTTTTACTGCTGGAAGGTGATGTAGCTGCTGCTTGCTTTTTTGGCAGTTGGAAACAGCTGTAAACAGCTATTTCCCACAATGCAATAAGGTTCACAGACAGGAAACTGCCAGGAGTACCACGGTCCTCAGAGTTTCTCGTGGGAGGGGTTTCACCACAATATCAGCCATACAGAGCTCCCTGATGATCAGTTTGTAAAAAGGAATAGATTTCTCATGTAAAAGGGGATATTAGCTACTGATTGGGATGAATTTCAATTCTTGGTCACAGTTTCTCAGAGCTGGGTGGTTGACCAAGACCATAGGTATAGATGGAGTCAGAAAAAAGTCAGAGGACCGAGCTTTGGGGTACTTCCGACAGAGAGGTGGTTCCAGGGTACACAGCTATGAAGGTCCTATCTGAGAGGAGAAAATCCAGAAGAGAGCAAGGCCCTAAATTCCCAGAAAGGAGAAGATTTGGAGAACCAGATGATGATCTCCTGTGTCAAAAGCTAAGGAGAGATCAAGAAGGATGATAATAGAGTAGAGACATTTAAATTTAGCAGTCAATAAGTGGTTGACCACTCAGACTGCCTCCATTTAATTACTGGGGTGAAAAATTGATTGGTGATACACCAATTCATAGCGAACATGTCACTCAGGTAGTTTGGGGAAAAAAGGAAGAAGAGAGATAGCGGAAAATTGTATACTTACCTGTCGGTAATTTTCCTTTCCTGATGCATCCATGGCAGCACATTGGGTAGTGGCCCCACCCACGCAACCCCATTGGACGAGTAAATATTTAAATAGTTTGTGAGGACAGAGAACCCTGCTTTTGTTACTATTTAGCTCACTGAAATGTTATCGGGTGGGACCCATGTGCTGCCATGGATGCATCAGGAAAGGAAAATTACCGACAGGTAAGTATACAATTTTCCGCTTTCCTTATGCCTCCATGGCAGCACATTGGGATCTAACTAGAAAAATAAAAAGGGAGGGAAACTTTTTTGCAGTTTCAAATAACATACATTTATTCAGCGTTTGCCAAACAAGAGGAGATCCAGTAATGAATGATTGAACTTGACTCCTTAGGACTCAATCCCTGCGGGAGAGTCGGTGCCGGTGCAACTCCTCCAAGCAGGTACACCACCCCTGCTCCACACCGTGATATAAATTCTAGTAGAAGGAGGCACTCCACAGGCAGGAACTTGCGTTCAACTTTATTGCATGTCAATACACACTACATGTTACGGGCTCCGCCCTTCATCAGGTGTAACCTCCCCCCACCTCCATATTCAATTTATACTCCTGACCACACCCTCTCAGGGCAGGTCAGTCACCACGTGAATGTGCTAATATCCTATATAACACTTCAAATCCTTCTAAACTTCTATTATGTCTCCATAATCTAACAGCTATCCCTTACATCTGTTACTTCACAGGTGATGCATAGCTGTCATCAACATCAGGTGATAGAAGTTCAAAAATATACAATGATCAATCAACATAACATAAAATTAAAATTGAAATTAAAAGAACAGTTTCTAAACCAGGGCACTACCCAAGGTCTACCCTGGACAAACAGATAAAGAGCTGCGCTCGCAGCATAACAGTTCCATTGTTCCAATTAATGTAATAAATGTTACATACAATTGCTTGTCAATTTCGTGCAGTGCGGCAACACAGTTCATCTCCTGTAAAAGAAAAAAATCACAAAAAGCATCTTAAGTTCACCTGCTCATTCAGGCCTCTAGGTGCTACAGAGTCTAGTCTCTTAATCCATCTTATTTCCTTCTGGAGCAACAACCGCTCTTTATCCCCTCCTCTCGGTAAAGGACCCACTTGATCAAGTACTAACCATCTCAACTGTATGGAATTATGACCACATTCTACAAAATGTCTGGATACAGCTGTCTCGTGTCGTGTTTCACCTCTGGCATATCCCTTTATATTATTCTTATATTCTTGTATTCGTGTTTTAACCCCCCTGGTGGTCTTTCCCACGTAATACAATCCACAGGGGCATTTAATGGCGTACACTACGTCCTCACTCTCACACGTATAGTACCCAGTACAGTTAACCCTTTCACCTGTCCGGGGGTGTGGGAACCAGTCTCCTTTGAGTACAGCGTTGCAACAATTGCATGAAAGACAAGGGAAAGTCCCCTTTCTTATTGTTCCCTGAAACCTAGGTTTCTTTTTTGTAGCTAGATCTTTATTACTCACGAATTCACCAATAGTTCTGCCTCGCTTATATGCAAATACTGGGTATTCTTTGAAGAGGTGCCCGTGGTCCTTATCATTGATGTTGTTGATGACAGCTATGCATCACCTGTGAAGTAACAGATGTAAGGGATAGCTGTTAGATTATGGAGACATAATAGAAGTTTAGAAGGATTTGAAGTGTTATATAGGATATTAGCACATTCACGTGGTGACTGACCTGCCCTGAGAGGGTGTGGTCAGAAACAAGAGGAGATGACTGCTCTCCCGAATTCCACCGAAGTGGGAGTCGACACATTAACTTTGTAGTGTGTAACGAAAGTATTAATCGAAGCCCAGTTGGCCGCTTGGCAGATCTTCGAGGGTGACACCTTAGCGAAAGCTGCCCATGAACCGGATACACCTCTAGTCGAGTGCGCCCTGATCTCTTCAGGAGGCTGAACATTGATAGCCTGATATGCTTGCTGAATTGTTCTGACGAGCCAAGAGGATATTGTCCGGGAGGAGGCCGCCTGGCCCTTCCTATACCCCATCGGGAAGACGAACAATTTTTCAGATTTCCTGAAGTCTTTAGTCTTCTCTATGTAGCTTTTTAGAGTTCTTGACACATCCAAAGTATGGAGATGTGACGCCTCTTCCTCCTGGAACACTGGCAAGGACCATTCCTGATTCAGATGAAAAGGTGTTGTGATTTTTGGCAGGAAACTGTCCACTGGCCTCAGTTGTACCCTATCATGATAGAACACTGTGTAGGGCTCTTTGCAGCTTAAAGAGTGTAACTCAGAGACTCGGCGAGCAGAGGTGATAGCCACCAGGAACACAGCTTTCAGGGTAAGGCTCCAAACTGGAGACTCTTCTATTGGCTCGAAAGGGGCACCCGACAAGTAGGTAAGCACCAGGGGCAGGTCCCACTTAGGGAATATTGATTTTAACGGTGGCCTTATTTTTAGAACCGCTGTAATAAATTGTTTGATCAATGGATGGAAGGCCCATCTGTTGTCGGTAAGGGCCGAAATGGCCGATATTTGGACCTTAAGCGCATTATAACTTAGGCCCTTCTGTAATCCAGTTTGTAGAAATTCCAGGACATGTTGCGTTTGAGGCATAAGAGGGTCAAATTCCTTACTGGATGCAAACTCTGAAAATGTGTCCCAAATCCTATGATAAGTCGAGTTGGTCGTTCTTTTCCTCGATTGTAGTAGAGTGTTTATGACCTCGTCTGAACAGCCCAGAACAGCCCAGCCTCCTAAGTTTCCCCCTTTCAACTTCCACGCTGTCAAGTTTAGACAACCCGGGTTGGGATGCAGGATGGGTCCCTGGGATATTATATCTCTCCTGCGAGGAAGCGGGAATGGCTCCGCTACAGACATCCACAAGAGCAGAGGGTACCACGGTCGTCTTGGCCAATCGGGTATCACCGCCAAGAGAGTCACCGGCTCCGAGATCAGTCGTACCAGTAGCTTGTGAATAACCGGAACTGGAGGGAAGACGTAAGCCATCCCAAACTCCCAAGGAGCTGACAGAGCATCTACAGCCTCCGCTTGATGGAACGGAAATCTGGCCAGGAACCTTCTGCACTTGTTGTTCCTGCTGGATGCCATTAAGTCCATCTCCAGATGACCCCATCGGCGACATATGCTCTCGAACACCTCCTGTTGGAGCGACCACTCGTTGTTGTCTAAAACTATACGACTCAGGAAGTCCGCTTCCATGTTCTGGACTCCCAGAATATATATCGCCCTTAGGGATTTCAGATGTTTCTCCGCAAATAAAAAGATGTGGCTGGTAACTGTCAATAGAGGTAGACTGCGTGTGCCCCCTTGCTTCTGAATATAGGCGACAGCAGTCTTGTTGTCTGTTCTTAGTAACACGTTCTTGCCTCTGATGTGGGGAAGAAAGGCTTGCAAAGCGCATCGTACCGCCGACAGTTCTAGGAGGTTCGCGTGCTTTGCAGTAGTTATGGAATCCCAGGTGCCCTGAGCTGTCCGTCCACAGCAAAGTGCTCCCCAACCTCTTTGACTTGCGTCGGTTGTTATTGTCACTGGCTTCTCCATCAGAAGAGGCACATGACCTCTGATGTTGTCGCCCTCCAACCACCAAGCTAGGCTCTTCCTCATTCGAGGCAGAATAGTGATTGGCTGATCTAATCTCCACCTGTTCCACTGGTTCAGGAACCCAAACTGAAAGCCCCTGATGTGCCAGTGGGCCCACGGAAGCATAGGTATGGTGGAGGAGAGCGTTCCCAATGACCTGAGGCATTGCCTCGCTGTTGATCTCATGCAGACTGCCACGTTGAGAACTCTCTGACGTATAATCGGAACTTTCTCTTCTGGAAGAGATACTGAATTGCGGTGCGTCTGAAAGCGTGCTCCCAGAAATATTAGATCCTGGGCTGGGTCTAGCTGACTTTTGTCCGCGTTGATCAACCATCCAAATTGTCTCAAGGTTTGAAGCAAGAGGTGTCTGTGTGCCAGAATAGTATCTCTGTCGCAGGATAGGAGAAGAATATCGTTGAGATAGTGATGAAGACGAAGTCCTTTCAGGCGTAGCATAGCCACCACTGACACCAAGACTTTTGAGAATGTCCTCGGTGCCGTCGATATCCCGAACGGGAGACAAACAAATTGGAAATGTTGCCCCGCCACTGAAAATCTTAGATATCTCTGCAGATTGTACTGTATGGGGATGTGCAGGTAGGCGTCCTCCAGATCGACGGACAACATCCAATCGTTCGGGATCACTGCTTGAATGATAGATTGGAGGGACTCCATTTTGAAACTTTTGAGATCGATGTGTCTGTTCAATCTCTTCAAATCGAGCACCGGTCGCCACTTTCCCGACTTTTTCTGCACAAAAAACAATGGGGAGTAAAACCCCCTTCCTCTTTCTCCTAAAGGAACCTCTAAGATGGCCCGTTTCTGGATCAACTCCTTTAAATATGAATTTAAGATTTCCCGTCTCTGTGGACACTGAGGAATCTTTGTGGGCGTGAAGCTGTCCCTCGGTTTTGTTTATGAAAGTCCAGAAATGTCCCGTAGATATCGTCCTGTTTACCCAGGGAGATGGTATGTTCTCTTTCCAAATGGCTGAAAACTTTGTCAATCTTGCTCCAACCGGGACTTCCTGGACCAGCGCACCGTCCAAAAGACTTTTATTTTTGCTTCGTGGCTTTATGAAGTGCTGATTGAGAGCTTTGCCAGTTCTTGCGAAAAGATCTTCCCGGCCGGTATGATTTTGCGTTCTTGAATCTGGTTTGTTGGGGGTTTTTTAGAGACATTGGGCCTTTTAGCACGACGTTCTTGGGGCAACAACCCCGATTTTGAGCCAGTGACACGACTTATCGCTGCATCCATCTTCTCTCCGAAAACCGCCTTCCCAATTACACCATAATTGACGAGAATTGGAATCTGCCGACCAAGATCTGAGCCAGAGTGCTCTCTTTGCCGTTACAGAATACACCATTGCACGTGCTGATGATCTCAGAACATCAAAGGCAGCCTCGCCTACAAAGTCTCCTGCCAGCTTTAGATCTTCCAGTGCTGAAATAATAGACTCTTTGTCCATACCTGCATTCACCGCATCTTCTACATTCTCAGTCCAGGTTTTAATCGCTCTTCCCACTGACGTGAGGGCTATCGCCGGCTTACAGGCTCCACCTGAAGAAATATAGATCTTCAAGTCCAGATCCGCCTTCCTATGTAACGGGTCTATAAAGGAGACGGAGTCTTCTAGTGGGAGAGTCATGTGCCTCGCTAAACGAATGACCGAGGCATCCATAACTGGTGCGTTATCAAAGGGCTTTGCCTCCTCCTCTGACAGTGGATACAGTTTCATCAAACGGTTTGTCAAGGAGGGCTTCTTTTCCAGCTTCTCCCACTCTTCTTTAATGATTTTTTCCACTTCCACCATGAGTGGAAAGGTGTCCTCTGATTTATCTAAGTGAGTATATCTTCGTTTTTCCGAAGTTTCTTCCGATCTTTCTTCCTGAGCCCAGTCTATTGCCTCTCTGACAGACCTAATGAAAGGCTGTACTAGTGAAAGATCAAACCCCACATTGATATTATCCGCTTCATGTATAGCTGCAGACGAAGTTGAGGGTATGGGTTCAGAGGCTTGTACCGGAGCCGTGGGGAGATTCGCCATATAGGATTCCATCGATTCCTGTACCGCTCTTTTTATGATAGCTGATACATCGACTGATGTCTGCTCTGATCCCCCCGCCATCTCCTCAAAACAAGTAGAGCATACTTTCTTGCCCGGCATTACTACATCTCCGGAGGCCCAACAGCCCGTAATTGGTTGTGAAGGTAGTGTGGAGGAGTGGCCCTGAGCTGAAGCGTCATTTTTTCTGTGGTCGGAGGAACATCTTCGAGGAGACCGTGACCTTTCTCTAGATTTTGATCTTCTCTTAGACGATCGCTTCTTCGATTCCTTATGACGAGATCTTCTGGGGCTGGAAAAGATAGTCAAAATTATGACTATTAGTCTTGTGACACTCCCATTGTAGAAACCACTTACCTGACCCCCCTTACCTATCAATGTGTCGCTGGTCTGTGTTGGGTGCATAGGTGTCCATAGTGACAGCAGAAAACTCCACTGTAAAAGAATGAAACATAGGAAGGTAAAAGAGGAAGAGATTGACCCCCATTAAGTATACATACATATATATATATATATATATATATATATATATATACATATCCCTAGCTACACCCAACACATGCTCACATCTGAACCATATGCCATATATAAATAAAAAGTGTAGCACACGACTTACCCAAGGAGGATATAGAATATATATATATATATATATATATATATATATATATATATATATATATATATATATAGTTTCCCAAGGATCCAGACGCTAGGAAGGAATGGCCGCAGTCCGGGTTCCCAGCCATGACTTCCGCCACTGAAGCGCACGCCGGCCGTCAGCCATTCAAATATGCGGAGAGCGAGGTCCGCTCCTCCCCGCACCGCCCTCCGCCTCCCATTGGTCCGCGGGACCCGACATCCGGTCCCCGGAACGCAGGCGAGAGGAAGGGAAGGCGGAAGTACTCACTAGAGCCTGGCAAACCCCGCTCCGCTCCCCGCCGTAGAAGACGGGAGAACACCCCAAGAGGAGGAAGAACACCGCCATCAATCTCGATTACAGATTTTAACAATGTGAGTCACGGAGAATGCAGCATTTAGCCACAGACCCTCCACAACTCATGGCTAGCTACTACGCATAGCCAGACCCCCCAAGACCAGCAGAACGGGGGTGTCTCCATCGACCTGATTTACAGGACATACAGGAGACCTTCACACAGGGGGAGGGAAACTGTGTGGTCGCCACATGATGCGGCCGGTAAGGGGTAAAATATAAAAAAAATTTAGGCATAGAAACTGCCACTCAGTCCATGAGGTGAGGACAAGAGAAAAAAGCAGGGTTCTCTGTCCTCACAAACTATTTAAATATTTACTCGTCCAATGGGGTTGCGTGAGCGGGGCCACTACCCAATGTGCTGCCATGGAGGCATAAGGAAATACCTTTAGTTGGGGAGTGCAGTGAGGTCTAAAAAAGGTTTGTTAAATTAAGTGTTATGAAGGCTTGCTTGAATGTGGATGGGAAAGTATGAGTGGATGGGACAAGGTTAAAAAGAAAGGTTAGGGCAGATATGGTAGAAGAGGAAAGAACAAGGGGGCAGATAATGAGTGGGAAGTGATTTAAAGAGGAGAGAGGGTGTGTTTGGTTAGTTGGGAGAATTCTGATAGAGGTGAGGTTTAGGGTCTGAAAACCTTGCTAAGGTTTTCCTTATCCATTGCAATGTCATAGTGAAAGTTTTGGAAGAGGGACTTAAAGTGAACAAAAAAAATTAGATTAACTCACCTGGGGCTTCCCTCAGCCCCCTGCAGACGATCGGTGCCCTTGCAGCCCCGCTCAGATGCTTCTGCACCCGCCGGCGAACACTTCCGGTTTGACCTTCACCGGCCGACAGGCATGGGAACGCAAGTGATTCTTCGCGGTCCCAGCCTGTGTATCGCCCCCTATGCTGCTATTGCGACCTCCTGGCTGCAATAGCAGCATAGGGGGCGATATACAGGCTGGGAACGCGAAGAATCACTCGCGTTCCCATGCCTGTCGGCCGCTGACGGCCAAACCGGAAGTGTTCGCCGGCGGGTGCAGAAGCATCTGAGCGGGGCTGCGAGGGCACCGATCGTCTGCAGGGGGCTGAGGGAAGCCCCAGGTGAGGTAGTCTTATTTTTTTTTGTTCACTTTAGGTTCACTTTAAAGCGTAACTGTAGATAGGATTAAAACAAGCTGTTTCACATACCTGGGGCTTCTGCAAGCCCCCATCAGCCGTCCTGTCTCGTGCCTGTCCTCCACAAGCCTTCGTTCTCGACAGCTGCTTTCGGTTTTGCCGCCGGGCCACTGCGCCTGCGTATTCTTTCTTGGCGTTCCAGTCCGCAATAGCGGAATTGCAGATGGGAACGCATAGAAAGGATATGCTTGGCAGGGCTGCGCTGGCCTCGAATTACAATTCGAGGATCGGAACGAAGCGGTGGCGGGAGAACTGAGGCTCATGGAGGACTGGCGCGGGACAGGACGGCTGCTGAGGGCTTGCAGAAGCCACAGGTAAGTGAAAGTTTGTTTTAAGCCTATCTACAGTTACGCTTTAATTTTATCAGACGGTAAAACTGCTCATTTTTATTGGTAAAAAATAAAGAAAAATCTACACATTCTTAGGCTGTCTTGTTTGAGATCTCCTCAAAGGCGACTCAATGATATTGAGTTCAGGGGACTGTGATGGTCACTCAAGAACCTTTAGGCCTCTCAGATTGCAGCTGAAGGCTGTGAATTTACCATCTGTCAGCTGCTCTTGTCAACTGGCCGGGGGCTTTTTAGTGTTTGCTACTGGAGGCATGGCCGGATTTCTGGCAAGGCCACATAGGCCATGGCCTAGGGCTCCAGATAAACAAGGGGCGGCCTGCAGACAGTGGGCATTATTTGCAGGGCATTATTTGCAAGTGTCCAAACAAATGAAAGGGGTCAGGATAACTGCACTATTAGTACCAGCTGGCATCTGCCTGTGCTGTGCTACAGGCAGCTGCAGTCCGTTAACCAAACGTTTGTGAACAGTGTGTGACTAGCAAAAAGCCAGACCTTGTCCAATGACATAGCAGTAGCTGCAGGCAGTTACAGAGGTCCGGGTCTCACGCACTTGGCGTGGGGGATGAAAGGACCAGGGGCAGCACCAGCAAATAGTACAGAATACAGAAGGCAGCCTCTCACAGTACCCATTTCTTAATTATTGATTGGCCAGCGCTGTTACCCTGAAAACAGCAGTGGGTACAGGACTCACTTTTACGTGTTGCTGACCCAACCCAATGTCCAATTGTGAGCCACTTTTGACAATGTGTGTGTGGTGGACGGCTCCCACCAAGGCCATCACCTGTAGATCGCTTGATTGACCAGTTCCCAGTGAGACGTGATTGATTCACTTCATATTGCCATGGAGACCTCGGCACTAGCCGCAATAGAGGACACCAGCGGCCCAAAAATGTTTGGGTGGATGTGTGTGTGGAGAGAGGTGGTAGGATACGGTTTCGGTTGGGGCGGCTGGTAATAGTCGGCCTTGGGCGGTAAGAAGTACAAATCCGGCCCTGACTGGAGGGGGAAAGACACTCCCTCATGAAGTCACTGTGCTCAGATGCGACACATCATGAGTTTTCTGTCACAGAGTAACAACGCTGCGGGTCAAATACTGCCACTCGGCTGTATTTAAATTGCATTCAAATGGCACCTATGGCCGGTAGACGGGACACTAAACTGCTCCACAAGTATGCAGCAGTTCAGCCATCCATCTGAAAGAGGCCTCACTTTTTTTTCTGATGCTCAAGAAGAAAGCAGGTCCGGCACCAGTCTCAATGCTTGAAAAGTAATTTAATCCAACAGGTACAGTAAGGTCATTAGGGGTACAGAAAGAGTGGAGCTGCAAAGTGTTAGTGCCGGCGCTAGCTGGAGACAAATATGGCCCTTTAAGTGGATGTGCCTCGGTGCTGCTCCTTTAACCACTTCACCACTGAGGGGTTTTACCCCCTGAGCACCAGAGCAATTTTCACCTTTCAGCGCTCCTTCCATTCATTCGTCTATAACTTTATTATTACTTATCGCAATGAAATGAACTATATCTTGTTTTTTTCGCCACCAATTAGGCTTTCTTTAGGTGGGACATTATGCCAAGAATTATTTTTTTCTAAATGTGTTTTAATGGGAAAATAGGAAAAATGTGGGGAAAAAAATAATTATTTTACAGTTTTCGGCCATTATAGTTTTTAAATAATGCATGCTACTGTAATTAAAACCCATGAAACGTATTTGCCCTTTTGTCCCGGTTATAAAACCATTTAAATTATGTCCCTATCACAATGTTTGGCGCCAATATTTTATTTGGAAATAAAGGTGCATTTTTTTCAGTTTTGCGTCCATCCCTAATTACAAGCCCATAGTTTATAAAGTAACAGTGTTATACCCTCTTGACATAAATATTTACAAAGTTCAGTCCCTAAGGTAACTATTTATGTATTTTTTTTAATTGTAAATTTTTTAATTTTTTTTTAATTACAAAAAAAAAAAAAATGGGGAGTGTGGGAGGTAATGAGTTAATTTTATGTGTAAAAGTCATTTATTTGTATGTGAAAAATGTGTAGGGTGTAGTTTACTATTTGGCCACAAGATGGCCACAGTAACTTTTTGTTTTAATGCGACCTCCAAGCTTCCTTCCGGAAGCTTGGAGGAAGTATAAGGAGGCTGGACACGTGAGTTTTTTCTCACAATGATCGCGCTGCCCATAGGAGAGCAGCTGATCATTGCGGGGCTTAGATCAACGAACGGGAATGGATTTTCCCGTTCATTGATCTCTGGGCGAGCGGGCGGCGGCGGTTTTACTAGCGGCGGGCGGCGTGTTTACGAGCGGGAGCGCGGGCAGCGTCGGGAACGCGGAAAGTACGTGTTTCTCCGTCCCTGGTTTTTAAAGGATGGAAAAAGGGGCGGAGAAATACGTACGCGCGGGGGTAAAGTGGTTAACTGGGTGGTGCCAGTGTGCTGGTAGAAAAGGTGAAAAGGAGAAAAACAGAGCGCTCCAATGGTGCGTTACCACTTTTAATAAAATCACACGCTAAAATTTATACACTTACAGTGTATACGCAAGAATTGCGCATATAAGAGGCCACCAGCGAGTCCCCTCAGCTTCCTGTGCCTGGCCAGGGCTAACAGGATCCGTGCAGATGGTAGGCAGGTAAGGAGAAGGACAACCGCCGGTTTAGAATCCTCTCGGCAAGCCGTCTGACGTCACTACGCGTTTCGGCGCTTTAGCCACGCCTTCTTCGGGTGACGCGACGGCTGGACGGCTGCCGTTTTGTAGAGGGGCATTGCATGTTGACCCGCCTATTGGGGCGGGGCAAGGCGCACAATGTCAAAGTTTAAAACTTGATAAAGTTTAATTGAAAATTCATAAAAATTTTTTTTTTTTTTTTATAAAATTTTTTTTTTGATAAAAACGCTCAGGAAAAAAGAATTTGATAAAAGAAATGCTTATGAAACAAAGTTTGTATATAATTTGTAATTAAGACATTCAAACTTATATTGGATGGCGTGCTACGGAGGGTATATCTGAAATGCGGAGGGTGCTTAGCTGTGTTAAAATAAACACAGGACTTACGTGATCCGTAGCACTGGGCTGTGTGGGATTCACCAGTCTGCCACAGCCTAAAGCGCCGAAACGCGTAGTGACGTCAGACGGCTTGCCGAGAGGATTCTGAGCCGGCGGTTGTCCTTCTCCTCGCTCTGTTTTTCTCCTTTTCACCTTTCGTACAGAAAGAGTGGCCTGACAGCCGTTTCGCAGGTCTCCCTGCTTCGTCAGAGGCCTCTGACGAAGCAGGGAGACCTGCGAAACGGCTGTCAGGCCGCTCTTTCTGTACCCCTAATGACATTACTGTACCTGTTGGATTAAATTACTTTTGAAGCATTGAGACTGGTGCCGGACCTGCTTTCTTCTTGAGCATCAAAACGTGAGTTTCTATAGGTGGAGAGCACAGTCTGCTCAAATTCCAACTGCCTAGCCAGTGTGCAACGAGTGCCAGTCATCTCTGTTCTCCCTTATCTCACTTTTTTTTCTGCTGTAGCCAATGAGTGGTCGATTTGGCCTTTTGTTTGGGATCATTGTAAAGTTGAAAAGTCTGCTAAAATATCAACGATCCTGCACAGTGCTTCACAGTAGTGATGGTGTACTTTTCAACAGGGTTGTGGAGTTGGAGTCGGGGCAATTTTGGGCAGTCGGAGTCGTGGTTTCATAAACTGAGGAGTCGGAGTTGGGTGATTTTTGTACAAAATCCACAGCCCTGTTAAATATTAGACTAAAGGGCAGGCTCATACACACATCAGACTATAGTCTTTGGAAAATGAAAGATCACAGACCAATCTTACCACCATTCATGTAGTATGAGAGCCATACTCTACACAGTCTTTTCTATAGAGCTGAACTCCACATCAGAAAAAAATCTTTGCAAGATGCTGCACACACAGATGCTGTACAGACACAAAAGATCAGTATCTGCAAAAGATCTGTCCCTGCCAAAAATCCATTCCTGCAAATTGCAATGATAGTCTATGAGATCTGCAGATCATCTTACACACATGATTTAACTGACATTCATCTGCAGATCAAGCAATCATCTGTAGATCTGAAAATCCATCCTGGTGGATCTGATCTGCAGATGAATGTCAGTTAAATCATGTGTGTATGATGATCTGCAGATCTCATAGACTATCATTGCAATTTGCAGGAATGGATTTTTGGCAGGAACAGATCTTTTGCAGATACTGATCTTTTGTGTCTGTACAGCATCGGTGTGTGCAGCATCTTGCAAAGATTTCTGTCAGATGGGAAGTTCAGCTCCATAGAAAAGACTGTAGAGTATGGCTCTTATACTACATGAAGGGTGGTAAGATTGGTCTGTGATCTTTCATTTTCCAAAGACTATGGTCTGATGTGTGTATGTGGCCTAAGGAGTCGGAGCCATTTTGATTACCCGGAGTCGGAGTTGTGGTTTCATAAACTGAGGAGTCTGAGTCGGAAGATTTTTGTACCGACTCCACAGCCCTACTTTTCAACACAGGCCTTGTCGACTCCTCTCCAAACAGCATCTATGGTTGTGACCATACATACAATCCTGAAGTGGGTAAAAAGTATAAAAGTTTAGTGGGAAGACTTTAGATCAGGGCTTTTCAACCTTCTCAGAAATTGTACCACTTTTATCGCATGAAAATTTTGAAGTACCACCAGCGTTTTCAACAACTCAATAAAAAAAATGATAAAGTATGCACACTTATTATTATTGTATTTATAATGCACCAACATATTACGTAGTGCTGCCCCCAGCATAGGTACAAAATTGCCCCCAGTATAGGTAGTATGCTGCCCCCATTACAAGTAATATGCTGCCCCATTATAAGCATTATGCTGCCCCCATTATAGGTAGTATGCTGCTCCCAGTACAGCTAGCTCACCTGGCTCTTCAGACCTCCAGATCAGCACAGCGACCAACAGACCTGCAGATCAGCATGGGACCCAAGCGGCACCCAGCAGCCGCGCAAATCTCTTCGAATCCAGGAAGTGACGTCACTCCACATCTGAATTGTGCGATGTAACTGTGTGCTGCTCGGGTCCCATGCTGATCTGTAGGTCTGACGGAGAGGGAAGGCGGGCAGGCTGTGGAGAGCGGTGCCGGCACCGACCCGGCGCGTACCACCTGGGCAGCTGCAAAGAACCACGGGTGGTACGCATACCACCGGTTGGAAAGCCCTGCTCTAGATAATCCAACGGTCATAAACATGGTCATGACATCACACTATGGGAGGGTTTTCACCACAAGACTCCCTCCCCCCCAATCTATTTGAGAAAAAGGATTTCTCATGGGAAAGGTGGTATCAGCTACCGATTGGGGTGAAGTTTAACCCTTAGTTAACCTCCTTGGCGGTATGCCCCACACTCTCAGGCTAGAAAAGAAAAGCTAAAAATGGTATGCCCGAAAAAGTGTTGGAAATGCCGCTCAGGAGGTTTTTTGTTGAAATGTTTTCCCCCAGAATAGGTTAGCAAGCCTAGGTGATCCCAATAAAAGGTACAGTAGCAAGAAAAAGTATGTGAACCATTTGGAATTATATGGATTTCTGCACAAATGTGATCTGATCTTCATCTAAGTCACAACAATAGACAATCACAGTCTGCTTAAACTAATATCACACAAATAATTAAATGTTTCCATGTTTTTCTTGAACACACCATGTAACATTCACAGCGCAGGTGGAAACAGTATGTGAACCCTTGAATTCAATAACCGGTTGAACCTCCTTTGGCAGCAATAACTTCAACCAAATGTTTCCTGTAGTTGCAGATCAGACGTGCGCAACGGTCAGTAGTAATTCTTGACCATTCTTCTTTACAGAACTGTTTCAATTCAGCAATATTCTTGGGATGTCTGGTGTAAATCGCTTTTGAGGTCATGCCACAGCATCTCAATTGGGTTGAGGTCAGGACTCTGACTGAGCCACTCCAGAAGGTGTACTTTCTTCTGTTTAAGCTATTCTGTTGTTGATTTACTTCTATGCTTTGTGTTGTTGTTCTGTTGCAACACCCATCTTCTGCTGAGCTTCAGGTGGTGCACAGATAGCCTTAAAGAGGAACTCCAGTGAAAATAACAATGAAAAAAGTGCTTAATTTTTACAATAATTATTTATAAATGATTTAGTCAGTGTTTGTCAAAACTTTCCTTTTCCTGATTTACATTCTGACATTTATTACATGACGACATTTTTTACCGCTGGCAGGTGATGTCTGTGGAAAGAGATGATACATTTTTGGCTGTTGGAAACAGCTGTTATTTCCCACAATGCAATAAGGCTCCCACAGTGTGATGTTAGCACCCAGCACCCTGGTGCTGACGTCGGCTTATGCTCACCATTGGCGTGCTTAGGGCCTGTTTCCACTACACACGGATTCTGGTTGCAGAAAAACTGACTCCGATGAATGCCTATGGGTCTATTTCCACTAAAGGCGATTTTTCTGACGCAGATTTCCCATAGACATTTATTGGAGTCAGTTTTTCAGCATCCAGAATCCGCGTGTAGTGGAAACAGGCCCTAATCCCTCGTTGTGTACCATATTAAAATGGCGGATTGCTGGCTGGGAGTGAGCATTTTCTTCTTGTGTGTTTTGCATTCAGCATTATATAGAGGAAGTGTGGGTGAATCCCCTGGCAGTGGCAGCACTGGGGCTCCCCTTATTGGTGTTTTATGAAATAATAAAGTTACGTTAAAACCAAGCACACCACTTTGCTAGCTGCGTCAGCACACCGATCGCCGCCGCCCCGCGCTTGATCGCCGCTATCCGTCGTGCCGCGCCCGCCCCCCCCAGACCCCGTGCGCTGCCTGGCCAATCAGTGCCAGGCAGCGCTGAGGGGTGGATCGGGACTCCCAATGACGTCACGACGTTGGTGACGTCATCCCGCCCCGTCGCCATGGCAACGGGGGAAGCCCTCCAGGAAATCCCGTTCTTTGAACGGGATTTCCTGATCGAAGCGGGCGGGGGGATGCGGCTATCATGTAGCGAGCCCTGGGCTTGCTACATGATTTAAAAAAAAAAAACTGCTGCGCTGCCTCCTGGCGGAATTCATTAGACCGCCAGGAGGGTTAAAAAGTTTCCCCCCTCACATATACTAATGTGCCACAAACAGGAAGTTAATATCACCAACCATTCCCATTTTATTAAGGTGTATCCATATAAATGGCCCACCCATTATATTAGACCCTTGCTTGATACATATTGGTAAGTTACTGGAAGAAATGTTATGACAATAAATTGGATCTCTTTTTGCACAAAAAAACAGTGGAAACTTAATGCCAGGGAGGTTAAAGTACCTTGTTCAAAGGTTAATTATATTTTAATGCACAAAAAAGTGTAGTCACCCATTTGTCCTTTAAAGAATATTAAAAACTAAACTGGACCGCTTAACTAAGCTGCAGGAAAGGGATCGAGTGCCCTTGATCAGAAAAATGCACACAAATAAGAACAGGAGCCCTTTATAGTGGAGTATGTCAGACTACTTAAAATAAGTTGTACGTAGAAAAATAATGTACTTACAAACCCGGGTTGCTAGATGCTGTAGCAACCACCTTCAGCGCGTGTGGGGAACACCTGTCCTGCACTCGAGTTAGTGGTTGGCCTCTCAGTGGGTAGGTCACTCTCTCTAAAAATGTAAGACAGTTGTCTCTGTCTTCCAATGAGGGTAACACAATTGTACTTTGGGAGGTTAGAGCCACCCAATAGTATACAATTATTAAAATGAATAAAAATAAAGTAAAAGACTGCTTACCTAAAGATGTGTCTAAGCTTGTATGCTCAAAAATAATGTTTATTGCACAAGAAAAGAAAACGCATTTAGTGGTCTATAATTCCACTTCCTCAGGTCAATAATGTGCCTAAAAGATAAAGGACGATGCTAAGAGCTCCATAAAGTTAACAAGTCATATATCGGAATTATCAAGTATGTAGACATTTTCAAAACAACCCTAATGCTAGGTACACACCATACCATTTACTGTTAGATTTTCTCTTAAATTTACCTGCCACATAGCTTTTTTCCATGTTGTAGGTAAATCTAACAGAAGAATCTAACCGAAAATTGTATGGCGTGTACCTAGCATTACTCTAGTATAACACAATTTGACAAATAAATGAAGAAAACAACACCTACATAAGAATGCCTACTGATGATCCTCATGTTATATCCATCATAGAGACCCCCGATGGGTAGAATTCTTCTGCGCATGCACCCGTGCCATAGACGCACACTAGCACATGCACAGTAGATGCCGACTCATCGGTAGTCGACAATACTGCAGAGGTTGCCAGCGGGACCGGAAGAAGACCAGAGCTGCGGCGAGGGACACACGTGACCTCTAGGGGCTGGAAGAAGACTCAGGTAAGTAAACATAACTTTTATTTCTTGCTCCGGATATCCTTTAAAAGTGTAACACAATGTATAAGGACTTGCATAGCATCCCTGACCCCCCCCCCCCCCAAACAAAAAATATGATCTCTCCCTAAGATATAAAAGCATATACATAAAACATAGTCCCTACCCACATGACTGATTGCCTGTAATATAAATCAGATGGCAATGTACAGTATAGTTAGATATGAAAAATGTATAAAATACTGTAAAAAAAAATGGTGAGTAGTATACATAAAATACCACCTCAATGCATGTATGCCAAAACATGTGTAAATGTATTGCTGTATATTGGAAGCATAAGTAAAGACCTGTTACAGAATATAAAGCTATATGGGCAGTTAACAGCTGGGGTGAATAGAAGATGCCTAGGAATTAAACTAGGTAATCTGGGTATAACTAGTAAGAACAGTAATGAGGCATGAGGCTGAAAAACACTTCAGGACTAATACAGATTTAAACTATCCAGAGTGGACATGTCTTCTATAGAGGTGCACTGAGCTCCATCAGACAGCTGATCAGGTACGTTTCCATTCCCCCTACCCGCTCCACACGCCTCATTACTGTTCTTACTAGTATTTTCCCAGGCACTTTTAACCTGGTGCTCCACCAGTCTAATTTTGGTGAGCACTCGGCTGTCATTGGCTTACCTCCTCCTATACTGTACGCAGAGTTGCTCCGGCTTCTGCATTCCACCCCTCACATCCCACCCGGCTACTTTTTCATGCCACCTAGCTGGAAAAAAATTCTGGGGAGAACACGGTTTCTAGTTAAAGGCAGATTACATCCTAGGCATCTTCTATTAGCCCCGGATACAGTCCAGCTGTGAACCGCCCAGAAAGCTTTATATTTTGGCACAGGTCTTTACTTATGCTTGCAATGTACAGCAATACATTTCTTTATGTTTTGATATATATGCAGTGGGGTGATATTTTATATAAACAGTACTAATTACCATTTTTATATTACAGTAGAATATCATAGTAAACCTCTGGATATAGTAAACTCAGTCCTCAGCAACTGTCTGTATAAATATACAATGTATCAGCAATCCAGTAAACTTATATTGTAAATGACTTTTCCTGGTCCTTTGGAGTTTACTATAAATAGATTCTACTGTATTTAAATATATTTTTTAATTTTAAAGAGAATCTGTATTGTTAAAATCGCACAAAAGTAAACATACCAGTGCGTTAGGGGACATCTACTATTCTCCTCTGTCACAATTTCGCCGCTCCCCGCCGCATTAAAAGTGGTTAAAAACAGTTTTAAAAAGTTTGTTTATAAACAAACAAAATGGCCACCAAAACAGGAAGTAGGTTGATGTACAGTATGTCCACACATAGAAAATACATCCATACACAAGCAGGCTGTATACAGCCTTCCTTTTGAATCTCAAGAGATCATTTGTGTGTTTCTTTCCCCCTGCAGCTATCTTCCACTGAAGTGGCAGGCTGTTTCTTCCTGCAGAGTGCAGACAGCTGTGCCTGTATGTAATTCCTCAGTATGTGAAAGCCCAGCCAGCTCAGAGGAGGATTTATCCAGCTTGTAAAAGATAATAGAGCAGAGAGAAGCTGCCCTAATCTAAATAATACACAGGTAGTGTGCAGAGAGGGGCCTGGAGGGGGGAGATGCATCACAGAACCACAACACTGAAGAACTTGGCAGCCTTCCAGACACAGGCCTGACAAGAGAGAGATAAGTTGATTTATTACAGACACTGTGATAGTAGAAAGTGCTGCAGTAAGCCTGAGCACATTAGAATAGATTTTGGAACATGTAGGATGGAAGAAAACCGGATGAAATTTTTTGTTACGGAGTCTCTTTAACTATACATTGCCAGCTGATTTATAATACATGTAAATAGTCATGTGGGTAGGGACTAGGTTTTATGGAGATGCTTTTACATCTTAGAGATTATATATTATTTTTATTCAAACTCTGTATGTCCTTATACATTGTATTACACTTTTAAGTCTTTTTTTTTTTAATATCTGATTTATATGTGGGCAATGATGCAATACTACTATTTTGAGTCCCTATTTATAATAGATATAACGTGAGGATCTTCAGTAGACATTCCTGTGTGGGTTTTGTTTCTTTAGTAATAGATTTGTCAAATTGTGTTATACTAGAGTTAGATTTGTTTTGAAAATGTATGTCTACATACTTGATAGTTCCCGATATAGGACTTAACGTTAAATATTTGTGGAGCTCTTAGCATCGTCCTTTACCTTTTAAGCACGTTATTGACATGAGGAAATGGCATTATAGCCCACGAAACGCTTTCTTTTTTGTGTGCAATAAGCATTCTTTTGAAGCACACAAGCTGAAACATTCATCTTAAGGTAAGCAGTCTCTTGCCTCATTTCAGTGATTTAAATCATTTCATACTATTGGGCGCCTCTTATTTCCATGAGTACCCTACCAAAGCTGTCTACATAAAGAGATCTGGCCACTGTGACTTAGTGCTTCAATCTACACTATTAGTGATTTCATCTCTATTCACACAAAGAAGTATACAGAAAACTTGGTTTGTAGTGGCTAAGGGTAGAGATGATGCTAGTAAGAGAGAGGTTTCAAATATCACATAACCAGAACCGGAGGTGACATACATTTACAGTAACATATTGAGGCAGACGTGTATGTACGTGCAAGGCATACAAATAACACAAATAACTGGGCTTTGTTCCTTTTTTCCAGTTCTGCATGAAAGAGTTAACATTCGGGTGACAGTTTCTCTCCAGTCAGACTATAGTGTAGGCATTGGGAAGCCTCCCCGTGGCACTCCTGGATAGTGCTTATTGCAGCATGAACGAATTCCCGCAGGGCGACCGCTTTGCGGCATTGGTTTTTGACCCTGCATAAGTTGGCATGCGAAAGTGAATGCATATTTGCATGAGCATTGCCTCATGAATAGCAAATTAGGCCAAATTTGCTTAGCCAGATATGTCAGGTGTTCACTTGGTGTTTAATGCACACATTCAATTGTTTGTGTAGTAGACTATAGTGTAGTCCTCACTGATACGGTGTTACAACCAAAAAAAATCTTTCCTGGAAGAGAACAGCTTCTGAGTGCAGGAGAAAGATACAAAGGCCAATAGTTCAAATATTATAGCTGTGGGACACAAGAAAGCCTGTGTCATTGATCAAAGACAATAAAATACATTAAATCTACTTTTTAAAACATAAAACTGGGATATTTAATAAGTCCTTTGCATGAGGATGAATGCAATGGTTTCTTAACACCTCAGGTTCACTTTAAAACATAACTGAAGTGAGAGATACATGGAGGCTGACATTTCTTTCCTTTAAAAAATGCAAATAGCCTAGCTGTCCTACTTCTTTTCTGCCTGATACTTTTAGCCACAGACCCTGAAGAATGCAAATCAGATGTTTCTGACTGGATTAGCTGTATGCATGTTTCAGGTGTACGATTCAGTCATCACCAAAGAGAGAGCTGCCAGGCAGCTGGAGAATAAATATGGCAGCCACCATGTGCTTCTCTCTTTAAAGTACACCTAAAGTGTACCTGAGCCAAATCTCTCAGGTCTCACCTAAGAAGAGGGAAGCCTCTGGATTCAGTAGAAGCTTTCCACTCTGTCCTCCAACCCTCCCCAAGTGCTTGTCAGAAACGTTAACTTGGCTCTTCAAGCACGAGCATTGCTGTGCCGGCACGAGTTTGGCCGCACCTGTGCAGGAAGTTCAAGCCACACAAAATGACGATGTTGAAGGGAACCTAAAGCGAGAGGTATATGGACGCTGCCATAGTAATTTCCTTTTAAAGAGACTCTGAAGCGAGTCTAAATTTACTTTTTTAACAGGCAGTCATGTTAAGTAGTATAACCGCTGCTAAAACGCCGCTATCCCGCGGCAAAGCGAGGGGTCTTTACCTCCCAAATCCTCTCTGTAAGCTCGGGGGAGTGCGCTTCCTGAAGAGGCAGAGCTAAGCCCTGTAGTTCTGCCTCTCAGCGCGTCAATCACCGCCCCTCTCAATCTGCTTTCACAGAGAGGGGCGGGGGAGAGGCGGAGATCCGTGCGGCAATTGACACGCATGGAGGCAGAGCTGCAGCTCATAGCTCTGCCTCCATGAGCAGCAAAATCCACGACCAAGAAAATTGTGGATTTTGCAGAGGGGGGGGGGGGGGGGGGGGTTGGGGGGGGATTTGGGGGATAAAGACCCCTCGTTTTCCCGCGGGATAGCTGCGTTTTAGCAACGGTTATACTGATTAACATGACTGCATGTTAAAAAAGTAAATTTATACTCGCTTCAGAGCCTCTTTAAGCAATACCAGTTGCCTGACTATCCTACGGATCCTCTGCCTCTAATGCTTGTAGCCATAAACCCTGAACAAGCATGCAGCAGATCGGGGGTTTCTGACATTATTGTCAGATCTGACATGATTAGCTGCATGTTTGTTCCTGGTGTGTTTCAGCCAAATAGATCAGCAGGACTGCAAGGCAACTGGCATTGTTTAAGAGGAAATAAATATGGCAGTCTCCATATACTTCTTGCTTCAGGTTCCCTTTAAGGATGGAAGTGGCGGCAAGTGAGGGCTATCCAGGAAAGCCCTATAAGATCCAGAGGTTTCCCTTTTCTTAGGCATTTCCTTAAAACTTGGGTTCACTTTGAGTAGACAAAAGATAAAATAACTGTTTACAACTGCCAGAATAGAATGGAGGGGCAGTGACCAGATCTGTGGTCTGAGGGTGTAATTTAGGTTTTTACTGTACTTTTGGGAGCAAACAGATTCATTTACAGAATAGTTTAAATGGCAAGTCTCCTGTAATGTATATAGTAGCAACATATAAGTAGAAAACAACAGACAAGACACTGGTTGTAGGACTTTATTAAAATATTATAGAGAAATGATTAGGAGACGAAACTATCTTCTAGTAAATCATTTTCTAGGTACTATACGTGGAAAAAATTAAAGTATTTGCAGTCAGACAAATAAAAAAAAAAAAAAAGAAAAATAACCAATGAAAATACAGAACACTTGTTTACAGACAGCTTTTCAATGTTTCACAGTTTTAGCTATCCAGCTGAAAAAAGGCATATTGTTCATTGTCTACAAAAATATATTTCTGACACTCCGCGTAATTTATAAAAAGCTGGTCAGCTGTGCATAACCTGTAACAAACCAACACAAGATTGACCACACAGCACTGCACCTTTAGGACACAGGGTCACATCTCAGCTCAGTCCATGCGGGGTTAATACAAGATCACCCATTGCAGATGTGGGGCCACAGTACAGGGAAACATACGCTCTAATATCCTCTCCATGCAGATTGGGACGTCACCAGTACAGGAAACGGATCTAGGCAAAGCTCCAGGAAGTAGGAGTCTTTGAAGAGGGTTAACAAAAGACCCTCATGTTATCCCATGTCACATGGGAAATTACAGGGGAAATAACCAAAAATAACAGAATCCCACGTAAAGAGGATAGAACAAAATCAATACTATAATGCAAGGTATTAAAGCTACTATCCAAATAGTTAATGCATGGTCTGTATTCACAGATTATCACGAGGGCCCTCTCCTTATCTATCAAGCTGATTTGCCATAACCAGAACTTATGAACCCCTAGTCAGCCACAAAAACCTTGAATGGGAGAAAAAGAAACCTGCGATGTGCATGTCATACTGAGACGTAAAAAGTCTTGCATTGAGCTGATTCATGAAGCTGGTTTTTAAACAGTATAAAAAAAGGCTCCTTGTAAAGGAGAGCGGATAAAATACATGTTATTTCACAGGACGAGGAGATTATTTTCTGTGTGCTGGGTGGCTGAAAGGAAAAAAAAAAGGAGGAAAAAAAAATTACAAAGAAAATAAAAACCCCTTAAGACTTTGGTGATTTGCTTCCCAGACATCCCAGTTAGAAATGATCACATCCATATTACCTAATTGTACCAGCCTTTTCCGCATACAGCAAGGTTATTAGTTTACATTGTGCTTTGCACTGTTACACAGACCCAACTCTCCAATGGTATTTAGAGTACTCCCTTTTTGTTTTTTTGTTACATCCTGATATTATAGATCACCAAGATCTGATGTCCCCATTGGCCTCTAGAGACGTGGTTTATTTTTGTTATGTACAGCCCTTGGGTTGGCTTGGCACACCTGTGAACACTTGTATGATGCCTTTAAGGAAAGCCAAAAGCTGACACTGTAGTAAAACTTACAGTGCTGAAAGGATGCAAGAAAAAGATACAGAGGAACTGATTTACTAATCTTGGAGAAAATACATGATCTGCAACTCTGAGCTGGTTCGTTTGAAGTGTTAAGAGTACGTTCTAATTAAGGGCTAAACTGTACCTGAAATATCAGCTTCTAAAGTGTGTCTTGCGCCACACCCACAGACCACTATACATTCTGTATTTACTGTGCAGATCTTTCAGAACTTTGGCAAACTGCACGTATTGATAAATACAGGCAGTTTTTTAATGTAGACAATGGATTGCACAGGGCAGTATTTGAAAAACTGGCCTAAAAATAAGTAATCAAAACAGTGCATTACTGATAAAAGGGGCCTGTTAAAACATCTGACCACACTTGAGAATAAATACATTAGCACTTTAAATATGGCCTCCTATTACACGGGCAAAGCCTACAGCCCTGGGAACAACTGGGGTTTTATGTAAAAGATTAGTACATTATAGTCAATAAAATATACAAGTGTGGCACTTCCACTGAGATCTTATTTGATATTATAAATCCTGCCCATGCAGCTCATTTTTGAACTTAACAGCACCTTTACCAAGTTTGACATGGCCCAGGTGACTTTTGCCCCCTAATAGAGACATTTTTAGGATTCCAGGTAATGAACAGAAGATCATTTATGCTCTCCAATCTTATTAAATCAATTGGATAGAACGTGATGTGTTATTATGTTCTAACACTGGAGTCCTGTCTTCACACAGCAGCTGAGCTTGCATGCTGGCCTGGAGTAATGCTGGGATCTCAGGGAGAACATACTGACACATCAGGCTATAAGAATCACATCCAGTTCTAAATACAAACCAGCTCATCCTGCTGCATCTAATGCTGCCCACATATGAAAAGATTTTAATGTAATCAACTTATGCAGTTCATTTGATATCAATTGCTAGTGAAAATAAAAAAATACTCTTGAACCACACTGAAATCAGCAGATTCCATTCAATGAAAACTCCTGGGTGACCTTGTTTGATAGTTTGATCACATTCATTTGGAACATGATCGACATCAGTCATTCTTATGCTAGGTACACATCATACAATGTCCGATCTGAACTACAACCGATTTTCTGATCGTTTTTCTCATCAATTTTCAGATCGATTTTCATTCAGTTCTATGGAAAACAATTGAAAAACCAATTTAAAAAAAAAATTGTAAAATCGATCAAAATTCGGATCGGACATGTTGGAAATAATTGATCTGGCAGGTAAATCTGCCACAAAATTGTATGATGTGTTCCTAGCATTAACCCAGCTTGATTTTGTTTAGATGAGATGGTATTATCAAATCAATGTAATCATACAACAACATACAAACATGTATGGCCAGTAAAAATGGGTTTCAGTCCAACAATTCAGTTCTGATGTTGTCCAAGCAGAAGCATGTCATTGTGTGGGTGCAGCTGTAATCTTTATGAATACCCCCACCTATGTGACTGCAAGGGACAAAGTTCCTTCAGAATTATACAGAGGGGTCCCAATTGTACATACATATAATTATGCTCAACAAGGTAGAACATTATCTTTTTGTCTTCTGCAATGAATAAGAAAACTGACAAACTGCATATATAATTTTCCACTACTATTTTTAGGCCTAAGAAAATTGGCAAAAAAAAACAAAATGAGGTGCAAGGCAAACTGAGTGGATCCTGAGAGATTACAATTTTATTACATTTGCATTTTATAACGAGGTACAGAAAGAAGGTATGTGCAACATTTGATTCACCTCCACTACTGTATTGTGAATTGATGATATATGGAATATGAAAATGCCAACAATATTACTCCTAGAGGGATGCCATTTTTTTTTATCTTATAGGTTTGGGAAGGATTCACAAACTCACTGCCTAGTTGCATTTACCAGCAGGGCAGCAAGGCGGGTAAGATGGTTAGCACTGCAGTGCAAGC
Organism: Hyperolius riggenbachi; assembly: GCF_040937935.1. Classification (NCBI taxonomy): domain Eukaryota; kingdom Metazoa; phylum Chordata; class Amphibia; order Anura; family Hyperoliidae; genus Hyperolius; species Hyperolius riggenbachi. Next base: position 345,505,134 of record NC_090648.1, on the reverse strand, counting down.
TTTAAGTCCCAGCTATAACATTATGTGAATGGAGCATGTATATTCTCCATGTGTTTATGTGGGTTTCTTCCCAGAATACCCAAATATTTGGCCCCGGGTAGTGGTAGGAATATGAGGCAAGGACATTTTGAGACATGAATTGTTCAATGTGACCTGTAAAGCCATGCAGAAATGTTCACTATATAAATTCATCATAATATAGCTAAATTATACAAAGATATATGTACTGGCTTCCCAGAAACTTAAGACACTTAAAGTGTACCAGAGACTTTAGAAATGTTTTATACATACCTGGTGCTTCCTCCAGCCCAATGCGCACAGATCGCTCCCACGCCGCTGTCCTCAGTCTTCTGTATCACTGGTACCGGGTCTCGTAACTTCCGCCATTCTGCGCAAGAGAAGTGCGCTGGCGGGTGCCAGAGAGATACGTAGAAAGCACACTTCTCTTGTGCAGACTGGCCGAAGTCACGTTACTAGCGAAACAGAAGGCTGAGGACGCCGGCGTGGGAGCGATCCGTGCGCATGGGGCTGGAGAAAGCCCCAGGTATGTATAAAACTTATTTTACATTGTCTCTGGTTTCTCTTAAAGTGAAATTAATGTATTTTATTTTTTTTAAAGTTTAGAATAAAGCAAAAACATTTTTTGCTGTCAACAGTAACTGGAAAATCTTTACAACAGAAGAACATCTGACAGTAATAAACACTAAAAATTGAAAAGGTGTGACAGGTAATGTATACCATCTCATACTAATAGGTGGCTGGTGCCCAATGACACTGCAGATAGCATTTACTTTAGACGAACTTCAAGCTAAGTACTGGTCCATAATATGCTCAGCTTGAATTGTACAACCTTCTGACAGACTTGCATTAAAGGACTACTATAGTATTTTCTTGAGCACACCTTAACACCCTTCTAAAATCCAAATAAAAACTAATCATGCCTAAGTGCTTTTATTTTTTTATAAAAATAAGTTTTTTGTTAGCTGCCCTATGAGAGGCAATCTGCAATGGCAAGGTGACTGGGAGAGATATTTACATTATGGAGCTGAATCAGCAGCTAACCTATTGGCTGTTACTTGGTAGCTTCCCAACGTCAACATTTCAGTACGTTTGAAGCAGTAGGAGAAAACAAATGCCATGTACAGTAAAACCCCCATTTTCCAGCACCTACAGAGATCATTTGATGCTGGATAAGTGTGCTTTCTGGTTGCTAGAGAGTCAATGTTACAAACAGGCATAACTAAAAAACAGTGCTATACCCCATACTGTGTACTTTCCATAAACTCTGTATTATTGTTGAAATACAATTGAAAACAAATTATAAAAAGGACAGACAATGTAACAGAGGTTTATTACTGTATAAAGAAGTGTAAAAGTGGATTTAGGCATTCTGCAAGGCCAGGATTTTTTTCTGGTTGCTTGAGAATTCTGGCCGAGTTCTAGATAACGGGGGGTTTACTGCACTTCCTTTGTCCAGTCTATGGACTTCTCTGTTTCAATCTGTCAGGCAAGAGACAGGACTACTACACCAGACTTGCCCAAGCTATTGCCACAGCCTCTCAGAGACCTGGAGGAGCAGCTGCTATTGTGGGCAGAGCCTCTGACTGGAAGTGCTGTGATCTGATGCACACAGAACACTGCAGCAGCTGCACATCCAGGCATCAAATAGGCTATTGTATATCCTCAAGCAAAGACGGAACAGCATACAATTCATGTGTCTGATAAGTAGCAACAAAAAAGAACGACAGACTATAAGGGTCTTTTTCCACTGCACAGCTGAATCACAAAATCGCAAATCGCTAGTGATTTTTAAATCGCTAGGGTTGCTACTTTATCATAAATATCATGAGAAGTATTTTCCACTATAGTGATTCGATTTGCAAATCGCAATCGCTTTCTGGAGCGATTTTAAGAGGGATAATGCAATGCAAATGAAAAATCGTAATTGCAATCTCATAACAAAATTATGAAAAATCGCAGTCGCTGGCATTTGGGATTGCTATTGCTAGTGGAAAAGGGCCTTAAGTCTTATGTGCTTTGAGTCCTATGGGAGAAAAGTGGTTAACAAATGTTATTGTATTAAGTCTATATACAATAAACTTGTGGCGAGGAAAGAAAGCATCTATGCGGTGTCTGCTATCCCATACTCTAGTACCAACAATGTTATTAACATTTGCGTTGAGGTACATACTATATAAATCATATCCTTTAGCAGTTTTGGTATAAACGTTGTAGAGACAAGCTGTTGAATTCCCAGTCCAACAGCATGTTCTGTTTTATGGAGATAGGGATGGGGAGACATACCAGCAACTTCATGCTACAGAAACTTCCATCAACATCCCCCACAAGAATAGGCATCAGAGGACAGCGATTTGACTTGATGGATCACAACCAGGAAAGGTAGTAATGTCAGGTGACTGACAACAGTACAAACATTCAAGGAAAATCTTATGAGATAGCTTTAGAAAACTTGGAGACTACCAAGTAGAAGCTAGTACATAAGCTGCTACTTCAACTTTTTGACAAAAATTGGCTCTCTCAGTCCTGTCACTAAAGGTGGCCACTTATGATACAATCTTTTTGTCCTAATCTTACCAAATCTATGTAGTATGAGGGTAAATTGAGTGAATATATTGAATTAATCATTGAGACAGGTTGGATCATTAGTGGCCACCATAATGCAGATTGCTTCACAACAATCATCTAACAAGGGGTTTATATAATAAATAGCACAAAAGCGTCTCACCATGGTTTCCCAAAAATCAGTACAGTTGTCCTTTAGTTAATGGCCAAAACAGGTTCACAAGATAGCATTATATAAAAGAACACAGCTGTGTACAGTGGTAGCTAAAGCAAAATCAGGGAAAAGACAGCTCAATTTATTACTAAGAGTTACTATCAAATTAAAGAATACCGGTTGCCTTCTAAATAAAAATACTCAAAGAAGAGGGAAGGCTCTGGATCTTATAGAGCAGGGGTCCCCAAACGTTTTGGGTCAAGGGCCAGGTCAACATACTTCAGACTGCTGGGGGACCGGAGTATACATAAAATGATGTCTTTGCAGGCCAGACAGTGAAGCATACCCAGGTGACAACCTGAAGTCCAATTGGACAGCAGTGTCACCTGATGTGGAATTTGATTGGAAACCAGCGAATTACTGCTTTCTGGCTTCCATGTGAATGGGTGGTGCCAGCACTGCTATTCTATGTGTGGACCACCAATATTTAAAGATGTAGCTGACCGCATCTATAAGTAAAACATTTTGTTTGTGGGGGGCCGGTAAAAAAGCCTAAGGGGGCCGCATTCAGCCCACGGGCCTTAGTTTGAGGACCACTGCTATAGAGCCTTCCAGGTGCTCTCTTGGTCTCCTTGTTCCCCCGCTATCTCCCATTTACATTTTCCGCCGGCTGCATCTTCGGAAGTGCTTGGAGACCCAAGTAATTCCAAAGCTTTTGTAGGAGACCTGAAGACTTCGACATTAAAGTCAGGCCACTGCAATGGGGCCTGGAGATGGAATGAGGGTATGCAGAGAGGATTAGAAAGGCTCTTAAAGGGACCCCGAGTGGTGTCATAAAAAGAAAACTGGACTTACCTGGGGCTACCTCCAGCCCACCATTGCCCGGGAGGACCCCGGCATCCTCCTGGTCCCCTCCGCGGTCCTGCTGGTGACTCCGGTAATGCGCCAACTGTGTGTGAAGTCGCGCATGCTTGCTTCCGATGCGTACCCATCGTGTCATCATGTTGGCCGCCGTAACAGTCCTGCGCATGCGTGGTTCTCTAAAGACTGAACCGCGCAGGACTCTTTCGGCAGCCAGCGTGATAATGCGATGGCTACGCAGCGGGGGCTAGCACGTGACTTCACCCGAAGTCAGCGCATTAACAGAGCTGCCAGCGGGACCGTGAAGGGGGTTAGGGACTTTGCTAAGTATGGTGGGCTGGAGGAAACCCCAGATAAGTCCAGTTTTCTTTCTTATGACTCAGGGTCCCTTTAAGGATTCAGAGCCTTCCCTCTTCTTAGGCAAGTATGTCATTTTTTTTAGAAGGGTACAAGGTATCCTTTAAGTCCCTGGAAAGACATTTTATAAGGGTACAAGGTATCCTTTAAGTCCCTGGATAGACATTTTATATACAAAAAAAACCTGCAGTATTTACATATGAATGGTATTTCTGCCTTGCTGGTTTACAGAGCCATAGAAGCCACTTTTTAGGTTGTAGCAGATCAGGTGGATGAGTGCTGCAGAACACCACAAATAAGACATCAAGAATAATGAGTAATAAAAAGGTATAGATAAATGATACAACATAAACAAATTATATATACCTACAGTAAGGAAAATACAGTCAGTATCTCTTTGCCCTCAGCCTGTTGGAATTCGCTTCATTACACACAGAAGTTAGTGAAAACTCTGCAAATAGTAGAAGCAGGTACAGAATATGCACCCCATGCACTTGTGGATTAAAACAGGGGGTCTTTTTCACCAGGCTACTCCCTTGCAGGTGACTGCAGCAGCTTTCATTGCTTACCTTCACTACAGTAGCCACATTAGCCAGCAAATATGAAAGATCAAGTGACATTTCATACGAAGACTGTCACGAATGGGCAATGCTAATAAAGGTGGCCATACACTGGTCGATTTGCCATCAGATTCGACCAACAGATAGATCACTCTCTGATCGAATCTGATCAGAGAGGGATCGTATGGCCACCTTACTGCAAACAGATTGTGAACCGATTTCAGCCTGAAACTGTTCACAATCTGTGGTGGTAGTCGTGCTGCCGCTGCTCCCCCCCCCCCCCCGCATACATTACCTACTCCGCCGGCGCGACTCCCAGGGCTCTTCCGTCTTCTTCTCCGCTCTGGTCTCCGGCATGCTTCACTTCTTCCTGCCCGGCAGGAAGTTTAAACAGTAGAGCGCCCTCTACTGTTTAAACTTCCTGCCAGGCAGGAAGAAGTGAAGCATGCCGGAGACCCGACCAGACCAGAGCGGAGAAGACAGCAGAGACCAGGGGACTCGCGCCGGCCGGAACAGGTAATGTATACCCGCTGTATTGCGTCGGTCGTCGGGCATTCAAACGCCGCTATCCACGCACTCCCGAACCGGCGATCGAGAAAAAGCTTCTGCACAGACGGATCGACGGGAACGATTGATTTCGGACGGAAATCGATCGTTCTGTCAGCGGTGTGCGTGGCAATTTCACAGCCGATTTGATCACTGTGATCGAATCGGCCGTATATCGGCGGGAAAATCGTTAGGTGTATGGGCCCCTTAAGAAAATCTCTATCCACCCCTAAAGCCTAATTTAGGGACACAGTTTTATTTTTGTTTTTAATAGCATTACTTATAACCCCCTGTGGGTGTAGGACACTTGGGACATATTGCTATTCGTGTTTTCAGGCTCACAAATAAGTACAATGTTTGAGCTACTGGTTAGTTTTAAAAATTCACAGCTGGCTGCAAACAAATGGAAAAATATTTTTAATATTAAATTACAAAAAAACTTCTGCAGCACTGATGTATTTTGTAGCATTTTTAATGAAAGTGGATTCTTATCATCAACAATGAAATAAATGCTCATTATTGATCCTGTCAGTAGGAAGTGTTGGCATATCACAGATGCTGCAGGTCCTGGCCAAGCGCTCTATTCTATGGAGAAGGGAGGATGAGCAAATGGCGTCCTGCTCCAGAAACTTCAAAGGAAGCTCCCAAAATGTAAATTGCAGAAAGGAAAGAATGATCCATTACATCAGATCCATGGAGGGGAGACCAAATTCAGGGGACAACTTATGCACCAATTACTACAGATGTATCCGTGTACATTTCAGTTGGCAGCCAGCTATGAATTACCAAGATTGACCCTCTTGGTCAGCCTGAAATCTGTACTTCTTTGTGAAGTACAGAGTATCTTGAAAGTCCCCGTCTTGCTGCATGATTAATTATATGCACAGAGTAAAAGCTTATAACTTATTTTCTACACCTGGTCTAATGTGCTGAAAGTCTCTGTTAGGGCCCATTCACACTTGCAAAACACAAAACGCTAGTGATTTTGCTAGCATTTTGCTCTGGCGATTTTTGGCGATTAATGCCAAAAATCGTCATTCACACTTGGGGCAATTTTCCACGATCGCGATTAGTGTTTCTGTAGCACTAAAGCAATCGCTGGAAAATCGCCTGAAAATGGTGCAGGATACAAATTTTTCTTGAGCGATTTGCATTAATCGCAGGCGATTAACAAATGCCCAAGTGAGAACGGGCCCATAGGTTTCTATTGCACTATCGCTTTTAAAAGCGCTAGCGCTTGAGCGTTTTGCCGAACTCGCCAGCAAAACGCTCAGGTGTGAACGGGGCCTGAAAGGGCATCCAAGCTAGGGCTGAACGATTTTCAGTTTTTAAACTGAAATCGCAATTAGGGGCAAGACGATCCTGAGATCGTCAAAACCTGCGGTTTTTCGCGCTGCCACTGGTACCTGCTCTGCTCGGACTCCCTTCTCCAGAAAGTCCCGATCCCCCTTGCCACATTTATTTTATTTATTTATTGTATTTATAAAGCGCCAACATATTACGCAGCCATGTGGTAAGCACTGTGAAGTGGCAGCCAGCATTGCGCAGTAACGATGGCTGCCAGGAAGTGATGTGATGTCACTTCCTGTCAAAGGCCTTGCCGTTACTGAGCGAACATTCGTTGCCTCTTCACAGCAACTTACCACACGGTAATGAGGCGAGGGGGAGTGGGACTTTCTGGAAGAGGGAGCCGGAGCAGAGCAGGTACCAGTGGCAGCGAGGGGGAGACTATATCCATCTATTTATCTATCTATATAACCCAGTACTGGGCAAACTACGGCCTGCTGGATCCTCTCCCCCCCCCCCCCCCCCCCCTGCAGAATCAAGAGAGAGCAGTAACGGGGAAGACGTAAAACTTACCTGATCGCTGTCCAGCGCTGCGTCTCCATGCCAACAGGGCGTCACATGACATGAAGGGACGAACCAGCGTGTAATACGCTGGCATGTCCTGACGTCATGTCATGTGACACCCTGCTGCCATGGAGACGTGACGCTGGATGGCGATCAGGTGAGTTTTAAGTCTCGCCTGTTACCGCCTGCTCGAGACTCTGTAGGGAGGGAGGTGGGAAAGGACAGGGAAAATCTTAGGAACGCGACTCGGTCCGCTCAAAGTTTGCCCAGCCCTGGGCTAACCTGTACTGCGGCACCTATACTGGCTAACCTGTACTGCGACACCTATACTGGCTAACCTGTACTGCGACACCTATACTGGCTAACCTGTCCTGCGGCACCTATAGATAGCTAACCTTTACTGAGGCACCTAAAGCTGACTAAACTATACTGGGGCACTCATACTCACCATCGGTGTGCTGATCCATCGCTGTGTATCGAAAATTGTGAATCAATTCGAATTCGCATTTTCTGGCAGAAATCATGCAATTCAATCTTTTCCTAAAATCGTTCAGGCCTAATCCAAGCTGAAAAGGAAATGTTAATCTTTACTTACCTGGGGCTTCTTCCTGTCCCTAGTATTCTATGTGGGCCCTTGCTGCAGATCCGCAGCATTCCCATGCGCCACTAACATCTCCAGGCGCATTTCTTTCTCGATCATTCTCCCATGGCCAGGAGCATTCTGCGCTTGCACAGTTTAATAAGATTGAAATTATGCAAGCGCTGAACCTTCCTGACCACAGGAGTGCGATAGAGAGGCACTCAGACATGCGCAAAAGCCCAGGACCACAACTGTGGTCGGTGATCTTTCAGAGGGGCTAGCAGCACACTGGAGGGCAGCGGAACTGCAGCGAGGAGCCACATAGGGTACTAGGGGCTGGAAGACGCCCCAGGTAAGCTGAATGTTTGCTTTTCAGCACAGATGTCCTTAGACACCCATGAAATTACTGTGTTTTACATGCTTACATGCAAGCAAGCTATAATAAGGTTCGCCAGTAATCGCTCCAATGCACAGATCTGAACAGTAGGGATTGCTTTGTTCCAGCAATACTGGAGTTTCACTTTAAAATGAATTGTTATGCAACAATCAAAAAATAAAATAGCAGAAGCAAAAACAAATTAAAGGCTGATATATAGAGCTGTGATAAGTCAGTGAAAACTATTTCTGGTAACTTATCCACTTTAAATTTTACACTGCTATTTCCGATTCATAAAGCAAGATTAATAGTAACCAGAGTCGTGTTAAAAAAAAAAAAAAAAAAAGATTTACTTACCCGGGGCTTCCTCCAGCCCCATAAGCACCACTGAGTCCCTCACCGTCCTGCATGCCTTCGTTGAGCTGCAATCAACCCCAGTAAATGTCTAAGATGCGCCAGTCGGGGTCCGCGCATGAGCAGAAGACCCCGACTGACACGACTTAGCCAGGTACCGAGGCCGACTGCGGCTGAACAGAGCAACCCGGGAAACCGGTGAGGGATTCAGCGGTGCTTATGGGCTGGAGGAAGCCCCGGGTAAGTATCAAATTTTTTTTTTTTAACGTCTCTGATACACTTTAAGTGCACAATGATGAGACTTATATCTGAATGACTATAGTGGCAGGACTTAAAGGATACCTGAGGTGAGAGTGATATGGAGGCTGTCTTATTTATTTCCTTATAAACAATATGAATTGACTGGCAGTCCTGCTGATCTTCTGAATCAAAACCCTGGAACAAGCATATTGCTAATCCAGGAAAATCTGAGTAAGAGTACCTAATCTGCATATGCTTGTTCAAGGTCTATGGCTAAAAGTATTATGCTGGATACACACGTTGAGATTTCCCGTGCGATTTGCGGGATCTAACTGATCGATTCGATTATTTCCAACATGCTCGATTCGGATTTCGATAGTTTCTGCCGTCGGTTTGCATGTTAAGTATGCCAGATCGACGGCAGAAACGATCGAAATCCGAATCGAGCATGTTGGGGAATCTCAACGTGTGTATCCAGCATTAGACACACAGGATCAGGAGGACAGCCAGGCAACTGGTATTGTTTAAAAGCAAATAAATATGGCAGCCTCCATATCACTCTTACCTCAGGATCTCGTTAATGGTGGCCATACACGGTACAATAAAAACGTTCGATTTTCCCGTTTATTCGATCTAAATGATCGAATTGAATGAAAGTTGAAATTTTTTTTATTTTCGATCAAGAAATTCGAACGATTATCCCGTTTTTTCGGGAAAAATGATCGGACATGCTGGAAAAATCTTTATATTCGATCTAACAGAATAATCGAACTAAATTATCTAATTGAAAAATTGTACCATGTATGGCCACCTTAATGAAGATTTCCAAATGAAAATAGGTAAGAAGTGGTATTTATAAAGTAGTGATAAGCATTACTTCTGCCTCGACTGCTCTGCGTTTGCATCACCAATTTGAAGGTGGCAATACTAATGCAATGCAATGGTTGGAAGACTGAACTGGCCATCTTCCTGCTGGCTTTTGCTGGTGTTCCACCACAACATTTTCACCAACTTATCAATGCCTGAATCTATACTAATGCTTTTGAATGGCCTTTATCCCTTCTATTTTATCACTACAATTCTCTGTAGATCTTTTATCTTAGTTTTATAAATACCACAATAAATAACCAGAGATTAAGAAGCTGCAAAAATATGTAGTAATAAATTAAATGGTTATGCATAGCAGCTTTATAAATCAGCCCCTACATCTGGCAGTAATATAGACAGCTTCTATGGCATTCTTTTAGTGTCAAACTTTGCTGAAGAGCTGGGAAAAGGCTTTATACACTACACAGATCAGTGCCAAATAAGAGGCAACAGAACTCATTGCCATTCACACAATGTGAACTGATCTTGGGACAGCAGATTAAAAGACACAGAAACTAATGAAAGCCCAACTAAACAACGATAAGCACAGCTCCAAAGGTTTAAGTTCTGTACACATGCTCAACCCCCATCATAGCAAAATGAGCAACCCCTGGCAGATTAATTCAAGGGCGGCACAGCGATCTACCGATCGGATCATTAGCAGAAGTGCTAAACTGCAGTGTAGCTAGCCACATAGGAGTTGTGTAAATGGAGCAATTGTTTATTAATGATCGCTACGATGGACTAACATGGATTATTGTCCGAACTGATCCGCAACACCAGATCAGTCTACATGGGTGTTAATCGCTGTCTTTTACCATAGTTGGTACCCATTTTTTAAAAGATTCTTGAGAGACGCATCGTTCCTGGTTTGTTTCGTGCGATGGCAGTCAAGCCTGTATACAGAGCTTTTAACTAATAAGCAAAGTTACAGATGCAGGTATTACCGTCTGCAAATGTTCCTAGTGACGGAATCCTAATTAAGCCTCCAGCAGTCCCCCTCGCTCAGCTCACAATTGCCAGCACCTCTGCTCCTACTGGCAGTTCTGGCTTCCCTATAACTATCACTGGACTCCACCTGTACCTTTAAACCAATGATAGAAAATATGAGGAAAGGACCACACAGATGCAGTCAATCCCCAAATGAGAAGAGGCCTGCTGCAGCTTTATAGAAGATTCCTCACTTCAAGAAGTAATCAGAAGAGAATGTACACTTTGTATATTACTTGAAAGCCCTGAAAGGCTACACTAATAGTTTGAGAGGATTAAACATTTACATCCTGTTCAGAAGCATGGTCAGAGCAGGTCTTTATAGTAAACTAACATTGTGCAGGTGCCTGTATGTGTATGAATAAAAAGTAAACTTAAAGTGAAAGAAATATGGCAGCTCTCTATGCTAACTCCATATAACAAATCCTACCTCCTTAGCTACTGTGCTGATCCATTGCCTCTAACAACCTTTAAGATGCTTCTTAAGTCAAAAGATCATCATGACAGCCAAGCCACTGAAATTTGTTAAAATGAAATAAAATATGGCAGCCTTTCATTTCAAGTTTCTTTAAAAAGGAAAAAAAATTACAAAAAAAATTAGAAAAAACAAAAACCTATTTACATTGCCGAGTTATATCACTTCATACCAAACCCTAAGGTTCAGACATACTGACACTAAGCAGTTGGTGAGAGGCTGCAGAGAGACATTTCTGGTCATTAGCCACTGGTTGGGGACGAGTCAGTTAAAGTATCAAGCCTATGTCGTAACACATACTTACAAATGTACAAACAGAAAGGTCATAATAAAAAATATAAAATAATAAATATATTTGCAGTAATGAGGGGTATTATATTCCACATTAAAAATGCCAATGAGCTCAATAACAGAAAATGTTTCGAATTCATAGCCTAGTCCAGGCAGAAAATATCACACACTGCCTATTCATTTAGCAAGAAGGCAAACACAGGCATGTGGGCGTGTGCAGGGACGGTTTTAGGTAAAATGGGGCCCTGGGCAATAATGTGGGGCCTATTACTTTTTGTACGGTGCTGACCATAAATATGTTCTAACCTCTACAATGCCTGATTTAGGTGCTGACCATAAATATGTTCTAACCTCTACAATGCCTGATTTGGGTGCTGACCATAAATATGTTCTAACCTCTACAATGCCTGATTTGGAGGCCCCTGAGGAGTTTATGGCCCCTAGGCAATTAGCTAGGTTGCCCCTATGGAAGCACTGGCCCTGCAGGCTTGAAGTCATATACTGAAAGGAGCTGAGCCCAAGCTACACAGAGCTGTGCATACGGTCTGGCAAAACCGAATCTTGTTTTTTCTACCAACATCCAGTTACAATAACTCAAAAAGGAGAAAAGGTATGCACATAACACAAATTACACTCCTAGAACAATGTGCCCATACTGATATAGGCAAGTCTCCCCATGTTAATATAGGCCCTGACTTCAGTGTTGATGCCGCGTCATACAAATGGCCATACAGCTGTGAATTTAATAGGGTAATGTGCAAACAGCCTTGATAGCTCCATACAATAACCACCCAATACACCAAATAGATGTAATAGTGGAGAACAACCAAATCAATAATCAAACCCAGTTGTAACCCCTTCCACAACATGAGACTTGCAGCTGGTATGCAGAAAACACCAGTCACTATCCAGTTATTGTTTTCTTGCAGAGAGGGTTGCAAGGATCTCTATGACTCCACTTACAGTATAGGCCCCAATACATACAGTTCATTAATTAACAAGTTATTTTGCGTCCTTGCTTGTTTCAATGATTCTATTATAAAAAAAGAATGAAAATGTTCCCCCACTGCTTAAGTCAACCTCAGTTAGGAAGAACAACAACTGACTTGATAAATACATTAGAGTTCCTATAGCCTTGAAATGGTTAACATGCAATTACCTACGACCTATAAGGAATTGGTGATGCCTCAGCTCCCTGAGACAACTGGGCATGTCTTGTACTCGAGGAAGCAGAAGAGATCAGCATACCCCAGCACACAGAAGCACAACCCACCCGTATTGTATTTCACGTAAAACTAAATCAGTTAAAAAATAGATCTGTTGAAAGGCAATATCTAAAGGTTTCCAGACATTGGTAAGAACATTCTCCTATCCGGTGTGAGGAGAGATGATACACCTCAGGGCTTGCAGCCTGATTCCATCAACTGGGTAAAGCTGCTGAACAAAACCTGGATTCCTGCCCATGTCCCCCAAAACACACTGGGGAAGGGGGGAGGGGAACAGAGCACAAATATGGGAGTGGTGATTTAAAAAAAAATCAAAGAAAGAAAACAAAAAGCATAAACAAACAATAAAAGGGGAACCAAACTAGGTGCAGTATTGCTACTGGTCAGTAGGAATCTCTCTGTCTGGGTCAGGTTTGCTGGTCTGTCCAGGTGATGGAGTGTGAGAAACAGAAGGGATCAGAGGGTGTGGGGTGGCCACCAGCCCTTCCACTGTAGCTGGGTGTCCTGGAGCAGCTACTCCCACAACTCCTGGGGGGAACCTGCAACATAACAGAAACATGAAATTAACATTCTCAAACACTAAATTACCAAGAAATGCCAATGTATAAATAAGCACTAAGCAATTTCTTAATTAAAGTAAACCTGTCATAAGTAAAACATGTAGTCTGCCACGGTTGGCCACATTCTGGGAGTACTCAGCTGTTGATGCGAGAATTTGAGTACTCCAACAGTACTGCCAGTACAGCATGCTGGATAGGTAGTGTAACCTCTACCTTTCATGGTTCCACAATTGCTGCTTCTGCCACAGCCTATCCCGCAGGTTCTTCTTCTTGCCTGGGTCCCTGGCATTAATGTCCAGCTTATATCGATTTCAGTTTATACCGTAACTTAATTTTAAATAAGATTTGACAAATTTGTAATTTTCTTTGTTGGCCACACAAGCAGACTGATATCTGCCACATCAGCAGAATCTAGCAACAGTTCACGTGTCAACTAAAGGAAAATGTGCAGTGAAGAGCAGTAAGATTTCACTGTGAAAACTTTAAACAAACTGTCATGTGTAGTTAACATCCTTTTTTTTTTTTATCAGCACTTGACTGGATGTTCAAAGTCCGTTAGCAGTGGGATTCCCACGAGGCTCAGGTCCAGTTAGGTCCAGTTCTCTTCAAGTTATTTTTTAAAGACCTAGTGAGTGGAATACATAGCAACATCGCCATGTTTAAAGATGATACAAAATGAAGGCAGTTGAAATGTATTATTGATAAATGTAAGGTCAAGCGTCTTGGACGAGCCAATGGCAAAACACCATATAAACTAAATGGCATATGGCTGGGAACATCAGACTTAGAAAAAGATGTGGGAATACTAGTGAATGATAAAATGAGCAACCGTAATCAATGCCAAGCAGCAGCAGCTAAAGTAAATAATAATGCTGGGATGCATGAAAAAGATAATAAAATCAGGAGGTGCCACCTAATGCATCAACCTTGTTTTGCCTCACTGCTTGTTTCCTCCCTACTCCTTTAGATTGTAAGCTTTCAAGGGCAGTGCTCTCTCCCTTATGTGTCTGGTAGGTTCTTGTACATTTTTGGTAATAACTACGCAATTGTCACTATACAGTATATTGCAGGGCTGTGGAGTCGGTACAAAAATCCACCGACTCCGACTCCTCAGTTTAGGATTCCACCAACTCCTCTAATTTGCATATTACAATCTTGCTGATTGAAAGTATGTAACATGAAATTCGTCTCTTAACTGCCAACGCTTAGGAATTTTAAAAGACAACTGAACTGAGAGGGATATGGAGACTGCCATATTTATTCCCTTTAGTCATAGGCTAAAACTAGTCCTTGGTAAGAGTACTTGTAAAAGGTATAGACCGAAACAAAGAACATCTATCAGGCCCTAGGCAATGTAACTGTGGGTACATGTAAGAGTGATGGGCAGGTACTCTGCAGGGGAATGAGGAGATTCTTCCTCTATTACACATTCTTCATGCACAATCTGAACATGGATCAGGACCTAGGCAATGTAACTGTGGGTACATGTAAGAGTGATGGGCAGGTACTCTGCAGGGGAATGAGGAGATTCTTCCTCTATTACACATTCTTCATGCACAATCTGAACCAGGTTTATGGGTGATAGACAACACCTCTGTGTTCAATGTGCACAACATACTCAGTGGATACCCTGCAGCTCTGTGGAGAGTGCATATGTAGAGTATAGTACCTACTGTGTAACTAAGTAAACCTGAGACAGATGAAATTAAAGTTATATACATACCTGGGGCTTCCTCCAGCCCCTTTCAGGCCAATCAGTCCCTCGCTGTCCTCCTCCGCCACCTGGATCTTCTGCTAGGAGTCCAGGTACTTGAGCCAGTCTGGCGTAGTGCGCATGCACACACTCTGCCGCCGGGAGCGTACTACACCTGCGCAGTACTATTGCGCAGGTGCAGAACGCTCCTGGCTGTGGAAGCGGCATGCGGCCGGACTGCGCTGACTGGCTGTATTACCAGGACTCATAGCAGAAGATCCAGGTGGTGGAGGTGGACAGCGAGGGACTGATTAGCCTGAAGGAGGCTGGAAGAAGCCCCAGATATGTATAAAACTTTTCTTTTCATCCTTCTCAGGTACCATTTAATTCGTAGTCTCCAAACCAAATTTTAACATATCAAATGATTTGATTTCATGAGCAAAGAGTACATTTGCATAAATCAGCATCAACGCAGAATTATGTCCATCTCATTGACCATCTCTATTAGTGACACGGCTACACATCAGGCTTTATACTCACAGCATAGATGTTATTTAGTATATATAAGAGATTCCTGTGTACACATCATATATACAGTCACCATCAGATGTGTATATCTGACTTTAAAAATACGGGGACTGCTTTATTGAAGCAGCACAAGTAACTAATTTTGATTGGTTTATTTCATTTTTTGGACTAAGCACAGCTATTACTGTATGTATAAATTATTTATGATGACTATTATCTGAAAAATAGAACATTTTATCATATTTTCTATTTTAATTACAGTTTAAATTCAGTAGGAGTCGGAGCATTTTTTCCCGACTCCAGGTACCCAAAATTGCCCCGACTTCGACTCCACAGCCCTGGTATATTGTCTACCATTTCTATATTTTGTACCAATGTCTAATTTTATGTACATCACGGTCTGTATAATGACCTATTATTTTTACTCTGTGCAGTGCCATGGAAGATAATGACACTATATAAATCAATAATAACAGCATATTACTCCCCGTGTATAAATCACTTGTGAGGCCATATCGAGAGTACAGGATAAAGCACTGCACAATAGGAAGGACTGACATTTCAGAACAAGTACCGTATATCCTCGAGTATAAGCCGAGTTTTTGAGGCCAAAAAAGTGGCCCAAAAGTGGGGGTCTCGGCTTATACTCGAGTGCCCACCTCCCCGAGTGCACCTTCCTTCCGCAGAGTGTAAAAAAAAAAAAGCTGAGCAGCGCTAATGGTTGATTAACTTCCCCCTCCCGCTCGCCGCAATGTATACAGTAACCCGCGTGTCCTCCTCCCCGCTATGTGTAAAGTGCTGTAATCCATGTGACAGTCTCTCCCCGGCAGACTGGAGTGTGTTGCCAACCTTGGAATTGTCCTCCGTGTCCCCCGAGTGTCACCATATGCAGCGCAGCTTTGAGTAACTCACAGTGATCCGCGCTGTGTTCGGATGCCTCTTCCTGCCTGTCGCAGGCTCGTTGCTATGACTCAATCACGTGCACCACGTGCGGCGTCATAGCAACGAGCCTGCGACAGGCAGGAAGAGGCATCCGAACACAGCGCGGATCACTGTGAGTTACTCAAAGCTGCGCTGCATATGGTGACACTCGGGGGACACGGAGGACAATTCCAAGGTTGGCAACACACTCCAGTCTGCCGGGGAGAGACTGTCACATGGATTACAGCACTTTACACATAGCGGGGAGGACACGCGGGTTACTGTATACATTGCGGCGAGCGGGAGGGGGAAGTTAATCAACCATTAGCGCTGCTCAGCTTTTTTTTTTTTACACTCTGCGGAAGGAAGGTGCACTCGGGGAGGTGGGCACTCAAGTTAAACATAGCGGGGGAGAGGGGCATGTGGGTTACTGTACACATTGCGGCAAACGGGAAGGGGGCACAGATTACAGTACACATAGCCACGAGCAGGAGGGGAGGGGGGAGTTATGTGATCATTAGTGCTGCTCAGCTTTTTTTCCCTTTTTTTTACACATTGCGGTGGGGGAGTGCAGGGGGGCACGCTGCCATTAGTGATAGCTTTTAACGCAGAACTCAGTACTTTCTCTCTGCTCTATAAGATACGCACCTTAAGATAGTAAAGAAAAACAATTCTTTGTTACAGCTGATACAAAATCCTGCAATACATCTGCAGTGCGTCTACTTCCTGCTTTCATGGAAGCAGACATATTAACATCCTGTGCTTTCAAATGAGCTTATTTACCTTGACAGGTGACACAGGAGAGTTCAAATTACAATTTGTGATTAGACAGATGAGGAGGAGGAATTATTTTTATTATTAATGCTGCTGCATTTCCTACCCTCGGCCTATACTCGGATCAATCATTTTTTCCAGGATTTTTTGGTAAAAGTTGGGGGGTCGGCCTATACTCGAGTCGGCTTATACTCGAGTATATACGGTATACAGACAGGCAACTAAAATAAATCAAAGGGATGGAAGGTCTAACCAAGAAAGGTTAGACTAACTGTGCCTATTTATTGGAAAACAGAGGACTTGGAGGTGACCTAATATGTACAGTGGGTTGCAAAAGTATTCGGCCCCCTTGCCGGTTTTCACATTTTGTCATATTACTGCCACAAACATGCATCAATTTTATTGGAATTCCACATGAAAGACCAACACAAAGTGGTGTACACATGAGAAGTGGAACGAAAATCATACATGATTCCAAACATTTTTTTACAAATAAATAACTGCAAAGTGGTGTGTGCATAAATATTCGGCCGCCTTTGATCTGAGTGCAGTCAGTTGCCTATAGACATTGCCTGATGAGTGCTAATGACTAAATAGAGTGCAACTGTGTGTAATCTAATGTCAGTACAAATACAACTGCTCTGTGAGGGCCTCAAAGGTTGTCTAAGAGAATATTGGGAGCAACAACACCGTGAAGTTCAAAGAACACACAAGACAGGTCAGGGATCAAGTTATTGAGACATTTAAAGAAGGCTTAGGCTACAAAAAGATTTCCAAAGCCTTGAACATCCCACGGAGCACTGTTCAAGCGATCATTCAGAAATGGAAGGAGTATGTCACAACTGTACACCTACCAAGACAAGGCCATCCACCTAAACTCACAGGCCGAACAAGGAGAGCGCTGATCAGAAATGCAGTCAAGAGGCCCATGGTGACTCTGGACGAGCTGCATAGATCTACAGCTCAGGTGGGAGACTCTGTCCATAGGACAACTATTAGTCATGCACTGCACAAAGTTGGCCTTTATGGAAGAGTGGCAAGAAGAAAGCCATTGTTAACAGAAAAGCATAGGAAGTCCCGTTTGCAGTTTGCCACAAGCCATGTGGGGGACACAGCAAACATGTGGAAGAAGGTGCTCTGGTCAGATGAGACCAAAATGGAACTTTTTGGCCAAAATGCAAAACACTATGTGTGGCGGAAAACTAACACTACACATCACTCAGAATGCACCATCTCCACTGTCAAATATAGTGGTGGCAGCATCATGCTCTGGGGGTGCTTCTCTTCAGCAGGGACAGGGAAGCTGGTCAGAGTTGATGGGAAGATGGATGGAGCCAAATACAGGGCAAACTTGGAAGAAAACCTCTTGGAGTCTGCAAAAGACTTGAGACTGGGGCGGAGGTTCACCTTCCAGCAGGACAATGACCCTAAACATAAAGCCAGGGCAACAATGGAATGGTTTAAAACAAAACATATCTATGTGTTAGAATGGCCCAGTCAAAGTCCAGATCTAAATCCAATCGAGAATCTGTGGCAAGATCTGAAAACTGCTGTTCACAAACGCTGTCCATCTAATCTGACCAAGCTGGAGCTGTTTTGCAAAAAAGAATGGGCAAGGATTTCAGTCTCTAGATGTGCAAAGCTGGTAGAGACATACCCTAAAAGACTGGCAGCTGTAATTGCAGCAAAAGGTGGTTCTACAAAGTATTGACTCAGGGGGCCGAATAATTATGCACACCCCACTTTGCAGTTATTAATTTGTAAAAAATGTTTGGAATGATGTATGATTTTCGATCCACTTCTCACGTGTACACCACTTTGTATTGGTCTTTCACGTGGAATTCCAATAAAATTGATGCATGTTTGTGGCAGTAATGTGACAAAATGTGGAAAACTTCAAGGGGGCCGAATACTTTTGCAACCCACTGTATAAAGGTATCCAAGGGAAATCTAAAACGAGACAAGAAGACATGATTTGCCTTTAAAGGAGGTTTTACAATCCCAGAAGAGTTTCTGCTGGACTGAGGTGAAGTGACGTTCAAAATGTTGAACTTGATGGACACGTCTTTTTTTAACCTGGGTAACTATAGAACTACGAACCACAACCAGATGTGAAGCTTCATTATGCTAATCCTTCAGTATGCCACCTACACTGTCAGTACATTCAGCTGATCTAAGGGCTGGTGCACACCAAAAAACGATAGCAAAGCCGCAAATGCTAGCGGTTTTTGAAGATGTTTTTTCGAGCGATTCTAGGCATGTTTAGAGAGATATTCTAAACACGCCTAGCATTTTTCAGCGTTTTTATGTAGCCTTTTTTATATTTTGTTACAGTAAAGCTGTATCTGAACAGCTACTGTAACAAAACCCCTTGGAAAACCTCTCTTGGTGTGCACAAGCCCATTGACTAACATTAGCCAAGCGTTTTTCCTACAGAAAGCATTTTAAAAAACGCTCTTGGTGTGCACCAGCCCTAATAGAAATAGAAATCTACCAGGTCAATCTGCCAGAGTGTGGCTGGCATTACCCAAGCTGTTTACAATAACCAGAATTAAAACATTTATTGAAGTGTAGAGGTGCAGGAACTCATGCATAACAGCGTGCAATATTGCGACGACCAAACGTACGTGACAGAAATCCCAGCTGCTGTCCCCCCAAATGATAATGTGCCACCCGGTGCATTGAAATATCACCTGGTCCAGCTGTCGAGACTGTCCAGCTTCTCCGGGCGTCTTATCTACTGCTTCCCCGAGCACCCCATGTGGTTGCCGTATATAACACGTGGCCATGTGTCATCACATATGGGCCACATGCTATACACAGCAACCACGAGGGGCGCTCATGCGCAAGCAGTAGACGAGACCTGGAAGCTGGACCAGGTGATATTGGAATGCACAGGTACCAGTGGGTACATTAACATGGGGGGGGGGGGGGGGGCAGAGGTGAGACGACGTCAAACGGCCAATACCAGAGAGAATTCATGCTGAAATCAATCGTAAATCGATTCAATCATCTGAGAGAGATCTGACCCTTAGTCAATCTGCTCATACTTAATACTGCAAAGCAATCTAGGAACACAGCATTGTGTCACCTTTACATCTACACTCTCAGGAGGACTCACTGAATTACACTTACCTATATCCTGCTGCACCATTGAGCTCTGGATGAACAGGCTCCATCCCTGGCCACTGCGCAGCTGCAAGCAAATATTCCTTATTTACGCAATTTCTCAAACAATCTGGAATTGGACCTATGGGGAAAAAAATCCATGCACAATATTCAGTATGAAGATCACAACAGATGATTAAAATAAAACTATATACAGTAAATCAAAAAAGTTATTAAAGTAACCTTGTAAATAAATCAGTGAAAATGGTTTATATTTGTACATACCTGCAATTGCTCTACGAACTTCTTTAGCTGCCTCTTCTCTTGCTTCGATAGAAGCATGCTCACTATACCAGGCAGTATGAGGGGTACAGATCAAATTAGGGGCATCCTTCAAAGGTCCCTGAGAAAAGCTAAAAGTGAACATTTAAGTACCAATTCTAACTAGAATTCATCACATGGTAGGTCTTTAAACATACTAAGAAAAATTAAAACACATACCTGAACGGTTCCGATTCATGGACATCCAATGCAGCACCACGGATTCGGCCATCTTTTAAAGCCTGAGCTAGCGCCTTTTCATCAACAAGCCCTCCACGAGCAGTGTTCACCAAGAAACAACCCTGCCTCATCTAGACAAAAGTGTTAGAAGATAAAGACATGGAAACAGTGGCAAGATATTATTAATAACCATTTCTCTATAGTGGCTACTTGTGAACCCCCTGACATGCCAGTTTGTCTACTGGGGAAAATGGCCTGCTATCATGTGTAGTGTGAACATAAACCTGCAGTACCTGGTCAAGAGCCCAAAGCCTGCCCAGTTGCCATGCTTAAGATATTAGTACTTATTCAGGCTGCAATCTATTCAGATTCATCTGTGCGCCTTCCCTGTTGCAGTCTGAACTTTAGGATGATTTAATCCAAACAGCAGTTCAGTCGCAAAGCCTGAAATTAGCTCTCATCCAGTGATTTCTGGTTCTGTTACTAACATTCCAATACAAGATATTTAGCGGTCGAGCCTTATTTCATATAAATACATAACGGTGGAACACTATTTACTAAACTGGTGGTATTTTAGGGCTGTTTCTGGAGACTGGTTTTAATGCTCATAAATTAACATTTGTTTACAGTTAGATCGCAATTATTACTATGGTCTCATCCAAAGAAAAATAAACTACAGTTTTCATCATTCAGAAAAAATCTGAAAATGTAGGATAATGCAATTTGCTGTATTTCAAACAGTCAATGGAAAAATGACAGTGAAGAGTATCAGGATCACTTAGTAATGGTGGCTGGATAGAGTACTGGTCAAGGGCTCTGCCTTTGACATAGGAGACCAGGCTTCGAATCCTGGCTAGGTCAAGTACCTATTCAGTAAGGAGTTCAAGGCAAGACTCCCTAACACTGCAGGGTGGCCTCTTGAGCGCGTCCCAGTGGCTGCAGCTCTTGAGCGCTTTGAGTCCGACAGGAGAAAAGCGCTATACAAATGTTTGGATTATTATCGGATTATTATGTAAAGTGCAGTAAAATGGCAACCAGACTTCAGAGCACCTACTGTAATTGAATAAACTGTCCAGTGTTCTCCTCAGGTACTTTTAGCCAGGTGCTGTACCCGGCTGTCATCGGCTCACCTCCCCATCCTCTTCCTATGCTGTAAGCAGAGTTGCACAGAGAAGCACCGCCCCTGCATTCCCCCATCAACCCCGCCCCCCTCCCCCCCCGGCTACTTTTTCAAGCCACCCTGCTGGAAAAAAAATCTGCGGAGAACACTGCTGTCTATATTAAAGTGAAATCTGATTACTGTAAATATTTAGGAACAAGCCAATCCTCCTGCTTACCACCCCGACTTTTCCCTCCAAAAACTGGG
Organism: Hyperolius riggenbachi; assembly: GCF_040937935.1. Lineage (NCBI taxonomy): Eukaryota > Metazoa > Chordata > Amphibia > Anura > Hyperoliidae > Hyperolius > Hyperolius riggenbachi. The sequence continues at coordinate 345,483,372 of NC_090648.1, read as the reverse complement.
TAAAAATGCTTGACCTGCCTAAAGAGCACCTATCCTCTTACCCAATTGTGCATTCTGCGTAGGTAGCTGGGCTGTTGGCGATGTATACATAATCCCAAATTGCCACTTATACAAGGTGACCTCCAACTTTGATCCCATATTTCTGGTACAAAAATGTTGGCTTATCTGTAGATATGCATGATACTTGTTATGTTTCTCTGCCCCCAGAACTGTGGCGTGTGCATTTTGATCCATCTCTGGAAATGGGTTGATATGATCCAATATGCACAAGGAGAGGTGGGTATGGGTGAGGATTCTGCCCCTGCAATTTACCACCAGACCCTCAAAGCCTAAATTCTAAACAAAAGTTGACTTAAGTTCGGTAAACATCCCACAGGTTGTATTAATTGGGATGGGATAAGCAAAGGCGGCAGTGGGCAGGGAACTGCAGCAGGCAGGGAACTCACCTCTTCCTGGTTCCAGGCAGCGACTGATTTCTGCATGCCGTCATCTTGCATGTCTTCAACGCCACTGACAGGGAGTGGAGTCAGCGGCGTTGGAGACAAAATGTAGGAGGCATGCAGAGCTCCATCACTGCCTGGAACGCGGAAGAGGCGAGTTCCCCACCCGCAGCCAACATTTCTGGAGGAAGAAACTGGAGGCGCTGAAATGGAGCACGGGGTGAGGTAAATGGGGGGTATTGTGTGAGGTGAGGTGAATGAGGGCCGCTGTGTGCTCACTGCCCCCCCTTCCTGCGCCCCCTCCTTAAAACGGCCCTGGGCAGGCCCCCCTGCACCTGCATCCCTTGCAAGGGCTATTGTTATGCCCCTGTTCTGATATCAAACTTTCCAAGCAGCAAATATTTCATTCACATTTCATCAAAACTGGAAAACAGCCTTTATCAAGAACAATGCCTACCCACCTGCTTTATGGTGAAATCATTGATAAGGTGGTGGTTATGCTCGTTCAGACTGCAGTGTAGAGTGATGCAGTCGCTGTGCATTAGCAGCTCTTGAAGAGTAGCCATCCTCTGAAGGCCTAAAGATCGTTCAACCCCGTCCGAAAGATAAGGATCATAAAATATAACCGTGAATCCAAAAGCTTTGGCACGCAAAGCAACTGCTTGCCCCACTCGACCTAAAAATGAAGAGGGGAAAAGAGTGAATCTTCTTCATCTATTGTATGGCCTCTGTATATGCCTTTAGTTCTTTTTCCATTTAGGCTCTGTTAATACTAAAAGGCAAAACAAGCCTGTTTAGCCAGATCGCAATAGAATGTGATAATGGATGGTGAATAGATCTTATGTTATTAACAGGATCTGTTCACACTGTCAATCAGAAAACGATAGGACCACAACGCAAAGTCCCAACCGGCTGCATTTTTCCAGATAGAGGATGCCTTTCCTATAGATCTGCTTCGTATGCGCATCGGACCCAAAAATTTTCTTGGAGCAGACATTGAACTGTCCGCTCTGCTCTAAACAGGCCGTTTTGACTATGAATTGATGCGAACAGAGCCTTATACTGATTATTTACACAGCTCCCAGTATAAACAAAGAAATCTCCTCAGTTCAGCTCTACACATTGCAAGGTTCATCACAAACATATTTCAGCTCGATTAACTTGTTTTAATGTGAATACACAAATAAAACCATTTCACTGAACTGGTGTGCAAAAGTACAAGAGCCTCTGGGCTGTCTGAACACCAAGTACTGTTGCCCTGGTTACAAGATCCTCAATGTGGGCTTCCAGTGAGTTACGAAAATTCATTCATAACCAGCATCAATTTCCAATGCCAAAATGTTTTAGTCAATTTCAAGTCCCAGCTTTGTATTTGGAGTCTTACCTAGTCCAATAATGCCTAAAGTCTCTCCCCGGATTCTTGCAGCCCCTCCAGCGACCTCTCTTATCTGCTCCACACTGGATGCTCGGTTCCCCTCCCTCATTGCTTGGTGAAGCCATGTGACTCGCCGATACAGGTTCAGGATGTGGCAAAGAGTGGAATCTGCCGTCTCTTCCACAGACGATGATGGAACATTACACACTGCAATACCTTATGTAAGGTAAAAAAATGACTCCAATGAGTACAAAAATTCTCAAGCAATCAATAAAAATACAGTATAATGTACCAACATAAGCACCTTACCTAACTCAGCAGCAGATTTTATATCAACATTATCATATCCGCTGCCAATCCTTATAATAATGCGAAGGGCCTTGAATTTCTCCAAGTCTTCTCGCGATAGGGAAATAGTGTGGTACATAAGGGCTCCTACAGCTTCGCTTAATACCTATAGTAAATAGCACATGGGGAAAAGAAAAAGATTGCCATAAGACAAAACACATTAAAAGGGTAAACCATTTCAGATTTGAAAACAAAAAAATATTGTAGCTTGTGCTTTCCTAGACAAAACCATTGCAATTCTAATCACTGCCCCAGAAAAAGTACAGTATGTACCTCAGGCACTAGAGACCCAGGTTTAAATCACAGAAAGGAAACTATCTGCCTGGAGTTTGTATATTCTCCACATTTTTGAAAGTTTTCCTTCACATGCCTTGCTTGCCATTCGCAACACTAAAATTAGCTTCCCCTCCCGGCACAGTCTTTAGAATAGAGTAGGGTCATTACAAAACATATATAACATTCACAGTACATAATAATTCATTACTTTTTCATGAATTTCCTGTGTAGACTGAGCATCGCAGAATGCCACTGTAGCAACATCCTTTAAGATGGGCATTTCAACTGTGCAATCCCTTCCATCCAAAAGAGCCACCAAAGGACGGACTGGCATGGGGCCATTAAGGATTGGTGGTCGGATACCTAAAAAAAAGGTACAAAATACTACATTAAAAATGAGGATTATCTAGACATTTCATGAATTCAAACAATATCTTAAAGATGAACTTTATTGTATATAATTTGGGCCGTTTTCCACTAATTGCGCAGCGTTTCAATAGCGTTTCTCAAATTGACCTGACGGGCAACAAATGGAGTAAGTCAGGAAAATAATTTAAATTGCCCAAAAATTTCACAGTGGTGCAACTGATATGCGATTTCCCTGTGATCCTATACGTTGTATTTTTTATAGGCCAATCGCACGAGAAATGCAGCAGGCCTGACGATTGCAATTGAGGAAAATCACATTGCAAACACAGCTCACTAATGGAAACATCCCCTTGCAGTTTCCACTAGTTGGAAGTGTACCTGGCATTTAGCAAGACACAGTCAGTGGAAAATAGCCCTTACCAAAATTGCTTATTTTTACAATATTCATCGAGAAGTTATTTAGTCAGCGTAGGCACATCATAAAATCTAGTCAACAGAAGCGTTAAGCTGCGCTAGTGTTCTTTGCAGACGTTTGCTGGGTACATGCCAGCCAATTTTTTAATGGCCATCCAGCTGTCACAATCCAGCCCTCCAATCTGTCAGCACTTACAGGTTGTCACAGACTCTTAACCATTAAAGAGAACCCGAGGTGGGTTCTAAGAATCCTAATAGACTTAGAACTCACCTTGGGTTCTCTTTAAGCACTGCAAAGCTGGTGACACAATACAGAAGATCCTACAAAGCTGGTGCACAGTTGGGGCACAAGACAGCTAAGAGATGTGGGTGTGCTTGCACTGTATTACAATACAGAGGCAATGCACTTGTCAAAGGGCGACTGGCCCGAAACATTGTGCTGGTTGTTATGCTGTACTACCGCTAGTTAATGCAATAAAAACAGTTGGATATATATCCGTGGAGGGTCGAGTTCTCTATGGGAAACTTTGTGAATGCTGTGGATTGTCTACGAGAGGCTTGATAGACCTCTCTTCCCTGTAGGACTCCAGGCTCCCTGCTATATATACTACCCCTGAGGTGAACAGGCACGCAAATTGCAATCCAAAGAACACTCACAATTTGCATACAAACTTTAAGGGGCTTTGGAAGTACAGTTCAGACACAGTCATTACCATAAAAGCTATGTCATAGGCTGTAATGTAATGCTGTTTGATAAACTTTTACTCCATACAGTTTCATTTCAATATTATATTGACCATTATTCTTCTTAAAATGGAATCAAGATTAGTAACATAGGAGAGCATATTCAGAGGATCTACATTGAAGCCAGAAACTCACATATATGGTATTTGACATGCATTGCAGTTATGTTCACTTTTCAGACAATGGCTCCATGTTATTTATAAAGGCTGGAGAAGGCTACAGAACATGTAACTGTTTCAGGAAACCTGCAATGGATTTTTTAAAGCTGCGCTGTTGGTGTCAAACTTCTGAACCATACTAAAACATGGAGAGGGTGACTCCGAAAATGAGTTTATCTGTGACTGCAGCACCTGTGACAAAAACGACAGGCTATTCTGGATCCTAAACAGATATCTTTACTTTAACAATGGCAGTAACATAGATCAATGCTATTCGAGTCAGTCCTTAACATAAATCAATACAAGGGGGGGCAAACTTCCCCCGCCCGTTGACGTCATGTCAACGTGCCCTCCCCCTCCCCCCCCACACACACATAGCAACAGAATGCACTGTACCAGCCGGCCCAGTTATGTCTGTCAAGGGGGTCCAGTCCCGATCCCCCAGAAGCGATATCAGTTCTTAGGTGTGTACGCACCTTAAGGCCTTGCGGATGATATGGGGCACTTTATGTCACTCTACAAATAGGACAAAGGTCCTACTGAAGAGATGATAAACGTTGACCTTTATTTGCTTATATACTTTCCTATTGAATGCAACATTTGACTCAATATGTTTAATTAAGTCCATGTTGGGACTTTGATTGTTAATCCTTCCTCTTTTTCACACCTGTGTTGGAAATGACAACCCTTGTAACTGTGACTATTTGCAAAATAAAGAGATTTTGAAAACTAAATAGAAGTGAACAGCTTCTCATTGTGCATGCAACTGCAATACTGCAATCTTTAATTCACTAACCTGTCAGCAAGCCTTTTTGTATTCCTATCTGACCAAGGCAGGTGAGGTGGGGGGGCTGCAAACTTCTGCCACCTGTTTTACACATTTTTAAAAATCTAACCCAAGTTTGCTGAGTAATTCATTTTCTCCAATCTTAGTAAATCAACCAGACAACCTTCAAACCCATCATCCTCTTCAATGATTAAGCTCGGAGATCTAGACTGCATTTCACAAGTGGGGAGTCTGCAGTGATGAATGATCTGTAGCAGGACACTATTGGTGGACGAGCTACGGTACTCCTCAGCCCCCAGGGATAGGACGGAAAGAGACTTCCCTGCACACAGAAGCCACTTATATATAAGCAATGTGCAATTGTCATGACCCAATGCCTTTTCTCCAATTTTGCTGTGCAGACCCCTGAAGAAAGGCATTTTACAAGTGAATTTTTTGGTATCAGCCAATCAAAGAGCTTTACATAGAGCAGATATAAACAAGCTCTGCGGCTGTTTGCCTACAAAGATCTAGGTACAAATGTGAGCCTGGACATGTACTTAAAGGACACCCAAGGTGAGAGACCTATGGACGCTGACATTCATTTTCATTTAAACAATGCACATTGCCTGGCTGTTGATCCTCTGCCTCTAATACATTTAGCCATAGTCCCTGAACTAGCATGCAGCAGATCAGAGGTTTCTGAGACAAAAATCTGACAAGATTAGAAGCATGCTTGTTTCTGGTGCGATTCAGACACTTCTGGTCAGAAAGATCAGCAGGACTGCCAGGCAACTGCAATTGTTTCAAAGGATTTGAATGTGGCAGCGTCCATATGTCTCTCACATCAGGTTCCTTTTAAAATGTATCAAACAAGCTGCAAATTGCCCCAGATCAATTATCAAATTATAACGCTATTCCAATTTTGCCTCCAGAGAAGATTCGAGAACCCCTTGGTTTCCTGTTCTTTAGAATTATATCAACATATCCACAGCAATCTGCGTACATTGTACACAGCAAACCAGGTTGAATATCTTTGTATACCTATATAAAAGATTTATTCACATATCTGTTTTATAGATCAGGCCTATTCAGCATCTCTACTGTCCATGAATACCTCTTCTGCTTCCGGCAGACAGTCATGTACAGGAAAGGATAAGCAAATCTGACCACAGGCCAGATAACCAAAGCTAAATTTTTACACACAACTGGGCAGCAGGGAAAAGTACTCGGAAGCTGGTACATTTTAGCTCATGTACACACAGTTTAAAAGCTGCTGTGGAGGAGGAGTTTTTGCACCATATATCCTCGAATAAGTAGACTCCAATATTTGACAGCTCCGTTCTGTCCATGTTGTCCACAGCGCAGTACACTGTGGACAACATGGGCTTGATTGACAGCGGCGCTTCACGCAGGCACAGTAAGGACTACCTCGAGGTCATCCTCTGCACCATGCGGGGACCCCGGGCCGGCGGCTGCGAATGGAGCGGTCAGCCGGCGGCTGCGAATGGAGCTGTCAGCATGGGACAGACAGCTGCAAGGGGCTAGAGAAAGCCCCAGGTAAGTAAATCGGATTTCCTATAACTTTGCCTGATGATTCCTTTAAGCTGGAATGTTTTATTGTTTCAAGTGTTAAGGTGCATACACACATCAGACTATAGTCTTTGGAAAATGAAAGATCACAGACCAATCTTACCACCCTTCATGTAGTATGAGAGCCATACTCTACACAGTCTTTTCTATGGAGCTGAACTCCACATCAGAAAAAAAACTTTGCAAGATGCTGCACACACAGATGCTGTACAGACACAAAAGATCAGTATCTGCAAAAGATCTGTTCCTGCCAAAAATCCATTCCTGCAAATTGCAATGAAAGTCTATGAGATCTGCAGATCATCATACACACATGATTTAACTGACATTCATCTGCAGATCAAGCAGTCATCTGCAGATCTGAAAATCCATCCTGGTGGATCTGATCTGCAGATAAATGTCAGTTAAATCATGTGTGTATAATGATCTGCAGATCTCATAGACTATCATTGCAATTTGCAGGAATGGATTTTTGCAGGATCAGATCTTTTGCAGATACTGATCTGTTGCATGTGTACAGCATCTTTGTGTGCAGCATCTTGCAAAGATTTTTTTCTGATGTGGAGTTCAGCTCCATAGAAAAGACTGTGTAGAGTATGGCTCTCATACTACATGAATGGTGGTAAGATTGGTCTGTGATCTTTCATTTTCCAAAGACTATAGTCTGATGTGTGTACCCACCTTTAGTCTACCCAGCAAAGTTAATGGCTGCACTTGAGGACCAGAAACAATTAACAGCTTTACTTGGAGCCGAGGAGGGGTTAATGACTGCACTGCATAAAGTATTACTGCCATTAACCCCTCCTGTCCATTAAGTGCATCCAGTAACTCCTCCAGGTTCCCAAGTGCAGCAATTATTCACTCCCGTTCCTGCAGCCCAGTATCTTTCCCCTGCCCCTTTCCTTGATAATTGTTGTGGCAAAGACTTTCAGACACCATGGGTAAATTGCTGCAAATGGGAATGTCACAAATAGTACACATATTACTCAGTAGGCTCAGTGTTGCCTGCGACTCGTGTAGAAGTCGACCCCTATACTTTTATTTAGTGAGTCAGACCTATATTTCTAGACTTCTAGTTGAGTATATACAGTAGCTAAGAGGACCTTAGATCTCCTCAGGGCAGAAAAATCAGTTCAGCATTATACCAGCTTGACCTGGGGTCAGTGTCCTATCCATTTTACAGGTTCAGTTATCTGTCATAGACAAACTCTTTACAACACTGCTCAACATGGTACAACATAATCTGCAGGGTTATAACCCAACAAATTATGAACAATTTCTAACCCTCACAGATTCGGTCTAGGCGCTGTCTCTTCACTTTGTGTTTGTCCATGATTCTTGTCTTGAAAACCTACTGAAAAAAATGATACAAAGTGTAATTAATATTAATAGACACAAATTCCTCATTAGCAATACAACAGTATAACATTAAAAGTTGTACAGGTGGGCGTACATCAGGCGACTTGGCGGCTGATCGACCCTCCAATTTCATTATTACAATCAAATCGGATGAAAATCGGTGCCGCCAAGTGCAAGCCCGATCAACTATGCCACCAATTTTGGGCTGAAATTGATTGCAATAATCAGTTGGACATGCTGCCAGATGTCGGGTGCGCGGCGGTAATGGCGAGCAATATCGGGACGAGCGACTAACGGAGCGAAACCCCAAATGCTGTCCGTCCGTCCCCCCCCCCCCCCCGGCCCAGTGCACTATACATTACCTGCTGCTGCCCGTCGCTGCTTCCAGGTTGGCTCTACAACGCATCCCATGTGGTTGCCGGCATACACGTGTGCGCATGTGATGTCACACATGCCCCCACATTACTGTGGCAACCACATGGGGCGCGTGTATGTACGGAGGAGCCCGGAGCCAGCAGCGGAGGTGGGCAAGCAATATATAGTGCAGTGGGCGGGGGGATGTGGGGGGGGGGGGGTATGTGGCAGCACATTGACCATTAAGGGGGACAGCGTCAGCTCCACAAGGCTGAGTCCGGATCGATTTCAGCATGAAATCTAGGCCTGCGGTGTATAGGTAAGCTACAGGTCTCTCTCTGATCGGATTTGATCAGAGAGAGATTTGTCGCTTGGTTGATACGCCCATACATCATCTGATATATGGGCGCCTTAAGCAAAGGATAATTTCCAGGATAAATGCTGCTAAGGCTTATGAAAAACGGTTAATAGTACCCTACATTCATTATTCAGCCTTTTACATAGTCTGAAATAGAAACAATGCGCCATAATGTCTTTTTATAACTATATACTGAAAGTTTCCTAAATTCTATGTTTACCACCTCATCCCTACATAATAATTTTTTTTAAAAAAAAACAAGGTCAGTAACAGTAACAAGTTGACTGGTTCAAATCAAGCATGAGTAACAATGTTTAAAGGACTGCATGTCTGTAAATGGTCAACAGACTACTGTATTTAATATGGATGCTCAAGACTTGATTTTACTGTACAGAAAATTGCAAAACAATGGCATTTAGACATCCAGACTTAGCAGGCAGCTGCTTAACTACACATATTCATATTCCCTGAGCCACTCCTGACCCTTGGGGAAACGGTGAACAATTGTCTTAATTATGGGCAGGCTCAGAATAACAACTACCTGGTCCAGTGTCTTGCAAATTCCCGAGGGGAGCACTAGCAACATAACTGTCTCTATCACTTTTGTTCATAAAAAAATGAAATACTATCTCACTGGTAAATACATATTTGACGTGGAATAAAACAGAATTCTTGACATGTATTCTGAACATATGTAGGGGTAAAAATACTTACTGTCTTCTCCAATTTACCGTCCCTCTGTCCCGCAGATAAGACCAACGTGTCCCTTCCCTTCTGTGTGGTGAAAGTACAGGGAAGTCATGCAATGCTGTCATCCACTGTCACACAGGGGTGGTGTAAGGGTCACCGGTCTTGGCCAGTTTTGCCCCAATGCGGAGAACGTAAACATGATTACTTGGGAAGAAGGCAGGGAAAAGCAGCACACTGGATTCCAACACATCCTCAGCAAATAACTCAGGGTGTGGGTGTGTTTTTTTTTTTACATGTTAAAAAAGCCCTAGAGCCCAATATAAACTTGCATTTTAAAATGCAAGCATAATCCTGGCTGCTGTGCTTAGGGCTATGTCACATGAACAACTCAGCCACCAAAACAAGAAGTAGAAATCTCTTATTGCCGTTGCCAACAACCAGCTGCTAAAACTGGTGGCTAATAGCAACAGCCACTAGTTGCTATGGTAAACTATTCAGTGTTCTCCCCAGAATTTTTTCCCAGCCGGGTGGGGCAATATGAGAGAATGCAGGGCTGGTGCTTCTCTACACAACTATGCTTATAGCATAGGAGGAGGTGAGCCGATGACAGCTGGGTGCTCACCAAAACTAGCCGGGTGGAGCACCCGGCTAAAAGAGCCTGGGGAGAACACTGCTATTGCTGTAAGTCAGTTGCCTCTAATTCACCTCCTCTAAGGGTCATTTTACAAGAGACATTTCCCATGCTTGTGACTCAAACAAGACTGAAGTCAAAGATCAGCATGACAGCCGCCAGTCAAATGGCATATTTAGGGCTAGTACACACTGGGAGCGATTTTTCAGCGATTTGATGTTCACTGAGGATCAGCTAAATGCTGCTGCTAATGCAAGTCAATGGTAGTGTTCACACTGTAGCAATTGCCAGTGATTAGTGATTTGCCGATGGTGCATGCAGCAGTTTTGGAGCCTTTGCATTTCAATGTTATAGACTCACAAAACGCAATCACTCCTAAATCACTTTCCTGTACAGTGAAAAAACTGCTTTTTGCTGATCGCTGGCGATCAGCAAAACGCTACCAAAGGGCCCAGTGTGAACTAGCCCTAAAGCTGACCCTTTACTGAGAGAAATGAAGGCTGACATAGTTCATTTTAAACAATGGCCTCAATTCACTAAGATCATGCTGGCAAGAGAAAACTGACCTCCACACATCGATCTTGCTGTATTAATGTAGAGATAAGACAACTCTCTCACTGTGAAAACTTATCTCTTCAGTCCTAAACTGAGAGGGATATGGATGTTTCCTTTAACCACTTGCCGACCGCGCACTCATAACGCGCGGTGGCAAAGTGGGAGCTGCAGGACCAGCGACGCAGATCTGCGTCGCCGGCTGCAGGCTAATTAATCAGGAAGCAGCCACTCACGCGAGCGGCTCCTTCCTGTCATTTCACGGCGGGGGGCTCCGTGAATAGCCTGCGGGCCGCCGATCGCGTCTTGCAAGCTAAATCTAAAACACAAGCGGAAATAATCCGTCTTGTTTACATTTGTACAACGCTGCTAACAGTAGCAGCGTTGTACCAGATCAGCGATCCCCGGCCAATCAGCGGCCGGGGATCGCTGTCACATGACAGGCAGGAGCCTGTTAGAGGCTGCACAGGACAGATCCGTTCCTGTGCAGCCTCCGATCTCCGGGGAAGGGAGGGAGGAGAGGGAGAGGGGGAATCCTGCGGTGGAGGGGGCTTTGAGGTGCCCCCCCGCCAGCCACACAAAGGCAGGAGCGATCAGACCCCCCCAGCACATCATCCCCCTAGTGGGGAAAAAAGGGGGGCGATCTGGTCGCTCTGCCTGGTGTTTGATCTGTGCTGGGGGCTGTAGAGCCCACCCAGCACAGATCAGCGAAAACAGCGCTGGTCCTTAAGGGGGGGGTAAAGGCTCGGTCATCAAGTGGTTAAAGCAATACGAGTTACTTGTCAGTCCTGCTGAACGATTTGCTGCAGTAGTATCTGAATCTCCCACCTGAAACAAGCATGCAGCTAATCCAGTTCAGTCAGAGCACCTGATCTGCATGCTTGTTGAGGGGCTGTGGCTAAAAGCATTGGAGACACAGGGTCAGTAGGAGAGTTGGGAAACTGGTATTATTTTAAAAGGAAAAATACACATCCTTCTCAGTTTAGGTTTCCTTTAAGTTACCTCCTCTGTAGTTATTTTCACATGCAGTTACCGTAATTAACAGCATGTATTTAACTTTAGAAATCTGGAGTTATTTTAAGGATTGAAGAGCTAACTTTAGAGATCTCACCTTAACTTAAAGACAGAAGAGTTAAAGTGGACCCAAATTAAAAATACAAGATTTCAGAAATAAAATCTATTTTCTAAATTATAATAATAATAAATAGCAGCCTTTTTTCAGCTGCATGATGACACATAAAATATTTTACATTTATTGGAGTAACCACTCTCTTCCTTTCAAATTGCCGGAAAAAAATCCGGCAAACTGGTTGAGTAAATGGTGTCCGGCAATGGAGGAATTGCTAATGGCTGCCACCTGTATAACCCCAATTATGAATAGAGAAGGGTGAAAAGCATGCACTGAAATGCTCGTAGGTTTGAAGGAGTGTTCATTTATCTTTGTATGTGTCAGAGTGGTGCAACTAAATATTTTTAATTAAAAAAAATGTTTGGTTTGGGTCCACTTTAACTTTGGGTTTGCCTGAGGTAAATGGTTTCCTGACTACTACATGCCTTATCACCATGGTGATAACCCTAGAAACATTATTAAAGACAGGAGATAACCTTAGTGAACGAAGGCCAATGTCAGTTACTTGGCAGTCCTGTTGACCTTTCTGACTTCATTAGTGCCAGAATCACACACCTGAAACAAGCATGGGGTAGTAAAGTTTTGGAGACAGACAATAAGTAGAACAGCCAAGGAACTGACATGGTTGGAAAGGAAATAAATATGGAAGCCCCCATATTTCTGTCACCACATGGTCACTTTAAAACATGACAGCAATATGGCAGCCTGTGTATTCCTTTCAATGCAGAATGTTAACTCTTCACTAAATATAAACTTTATGAGAAGCTGTAAAGAAAAGTTAGCAAAGAGGAGAACAATCGGGCAAAAACAGCAGCTTATACGGACAGCTGAAATATACAGACAATTTAAGACGATACGTGGATTTGGCACATTTGGAGAAATTACTAGATGGCAATGTATAATGCAAGACCTTGCCAGAGAATAATGTGAATAGAGTGCTTCTATAGCTTCCATCACACAGTGGCTCGAGTGCAAAGAAACTATTACTATACCAAGTGCAGCTGAATACCAACTGCATATAATCTTCATCACATGCTGATCATTTTCTGTTCAGTCTAAGAATGTGTTGAGGAAAATGGGGGTCAGTCTCAGTTTACTTCTGACTGACAATGAGATTTTTATTTTAAATTACACACTGTTCAGTAAAATGTCCCTAATCTAGATCTTCATGTTTCGGGTCTCCTCCACACAACAAGCCAGTGGCCTCTGGGTGTTAACTTTCAAACACTAATTCACCTGCCTGGATATTTCAATTATACTGTAGTAAAAATAAATAGGGAATTATTGGAAACGTCAGTCACCTGACCTAGAGATCCTTCTAAAAAGCACAGACCTGGCTGTAGTGTGGGTGTTCCCCACCAAGCAAACAGCTCTCACTCTCAAGCTCCTCCTTGTGCTTTTGTCTTTTAGGGCTTGTTCACATAAGCAGCAGTGCACTCTCCTCAACCACGCTGCTTGACGCAGTAGAGTATGGGGTGGTGTGGTCACTTTCAAAGGAAATGAGTGGGTTTGCTTGACACCCATGGATCCGAATGTGGCTAGACCAGGCATGGGCAAACTTGGCCCTCCAGCTGTTAAGGAACTACAAGTCCCACAATGCATTGCAGGAGTCTGACAGCCAGTCACGACTCATAAAGGCAAATGCATTGTGGGACTTGTAGTTCCGTAACAGCTGGAGGGCCGAGTTTGCCCATGCCTGGGCTAGACAAATGTATTACACAGCACTGTACCACAGTCTGTGGTGTGAAGGGAAGCATCAGTTATGGGAATCCCTAGTGATAATGAAGAAGTACAGAGCGAGTGCACTGCATAGTGTGAACACGCTCTTACTTTTGTGCCCAGCACTGCAGTTCATCAGATTCTTTTTATGAGACTCTGTTGTAGCTGTATTGCTGGCCACTAAGAGTTCATCTCTCATTAGGGGAAAGAGGTAGGCAGGGTCAAGTGTTCTGTGACCACACAGAGAACCTGGCTGCTACCTAGGGCTGAACGATTTTCAGTTTTAAACCGAAAATCGTGATCATGCCCAAGACGATCTTCAGATCGTCAAAGCGGCGGTTTTCGCCGCTGCTACCTGTTTTTCCACTGGCTTCCTCCTCTGCTTCCGTCTCCTTCCACCAGTAAAGTTTACATTTCTCATGCCTCACCGCATTGCAATGCCGCTGGGTGAGCCGCAGTGGAGGCAGCGAGCGTTTCCTAGTAACGCTGGCCGTCAGGAAGTGATGTCACACTTCCTGGTACAGGCCCTGTGTTACTATGTGTACACTCTTCACCGTGGCTCACCGCGCGGCATTGCAATGCGGTGAGGCCAAATGAAATTGGAACTTTACTGAAGGAAGGGGCCAGGAGGAGAACAGGTATCAGCGGCAAGGGGGAAAACAGACAGCGATCTGGCTATATACACTAAGGAAGGGTGGGGGGATCTTGCTATATACACTAAGGAGGGAGGGATCTAACTATATACACTAACGGGGGGGGGGGGGGGGGTCACAGATCTGTCTATATACACTAGGGGGGGGGGGGGGGATTTGGATGGCTAACCTGTACTGCCACAACTGTACTGGCTAACCTGTACTGCGACACCTATGCTGGCTAACTTGTACTGCGACACCTATACACTGGCTAACCTGCATAACGTAAAGAACAAGAAACATGCCATGTAGAAACAAATGTCTTGTACAATACATTAGTCCAAGATGGCTCAAAACAAAACTGCACGATGGGAAATAATGCAAACTGGCGCCAAACGCTTTTCTGCGCAATAGCAGAAAAATGTTTAGCATTGGCTAAACGTGCTTTCGCCGGGCATCCCGCCAGCTGCTCATGTAAACCACCTATACACTGGCTAACCTGTACTGCAGCACCTGTACACTGGCTAACCTGTAGTGTGGCACCTATACTGGCTAATCTGTAGTGCGGTACCCATTCAGGCTAACCTGTACTGCGGTACCGATAGCTGGCTTACCTATATTGGTGCACCTTTAGCTAGCAAACCTTTCCTAGTGCACCTATAGTTGGCTAAATTATACTGGGGGCACCTATACGTGGCTACCTATACTGGGGGAACCCATACTCACCATCAGTGTGCCGATCCATCGTTGTCCATTGAAAATCGTGAAACAAAATAGCAATTTCTGGCAGAAATCGTGCAATTCAATTTGTTCCTAAAATCGTTCAGGCCTACTGCTACCTACTTACAACTCCTCCGTGACTACCTCCTGTAGATAATGATTAAGTAGGGGCAGGATTCTGGACAGCTTTCTGCCCAGTGAAATGGCCCTGTTGTCAACCGGAAGCAAAGCTACGGGATGCAACCAGGCAGTTACTTTCATATTCACCAGCATATGTGACATGCAGTCACCAGCATGCCCATGCGGGTCCCGAAATCCTGGTCACTAAAATTAAACTTATATAAACTGTGAGCTAAGGCCAGACCTTTCTCATCTGGTTAGTAAGGCTGCTCGTCAGAGGGTAATAGAGAGGCTTTTTGCACATCAAAGAGGGGGCTTATTAGTGGACTACTTTAACAAGTCTATTTCAGGGCTCATAATGGCACTTTGCCAGCAAAGGTAATATAAATACAGATACCTAGGAGCTGTATATTATGGAATGTAAGCAGAAGTAAGTGAACACAGCCCCACGTTTTATAGAGATGGAGACATTAGTACATCACATTGCGGACTATTAAAAGCCATTACATAATACTGTATCTCATCTCTTGCAGTAAGTTTAATAGTGACAGGAACATCTTATGCCAAGAGCTGACAGACTGATAAAGAAATCATGAGCCAATGAATATTTGCATCCATTTACAGGAGAGGAAAAAAAAATCTTATTTTTAGTCCAACAGCTTCTTGAATGTATCCAATCCCACCTGACATATTGTCAAAGTCCTATGTACAGTCTTTAGCACAAACATACTACACGCGTTCAAATTAAACTTATAAGATGATAAATTGTATGTGTAGTATGGGTAATACATAGAACATAAGTAGCAAAGAAAAGTGTCATATTGTTTTCCAATACAGGGAGAGTAAAAAAAAATAATAAAAAAAAACACTGGTTATCTATGCAAAAGAGCTCCTCTGAGCTAGTCTAACTTGATCCAACTCAGGATCAAATCCTGTTAAAATTGCGGCTATTTTGCCACGATTTAAAGGGAAGGTCCAAGCAAAATAAAAAAATGAGTTTCACTTACCTGGGGCTTCTACCAGCCCCATGCAGCCATCCTGTACCCTCGTAGTCACTCACTGCTGCTCCAGTCCCCCTCTGGCAGCTTGCCGACCTCGGAGGTCGGCAGGCCACATTGCGTACATTTTTACGCATTCCCGCTAGTGCAGGAACATTAACACATACATTTTTACGCGTTACTGGTGCAACACGGAAAAATTTGCGCATTGAACTAGTAACGCGTAAAAATGTATGTGTTGCTGCACTAGCGTGAATGCGTAAAAATGTACGCAATGCGGCTCCAAGGTCGGCAAGCTGCCAGCGGGGGACTGGAGCAGCAGTGAGTGACTACAAGGGTACAGGATGGCTGCATGGGGCTGGTAGAAGCCCCAGGTAAGTGAAACTCATTTTTTTATTTTGCCTGGACCTTCCCTTTAAAGAGACACTGAAGCGAAAAAAAAAATATGATATAGTGAATTGGTTGTGTACTATGAATAATTACTAGAAGATTAGCAGCAAAGAAAATATTCTCATACTTTTATTTTCAGGTATATAGTGTTTTTTCTAACATTGCATCATTCTATAATATGTGCAGATTACACAACACTCAGCATTCAAAATGAGTCTTTCAGAGCAGTCTGTGAAGTAATGACCTCTCCTCTAGCAGAGGAAAAGTAAATAGTCCAGGAACAGTTGAGATAATAAAAGTCAGATAACAGCCCTCTCTACGACTAACTTAAGGTGGCCATACACTGGCCCGATTTGCGGCCGTTTCGACAGCAGATTCGATCCTGGGATGGAATCTGCTGCCAATCGTTCGCGCTAAACGCACCCGCCGATCCGATTTCCTCCCGAAATCGGACCGGTCCGTCGATCGCGCCGTGCGGGAAATTACCCTCGATCGCCCGCGGGTAGGGAGCGCGTCGCTAGCGGCGGCCGATCCGATCAGGTATACATTACCTGACGCTGGCTCCCGGGCGTCTTCTCCGCGCTGCACCCGCTCCATCCCGGCGCTTCCTATCACTGCAGTGACCAGGAAGTTCAAATAGAGGGCACTAGGAAGCGCCGGGATGGAGTGGGTGCAGCGTGGAGAAGATGCGGAGAAGATGCCCGGGAGCCAGTGTCAGGTAATGTATGCGCGCGGGGGGGGGGGGGGGGGGGACAGGCGGCAGCGGCGGCTCCACAGATTGTGATCGGTTTTAGGCTGAAATCGATTCACAATCTGTTTGCAGTAAAGGCAGCCATACGATCCTTCTCTGATCAGATTCGATCAGATAGGGATCTGTCAGCTGGTCGATCTAATGGCAAATCGACCAGTGTATGGCTACCTTTAGTCGGAGAGCTTAATGGCTTGTTTGCATAGAGATAACAACTGGAGTTTCTCAACTCTTCCTGTACTGGAAACAATTACACTGATGTATCTGATCTTAATGTTTTATTTCTTAGCTGTGCTACACATACAAATCATAATATCATCATTTTTTTTCGCTTCAGTGTCTCTTTAAATGCCAATAGGAGTTTTTTTTTTCTTTTTTTTTAATGAGAACAGATTAAAAAACGCTCGGCGGTGTGTCTCTGCCTTCAGTACTGTTTTATGAAGAGCTTAAACAGCTAAGAAACAGCGAGAGGCCTAGTTCACACCAAAAATTGCTAGTGCTTAGTGATTTTTAAAAGTGATTCTCAAATGAATGTGCTTTTTTGCACATTCATCCAAGCTGACTTGCTCCAACGAATGCTACATGCTCCAAATTTGCGATTAAAAATAAATCAATCCCAATGCTGCTGTGAGAACAGCCTCATAGAGTCACAGTAGCCAAGTGCTTTCAAAGCTCTCAAAAGCGCACTTTTGGCCCATATGCAATTCACTTTTTCACCTGAGTTTTCTCCTAGGAGATAATTTTTTCAACTTCGATTTAAAATAACTTTAAAATTTTACAATGGAAAAAGTACCAAAAAGTAGGTGGAAAAGTACCGTCAAACTAAATTTGAGTATTTGTTTGCTTGTTGGTGGTTTAAAAGGCATTTTATTTACAAGTTGTGAAAATATCACTCAGGAGAAAACTCAGGTGAAAAAGTGAATTGCATATGGGCAATGGTCAGAAAAATACAGTAACTGAAAATAAAAATGAGACTTTTCTTTGCTACTAATATGCTCTATTATTGTACTATACGTTTATTTTTGCTTCAAAATTGCTTTAAGAAGTAAATGTCGCTCTACATTAAAAAGTGATCCTTTGAAAAGGTGGTCAATTAACAGTTAATGTAAGAGAGGGCCAAGAAAGCTGGCACTCCAATGGTCAGAGGGAATGCAGTTTTACTCCATTATAAGGCTCCCTGCATACTGCAAATCAATTTTGCGATTCCGATTCCATTTCAGATTTTCACTGAATGCAATCAACAGGAAAACGGAGGAAAAAACGCAGCATGCAGTAACAATTAAATATCGGAATCATATGTAAAAACAGACTACAAATCGGAATCGCATGCAGTGTGCAGGGAGCCTAATACACGTTTCCCCCACAACAGACAACATCCATTAAATGCCTTAACAGAAGGGTCCTGGTGGCCCTAAAACATTGGCTGCTCTTGTGTAATGGTTTAAATTGACATAATTTCTACCCACTGCATTGCTGGCTGTCTTGGACTTTTACCTTAGAAATTGCCTCATCCAGCCATGGAGTCTCTCCTGCCTTTACTTACTGCAGCTAAAATAAAGGATCAGCGTACCTTATGGCTACTTTACCCTGAATCAGATGCAGTGAGGTTTAGTGCAACACAACTGCTGCACAGCGCAAATAAAGGCAATGTCTATGCTTCTCTATGGGTCAGTTTACATCTATGCATTTTATATGAAAGCTTTTTCTCAATACACTCCTGCATGCAATGGGTTTGATTCACTAAGACAAATAGCATGCCTTATCAAAGTTAACACATCTTATCAGAGTAGCATAGCAAGGGCTACAAAAGCGCAGGGGCTCAGGGCAGGACAAGTGGATTGCCAATTAGCAGGCATAAGATCGTAGCGCTCGCTATGCTACTCTGATAAGGCATGTTAACTTTGATAGGGCATGCTATTTGTCTTAGTGAATCAAACCCCATGTATGATTTTTATGCACGGTCGGTGTAAACCAGTCCTTAGTCTGCTAACAAACGTGGGTTAAACAAAGTAAGTTCTGTACAAAGATCTGTAAAATTTACCAAGTATGCACATCCAAAGAATCTGTCTTGAAATCAGAGGAGTAACAATTCTGTGGTGATAAAGAAGCCAGCAACAACTGGTCGTTCAACACAAATTGCATCCCCAGCTCCCCAAACGATCATCATTATGTGTAAGCTTATAGCATGTTTGGGGACTATTGAGAAACATCCATTTAAAAGCCAACATCTCACTGTAATCTGACACGCACAGATAATGGTGGGCACATCTGTGGTGTTTTAATTAACTGAAAAGACAACCCGAAGTCAGAGTGATATGGAGGCTGCCATATTTGTTTCCTTTTATACAATGCAAATTGCCTGGCTGTCCTGCTGATCCTCTGCCTCCAATACTTTTAGGGCCAGTTCACATGGGCTTCTCTTTGGCGTCTTGTCTAAGGAAGGGATTGCACTTGCATCTGCGAGAATAGCAAACAATTCCCCGAAAGCGGTTTGCCGCATAATAGTGCGTTTTGCAAAGTGTTTTAACTTTTTTTTTTGCAATAGCCATTGATTTCATTGCAAAACAGCATGCGTTGTGCGGGATAGTGCAGGTTGCATCTTTGTTTGTGGAACTGCATATGCCTGCGGAAAACACACAGGCACTATAGACTATCATTATATGCAATTCCACATGTGTTTTTTTGTATGCGGCAAAATGTTGTGGATTTGTGACTAGTATCTAGATCCTTTTTTGCATACCTACAGGCAGGGCTGTGGAGTCGGTCCAAAAATCCACCGACTCCGACTCCTCAGTTTAGGATTCCACCGACTCCGACTCCACGACTCCGACACCTCTAATTTGCATATTACAATTTTGTTGATTAAAAGTATGTAACATGAAATTTGTCTCTTAACTGCCAACGCTTAGGAATTTTACAAGACAACTGAAGTGAGAAGGATATGTAGACTACTATATTTATTCCCTTTAGACTAAAACTAGTCCTTGGTAAGAGTACTTGTAAAAGGTACAAACCGGAACAAAGAACATCTATCAGGCCCTAGGCAATGTAAGTGTGGGTACATGTAAGAATGATGTGCAGGTACTCTGCAGGGGAATGAGGAGATTATGGGTGACAGACAACCCCTCTGTGTTCAATGTGCACATCATTCTCAGTGGATTCCCTGCAGCTCTGTGGGGAGTGCATATGCAGAGTATAGTACTACTGTGTAACAAAGTAAACCTGAGACAGATAAAATTAAAATTTTATACATACCTGGGGCTTCCTCCAGCCGCCTTCAGGATAATCAGTCCCTCGTTGTCCTCCTCCACCACCTGGATCTTCTGCTATGAGTCCAGGTACTTGAGCCAGTCGGGCATAGTGCGCATGCACACACTCCGCCGCCAGGAGCATACTACACCTGTGCAGCACTATTGCGCAGGTGCAGAATGTTCCTGGCTGTGGGAGCGGCATGCGGCCGGACAGCGCTGACTGGCTGAATTACCAGTACTCATATCAGAAGATCCGGGTGGTGGAGGACAGCGAGGGACTGATTAGCCTGAAGGGGGCTGGAGGAAGCCCCAGGTATTTATAAAACTTTACTTTTCATCCGTCTCAGGTACCCTTTAATTTGTAGTCACCAAACCAAATTTTAACAACATATCAAATTATTTGATTTCATCAGCAAAGGGAGTGCATACATTTGCATAAATCAGCATCAGTGCAGAATTATTTCCATCTCATTGACAATCTGTATTAGTGACACAGCTACACATCAGGCTTTATTCTTACAGCATAGATGTTATTTAGTATATATAAGAGATTCCTGTGTACACATCATATATACAGTCACAATCAGATATGTATGGCCTTAAAAGTACAGGGACTGCTTTATTGAAGCAGCACAAGTAACTAATTTTGATTGGTTTATTTCATTTTTGTGGACTAAGCACAGCTTTTACTGTATATATACTGTATATATACATTATTTTTAATGACTATTATCTGAGAAATAGAACATTTTATCATATTTTCTATTTTAATTACAGTTACAAATTAATTAGGAGTCGGAGTCGGTGCATTTTTTCCCGACTCCGACTCCAGGCACCCAAAATTGCCCGACTCCACAGCCCTGCCTACAGGTTATTACACCAAACATAGAAATTCAGGCTTTGATAAACATTTCACAGGTTCTTCCAGCAAGACAAAAACAAACAAAAAAAAACACCTTACAAAGATGGTCTCAGCAGCGTCTGGGGGCTTTTAGACATCACAGTAAATACAGCATATGTAACAAAGAAAAAAACTCTAATATGTATATATACATATACACAGACACAAACACAGAGTTACACACGCACGCACGCACGCACGCACGCACACACACACACACACACCTAAAGGATTATTAGGAACACCATACTAATATGGTATTTGACCCCCTTTCGTCTTCAGAACTGCCTTAATTCTACGTGGCATTGACTCAACAAGGTGCTGAAAGCATTCTTTAGAAATGTTGCCCCATATTGATAGGATAGCATCTTGCAGTTGATGGAGATTTGTGTGATGCACATCCAGGGCACAAAGCTCCCGTTCCATCACATCCAAAGATGCTCTATTGGGTTGAGATCTGGTGACTGTGGGGGCCATTTTAGTACAGTGAACTCATTGTCATGTTCAAGAAACCAATTAGAAATGATTCGAGCTTTGTGACATGGTGCATTATCCTACTGGAAGTAGCCATCAGAGGATGAGTACATGGTGGTCATGAAGGGATGGACGTAGTCAGAAACAATGCTCAGGTAGCCTGTGGCATTTAAATGATGCCCAATTGGCACTAAGGGGCCTAAAGTGTGAAAAGAATACATCCCCCACACCATTACACCACCACCAGCAGCCTGCACAGTGGTAACAAGGCATGATGGATCCATGTTCTCAATCTGTTTACGCCAAATGCTGACTATCGAGACTCATCAGACCAGTCAACATTTTTCCAGTCTTCAACTGTCCAATTTTGGTGAGCTTGTGCAAATTGTAGCCTCTTTTTCCTATTTGTACTGGAGATGAGTGGAACCCGGTGGGGTCTTCTGCTGTTGTAACCCATCCGTCTCAAGGTTGTGCATGTTGTGGCTTCACAAATGCTTTGCTGCATACCTCGGTTGCAACGAGTGGTTATTTCAGTCAACGTTGCTCTTCTATCAGCTTGAATTAGTCGGCCAATTCTCCTCTGACCTCTAGCATCAACAAGGCATTTTCGCCCACAGGACTGCTGTATACTGGATGTTTTTTCCCTTTTCACACTATTCTTTGTAAACCCTACGAACGGTTGTGCGTGAAAATCCCAGTAATTGAGCAGATTGTGAAATACTCAGAGATAATTGCATTAACCCTTTCCACTTGGAGTTCTTTCCTTCTGCTCGGAGTTTTTTTTTCAGGAATGCACTCTCCCTCTTACTCTCTCTCCCATTTTAACATGGAACATAACATAGTAACATGGTATATCTTATTTTAAAGAACACATTATAACGTTTAATTGAATACCTTATTTGGACAGTTTGGCATCTTATATTGGCTAGTAGCAGAGAAGAAAGCAAAGGTATGGTACTTTTTAAAACAATTTCCTGGGTGTAATCCTGGCCTGCGTGAGCAAGTTTCGGAATAATATGTGGTTTTATGCCTGCCACCCGATGTCTTCATGTCACTACACACAATGCAATCTTTGGTATTTTGATTGGGCATTAGAGCAATTAAATGCTGGCTACTATTTACACTCTCCTCCACGTCCATTGCATAGGATGCCATTGATTCTCTATGCAACTTTGCAAGAAATCTGCAAAAAGGAATCAGCAAGGAATCAGTATGGAATCTGAAAGAAATTTTCAAAAAACTGCAAGGAAAATGCAATGAAATTTCATTGCATTTGTCACTTCCTGGATAGCGCTGATCGTGCACTTCCGGTTCGGGGCAGGGGGTACCACCAGTGTGGGCATGTAATCTTACGTGCCCTCTACATATGGGGACAGAGATCGGGGTGTTCAGGGGCCTGATGCGCCGCAAACCGCCGCTGCAGAAATGTCCCGCATAGCGGGACATACGAGTGCAACGCGGAATTCGTGATGTCCGAGCACAAAGGGTTAATGAGAAATTGAACAGGTGTTCCTGTTAATCCTTTAGGTGAGTGGTATGCATACATACATACATACATACAGGTATACATACACACACAGTCATAATTATAAAATGTTATCCCTTTGTGTAGTAAAATATGCAGCGGGTGACTTCAGAAGTCTAGCCATGGCAGTAAGGAAAATAGAAACAGGAGTTCTCATGTCTGTCCACGTTTGTTTCATTTAAAAAGAACCTCCAGTTTCATAATAAAACTGCCATGAACAGACTAAAGCAGCCCATACACTCAGCCGATTTTCTGGCCGATCGATCGATCAATCGATTGCAAATCGGTTGGCCAATCGACCGATCGACGGCCGATTTCGATGGATTTCCATCGAACTTGCAGGGTGGAAAATTTAGGTCGATCTGATGAGATTGCTTATCAGTTTGCATTGGCCTTAATGGAAATCTGATGGAAAAAAAATGCCATCAGATCGAATTTCAATAGATTTCAAACTGAAATCTATTGGAATTCTATCCTGGTAAAAAATGTTCTAAAAACGCATCAGATAGATCATCAGATGCATTTCTTATCTATCTGCTGCCAATCTGACGAGTGTATGGGCACCTTAACGCTACACGTGCGGTACGCAAGGTAACATGAAAGTCTATCAGTATTAAACTCTGACATAATATACAGTAAAAATGTGTTTTCTTCGTTTTATAACCCATACAGTTATCATATTTGCTTTTGTGAATAAAGGTGCCCATACACTCGTCAGATTGGCAGCAGATAGATAAGAAATGCATCTGATGATCTATCTGATGCGTTTTTAGAACATTTTTTACCAGGATAGAATTCCAATAGATTTCAGTTTGAAATCTATTGAAATTCGATCTGATGGCATTTTTTTGCCATCAGATTTCCATTAAGGCCAATGCAAACTGATAAGCAATCTCATCAGATCAACCTAAATTTTCCACCCTGCAAGTTCGGTGGAAATCCATCGAAATCGATTGAAATCGGCCGTCGATCGGTCGATTGGCCAACCGATTTATCGATCGATCGGGATCGATCGGTCGGCCAGAAAATCGGCTGAGTGTATGGGCTGCTTAAGTATTATTCATTTAGAAATTACGAGTTCCCAAAGCACAGTTTAATTTGCTCTGAAAGCTGCCATTGCATTTTATTCATAACGGGTGTATTTATATTGTAATGTACCCAGTAATGATTTCTGAGCAATGTATCAGTTCTGGATACATTAGAAGCCCTTTCTGCAGTCAGGGAATGTTTACATTCCTCTCTGCTACAATTAAGTAAACACAAGATAATGTTATCACCAGTTTGGATGAGGATCTCCCTTCAGGGAGCCTTCTATTGAAAAAGTAAGTCCTGTGTTTTAACCCTTTGAATGCTGTTCTGCTAAAAAAAAAAAAAAAAAAAAGGAATTGTGGTAGTATATTAAATGCTGTAAATGATCTTTTAGAGCAAAGAATAAATGCTGGGTTTTATACCACTTTAACGTTACCGTTCACATTAGATGAAGCATTCCCAAACATTATGATGTAACGCCTCCAGTAACATTTAATCGCACAACACAAGTGATTTCCTGTCAAATTAATTAGTACTAGTGCTGCTGATTAGTGCCAAAACGCAACTTCACACCGTCAGCATCGAACTTGTACACAAAACTGGGTTTCGTGCACGTGTTAGCTAGCGGGAAAGAGCCCTTAGTGATTTATTATGTTGTGTTATAAGCAGGGCTGTGGAGTCGGTACACAAATCTTCCGACTCCAACTCCTCAGTTTATGAAACCACGACTCCGACTCCGGGTACCCAAAATGGCACCAACTCCTCGACTCCGACTCCTTAGTCTAATACTTAACAGGACTGTGGATTTTGTACAAAAATAATCCGACTCCTCAGTTTATGAAATCAACGACTCCAACTCCGAGTGCCCAAAATTGCCACGACTCCGACTCCTCAGCCCTGGTTATAAGCGTTAATGTTAACTTTTGCCTGCCTCAGGTACGTGAGGTTAGTTTTTTTCAATATTATTCAGCTCTTATCTAGACACATCTTGAACTTTTCATCTGTTTCCTGCTCTCACAATGGTTTTTCTCTGCCACACAGGAGTTGTATGACCTCTAAATTCCTCTGGCTAGCAAGGAACAATTGGTACATCTGCTCTTAAATGGTCTTTAGATGTTACACACACGTAAATGGTCATACAAGAGTGGACTTTGCAAGACATTACTAGATGCTAATCTACTTTGTATGGGTACCATAAATGATCATACTCAAAGTACAATCACGTTATCAAGACAGAAAGATGAATGATCTTGATTGCAGTGAGAAAAATTGTTACAGCCAATTCCTAATTTTGGGACACATTCCACTTGAGAAATTATGATTAGCCAAATCACAATCGCAGGACATGCAGCATTTTGGGAGCGTTTCCATTCTAATGAATTGTATAGAATAGAAGCAGGGAAATCGTTCCCAAAAATCGCTCGCAAAGCGCTACCACTAATCACTAGCCATAGCACTTTGTAGTGGGTCCCAGGCCTTAAGGTGGCCACACACACGATACAATAAAATGATCCGATTTTACAGTAATTCGATAAGTTTAGATTTCCCGAAAAATCAAAAGCTTTTTTTTTTTTTTTTTCTCATTCGATAAAAGTTGATCGGGAGTCCTGGATTTTTCTGATCAATTTCTAAGAAAATTGAATGGTGTGTGATAGATTGCCAGTTTATTAATATACAGTGGAGGAAATAATTATTTGACCCCTCACTGATTTTGTAAGTTTGTCCAATGAAAAGAAATGAAGTCTCAGAACAGTATCATTTCAATGGTAGGTTTATTTTAACAGTGGCAGATAGCACATCAAAAGTAAAATCGAAAAAATAACCTTAAATAAAAGATAGCAACTGATTTGCATTTCATTGAGTAAAATAAGTTTTTGAACTCCTACCAACCATTAAGAGTTCTGGCTCCCACAGAGTGGTTAGACACTTCTACTCAATTAGTCACCCTCATTAAGGACACCTGCCTTAACTAGTCACCTGTATAAAAGACACCTGTCCACAGAATCAATCAATAGTTAGTGAATGACCTCAAATTAGCAGGGACCACAGTCACCAAGAAAACCATTGGAAACACATTACACCGCAATGGATTAAAATCCTGCAGGGCTCGCAAGGTCCCCCTGCTCAAGAAGGCACATGTGCAGGCCCGTCTGAAGTTTGCCAATGAACACCTGAATGATTCTGTGAGTGACTGGGAGAAGGTGCTGTGGTCTGATGAGACCAAAATAGAGCTCTTTGGCATTAACTCAACTCGCTGTGTTTGGAGGAAGAAAAATGCTGCCTATGACCCCCAAAACACCGTCCCCACCGTCAGGCATGGGGGGTGGAAACATTTTGCTTTGGGGGTGTTTTTCTGCTAAGGGCACAGGACAACTTAATCGCATTAACGGGAAAATGGACGGAGCCATGTATCGTGTAATCCTGAACGACAACCTCCTTCCCTCTGCCAGGAAACTGAAAATGGGTCGTGGATGGGTGTTCCAGCACGACGATGACCCAAAACATACAGCAAAGGCAACAAAGGAGTGGCTCAAGAAGAAGCACATTAAGGTCATGGAGTGGCCTAGTCAGTCTCCGGACCTTAATCCAATAGAAAACCTATGGAGGGAGCTCAAGCTCAGAGTTGCACAGAGACAGCCTCGAAACATTAGGGATTTAGAGATGATCTGCAAAGAGGAGTGGACCAACATTCCTCCTAAAATGTGTGCAAACTTGGTCATCAATTACAAGAAATGTTTGACCTCTGTGCTTGCAAACAAGGGTTTTTCCACTAAGTATTAAGTCTTTTATTGTTAGAGGGTTCAAAAACTTATTTCACTCAATGAAATGCAAATCAGTTGCTATCTTTTATTTAAGGTTATTTTTTCGATTTTCCTTTTGATGTGCTATCTGCCACTGTTAAAATAAACCATTGAAATGATACTGTTCTGAGACTTTTCATTTCTTTGTCATTGGACAAACTTACAAAATCAGTGAGGGGTCAAATAATTATTTCCTCCACTGTACACCCAAGAAATTTTCTCAGAGTTTCCAATCATTTTTATCATAATCGGATAAAAATTGAACATAGGTGTGTGTGGTACATTGGTCAGATTTTTGAAATGTTATAACAGTCAGAGACATTGAATGCAATTCTTGAATTGAACAGATATTTAAAAAATTGTATGGTGTGTGGCCACCTTAAAGGCCCATACACACGTCGGATTTTTCTGAACGACGGGTCGTTTGAACGTCCCTTCGTTCAGTCGTTCGCACGCGGAATCAGACGTGTGTACGGACTATCGTTCGCATGATAAGACTGGTTTCCAACCAGTCTTATCACCCGAACGATAGTCTGTACACACGTCGGATTTGACGTACGAACGACTGAACGACGGAACGTTCAAATGACGGGTCGTTCGCAAAAATCCGACGTGTATGGGCCTTTAGTGTGACCAGAGTTATACTTTTAAGTCAATTTTCAGGTAAAGACTTTACGAAACTAATGAGTCCCTCTCTCATTTCTGCTACACTAGCACTATAGCTATAAGGCTAGGTTCACAGTGGGACGTTGCTGTATATCAGGAACACAACTGATCTAAAAAGTTGTACCAAGCATTGCGCGACCTTTAGGTGGCATACAGTCAATTAAAAGTATGCTTCACTGCCTTGGTTAATGTTATGCATGCAGTGCATTGGGATACTGTAATGTGTTGGATCCCAATGCACCGCATGCACTGTGAACATTTCATGAACTTACTATTGTAGTGAGACCTTCTGCATTTAGGTGCCCCAACAAAGCCATGCCGCAAAGTCCCAATGCTGAGAAATGGACATAATTAGCTTAATTTCATTTGTAGACAGAGGCCGTCATGTGACCCCTGCTCCGCGGAGGAGGCCGCGGCTGCACAGTCCGCACCGACGCGAGTGCGGCTGCGCAGCTCTAGGGCCTCCCTCCCCGATCCACGCTACGTAGCGTGGATTGGGGAGGGAGGCCCTAAAGCTGCGCAGCCGCACTCGCGTCGGTGCGGACTGCGCAGCCGCGGCCTCCTCCGGCGGCCATATTTGAGGAGGCAGGAGAGCCCGGGCTGGGGGGGGGGGTTGGGGTCTGGCCGGGGGGAAGACAAGCAGCGGGGACCCGGCGGAGCTGCACGGAGGGCGCGGATGACGTCCTCCGTGCCTTCAAACGGCATGCAGGTAGAGACCTTTTTTTTTAGGATTTGGGCTCGTAAGTCCTTTAAGTGGACCTGAACTCTTGCACAGGATAGAAGCAAATCATAGATAAATGCACCCTGTATGTATTTAGAGGGTTTAGCCTGTCTTATTCCCACTTATCCGTAACACAGGGCGTTAACCCTATGTGTGCTTCCATGAAAGCAGGGTGTAGACACTTTTAGATCTTTTAGAGCCTAGAGGAAGTTATGAGTTCAGGTCTACTTTAAGGACTTTGCCTATGACAAAGTAGACCAAGGTATGAATCTCCCTAGTGTGCCCTAGTGGCTGCAGCTCTGGCGCTTTGAGTCCACCAGGAGAAAAGCACAATATAAATGTTCTGTGTCTTGTCTTGAGTAGGCAGTATTTGCTTTCACCCCTGCTGCTACTGTTTCGTGGTTGGAGCTACTAAACTTTCTCCAACATGATAAACAATTTTGCTAAACAATAATGAAGTAGTAGCGCTGTGGCTTGCATTCTGGGACTTAATTTTGTTACACAAAATGTATTAAAGGTCAGTTAACCAATACACTGCTCCAGCCACTGAAGGCACTATAGTGCCACATAGATTACTGTGCATATTGTCAACAAATATAGAAACCCTGTACTTTACTTCTCTATAGAATTTCCAGGCCTCCCATTGGTCCCTGCAAATCCCTATCGGCTATCCATTTCTGCTTTAACAGCACCAACCATGGTGTAAATGCATTCTATTCCACAACATGTAAATGCACAGACTTTGGACCAGATCTGTATTGTATTTGCACTAACCAAAAATAACAGAACAGAGTTTGCTATACTTGGGGGACGTGATTAATGCTGGGAATACATGGCTGGATTCTGAGCCATTAAGATGGTTAGATAGATAATTTCCGTCATGTCCCATCATGGTTCGATCGTGTTGCCGCTCGATTCACCATTGAACTGAATTGAAAAGATAACAAAAACGAGCGGAAGATAAAAGAATCAAGCGGGCAAAACGATCGTACGCAGAATCGAGCACCAGAATCAGCCCATGTATTACCAGCATTAGTAACGCAGCTGAACTGCTCACATACAAAAGCCCTTTAACATGGAGATGAGAAATAAATTCAAACATGTTAATTTTCACTGAATAGACACTGAGCCAAACTCAGTAGCTGTCCATCAATTAATCAGCAGTTACAGGCTGGATTTAATCCCCTCATCAGCCCAATGGAGATGTGAAAGATTGTATAATGTATGGAGCTAATATAGTTTATGGGACCCAGGTGGAAACTTCATATTCTACTAAAGTGTATAAATTCAGCTAAGGTGATTGGGTAGAAAGCACCCTTTTGAACTGCTAGGTTTCAGATATGTTGTAGTAAACAACGTTCACACTATTCGGCCAATCACAGTGCTTTGTGCTGTAGAGGGGGCTGTGATTGGAGAACTGTTCCCTATGAGGTTCCCTGCTGACTCCCCTTAACAAACAGCACTGGAAACCTCATAAGGAAAAATTCTCCAATCACAGCACCCACTACAGCACGAAGCGCTGTGATTGGCGGAATAGTATAGGCATAGTTTACAACATTTCTGAAAGCTAGCAGCTCCAGAGGCTGCTGTCCACTCAATCACATTAGCTGAATTTCCCTATGAGGTTTCCTGCTGGGTCCCCTAAAGTAGACTAGTGCCAAATGTATTGCTCATCTCCATTCACATGTACATAATCTGTAGTGTAGTGAATATCGCTTTGTGCACATTTTTACTGTGCCTGTATGTGTGCAGGAAGTAGAAGGTGCATTCATGAGAACAGCATAAATATAAGAAAACAATCAGACCTAATCTATAACTCAGGTGGGTTACAAAACTTGTGTACATATTATACAGACTGCAATACAATGGAGTGGGAGAGGTGTTATCAATAGAAGATTATATGCCATTATTAAAAGTACTATTGTGCAGAAAGCAGTTTAGAACTGATTTAATGCATTCATAAGTACACTATTCCATTAAAATACGTCAGAGCCCTGAAATGAAGCAGCAGAACCGAAGATCTATTGCTATCTGTATATAGGAGCAAAGTGGAGGCAGTAGAGACCAATGGAAGTATCACTAGTATGGAGCACTATAGTCCCACTACAGGATTCTGCATGCAGGGAGGTTAGGCGTTACAATCTGTCTTCCATAATGAATGACTGTAAAAGGACAGCCCTGCAGTGTGTATGTTGCTGCTAGCATCCCACATACAGCACTGGCCCTCTGTATAATGCAGAAGGTCCTGCACACAATACAGGGCAGTACTGTCAGAGGGACGCACACACTATGCGCCATTCTTGCAATACATGAGCATATGGCAGGGCGGCAGATGTGCCGGGAGCCCAGAGCTGCTCCACCACCCGGTGTACACACTACAATGAGCGGACAGCTCGGGGGGAGGGGCGCCACTGGCGGACGCCGTACGTGATCTGCAGCCATAGAGTTCCCATGAGTAGCACACATGCCCTGCTGGCCCGTCCCGGTGCCCCCCAGCTCCTCCTCACCTTCTCCTCCCCACCGGACCCGTCGCGCTCTCAGCAGCGGCTCACACAGGAAACAGGAAGTGACTCCAAGGGATGCCATCGAGCTTAGAACGGGCAGGAGAGTCCTCTGTTGCTTCCTAGGCATAGCGTCACCAGCAGGTCACAGTCAGGCAACACATGTATTCTAATCCACCACCGCCTCCTGACAAGGGGTTGCGTTATTGCATTATAGCTATAGCTATTATTCGCTGTCCTTATGTTGGAAGTGCAGGGTCAGAAAAATTCATTTGTTACCCACCACCAGGATTTTATAAAGCATAGCGTAGGAACCTAAAAACTCCACGATCGAACTCTGCTTCCCATGCCCATTCTTTCCTGGAAATAAGACAGATTACTATATTTATATATATTTTTTTATTTTTGCTCTAACTCAAAGGATGGGTTATGCATACCTCACAGTCCCAACTTTTTGAGATAACAAGCATAGCTCCCAACTGTCCCTCTTTTGGAGGGACAGTCCCTCTTTCAAGACTCATGTAAAGCTTTATGTAAATGTATGTATTTTTCTACTGAAAATGAGTTCGACTCTGAACTTCCTATCCTTTAAATTGATATATTTCTTATTTTCAAATGTTAATATGAAGGCAAAAGAACCAGGGTAGAAAGGACCAGTGGGCATCCGCAGCGTAGGGCAAGAGGGGTTGAAACCCCCAGCCAAACAAACCAGCAGACACGTATCTTCAGGGGTACATGCATGGCTCAGGCACCATTCCTGCCCCTGTCCTGTGCCTGTCCTGTGCCTGTCCTGTGCCTGTGCCACCACCTTGTGTCCACCTGCATATCATGTAACAGGCAGCATCACACAGACCTCCGATCAGCCGACAACCAGTGAGAAGCAAGCGTTTGTACCTTGCGGACACCGCACCGATATGCGGAAGTGAAGTCATGTGTCACTCCCGTATTTGCAGCAGAGTGTCCACAGGGAGTACCATACACCCGCTTCTCAGTGGTCGCCAGCTGATCAGAGATCTGAGTGACACTGCCTGTTACATGATTTAGGCAGCGGGGATGGGACACAGCAGGTGGGCAGGAGTGATCTGAGGTCTAATATGATGGTGAGTGAGGTGGGAGTCCATGTCACTACCTAAAGCTGGGGGGCACCTGTCACCACCTAAACTGGGGAAAGTCCATCACTAAACTTTGGGGGGCACCTGTCACCAGCACCTGGGTGGAAGGCACTCACAATCTAATCCCTAGTCCTAGTCTTATTTATGTCCTACCATTGCTAAGTTCATTCAAATTTGGCTCCACCTGGTCCATGGCCATGCCCATTTTTCGGCCTTGCACGTGCCCCCATCCCCTAAGAAAAAATTTCTACGGAAGCGCATGCCAGTGTGGTTTGAATCAGATCTGGTTCATCCACAAGGCAATTCTAGGCAGTTGCTTAGGACCTGGAGAGAGTCTAGGGGCCTAGTAGATGTTAGCCCCCACCCAGGCTAGGTTCACAGAAAGCCATTGTGGTGCTGCGTTATAAAGTCTCATAACGCAGCTTACCGCAATGCAATTAAAAGACGTTCACATTATAACATTAGCGTTACATTGTCACGTGCAGCGTTATGGTAACACACTGCTGCAGTGCGCTACCTCTAAAAACATATGTTAGCAGGGACAGGAAAGCATACTTTTCATTAACTGTATGTTTTACTGTACCTACCTTATGCACCGGTAACGCAGCATTAATCTGCGTTACCACTTTTTTTGTTGTATTGTGCATTGCAACTTTACAACAACGCAACGTCCCACTGTGAACCTAACCCAAATCCTATTTTAAAAAGCCAGGTGATCATCAGCAGTGGGCAAAAACTGCTATCTTGCCTAGGTCCCCATTTCATCTTAAAGGATAACTGAAGCGAGAGGGATAAAGGAGCTGCATTATTTATTTCCTTTTAAGCAAAACTAATTGCTTGGGAGCCATGCTGATCTAATACTAACCTGACCTCTAATACTTTTAACCATAGACCCCGAACAAGCATGCAGCAGATCAGGTGACAAAATTTGCTTCATGCGGGTTCCTGGTGTTGTTAACCCACAGGACACAGGAAAGGACAGCACAGTAGAGACTTTTAAAAAAGCAGTACTGAGGGATTTAGAGACATTTCAGGTTAGGAATCAAAAAGGTATGTATGGGATGACACGAGAGATCAGTGATTTGGCTAATGATAAAGATTTGGTATGCAAACCAGCGGATAAGGGGGGAGGGGTGGTCATTATGAGTGGGGATTATTATAAGACAGAGATGGGAAGAATAGTAGGGGATAGGGATACTTATGGAATGCTTGGGGGCAACCCCACAAGTACATTTAAGAACAAATTGAAGGACATATTGCTTGCTGGAGAGAAGGAGTGCATCATAAGCACTCAAGAGTTTAAATACATTCTACCTACAGTATCTAGAGTACCTGTCATATATTTCAATCCTAAAATGCATAAGGATCAGGTTAATCCACCAGGAAGACCCATTGTCAGTGGGGTGGGTTCACTAACGCAAGGAGTGGGAGAATATATTGACACCTTCCTTCAAGAAGAGGTGGCAAAGCTGCCAAACTTGTTGCGGGACACCAAACATTTACTACAAATTATGGAGGGGGTCAGCGTGGGGGATGGCGATTGGTTGGTGACGGCCAATGTGTCGTCTCTATGAACCGTCATCCCCCACGACAAAGGAATCCAAACAGTCCAAGACTCTTTGGTGGCAGGATCGAACCTACATATGAAACAAATAGAGTTCATAATGGAATTGCTGAAATTTTCGCTTAAACAGAATTACTTCTGGTACGATGGGGAATATTATATACAGCTACAAGGATGTGCCATGGGGGCGAAATTTGCCCCCAGTGTGGCCAATATTTATATGGGCAAATGGGAGGAGTTTATTTTGGACAAGGAGGAGTCCCAAAAAATTATATTATGGTCACGGTTCATTGATTACCTCCTGTTCATATGGAGGGGTCCAAAAGCTGAGCTAGATAGCTTTTGTGAGATGATCAATGGGCTGTGGGAGGAGATAAAATTAACATTTAGTATCAGTCAAACCAATGTCAATTTCTTGGATTTGGAAATAGGCAAGGCAGGGGGAAAATTGGTATCCAAGACTTTTTTCAAACCCACGGACAGAAATGGGTACATACCCAGAACCAGTTGCCATCATTCGAGATGGCTGGATAATATCCCCAGGGGACAGTTTATGCACATTATGAGGAACTGTACACATAAGGAGGACTACACTAGGCAGAGCCAACAGTTGGTGGATACATTTGTGGAGAAGGGGTACAATAGACACAAGATAGAGGCTGAGGCCACCCGGGTGGGCAACATGGTGAGGAAGGGACCTTATCAGGGATGCACCTCGACCTCCAGCAAGCAATCATGATTATTCCTTGCAATTTTGATATAGCAGTCAGCATAAGGATATTGAACGTATTATATACAAACATTGGAACATTATCAAACTGGACGGGACATTGGGGAAACAACATCCAGAAAGACCAGCCTTCATCTACAGAAAGGCCCCAAATTTATGGTCTAGGTTGGTCACCAGTTGTGTGGATGCCCCTAGGACCTCGGGGACCAATCTGTTGGGACAGGCGGGGTTTTTCCCGTGCCGTCAATGTAGTGGATGTGTGGAGGGGAGGGGTGTGAGGGGGAATAATTTTGTGGCAAGCAACACTGGGTATACACATAAAATCAAGCATTGCATTACGTGCAATACAAGGGGGGTTGTATATATTTTATGGTGTCCATGTGGGTTGGAGTATATAGGAAGAACTACTAGGGTATAACACAAACAGATAGGGGAACACATATACAATATATCAAGAGGGTTTGAGGCCCATAGTGTATCTAAGCACTTTAAACTAAAACATGGATCTGACCCCACGCAGCTTAGTTTCATGGGGATCAAGAAGTGGATCCCTAAGTGGAGGGGATCAAGTACACAGAAAGATGTATCACAAGCTGAAGGCAAATGGATATACAATCTAGGATGCTTTGCCCCTAATGGGATGAAAATAGAATTTGATCTAAACTGCTTCATAGACAATGATTAGAGGGTTTAGTATTAGAGGTAAGGGGGAACTGGAGGGTTGGACCCAGTGGCGTAGCTAAGGAGCTGTGGGCCCCGATGCAAGTTTTACATTGGGGCCCCCCAAGCACTCTATACTTAACAATTGATACAACGCACCAAAACCTGCCATTGGCAACTTCAGTGTCAGAGGTGCAAGAAGGGGATGGGGAGCAGTTTGTTAATGATTACCACTATTCAAAGTATCTATAGAAGTCATTATTATGAGCACAGGACCAGTAGAGAGCTAATACTGTAGTTGAGGGAGGGCCCTTCGGGTCCCCTCTGGCCCAAGGGCCCCGATGCGGTCGCTACCTCTGCACACCCTATTGCTACGCCCCTGGTTGGACCTTAGGAAGTAACAGGGGATCTATGGTATTGAGGTGGGGGTGGTGGAAATATATGAAAGTATACTGCAACACTTGCGGAGTATACTCTGGTATAAGATGGACGGGGGTAGGACACTCGATGCGAACGGATACACAGTTTATTTGTAGCAAGGTACTGTAGATAAAAAGAATCTGGCAAATATATACACACATAATATAACATTTCATCACTAGATGGCAGTATTTGCATGACAAAACATCGGTTGGAATTAATATATAATTTTAGAAGGATTTTAGGTGGCAGGATAGTTTAGAGTAAGTAATGTCAGGCACTGTATGTTAATTTGAGTATTATATGATCTGCCGCTTTGTACAAGCTATTTCGGCGCATTAATGCTGAAAGTGATCAAGATCAAAGGACCACAGGGATGCCAGTGACGATAGGGTCACATGGCAGGTGGAAGGACCCAAAGGGTAGTGAAATTCGGGCGGCGCACTGGCCACACTAGCCCCTGATGAGTCTGATTGGAGAACGAAACGCGTAGGGCGGAGCCATTGCGCATGACGTCATCACGTACAGAAGTCTGCGGCGGGGATGCTGGAGTAACTCGCGGGGGAGCTTAGCAGTAACAGGGACCTTTACAGAGCGGGACGCCGCCGGGAAGCCGCATGCAGGCTCGAAACAACCTTCAGCATTTCCGCCCAGTTAAGCTTCTTTCTTTCTTTTAGTCTGTAAGTAGGCAATCGGCGCGAGAAGCGCAGTTGTGGCATCTGATTGTACTTACATGCTGCGCAATGAGGGATTTTATTGTTCTTTGTTTTTAAAGTTTTACGAAGAATAAATGCATTTTTCTACTGAACTGGAGGGTGTGAGTCACTGAGGACCCTGTTGACACACAGTGCTGAGCTTGAGACCCACCTGAAAAGCGAGGTGGTTAACATCCGGTGAGCCCCTTTGATGTTAGTGGAGGATACACATGAGTGGGCACTTTTCTGGCACAGAGGTGGTCATAATTAGGATTGTACTGTGAAAACCGGATTACGCTATGTGGAGTGTTTTTTCTGTTTTAGGTTACTAAGGAGAGCGCAGTGGAAATACATATATATATATATATATATATATACACAAGTTCAGACACTACTGCAGCCAAATAAACTAGCAGGACAGCCAAGCAACTGGTATTGTGTAAAAGGAAATAAATATGTCCGCCTCCATTTTCCTCTCACTACAGTTGTCCTTTAATCCTTTTCTGGTTTGAATAACAAAACAACATATTTTTCTTATGAAATCTTTATCGTATGCGTAACTCGAGGTGTGTCAGGGGTGTGGCTTACGTTTCCCCCTTTCTGATCTCACAAAGTTGGGAGATATGAAGGAGCGACCCACACCCTTGCCACACCCCATAGTCACTAACATGAGAAATAATTCAGAAGCCAAAAATTGCAGTTCTAAATTCAGACCAAATTGGTCCTCTCTATCATCACTAGCTCTCATTCA
Organism: Hyperolius riggenbachi; assembly: GCF_040937935.1. Taxonomy (NCBI): domain Eukaryota; kingdom Metazoa; phylum Chordata; class Amphibia; order Anura; family Hyperoliidae; genus Hyperolius; species Hyperolius riggenbachi. The sequence goes on along the minus strand of NC_090648.1, from coordinate 345,446,688 downwards.
TTTTAACATTTTACAAAAAGAACTTTAACAATAAAATTTAGAGTATATACATTTACATAGATCTGTGAGTCCTGAAAGAGGAACAAATGAGAAAGAAAGGGGGACAAAGGGATTTAGTTCCCAAAGAAGGACTTTCCCTCTGAAAATGGGACAGTTGGGATCTATGGCTTAGAGCTTATTTTCAGAGGGTGTATTATATTTCCATGAATGAGAACCTATATTTATTCTAGAACCAAAAATATATGTGCCGCCAGGGGCGGACCCGCCTAGGATGCCGCTTCCTCAGGAGGCATCATGCGTCAGGGCAGCATCCAGGTTGCCCCAGGCCTCGCACTGAAGGAGGCATTGCCTTGAGCAGAAGGGGGAAGCAGCGGGGAAGGAGGAGCAGCGGGGAGGGGGACCAGACCCCCCCCTCACCTAGGTCCCCCCCCCTTCTGCACTCCCCCTCCAGCTATTCGAGCAGTGTCAGTGGATGGCGGAATGACTTACCACTTCCACATTCCAGACGCAGGAGAGCTGCGTGCTACAGGTCTCCGCCTTCAATGCTGCTCACTGTACTTCCTGATTAGCGGAAGCACAATGAGCGGCATTGAAGGCGGAGAAGACCTGTGGCACGCAGCACTCCAGCGTCTGGAACGCAGAAGTAGTAAGTCATTCTGCTGCCGCTGCCACTGCTCGAATATCTGGAGGGAAGAGTGCGAAAGGAGGCGATGCCCACTACTGTGCCTGCTGCTCCTCTTTCCAGGCTACCTATACTGGGGACACTAATAGCTAACTTCCTATAGCTGGCTTGTGGCTACATATACTGGGGGCAACTATATTACCTATACTGGGGCAACTATACTACCTATACTGGGGCAACTATACTAGCTACCTATACTGGGGCAACTATACTGGTTACCTATACAGAGGGACAACAATATTGGCTACTTATAAACAAAAAAAACCAGTTCTATGCACAATGCCACACACACTTCAAACTGAGTTGCAGCCGATCTAAATTGATGCCCAGTCAATCTTTAAAAGTAACAAAATCTGTGTTGATCAGCGCAGATATATTCACAAGCTTCACAAATTTCAATATCCTCCACCACACCTCTTGTGAACGCACTCACCAGCTGAGAGCTCAAAGGTGGGCTCCCCTCTATATCCTCTTCATTTCCTCATATGCATAACATGAAAATATAAAAACGCTCCACATAGCATAGTACAGCTTCAATAAAATTTATTTTCCATAAAATCAAAGTAGAATAAACACGTTTCCGGAAACCGGTTGGGGAGGAGCTACAGTGCGGGCGTGGAAGTCTGGAAGTGTGCGGATGTCTGTGAGACAGCGGTGCTACATGGAGTAAACGGCTGTTTGCGGTCCGCTGACACATACACACACACAGCCCCTCAAAAAATTAGCATATTGTGATAAAGTTCATTATTTTCTGTAATGTACTGATAAACATTAGACTTTCATATATTTTAGATTCATTACACACAACTGAAGTAGTTCAAGCCTTTTATTGTTTTAATATTGATGATTTTGGCATACAGCTCATGAAAACCCCAAATTCCTATCTCAAAAAATTAGCATATTTCATCAGACCAATAAAAGAAAAAAGAAGTGTTTTTAAAACAAAAAAAAAGTCAACCTTCAAATAATTATGTTTAGTTATGCACTCAATACTTGGTCGGGAATCCTTTTGGAGAAATGACTGCTTTAATGCGGCGTGGCATGGAGGCAATCAGCCTGTGGCACTGCTCAGGTGTTATGGAGGCCCAGGATGCTTCAATAGCGGCCTTAAGCTCATCCAGAGTGTTGGATCTTGCGTCTCTCAACTTTCTCTTCACAATATCCCACAGATTCTCTATGGGGTTCAGGTCAGGAGAGTTGGCAGGCCAATTGAGCACAGTAATACCATGGTCAGTAAACCATTTACCAGTGGTTTTGGCACTGTGAGCAGGTGCCAGGTCGTGCTGAAAAATGATTTCCAAAAAGCTTTTTAGCAGATGGAAGCATGAAGTGCTCCAAAATCTCCTGATAGCTAGCTGCATTGACCCTGCCCTTGATAAAACACAGTGGACCAACACCAGCAGCTGACATGACACCCCAGACCATCACTGACTGTGGGTACTGGACACTGGACTTCAGGCATTTTGGCATATCCCTCTCCCTAGTCTTCCTCCAGACTCTGGCACCTCAATTTCCGAATGACATGCAAAAGTTGCTTTCATCCGAAAAAAGTACTTTGGACCACTGAGCAACAGCCCAGTGCTTCTTCTCTGTAGCCCAGGTCAGGTGCTTCCGCCGCTGTTTCTGGTTCAAAAGTGGCTTGACCTGGGGAATGCGGCACCTGTAGCCCATTTCCTGCATACGCCTGTACACGGTGGCTCTGGATGTTTGTACTCCAGACTCCGTCCACTGCTTCCGCAGGTCCCCCAAGGTCTGGAATCGGTCCTTCTCCACAATCTTACTCAGGGTCCAGTCACCTCTTCTCGTTGTGCAGTGTTTTCAGCCACACTTTTTCCTTCCCACAGACTTCCCACTGAGGTGCCTTGATACAGCACTCTGGGAACAGCCTATTCGTTCAGAAATTTTTTTCTGTGTCTTACCCTCTTGCTTGAGGGTGTCAATGATGGACAGCAGTCAGGTCAGCAGTCTTACCCATGATTGCAGTTTTGAGTAATGAACCAGGCTGGGAGTTTTTAAAAGCCTCAGGAATCTTTTGCAGGTGTTTAGAGTTAGTTAGTTGATGCAGATTAGGTTAATAGCTCGTTTAGAGAACCTTTTCATGATATGCTAATTTTTTGAGATAGGAATTTTGGGTTTTCATGAGCTGTATGCCAACATCATCAATATTAAAACAATAAAAGGCTTGAACTACTTCAGTTGTGTGTAATGAATCTGAAATATATGAAAGTCTAATGTTTATCAGTACATTACAGAAAATAATGAACTTTATCACAATATGCTATTTTTTTTAGAAGGATATATATATATATATATATATATATATAGATATAGAGTTATATTCAGCTGCACTCACTCTCTTTCTCCTTCTCCAGAGCAATTGATGGAGAAATACCTTTTAAAGAGTAACTGTTAGCCCCCAAAGTGAAATTTAAATCTCTACAGCAATGTTTTATTTAGTATTAAAGTGATCCAAAAAGCCAATGCAGAACTTAAAAATCAATATAATTATGTTACTATGTAGCCTTTTGCCCAAGCTAATGACGCAAAGCCGCATATCTGATACTGATGAGCATGCAGAGCATGCCTATGTCTGCCCGACCCCCCTCTCCCCCCCAGGACCAGGTGCCGATCTATTCACACCACAAACAGCTGACCGCTCTGACACGGAGACAGAGCGGCAGCACTTCCAGCGCAGCCACGGCAGAGCAGCCGCCACCGTGCATCTCTCTCACATGTGACTCGGCGGCGGCTGCTCTGCGTGGCTGCGCTGGAAGTGCTGCCGCTCTCTCTCCCTGTCAGAGCGGTCAGCTGTTTGTGGTGCAAATAGATCGGCACCTGGTCCTGGGGGGGAGAGGGGGGTCGGGCAGACATAGGCATGCTCTGCATGCTCATCAGTATCAGATATGCGGCTTTGCGTCATTAGCTTGGGCAAAAGGCTACATAGTAACAAAATTATATTGATTTTTAAGTTCTGCATTGGCTTTTTGGATCACTTTAATACTAAATAAAACATTGCTGTAGAGATTTAAATTTCACTTTGGGGGCTAACAGTTACTCTTTAAAGTATACAAAACCGCACATAGTATAGCCTATTAAAGCATATCTAACACCCTTTTAGTGATCAGCATGCTCCTTCACCAGTGACCCAGGCATGCATACACGAACACAATGAATCCAGTGCAGGAGACTTGGGCGCACAGGGAGTAACTTCGGCGCCATCAGAAGACAGCTGAAGTTACTTTTAAAACACAATAATTTGGCTTCCAGCAATTGCTGTAAGCCGTTTTATTATTTTAATTCTATACCACCCATGACGGCCTGGAGGGGCAATAGTATTTAATACGGCCGGAACTTGTGCAGCAGCAGGATCAGCTATATACCGGCTGTATCCTGCGCCCAAGTCTCCCACACAGATATCTCTCATATGCTGCATACATAGGGGGTAATTCCACCACCTGCAGGCTCCCCCTTCTCTATGTTCCTGCTCTCACTGTCAACTGCTTTCAATAAGTAGTCAGCATCCGCCACGGGTCTTTCTCAATATGACATCTCTGCAAGTAACTCAGAAAGACACACACATATGCCTGTTGTAACTAAGGGTCGGTTCACACTTGTTCAGGAACTGTATTTGTGTTGTATGTTTTTTGATGTGGACAAAAACTAAGCCATGGATCCCAATGTTAAAAATTACACCCACAATCGAGCATTATTATATCAAACAGCACTTGTATAGGGCAGAAACAATACTAGTACCCTCAAGAAGAGACAAAGAGCCCTCAAAAAAGTGAAAAAGTCACCATACTGCGGATTTAGAGTATGCAAAAAGGTTAAAATTTTATTAATTTCAAACAATACAGAGTACATCAATTAAAACCAATATTAAAAAATACCCATGATTTGATTATAATCAGAAAACCCTATATTCCACAAGAAATAGTCAATACATAGATCAAAAATGGGTAGAAAACATCCTCTGGCGTGTGGGAACACACTATAGCAAAAAAGAAAAAAATGTGCATGTGCAAAATAGTCCAAGGAAAGACCAAAGAAGTGCAATCAAAAAATGCATATAAATGCTGCTCAATGTTAAAAATAGCGGCAGTCTTCACTCTTCAAAAATTTGATCCATGGAATCTGTGCATGAAATCTGAACTGAGAGTCCGGACTTTGCACTTTTTCCCGGAGCCCGGATCCCCACGGAGGCAATGAAAGGCAACACAAAGACGGATCTCCCTTCACACACAGAACTTTGCACACAAAATGGATGCCAAAGCGGATTGCCTACTGCTTGCTCCTCCCCTCAGCGTCATCTTTGTGGACCTCTTTATCCAATAGAAACACACAGGAAGGAAGGACATGTTTTTGACATATGTTTAAACGGTACTGGAAACATATGCTGCAAAAGCACAACATTTTGAAAAACGGATCAGTTTTTAGAAAGCCTAATCTGTTTAAAACGCATTCTGATCTGCAACCTGATAAGTGTGGACTGAGCCTAACCGTGCTTTAATAAATGACCTTGCATCTGAGTGCTGGAATCCTTTATCTTCATTGAGAATCAAATATATATATATTAAAATAAAGTCAGGTCATCCTATTTTGGAACATCATCAGAGCTCTCCAAACCAAGAATTTGATCATGCATTTCTTGTGACCATTTCCTTTTTCCATGTGCAATAGTCTACACTTAGAGAGAGACCAGTACTTCCTAACCCTAAGGCTGGTTTCACACCAGGACGTTGCGTTTTAGGGGATGTTATGGTCGCATAACGTGCCCCTAACGCAACGCCTGGTGCTCTCTGATGTGGACGTCAGAGTGAGCCGCGTTGTGCAGCTCACTCTGGCGTCCGTGATGCGTACTCTTGGACGCATGCGGCATCACGTGGTCCCGCCCGGCCAATCGCCGCACAGAGCGGCCGCTCCAGGAAGTAAACACTGCACATCACTGAGTGCAGTGAATGTTAATTAGCCATGTGCCTGGCCGCTCTCCGCTCCTCCCCAACATTGCTGCGCATGTGCAAGCAGTCCTGCATGCAGTACGTTCTGTTATGGCGCAGCGTTACTGAGTAACGCAACGTGGGCACTGAACAGCCCATTGATTTTTCATTGCTGTGCGGTGGGGTGCGTTACAGGCTGCTCTAACGTGCGCCTGTAACGTCCCACTGTGAAACCAGCCTTAGGGCCCTTTCACAGGGGAAAATGATAGGCAGTGAATTCCCTGCCAGTCAGCTGCTCTCCAGCAGACAGACTCAAAATGGGCTTTATTCACAAAACCTGTCAAACATGACTTATCACCTTATTGATAAAAATTAACCTTTCAGCACATTTACAGCAAAATAATCACTCAAAGTAAGTGGTTTCTGATTAAGTTCATTTCAATATTACTTTTCTTACCTTAATTATATTACATTTTTTTCTCCTTGGGAACTTAAAAAAAGTAACAGAGAAGGTGAAAACAGAGGAAAATAGGTGAAAAAGCTTTGTGAATCATGCCCAATATGTTGCGCTCCTCTGCTGTCCTGTAACACCATGTGTCAGCACTTGACAAGCATGGCGATACTACTGCTGCAATTCAACGGAATTTAAAGGGACCTTGAGAAGTGCAATAAAAGAAATCTAGACTTACCTGGGGCTTCCTCCAGCCCCCGCGTAGCCCACAAGGTTTCCTTTGCATCATCATGGTCCCGCTGGCAGCTCCAATAATCCGGCAACTTCAGCTGAAGGTGCGCACCCTTTGCATCATCACGCCGGTCGCCGTAAGCATCCTGCACATGTAGTTCTCTAAAGACTGAACCGTGCATGCGCAGGACACTTATGGCGACCGGCATGATGACTCGAAGAGTGAGCTCCAGGGGCTAGACTTCCACATGTCACTAGTGCTAACTTTGTTTTGGCATGTTTTGACTTTGCCTCAAATCCAGACGACAGCTTGCACCCTCGTAGTCCATACTCTGCTCTAGAGTAACTTATGTTCTCTCACTGTTTGAGCAATCTCAGGTGCTGTGTGACCTGGTAGCACCTTATAGCAAAATAGTTGGACACCCACTAGGGGTGGCAGTCCATCATCACCTGCAGGGAGTTGTGGTGAAGACCATTAGCTACAGATAGTCAGTGAAATGCAAATAATTCAGTTGATGCAGGATTATGCAAATTTTGTATGCTAACATATGCCACTTGAAAATGGACCAACGGAATCCCTCCAAGGTGAAATTTGACTGGTCCATTTTCAAGCTGCATGCATTTGCATTCAGAATTTGCATAATCCTGCATCGCCTCAGTTATTAGCATCTCAATGACCATTCCTATCAATAGCCTTATAAAATTTCGATACAGCCAATAAATGTGATTTCATTTTTTTATAAAAGGGTGCCTGTTTGTAACCAATGAGTGTGATTCTATTTACAGAAGGATGTAGCCGCTTTCAGAATAGAACCCTAATGTTAACTACCCCCCATGGTGGTGCCTGAATTTTGAACTGATATAACCCAATTTATAATAGTTGCCGCGGCATTTTCAAGTAAACATGCATTATTCTGAAAATATAACAGAATTTGTGGCTTGTGGATATTGCTAATCTTTAGACGTCCTCGTTGTAGCTGCATTTTGCGTTATTCTAAAAATATAACTGAATTTGTAGCCTGCTGATATAACCGATCTTTAGACATCCTTGTTGTAGTTGCATTTTACGTTATTCTAAAAATATAACCACATTTTTGGCCTGCTGATATAACTGATCTTTAGACGACCTTGTTGTAGCTGCATTTCTAATGCCGTAAAAAATGACAGGTGCCCTTTCTACCGCTTATAGTCGCAAATCACGACAAATAACATTGAAGTCTATGGCGGCACCCTTTTCAGTGCATACCAATAAATCAGCATAAACTAATCATTCAATGCATTCACCATATATAGTAATTTTGGTACCTTCTGGACAGCGCCCAAATTACTGTTTGAGCACCACTATATCCGTAATTCACGTTACGGCCTATGGCAGCGCATGGTGTGCCCAAATTTCCAGCGCCCTTTTCGCCTGTCTGGCGGCCAACTATTACTCGATTAATTGCATTGATTTACCGCAGATTCAATGATAATGATCAAATTTGGCAGAGATTGATGCTGCAATATGGATACCAGATCGTCATTTTGATCACGTTCTGGACAAAATCAGTTGAAAGGATTGATCTGGTATGCTGGAAAGATCTCACTTGAAAGTGCTCAGTAGGGTGCATAATGGTCGCAGCGTTACATTTACAGATACCTGGCCGCTGTCCCCCGAAAGGTAATGTGTACCCCATGGATCCTTGGTGAGTGCTGCAGTGTTTTGGTTCACCTATCCACTGGTGAGCTTCTCCTACCTGTAGCTTGTGATCCCGCTGCATGTAGTGACATCATACACATGCTGTAGGGTCACTGGGTACAGGTGCCTCGGAGGCAATGGAGAAAGACGCGGATGTGCCCCAATGGACAGGTGAGCCTACACTACGCTGCACACTCACCACTGGTCCAGGAGGAGGGGGGTGGCCTATTACATGGGGGAGACCTGGAGGGCCCAGCAGGCAGAGGTGGCAGCACCAATATTCAATTGATTTCATGCTGAAATCTCCACTTTAGCTTTTGACAGAAGGATGGAGCTACTGAAATAAAGTAAGGCAGAGGTCACACTTATGGTGTCCATACAGAGTACAATTAAAATGTTTGATTTCCCCATTTATTCAACCAAAACAATCAAATTGAGTGAAAATCAAAAAGACATTTTTTTGAACAAGAAAAAAAAAATTATTCAGTTTTTCCGATAACAATCTGATCGGACATGTCAGAAAAATCTTGGAGATCGTGAAATTGTATAGTGTATGGCAGGTTGTATAAGAAAATACTACTAGTCTAGATAAACCCAACTTTTTCTTCTTATTTGATTTCTTGGATTTTCAGGAAAAAAAATAAATAAATCGAACGTGTTCGGTACCTTGAAAATAATTTTTAAAACTATTCTTCCAATCAGATTAATTAATCCAATTTCTTTGATTGATCAGAGAGGAATCGATCTGTCTACCACATTAGGCAAAAAGCTAAACATGTATAGCCAGCATAAAGAGACAGGACTCTAATGGTGCCCATACATGGTACAGATTTTTTTCATCCAATCTTACCATTTCTATTTGAGCATATTCTTTTAATTTGCCCTTATACTAAAGGATAATTTAGGCAGTTCCCTTATATTACATAGAAATGGTAAGATTGGATGAAAAAAAATGGTACCATGTACGGGCACCATAAGGACAATTCAAAAGGAAAGTTAGAAAATTAAGAGCCTTACCTGATATCTTGATTCATCACTGCAAATCAAGAGATCTTATCCATATACGGCATTTATGAGCACATGTACTGTATGTATTTACCCTTTAATTCTAGAGAAGCCATGAAAAGTTCACTTGCATTAAATGCTTTACTGTTATACTGTCCATTCTGAATCTTGTGTAAATGTATTCATTGAATTGAGGTTGAAGGAAAATAAATAAATAAAAAAGGCCAGTCTTCAGGTGCATACACATCACATTTTGATTGGCCAGCAACTGACCAACATTAACACTTGAATGTGGTAGAAGGGTCAACAGATTTTGAATACTATGAACAGAGTAGGTAAGCTTTCACACTACATAATAGTGATGCTCTTACTCTACATAATAGTGGTAAAACTGGCCAATCAAAATCATGTATGCTCCCTTATAGTAAAATGTATTTTTTGTTAGGGAGTTAAATTCTTTCCCTTGCATGCAGATTTCTCCAATACATTTTATCGTTTAAATCATAACACAAATTCACTTTCACATAGTGATCTAATGCCACCCCCAGGTCTTTAAACCGACCCCCTTCTGGCAGAATTTACCAAAGCAGTACACCAGTGCGCTAGTCCGACTCACCTGCTGCATCTGCAGGTGGTGAATCCACAGCCCCCGTCAGTTTTTCCTGTTGCTGGGAAGCACTTAGAGGCAGTCGCACGTCTTACTGCACTCAGTCCAACAGTGCCACAAATTCTAAACATTTATACCTGGGGTCCTAATTCCATTTGGGTCCCCATACCTTGAGTTGGGTATTTATTGAACATTGTTATCTAATAGCTGTGCTTTTGAATGTACACTGCGGTCTGATGGGACTTGTTGGGCCTCTGGGTTGTGGCAGGTGAGACCAGGAACAATCTTCAGGGCAATTCAAGCAAGATTGACAGATGAAAACTCTGCAAAGACTCCCAACAAATTATGATCAAGACAATTTAAATTTGTCACTTTAACATAAGAGTAAGGCCTCTGTCAAGCTAAGAAATGCAAATAAGCAGGGCCTGATTTCTCCCATCCCCACAGGTCATCCACCTCACTCTGCCCCCTCATGCAGATTTGCAAGCGTAGCATAAAGGTTAAGTTACTCACCAACTCTCGAGCATTCCACCGCTAGGAACACTCTTCAGCCGGAAGCTGATTGCTGCTAAACGGAGGATGGGGAGGGGCGCATCATTGCTTATGGGGCTGGAGGAAGCCCTGGGTAAGTAAAAAAATATTTGTGAGGGTCTGTCTCTGGTTTCCTTCAATACACCCATATGCCTAACCTTAAACCATCCCCCCCAAACCTTAACACCCCTTTATGCCCACTCCCCCAAACCACACCTTTCAGAACACCCCCCTCTATTCCTTACCCAAATGGACTGTGCTGCAAATCTGCCGCTATTATGATACTTATGGGTCACCACCATAGGTGCTATTATAAATAGTGGCCATAGTGTAAAATTTGTTTATATCGGCGCTTAAGACGGTGCCCAAGTTTCTTGCAATAGTGGGCGCCCAAATTTCCCACTTTGATTTGCATCCCTCATTTTACAGCACTGTGTGATAAGTCAGTGTTTTATCGTGAGGTGTGGTGTTTACAAGTATCTGTAAAACAGTAGCAATCACTTCAATTTTCAAGTGAACATCTTTATTAAAACAGCACTCTCCATTTTCTCAGTTCATCTTTGTTTTATTCCTTAATATATCTAGGCCAATAGTTTGAAGGGAAACACATCATAGACATGTATAGAGAGCTCTTCATAGACACATAAATGAATCTGAAATGCAATCTGAAAAAGTGATCAATTTTACTGCCGTTATGAATAGCCGAAAAGGCTTTATTAAATCGGTTGAACAGAATTATTACCAGTGCAGGAATAACCCTTTCGCAGAATGCCAGAAATGGGACAAAAATAAAAATCAAATAAAGAACTTTAGTCCAGAGAGTGTACCCAACATTTAGTCCATTATTTGCAGTCTTTGACATTCCAATCTCTTCAGTCAGAGATTCCCAACCAATGTGTATCTATGCAGCATATTGCCAGGCTGGTTCTGGCTCAAAATCAGTAAAATATTGGTTAGGCAATGAAGATTATGCATAAACTGTTTAAATTGCAAATGGCACCATATAGCTATCAAGTATACAGATATTTATTCACAATTGCAATTCCATTCATTAGAGTATTGTTATAAAAATGAATTGTGTATACCTGTGTATACAGATGTGTTTCTAGGCCACAGAGGTTGGGAACCCCTGAATATATATATATTTATATATATTTTTATTTTCTCCAAGTCTCCAGTAATGTCTCAAACATTAAATTATTAAAGGAAACCTGCACTTTCACTCTGTACACACACACCACTCACTGATTTAGCATATTGTTGACCTCCATTCACCCAACAACAGAAAATAAATTAAAAAAAAAATAAAGAAAAAAAAACACTTGAAGTATAAAAATAAGAAGTTACAATTACATTTACAATACTAGAATGATAACACCATTGCTGCAGACATGTAATAACTTTTATAGTTATTTTAGGTCTCTCGCTTTAAACTTTAAGTAGAGGTCACTGTGAGAGCAAGCAGTTTGGACTGCTTAAATACTGGAACAAATAATTTCCCAGTGGAGATTAAGTTTGCAAGTGTAGCAGTTGTCTAAACATAGTGGAGGCGGCCATAATCTCAAATCACACTCTCCATGTAGCCATTTTGAAAAAAGGGACAAAGGGTCATTGCAGCAACCAACTAGGGCTGGAAGAACTTCAAATGCATTAGCTTCAATACACTTAAAGGGGCACAATGGTGAAAATTAGGCTACTGGTATAGCCCTGGTAGCATGTACCAAATATAAGGAGCATAAGATAGCAAGCAGTTTTTTTTTTAATGTCTGCTTAAAAGGTTATAGAGAGCATATGTAGAAATCCTGCCCATCGTTTTCCAAACTATACAATGTGTCCTCCCCCTCTGCTGACTCAGGTTATGCTGTACCAGCAATTTTTCATCTCTCCTTGCTTGTCGCTGTATGGTGGATGCAGGCTGGTCAGCAAGTGCTCATTAAGTGCTGGGGAAGATAGTAGCACAAAGAGCAGATAGAGCCAAACGCAGTGTAAACAAGTAATTTGTTATCCTAGTAGCCTAATTTTTGCCATAGTGCCCCTTTAATTTGGACAGCAGCACTCTGTATTGTACTGCTGATAGGTGCAGTAGCCAATGCTGAACACATGGACAATGTACCGAGTTGTCAACTTTCATCAAATTTTTGATAAGGGTAAACTGAATCTAGTTATTCACAAGCTTCCAAAGTTTAGGAAGGATCAGATGCTATCATCACCATCGTTAGATTGCCATCTCTGGTGTTTACAGTGTCTAACATCATGGAGCATGGATAGTAGATCAGCAACCTAAGATAGATAATTTTGCACCCACTGATTATACCGTAGAAATGTAGAGCTTTTAATCGGAGTTAGAGTGTAGTGCCATACTGACAGCATCATAGGTGAAGGCTGCACATTCATGTGTGCACCAGTAGAGTATCAACAACTGTGTGTGCCATTAGCAAGTCCATAATGGATACAATTACTGCATTTCTTTCAGCTTTACCAGCCTTTCTGGGGTGCTCATTTTGGAAAAAAACAAAAAACAACTGCACATACTATGTGCCAAGCAGCAGCCTGTTCTATTTATTTAGGGTGGGGGATGTGATCCCATCATGGGAAGGCCAAAGATTATTACTTTAACACTAGCATTAGAGAAATGTAATCAGTCCCACCGGATCACTGAAGTGGAGGCCTCCTTTGTCTCCAGTAAAAATCAAGAGTGAATAATCAGGGACTTTCATTCCAACTGAAGAAAATCTAGTGTATATGCAGCATTACCCTTTGTGAGCACTGTGTCATGTTTGACTCCCTTTCACTTTAACCCTGAACAGAGCCAGGAAAACCTGTATTAAATGGTTACCAAGATACATTTCCTTTATGTCACACTGGCCATAAACCCATATTATGCATCTCCTGATCCAGCACCGCTATGGCAAGCATAAATATGCTCTTGTAGTATTCAAAGAGCCTGTCAAACAGTTGTAGTACCAAATGAGTGAAGGACATGTACAGCCATCCTCCACCCTCTTTCCCAAGTGCTTTGGCTCCCTGGCCCCTGCATTTATCCAGCAGAGAAATAATACAAAGAGAGTAATCCTTTAACATTCAGATGATGAATTCATTTTGCCTACTCATTAGTAATCTAAATTTGGTGAACTACCTTATTCAGAATAGTTACAAGAGAATTTAGACCATTGAAACTTGGCCTAGAAAAATCAGCCAACTCCACTGTGTTTGGCAACAACGCTACACTGCTTCAAACTGAGGAATGGCTTGCAAATCAATATAGGCTACTCCAAAAGGCCGTTCTAGAACAGAGAACAGAGGAAGCGCCACACTGCAAAGCAAGCCAATACAAACCGGTACTGAAGTACATGGGGGAATCACAGTATCAGTTTAATGTAAACTGAAGAACAAAAAAAGAAAGTACACAGGCTTGTATGCCTGCACATAAAATCACAGTACTATACAGAAATTCATCTAAAGCAAATGCAGATGAGGTGGAGTGTGACAAAATGAGAATGAAATGGTTACACAGATAATAGTGAAGTGCCTGCGAGATGGCCAGCATTGGTGATACATCGAGGGAATATCAGAACAAATCCATTACACATTCTGCCCCCACACCCATCCTTAGGAGAGGAAGTTGTTTAAAATGGCTTAGAGCTACTACAGCTTTTTTTTTCTCAGTTATACCCCCAGTTGCCAGTAAAGTGTCTAAAATGAGAAGTTACAGATACACTGAAGAGCCACTGGATGCATTTACAGATGTGTAGTGAGATATTCACCTCTGCATTCCTCTATGCCTGAATCTCATGGTTCACACAGCCCTAACCCAAAATGTGACTGAACGCAGCATTATTAAGGGGGATTCGCAAATATTCCCTATAGAAAAGGGAATGATCCCTACAGCACATCTGTGACCAGGAGTAGATGAGCAGATATGGTACCAACAAATATGGGGAGGGATCTGTTAATCATACCTGCTGTGCAATAATAAAAAAAAATAAAACAAATTAAAAAAAACTCTTCCACCATCCTCATTACTCTTACTTCATCACACGTTAAATTATATTCTGTATGAAAAATAAAAAATATTTACTTTCGTGTGACTGGGAAGCAATTAAAAAGGATGCAATGCACAAGTCAATTCTTTATCACAGTTTACAGGATCATAGTTTTGACTCAATGTCAATGCCATTACCACTTATTTCCTTGGGGGAAAAAATATACAGGTATATAAAATGTCTGAATTTTTAGATTCCTTTTCATAAAAAGTAAAATGGCAATAGTACCAATGTTGTCTGAGCAACCCAGGTAATGTTAGGAAATAGAGGTCTCGGGATCTCTGGATGGATCACGATGCTTACATTTCATGCCGCAAAATTTGACATGATGGGACATTTGGGCGCTTTTGATTTTTGTGATTGACAGCAATCAGTGTTCCATTGCGATGGATTTTGTCAGATTCCTCAACAGGAAGCCCAAAATTAAGATGGAGAGGTCACAATCATACTTGTAACATTTTCCTCGTGCATACACCAGGGCAGAGGGAACATGGATTTTGCTTCACATGGACTGTACCTTATATGTTTAGTTGCCCGGTCTGTTTGTTTCTATGTTTATATAGGATACACAGTAGACATTTTCTCATCTTTTACAGCTGGGGGGGGGGGGGGGGGGAGGAGAACACCTCAAAAAAACTAAATTGGTTCATGAAATATCAGTTGTGAGGATTTCATAAATTTAAAATGCAAGGCCAGGCTAGGACTTTTTGTGCAATGGTCCTACATAAAACATAGGAAAAGGCAAACATTACACAGAAGTTTAACTCCTTTAGGAATGCTGTGTGTCACAGCAGCACACTTCAGTGCTCAAATGTAAATACAATTGGAATTAAACAGCCTCATTAACAAATAGGATGATAATAAAATGTATTACGCCATGAAAGACTACTGAGAACGCCTAAACAGCAACTCTAAAACAAAACCTGGATAGTTGCAATTTTTCCTCATATAATAACGGTTTCGCTATTCTCATTAGGGCAATATCCCTTTACTTCCAGACTCCATAAAACGTGTGGGTTTGCTTTCTTTCTGTTAAAGTGAAATTCTACTTAAAGTGGACCTGAACTCTTGCACAGGACAGAAGGAAAACAAAGAAATGCACAGTGTGTACTTACTCTGTCTAATTCCCCCTCATCTGACTAATCACCATTGCAATTTGATCTCTCAGCTGTGTCAGCTCAGGAATTTCCTCTGCCACGGCAGTGCAGCTAATTTGTAAACTCAGGATGGTAACCATATGCCTGTTTCCATGAAAGTAGGAAGTAGACACTGTAGATTGATTGCAGGATTTGTATCAGCTGTAACAAATGAAATGTTTATTTTTCTTTAAAGGTTATTATGCCGTTGCTTATCTTTTAGAGCAGAGAGGAAGTTCTGAGTTTAGGTCTGCTTTAAATAAATTAGTCTCCACTAGTGAAAGCATGTCACACACAATGGAACTAAAGTGCCAAATGTAAAAGGACTACTAAAGCAAAAGGCTGCAATTTTTCTGCTGAGAGCCACACATACACAGATGCTAAAACCGTGGCAGCATCTGACACTTTGCTCACCAATTCTGAATTATACATAAAACAAAATGTTCTTCAGCACCACGTACAGATACAAGGAGTGATCATTAGGAGTTGCCTGCTGTATTTTCAGTGTTTCTCAAACCTGTCCTCGTGACTCCCCAACAGTGCATGTTTTGCAGGCAACCTCACCTATGCACAGGTGGGGTAATTAGTGTCTCAGCTAGGTGGATTAACTAATTACTTCACCTCAGCATAGGTGAGATTACCTGCAAAACATGTACGGTTGGGGAGTCACTAGGACAGGTTTGAAAAACACGAATCTAATTGATACAAGAGTCCCTTGCACTTGTCTTGCTCCACGTGCGTAAGGACTGTTGGTTCCTCTGAAAGGCCTGTACTGCTTTCAGTGGTCATATTACAGATATAATTTTAAAATTGTGTAAAATATTTCTGTTTGTTGGCCATAGAAACAATTGTTACTTACATACTTCTGCGGAGTACGGTTTTATCTCCGGAAGGGCCATACTAAGTAAACTGAACCAGCAACTACAAATCCAGTCATCAGTGGAATCCGCTTAGTACTAAAAGGGCAACACAATATGCTCAAGTCTCTCTCTCTATACCTATAAAAAGTTAGGGAATCTAAGAGCAAGCAAGAATAACCTGTAAAAACTCCATACAAGTTGCTATCTCACGATGGTTTGGAATGGTCAATGCTTAAAACTGTCTTCAAATTACTACAGAATTTTATAAGGAAAGTATATATTTAGTAACGCAAAAACCACCTTGGGACGTTAACAGAAAAAATAAAATAAGAGTAGAATGGATGAGGGCTGCATAGAAACAATAGGATACAGGCCCAAAATCAAATGGTTTGACATGCCTGCACTAGACAGCAGATACTACCTACCTCAAATGGACAGTATAAATGGAGCAAGCCTGCGAGTGAGGAAAAATAGGATGTTCTAGAGAAACGTCAGTAAAAACGGAAGACAACTGTAAAAGCTCAATTTTCTACTAGTGCTAGATCCTATTCTCAAATGATCCCTCTAGGATTCCTAGTATGGACATTGTTAGATACCTCAGTGCTCGCCCCAGGCTCTTTTAGCCGGGTGCTCCACCCAGCTAGTTTAGTGAGCACCCGGCTGTCACCCGATCACCTCCTCCTCTGTTGTAAGCAGAGTTGTGCAGAAAAGTGCCGGCCTTCCATTCTCTCATCTCACCCCACCCGGCTACTTTTTCATGCCACCCGGCTGGAAAAAAATTCTGGGGAGAACACTGTACCTTCTATTTAATAGATTCTTAAAAATAAAAAGAAGGCCTTGAGTAACAGGATTGGCACAGAAGAATACTCTCTAAATTAAATTAAAGGACCACTATTGCGAAAATCATGCGGAAACATGCTTGTACTCCAAAGCACTCATATCAAAGCAAATTTCCCCATAAGAATGAATGGAAACTCAGGTGATTCGTTCCACAATCCAATATCAGTTATAGTAAAATAGTATAAAATAAAAATGTAAGCAAGACTTTCACTATAAATCATTGCCATCTGTTGGCTCACCCCAACCTTTTTTATTTGTCTGGCTTTAACAAGGAACTTATCCAATGACTGTTACTGCTTGTATTGCAAAGCGCTCTTAAACCAAGTTACTCTCACTCCAAGGTTTTACTAAGTACATTTCTCCAAGAGTAAAATGTGCTATAAATTTCTCCTATGTTCCTGTCATTCACAGTAGGAAGTAGAAATCGGACAGAACAAACAGGTTTTGGACTAGCCCAACTCCTCATGGGGGGGGGATTTCATTATTTTCATAAGCTCTTACTGAATGGCAGTTGCTCCATCCAACTGCCAAAAAAAAGTGTGCAGCGCACAGGGAGGCTGGCCAGCATATATGTATAAATCCTTTTCAGGGAGAGTCTTTATAAAGAATAAAGGTCATGCTGAGAATCCCCTATAAGGAGATAAGCTGGTTCAAAACCTGTCGGTTCTGTCAGATTTCTTCTATCTACTGTAAGGCTACTTTCACACCAAGACGTTGTATTTTAGGGGACGTTAAGGTTGCATAACGTGCCCCTAACAACGCGTGGTGGTGTTGAAGTTGGACGTCAAATTGAGCTGCGTTATGCGGCTCTCAAAGCAGCAGCTCCAGGATAGTGATGGGAAGTCCGGATCTTTTAAAGGATTCGGATCATTAGAATTGGATCATTGAAAAGATCCGGATCTTTGAACCGAATCATTTGAATCATTTTACTAGGGAAGCAGACTGGGAGAAATTACTAGCAGGACAGGACTTTCCCTGCACTGTACATTCTGTATGTTCCTGTTTCTTCCAGACAGACATCCACTGTGAACCGAATCTTTCATTGTGATGATCCGGATGATTCGACTCACAAAAAAGATCCGGATCAAATTAATGATTCGTTCATGATCCGGAAAACACTACGAGTCCCAACACGAGTCACCACAGTGCAGTGAATATTAATTAGCCATGTGGCTAGTCACTGAGCATGTGCAAACAATCTAACACTGCTCTGTAGGGGTATAACGTACAGCATGCTGCACTTTCATTTAACGTGCAGCGTTATACCCTAACGCAACGTGTGCACTGTGAACAGCACATTGATTTTACAGTGCTGTGAGTTAGGCTGCATTACTGGCTGTTGTAACGTGGGACTTTAACGTCACACTGTGAAAACAGCCTAAGTGACAGCAACATAGGAGAAAAGTAATCATAGCTCATTTTACTCTGGAAGAAACTTACGTCTTATTTGATAAATGCATGTAATGTAAATATTACACTTTTTCGTGATAGTGGTCCTTAAGTCTTTCAAAAAAGTCAAGAGCTACAAAGGCAAACTGCCTCACTGTTATCTGTCCAACTCATGCTACAAGAAAATGTGAGATTTGGAGTGAGAGAAAAACAAAAAGTGACTTTAAAGACAAAAATGACAAAATTGATGGGTTTGGTCTGATAAAAATGGCTTGCTGCAAACAAAAGCTCATTTAAATACAAACCTGAAGTCAGAGGAATATGGAAGGAGGCCTCTCTGACTCCTAGCTGTTGTGCTGCTCCTTTACATCAAATATACATGTGACTCAATGACCAAGAAAGAGCATGTAGATCAGGAGGCCTTACTTCTGGCTGCTAGCATATTCCAGGCGTGTGGCTCGGACATTACTGACCAACTAGCATTTTGTTTGTTTTTTTCAAGTGCACCTCTAGTCACATGAATAGGCTATTGGATTCAGTGGCGTAGCTAAGGAGCTTAAACCCCCAGTGCAAATTTTACATTCTCTCCCCCCCCCCCCCCCCCCCCCCCAAGCATTCTATACATAACAATTCATATGACAACATTACCTGCCAAAGTCATCCACAGTATGAGATGTGTGAGCAGAAGAGGGGAACAGTTAGTTAAGGATCACCACTGTTCAAAGGATATAGAGAAGTGATCATTACCAGCTTAGCACCATTGAAGAACTAACACTGCAGATGATGAAGGGCCCTCAGTGGAGCCCTCTTGTTCAATGGCCCCGGTACAGTCGCAACCTCTGCATCCCCTATTGCTACGCCACTGATTGGATTCCAACTAGGCCATATGAAAAGCAATATTGTCCCATTATACAGCACACGGGGTATTTTTCCATCTAAATGGAAAACCATTTAGAAGTAACCTATCTGGCCTGACACAAATGAAAAAGGGGAACGCGTAATCAATTTTTTCCGATAGTTTTTTTTGTAAGAAAAATCTGTCACTGTCTATATGTTCTGAATATAAATAAAGATTGCAGCCTTCTTCTCAGTTCAAGTGTGAAACTCAAGCCATACATTTTTACAAAAACCTACGAAAACTGATGAGGGGATAATCGTTAAAAAAAAATTACTACTAAATTAATTAGCGGATTTAAAACAACCTACAACTTTCTCAGAAAGCCAATACTGTTATACAAAGGATACTTGTTTACGTAGAATACACCTTCCCCGTGACAAAAACGCTGCAAGTCCCGCACTGTGCATTTCACTACAATGAGGGCCCGTTTCCACTATCGCGAATCCGCATGCGTTGCCCGCATGCGGATTCGCACAGTCAGTACAAGTGGATGGGACTGTTTCCACTTGTGCGTTTCCCCACACGTTTTTCTGTGCAAAAAAAATCTGCATGGTAGGGCCCTCAGAATTCGCCTGCGTGTGGAATGCAGGCGAATCGCACGCAATGTATTTAATAGGGAAATCGCATGCGTTTTCCCCATGCGTTTTTTGCCGCGAATTTGCATGCGATTTCGCATAGGTATTAATGTTAATTTACACAGGCAGTGACATGGTTAAATTCGCATACAGCCTTACCTATGCGAAATCGCATGCGAAATCGCGGCAAAAAACGCATGCGGAATCGCACCCGCATGCGATTTGCCTGCGGTGATTCGACGGCGATTCCGCAACGCTATAGTGGAAACGGGCCCTGAGGAATTTGCTTTCCATCGAGAAAATAAAATGTTTATGTATAAAAAAAAAAACATTTAATAAAATAAATACTCACCGTATTAAAACACTAATGAAGAAGTGATCTTCATACAAAGCCTCAACATTTTCAACCCAGTCTGATGTCCCTCAGTGTAGCCTCTGTTTAATATGGCTAGGTTGCTACTTGCTACAGCTGGCAAAAAGCTCAATGCCTTTGGGAGATTATTAAAAATATATCAATAAGAAGGTTTATATTCTTAACAAAAGACCCTTCAGAGGAATACAGTGTGGCTCAAAAGTGTTATGCTAGTAGTAGCCGATTGTCACTCATAAGCTCAATGTTTGGAAGCTATAACCCAGCGTTCACCTGGACAATGGGATGTATTCACAAGACTTTGAAGACTGACCAGTTTAAATATGAACAGTAATGTAAACAAAAAAAGTAGGATCTCCATTTGTAAAAAAAATAAAAAATAAAAGTCAAAAACTACATATTCAACTGAAAATGCAATGGCCCTTTGTAAAGCTAGCCATACACCTCTACATTGCCACCCGATGTGGCACATCGATCAATGCCTCTTTGAAAAGAATCAATTCAGGAAGGAACTGACTGCCACACACTGCACAGATTTTGAAGAGTCTAGCAGGGAATCTATTGAAAAATTGAACTGCAGCACTGTGGGCCATCAATCTACCACTCCTCCTGCCACAGATGAAGATCTTTCATCCTGTCTGATTACTCAGTTTTGCCACAAAAACAAACAAAAAAAAATCAGGTATCAAAGGTCAATTAATCAGACATTTTAAAGGGATCAATTCCCTGCAGTTCTAATCTGCGGGGAATCGAACTGCAAAAAGAAACAAAAAACCATGTATGGCATGGGTGGCAATACATCAATTTTATCATTTGAATCCTTTCAGATTCGATAAATCGGCTGGGAATCGGTTCCCCAAAATGTCAGATCAATTCATTTTGAAAGATTGACTAAAAAATCAATCCAAAGTATGATCGGACATGATGAAAATTTTAAAACAATCAGGGCAGGGCAAGAGCATTGGCAGGTCGATGGCCTATAGCTTTGCACTGCATTGAAATGTGCAACTGAGGTTTGATCAATTTTCAATAGATTCCATGCTGGAATCTTTATTTGAAATTAGTGTACGGTAGGAAACAATTTCTTCTGAATCGATTCCTATCAGAAAGGAATCGATCGTTTTGGGGCATTGGGTGAAATCTATTAGTGTATTGCCTGCTTAAGCCAATGAAAGATTACAAAAAAATCCAGAATACATAGAAACCATTATGAGGTAAAATGTCCACATACAAGTTTATGTGTAACTGCAAAATTCAGTAGATTATGTCCTCTGACAGAGGAGACTAATAGAGCACACAAATGTTTGTATGGCTCCTATACAACATTCAGGAATGACAGATGGCAACCCTAACAACTTCCTTCTCCGACAACACTACAAGCACACTCAGTCAGATTTACACTCTCCAGCAACACTCATACATGGAGGGCAAATGACACCAGTCTGAGGTAATCGGGTGGGTCACGTAAATGCAAGAGTTGAATGGCAGTGCAGACAACATATGGGCTCAGGACGACCTGTTTAACTCCCTTTAAAACTGGCCAGCAATGTTAAAGAACAAATTCATCAATGCTTCTAGAGCATTTGCCACAGGCAAACATCAATGAAATAAAAGGGGGGGGGGGGGGAATAAAGTTTAAAGATAAAGACACACATACAATTGAAGACATTTGTTCTGTTGTCAGCATTGTTCAGAATGAATTAAGGAAAAAAAGAAAAAGGGGGAAAAAAAAAAAAGTGTTCGTAATGGAACACACGGGACTACGCTTCTTTTCTGTGAAGCTCTAGACTCATGTCTCGGGGGAATTCATTTGAAACAAGGTCTCAGCCTTTGTGCACAACCAGATTTGCCATCTCGTTTGTTTACATTTTTCCCAATAGTCACGTAAGCATGAAGAATTACATCACACACCTATATTTGCATGTGATCCCCTCAGGGCAGTGCAGAACATCCTTCCAAAAGCCATCTGTATAAAAATAAAGCAATCCCACAGCACCCTTTATGTAAAGTTTTGGAACGCAGTAATGGGAGATCCCAGTTCCAGCTGTATAACTGGGAATGGAGGAGAAGTGTAGTTAGGGTCCAGATGACCCAGCCCCATGCTTCTCCTTCAGAAAAGCGAAGAAGCTTTTGGCGCACTCCCTTTTTGCCCTACTCCCACACACAATATCTAATCAGTCATGAAGATTACAATGTTTGTGGAATGCTCCTGGTACAAGTCTCCGGGTGATGGCTGGCAGCCAGACACTCATTCAAATGTCCACTTTACAATAACTCCTTTTGAAATATGATGTTTCCTGAGAGTGTTAATTCTCTTCAATTAGATTTAAATCCAGGTCTGCAAAGTCGTGCTGGAAGAGCATTGCCTGGGGGCAGGAGTGGTCCCTCCTACCGAGATCTTCTTCCCTAAGTGCCAGTGTGCAAGTGGAGTCGGGACTTCTAGAAGTGCAAGGAGATTCCCCATGGCATGCCATGAAAGGAGATGAGCTGCCTTCATCAGAGTTGTCCAAGAAACACATAGCACCAGCATTCTGAAAAAAGAGAAAACACGATTAGCATTTTGCAGATGTAAGAAAAGGAAAAAAAAAAAAGAAAAAGAAAAAAAAAAAAAAAAGGAGGTGTAGCAATAAATGGGAATTGGGGATCCAACCATCAATCTTTGAAAGGAATCATAATATCGTATAGTGGAATGGAATGAATTACTCAGCATAACCATGTTTACCTTCATTATCCTGGTTTCAGCACTCTGAAGGAAGGAGTAGTCTAAATTTTGGATTCTGGGGTGTTTTTTTTTATTCAGTCTTTTTACTGTTCAGGGTCCCTTTAAGACCCTGCATATTCTGGCAAGCAATGCAAATTTTCACAATGATTCACCTTGTCAGCCGTAAAGATGTCGGCATGGTTGATAAATTTAAGAATGTAAATCAGGTTGCGGTAAGATTTTACAATGGGCAAACATTGGCTTAAATTTAAAAAGAAAATTGTAAAAATAAGCAATTTTATTCAGCAAGTTCTACACAGGAAAACACCAACTGGAGCTTAACAAAAAAAAAAAACAAAAAAAAAAATTGGCCATGAGAACTCTCTCACTTTTTGCCTTTTTTTTATCACCTAGGGGAGAAAAGTGATGAACATTATATTTCAAATACTGTGGACATGCAAAGAACTATAGATTTAAAAATGGTTCAGGCAAATCCAGTAACTGTTGATCACTTACCTTAAAGTGGATCCGAGATAAACTTTTACTCATTGCATAATTGTGTTCCTTTCATATAGTTTATAGGGCATTCCTCAAGCCAAATACTTTGTGGTTTTAATACTCTCATTCCCTATGAACTAAACAAGCCTCGCCCACAGCTTTTTAGAGTGCCTTGGCACTCACTCCCAGATAGCAAGGGCTTATGGGAGCTCAGTCTGGGCAGGAGGAGGAGGTTACTAGCCAGAGATTTCAGAGGCTAATTTCTCAAAATATCATAGAGAGAAAGAGGCAGAAATGCTGGCATTGCAGCAGCCGTCTTCCATATAGGGAGAAAGGGGCAGCACAGTCAAAGGCTTAGATATGGATACTGTGAGACTTCAGCATGCTCAGGCAAAAGTAAGATCTATAAGCAGAGAGAAGGAGGAGAGCGCCGGCACTACTGTCATTCACTTTATTGAAAGCTCCATTACATAATACAGTACATCATACGTGCATTTAAAAGCTGCAACACATACCAAAGATGACTGTGGATGGGTGCAGGGGGTAAAGAGCCTTACGCTGTTTCGCGCGCTTGCACTTCTACGGAGGCAGCCTCCGTAGAAGCGCAAGCACGCGAAACGGCTGTAAGGCTCTTCACCCCCTGCACCCATCCACAGTCATCTTTGGTATGTGTTGCAACTTTTAAATGCATGCATGCATGCATATTTACTGTATTTTGTAATGGAGCTTTGAAGAAAGTGAATGACAGCAGTGTCGGTGCTCTCCTCCTCCTTGCTGCTTACTGGTCTCATTTTTGGTTTAATGGGAGCACAGAAAAAAACCTCCTGTGTTTACATATTAGCACAAGGGCTGTGGAGTCAGTACAAAAATTATCCGACTCCTTGTTTATGAAACCTCTAACTCTGACTCCAGTTACCCAAGATGACTGACTCCTTGACTCCTTAGTCTAATACTTACCAGGACTGTGGATTTTGTACAAAAATCATCTGACTCCGACTCCTAAGTTTATACACTAGAAGATGGTCAACAGACCTGCATTTAAAGGGGGCTTAGATGCTTTCCTTGCGTTGAAAGACATCTATGGCTACAATTACTAGGTAATGCCTAAAGGCCCATACACACGTCGGATTTTAGCGAACGACCCGTCGTTTGAACGTTCCGTCGTTCGGACGTTTTCGCGTCAAATCCGACGTGTGTACAGACTATCGTTCGGGTGATAAGACTGGTTACCAGCGATCCGCCCGGCGGATCGTTGGTAACCAGTCTTATCACCCGAACGATAGTCTGTACACACGTCGGATTTGACGCGAAAACGTCCGAACGACGGAGAGGCAGAGCATTTATTAATACTAATTGTTTTTATTAATATTCCTGAAAGGTTCTAGGCTTCATTTTTAAATGTATTGAGGATAAAGCATCCTTTACATCCATTTCATGGTTATTAGTATTTTCTATTAACCTAAATTTGATACAGGAACCCACTTTATCAGAGATTTTAACAGTGGGTGAAGCTTAGCTAGGTAGTACTGGTGTCCTTTCTAATGACTGTATAATGTTGAAGTGCAATATAGTCAAATTGTTCTAGTTTTTTTTTTTTTTTTAAAGGATACCAGAGGCAAAAAGCTCTGGTAAAAAGTGAAGGTGCAGTGGGTAGGGGGGGCATAATCAAATATGAAGGTGCAGTGGGTAGGGGGGCATAATCAAATACTTACCCCGCCTCCCGTTCCCCTCAGTCACTTGCAGCTCTCGCGCATGTGCAGTGTCCGTTCTGCTCCCCTGTGGCTGCCCAGAGTGATGTCACAGGACAGGAGCTAACTAGCTTACTGCTGGCTAACATTTAATGGAGCCTCTACACCTAGCGAACGTATACTGGGGGCCACCTGTGCAGTGCAAAACCTGAACAGCATGCCAGACACCGGCAGGCATGCCACTTTTAACCAAAATTTCTTGCCCAACACTGTTGCGCTCAGGAGATTAAGCTCAGCTCCTATTCAACTAAACCTAAGAGGGAAGGGGTGTGGTGGGGTAGATACTTGTGAAGTAGGTTCTGTGCAGGGGTGCCCATTAGGTAGATCTAGTGTTGGATTACAAAGGATTTCAGGGTAAATCCCACACCACCTGTCTGAGTGACAGATGTGTCGTACTCTGCACTAAACACATGCAGGTCAAAGACCATATGCTGCCCTGAAATTGTACACAATGTCGTAGGTGATTATAAGGTTGCAAGGTGGAGAGACCTACATAAATGCATTATGTGCTACTGTGGATTACAATTTTGCTGAATACTATGTATTATATTGTAAGCATGATAATGTGACTAAGGTTACTTCGTTTTTTTTTTTTTTGGCTTACTGAGGAGGACTCCATGATATGCTTCTAATTGACTGGAAGCTCCAAGGAATCGCTGATGGACTGCTGCTGTGCATGTGCTGCAGTTGTGGCTTGTGGGAATAACTGATTGACTGCTGCTCTGCATGTGCTGCAGTTGTGGCTTGTAGTAATCACTGATGGACTGCGGCTGTGCATGTGTTGCAGTTGTGGCTTGCGTTAATCACTGGTGGACTGCTGCTGTGCATGTGCTGCAATTGTGGCTGGCATCCGTAGGTAGATTCCACCTGGTAGATCATTTTAATTCATAATTTTCGAAACGGCTCACAAGCTGAAACAGTATGGGTACCTCTGGTTTAGGTTTCAAAATCACTTTATTTAGCAGATATAAATCTATAATAGTAATAGAAAACTAGAATTGAACAAAAAGTAGAATTCACAAATATGAACAACAGTAATAAAGGAATTGTCCCCTTGGGGATCAAATGTGTACAATGAGTCTGTGCTCATGGAAACAAGTTCAAGGGTAAAATGTTCAGAGTATATTTTAGGTAAAACAATCAAGCAGGCATAGGTATCATAGCAAGCAAAAATTAAGGTTAATGTGTCGAATCAGATGTTAGAGCAGCTGGGTTCCTAAAAGAAATCCAGGGGTCCCATATTTTAAGAAAATTTATTTATCTGCCACTCTGGCATTAATTTGTTCCGAGAAAATTGTAGAGTCTACCTGCCGAAGGACCAACGAGAAGGATAGGTAGTTAGTACGCCAGGAGGTTGCAATGTGTGATTTGGTGACGTTAGCAATATGCTGAGTTAATTTATGTTCAGGGTATTTAGTTCCTGGAGGTTTATATCCCAGAAGGAGGACTTTAGGGTATTTCATAATAACTTTATGAAATACACTGGTAAATAGAGTGTTTACTTTTGACCAGAGTCTGGAGGCTATGGGACAGGCCCAGAATATATGAAGTAGGGTTCCTTCAGTTTGGCAGCCTCTAAAACATAAATTAGAGGTACTTGGGTCTATGAGGTAGGTCCTTGTTGGGATTAGGTAGGTCCTATGGAGTAGCCGGAGCGACACCTCCAAACGGGTGCTGTAAAGACTACCTTTTGCAAGAGTTTCAAAGATGTAGCCGTCCGGACCAGGTGCTTTATAACTTAGAGAACCTCCCCGGCATCTATAGGAGCATTGAGGGAAGATATAGCGGAAGGTGATAATCTAGGGAGTTGGCATTGCCTCAGATATTTAGCGGTCTCTACTAAATGGTCGCTGGCTGGTTTATTGTAGAGGGAGGTGTAGAACTCTTGGAAAGCTTTATATATTTTGTTCAGGTCGCTAGAGATACAACTAGGGCTAATTTGAAGCTTGTGAACCATATTTAATCTTTCCGGTTGTCTGGGTACCGCTGGCTTAGAGGGGCCCTGGGCTGGAACTGTGGGTTGTAGAAAGATCCAGTAAAGTCCTTGGGCCATCCAGAAGAAGCTTTCCATGCCTGAAGTAATTAACCACCCTCCCAAACAATTTCAGACCTATATTCTGCTGGATCCATTAGGAGAAATCTGAATATTTTATTTTTATTTCGCAAGAAACACAACTGGGTTTGGCATGTACAGGGCTAGTGGGGTGGGGGTGGGGGGGTTGAGATTGGTGTTGAACAGAGTTCATAGAGTTCAAGTAGTTGATAGCCAAGGGGAAGAAGCTGTTCCTGTGTCTACCAGTCCTGGTGTAGATGGACTGGAACCTCCAGTCCGAGGGGAACAGATGGAATTGTATTGAGAGATCTGGTCTCCCATTTAATATATCACGTCTGCTTCCTGATACACAACCATCTAAAACTGTACAAATGCAATAATTCATGAAAACCCAGGATGCAGTGTAGATGCAAAAATCACAAGGATACTATATAACTAATTAATTCCACTTCGTCGTAATAGAGCCTCAGCTCAGACCTCAATTTTCAAACAGAAGCACGTGCAATGTACAATCAAATCAGGACAAGGAGATTATCCCCATACAGTCCTGCCCAGAACCCTTAAAAAGGCATGAAGTCTGGGACCACAATCATCTTCTGAGGTGAGGGAGGTGCTAAAGGCGGTTTGGTCAACAAAAGACCAAAGTTAGTTAACCCTTTGCACACTCACATACAAAATGTTTATACAAATACTTTCACAGAAATCAATCATCCAGGAACCGCTGCTATCCCTTCAGCTATTCTGGCGTAGAAGACGACTTTTTAACCCTTGAAAATTATCTGAAAAGTCATGGGTCATCTTATATGCCGGGTGATATGCCCGATCCTGTTACCGCCTCTCAGATCTCGTTGCTGACTGTAGTGAAGTGGTGCAGGCACATGTGTGAGATCTGAGAGGCAGAGAAGTAGGTAAATAGGATACAAGGGTGGGCCAGATGGGTGAAAGAGGCATGTTTTATGAGCACAGCGCTATCTATTCTTCCATACCGCTCTGATAAACAGGTAGACCAGGAGAGTTGACCAATCCAACCTATATACAGTTATATATTGGGTACCACATACAGTACAGCTTCATAAACTGGTGCTATGTATGAAGAGTTACTGATTTCTTTTAATGTTTAATTTGGTGTGTGTTGGAAAAGGGGTAGTCTTATATGGCGAGTATATCCCAAACTCTGTATTTTAACTGGAAAAGTTGGGAGGTCGTCTTATACGCCGGAATATAAAAGCTGGAGTTTTGGTACAAATTAATATATTCTCTTGCATAGTCCCATACATTGTGCAGAGGTACCTCAGTATTTGTGGGTGGTATGCATTTATAGGCACCTAAAATACTGGAGTCTAAGCCTGCACGATTTTACGAAAAAAAACTGAATTGCAATGTTTTTCTGTAAAAACTGCGATTTCAATTTTTCACAATTTTCTTCAAACAAAGCTTTAGCATTAAATTCACAATGTACAGTAACATTTAGGGCACTCTTTCACAGTGCGACGTTAAAGTCGCACGTTCTAAAATACTTTAACGCAGAGTAACGCACAGCAATGCAAAGTCTGTGCGACATTCACAGTACACACGTTGCGTTAAGTGTGTAACGTGTAGCGTTATGAAAAAGTGCTGCATGCTGTGCGTTTAGCAATGTATCTGCTGTGTTGTGTGTTGCACATGCTCAGCAATTTATTTTTTTTAAATGTAACGCATGCGCCGTTTTCGTTCCATCAGTATGCGACAAAAACGGCGCACCAAGAGACAACGCAGTGCAAAATAACGTCCAATTTCATAACCTACATGTGCTGCGTTAGGGGCACGTTGTGCGACTTTAACGTCGCATTAAACGCACCGTCCCACTGTGAAAGAGGTCTTACATACACGCATTGACAGAAAATTACATACTATCAAATTGATAGTATGAGGTCATTTTCTGTCTGGTTTATACATTTTACTGCATTATGAATTTATCAAAACAAAGTTATTAATAAATGCAAAGCGGAGTACCACAGCAGATCCTGGGCAGTGGTGGTGATCCAAGTGGTTTGTTTGACAGGATAGTGGAGAGATAACAGATCCTGGGCAATGAGCAAATGTACAGTACACTGTGTGACCACGGGAGACAGGGGGCAGAGTGCAGAACAGGAGTGCCTAATGTGCAGGATCCTTCTCCACAAGAACCGTGCTGGCCGCATTACACTTACTACCGCTCTGACTTCTTCCGGCCGCAAGGAGGAAGCGTGCCACGCGGCCAACAATTCATTTTATGCATGGACCGCTTAAAATAGTACGTGTAAAAAGCCCATACTCTTAAAAAAATTGTAGACATGAAAAAAAATCACCACTTTGACGATTAGGAAATAGCTATATCGTGCAGCCCTACTAGGGTCCCTCTGCAGGATGCAGGTGACTACACAAAAGAATATATTCATTTGTACCAAGACTCCAGCTTTTAGTCACCTACATCATGCAGAGGGACCCCAGTATTTTAGGTGCCTATGAATTCATACCACCCACAAATACTGATGTACCTCTGTGCGATGTAGGTGACTACGCATGAGACTGTATTTTATACCAAGCCGGACTTTTTAACTGCACTGTAGGATAGCAGTGGTCCTTGGAAGATTGATTTCAGTAAAAGCATTTGTATGCGAGTGTGCAAAGGGTTAACAGACTTTACTATAAATGCCCATGCAAACTCAAATATACTGGGAAAACTAAGAATGATGAAAGAGTCCTTGAACATCTTAGATTAATGGTCATTTCACACTTGCTTTAAAAAAAAAAAAAATTAAGAAAAAAACCGTGAGATAGGTTTTTAAAGCAGGAAGCAGATCCCATGTTAAAAATAGGACCCGCTTGCCCAAAAAACACAGATCCGTGTATTGCATAACATAGAGTCCGGACTTGGCATTTTTTCCCAAACTGGATGGGAAAACGTGCCCAATGAAAGCCTATGAGAACGGACACTGTAGAAAAAGTAATTACTGAAAACAAATAACACCAAAAAAGCCTAATTGGTGGTAAAAACAAGATCTGGATCATTTCATTGTGATTCGTAGTGATTAAGCTATTGGCAAATGAAAGGGATGAGCACTGGAAGGTAAAGAAAAAAAAAATAGCTCTTGTCCGTTAGGGTATAAAACGCTTTGGGGTGAAGTGGTTAATTGCATTTTTAAAGCTGGCGATAACCTGAATTTGATGCAGCAACCCACTAATTTTAAACAATGGAAGAGGAGTAGGCGTGGTAGAATTATGTGCTGTATATATACACACTTTTTTTTTTTTTTTTTTTTTTTAACAATAAGATGCTCCAGAACATAAAAGAGTAACCAAGCAGTTTAGAGTGACTCAAACCACTAGGAATGTATAGGGGGCCTAAAGAGACCGAAAAGCCCTCCTACTATAAAAAAATAAATAAAAAAATAATGCTTGGTGTGATTTGCCTTCTTAAAACAAATAAGACGCACACAGCTTTAAAAGAAAAAAAAAAGAAAAAAAAAAAAAAAAAAAACGGGGAAAAAAAATAAATAAAAAACTAGGTGTGCCCATGGTCCAGGACCTTCATATGGAGCTCCCCCCCTTTCTAAGCTGTCCAATAAATACTTTTTTAGGTTTTTACAGGTTCACCATGCTTTCCAATCCCACTTTCTGTCCTCTGGGGATGGCTTTAATCTGCTTCCATCTCCCTTGGAGATGGCAGTGACTACCGAACTCCTTCCTAAACCACTCTCAGCCTTGTACAGACTCCTTCTCCCCACTTCATCTGTTAGAACTGAAAAGGAATACCAAAAATGGCTGATAGACATACCTGATCTTGATAGGGAAATAACCAAAGCAATATCCTTTCTTAGGACATTTTTACACTGAGAAATACAATCGCATTTCTCGCCATTTCCCCTGCAGCCATTCCGCCACAATCCAACAGGTGTACAGCACAATAGCCATGCATTTGCAATGGGAGAAGGAAAAAAAACAAAAAGGGCAGGAAAATATTTGGAATTGCAGGATCCCTAAAAAAACAAACAAAAAAAAAAACCTATAGTGGCACAATTGCTATATAATTTACCTGTGCACCTTATACTTTGCATAGGATCTCAAGCGCACAAAAAAAAAAAAAAATGCAGCAGGCACGATGATGGAAACAGCATGTACTAATGCAGTGATTGGCAAACTTGACTCCCAAGCTGTTTAGTAACCACAAGTCCCACAGTGCATTGCAGGAGTCTGATAGTCAGTCATGATTCATAAAGGCAAATGCATTGTGGGACTTGTAGTTCCTTAACAGCTGCAGAGCCAACTTTGCCTATCACTGCTCTAATGAAAACTAAGGGCTCATTCACACTAATCAGTGAGTTTAAAGGGAACCTAAACTGAGAAGGATGTGGATTTTTCCTTTTAAAATAATGCCAGTTGCCTGACTCTCCTGCTGATCCTGTGCATCTAATCCTTTCAGCCACAGCCGCTCAACAAGCATGCAGATCAGGTGCTCTGACTGAAGTCAGACTGGATTAGCTGCACGCTTGTTTCAGGTGTGTGATTCAGCCACTACTGCAGCCAGAAATCAGCAGGACTGCCAGGCAACTGGTATTGTTTAAAAGGAAACATCCATATCCCTCTCAGTTTAGGTTCCCTTTAAATGCATGAATAAAAACTCATGAATGGGTGTGAATGGGTTTGTGAGTTGCTGTGCATTTCCATGAATTTTAAAGAGACACTGAAGCGGAAAAAATAAATTATGATATAATGAATTGGTTGCGTAGTACGGATACTTACTAGAATATTAGTAGCAAAGAAAATATTCTCATATTTTTATAACATTGCATCATTAGCTAATATTTGCAGTTTACACACTACTCCGCATTCTAAATGATTTTACAGAGCAGGCAAGTGAACTTTTGAACTGTTCTCTGCAAGAAAAAGAAAAAAAAAACACCACAATGCCAGACACTTGAGATAATAAGCTTCAGTAGACAGAGCCCTCTGCAACTTTGAAAGTTGGAGCTCAATGGCTTTTTTTGCATAGATAACTGGAGTTTCTTAACTCTTCCTGTACTGGAAACAATATTAGACTTAAGTCTCTGCTCCTAATGTTTTATAACTTAGGTGTACTATACATACAAAACATATCACTTTTATTTTTGCTTCAGTGTCTAACTCCCAACAAGTTGAAATGCACTGCACAGCAACTCACTGTTGTAGTGTGAATAATAAAATTAAATTCTATGGACTCATGTTCACAAGAAAACGTACACTATGTACAGTGAGTCAAAACTCACTGCAACTCAGTGTGAATAAACCCTTAGGGCTCAGCCACAATAAGGGCTTTTCTGCAGGGCTGTGTAGTTGGTACAAATATCCTCAGACTCCTCAGTTTAGGATTTCACTGACTCAGACTCCTCTAATTTCCAAATTACAAACCCGTTGATTGAACGTATGTAACATGAAAAATCGTCTTTTAACTGCCAACGCTTAGGAATTTTAAAAGACAACTGAAGTGAGAAGGATATGTAGACTGCCATATTTATTCCCCTTAGTCATGGACTAAAACTAGTCCTTGGTAAGAGTACTTGAAAAAAGGTACAGACCGGAATAAAGAACATCTATCAGGCCCTAGGCAATGTAACTGTGGGTACATGTAAGCGTGATATGCAGGTTCTCTGCAGGGGAAAAAGGGGATTCTTCCTCTATTACACATTCTTCATGTACAATCTGAACCAGGTTTATGGGTGATAGACAACACCTCTGTGTTCAATGTGCAGAACATTCTCAGTGGATTCCCTGCAGCCCTGTGGGGAGTGCATATGTAGAGTATAGTACTACTGTGTAACAAAGTAAACCTGAGAGATGAAATTAAAGTTTTATACATACCTGGGGCTTCCTCCAGCCGCCTTCAGGCTAATCCGTCCCTCGCTGTCTTCCTCCGCCACCTGGATCTTCTGCTACGAGTCCAGACACACACACACACCCCGCTGTCGGAAACGTACTACACCTCAGAAGCACTATTGCGCAGGTGCAGAATGCTCCTGGCTGTAGGAGCGGCACGCGGCCGGACTGCACTGACTGTCTGAATTACCAGGACTCATAGCAGAAGATCCAGGTGGAGGAGGACAGTGACTGGATTAGCCTGAAGGGGGCTGGAGGAAGCCCCAGGTATGTATAAAACTTATTTTCATCCGTCTCAGGTATCCTTTAACTTGTAGTCACCAAACCAAATTTTAACATATCAAATTATTTGATTTCATGAGCAAAGAGTGCGTACATTTGCATAAACCAGCATCAACGCAGAATTATTTCCATCTTATTGACCATCTCTATTAGTGACACTGCTACACAGCAGGCGTTATTCTTACAGCATAGATGTTATTTAGTATATATAAGAGATTCCTGTGTACACATCATATATACAGTCACAATCAGATATGTATATCTGACTTCAAAAATACGGGGACTGCTTTATTGAAGCAGCACAAGTAACTAATTTTGATTGGTTTATTTCAGTTTTGTGGACTAAGCACAGCTATTACTGTATATATACATTATTTGTGATGACTATTATCTGATAAATAGAACATAATTTCTATTTTAATTAGTTTAAATTCATTAGGAATCGGAGCATTTTTTCCCCCGACTCCAGGCACCCAAAATTGCTCCGACTCCGCGACTGACTCCACAGCCCTGCTTTTCTGAACGCTTTGTGATTGATTAGCGATTTGAGTGCTTTTTAAAAATCGCTCCCATTCACTCATTAAAATTGCAGTAAAAAAAAAATCACCGCAATTGCGCACGCTAATCAATCACAAGCGCTCAGAAAAGCGCTTATAGTGTGGCTGAGCCATTATAGAAACAGTCGCATTAAAACTCATTGCAACTCACTTAGTGTGAATGTATCCTAAGGGCTCGTTCAAAACGAGGTAGTTTTGCGGGTTTTTTGAACGCCGGCAAGTTACAAAAAATAAATAAACACCCTGAAATCTCTAGAGCATTGAATCCTTATGGGATAGTTCATATCAGCGTGTTTCATCTGCTTTCCGCTCAGCAAAGCGATGCATGTACCATTTTTAGGGCCATTTTGCTACAATGGACGGTATAGGAAAAGCACAGAACGCTAACAAAATTGCTTTGTGCGGCGATTGCGTACGCGCTTTTTCTTCCACAGATATTTAAAATGGGAAGTCTTTCCGGGTCAGCCTGCACTTCCTGCTTGTAAAGAAAACGAAGGCCGCACAAAAAATAAATAAATAAATAAAAAAGTGTGGCAGGAGCTGTTTAACACGAAGGAGCTAATTACAAAGAGACAGGACCACTCGGAACTGTACAACAAGAAGCATCCCGACTATTAGGACACCTGCAAGACAAATGTGGTGTGAGCTGATATAGCTGCATACTTTTGTGAGTACATATGAAACCAATTATCAAATAAAACCAAAGCAACTAAAAGCAAGTTGACTGTTCTGTTGGCATATCTGTTATTTGCTTGCATCAGAGTTTTTCCTGTTTTATCTATGTAATGCTATGGTGTGCAGTGAAGGCAGCAATACTGTTAGGCTTGTAATATGCAGAGCTTGTAAAGTAGGCATCACACACACAGACATGTGTTGCTTCTGATGCTGCGAGTTTAATTTTTTTTTTTTGTGCTGCCATGGCTCTGGTAAAAAGGACTTATGACATTCTCTAAAAGGGCAAAGGCCTCAGCACCAAAAGGTGCAGGGATAGGCAGGTGACTGGGTGTTAGGCCAAGGGCCTGGTCCAGGGATGTGAATTTGGGTCAGTTTCAGTTCCAGCCAGATGTTTCTGCAGGTATCCAAAACTATGTTCTAGATAGTGGACTTTCACAACCTATATTAGAAATGTAGTGCTGCATACCTATGTCCTGTTGTAATGAATGTGCAAGCGTAAACAAAAAAGCTTTTTTTTGTTTTTTGCAGTTGAACAATTGAGAACCAGATGGAAATCTGTGATAACTACAAAAAGGGAGTTGGAGAGGCAAAAAGTGGCGCAAAAAAGTGGTTCAGGGGCCAAACAGACCATACAGATTTGCATCATTTCTTGACTTCCTCAAGTCACATATGGATACTGGGCCGTAAGTATGGACACTGATGACTGATAAAGCCATGAGACTTATTCAGAATAAGGTGAGGTTTATTATTATTTTCCTTTATTAACAGTACAGAAGACAATCTACCTGCTGAAGAACCCACAGATACAAGTACAGATGTGGACATTACTGACCCTTCATCAGTGGATACTAGTGCTATATTTGTGCAAGAAGCTAAGGAGAACATCCCTCTGCACTCCCCACAGAATCCATCCACTCCTTTCAGTCCCCCTTGTTCGCGTAATGTGTCATATTTACAGGGGCACCTCTAGCCATTTTGTCGGTCCAGGCGAGAAAACCTGTGGCCCCCTCCCACATTGTGGCATGCCGCACCCCCCCTCCATGAAAATAACCGTAATGCGGCAGTGTTTCACCAAAAAATAATCACAATGCGGCAGCGTTTCACCAGAAATTACACTTATTGTGGCAGCGTTTCACCAGAAAATACACAAAGGCAGGGCTCCACTTTCATAAGGCACAAAGTGGGACAGAAGGAGGCACAGAAGGAGGCACAATGGGCGACAAAAGGAGGCACAATGGGCGACAAAAGGAGGCACAATGGGCGACAAAAGGAGGCACAATGGGCGACAAAAGGAGTCACAATGGGCGACAAAAGGAGGCACAATGGGCGACAAAAGGAGGCACAATGGGCGACAAAAGGAGGCACAATGGGCGACAAAAGGAGGCACAAAGGGCGACAAAAGGAGGCACAAAGGGCAACAAAAGGAGGCACAATGGGCAACAAAAGGAGGCACAATGGGCAACAAAAGGAGGCACAATGGGGGACAGGAGGCACAGGAGGACAGAAGGAGGTCCACAGAGGGGCAGCGGGTGGTACAGGGGGACAGAAGAATGCATGAGGGCCAGAAGGAGGCACAAAAAAGGACAGTGGGAGGCACAGGGGGACTGAAGGAGGGAAAAAGTGGGACAGAATGAGGCACAAAGGGGGGCAGAAGGAGGCACAGGAGAAATGAAGGAGGCACGATGGAGAACAGAAAAAAACACAAAGGGGCAGAAGGAGGCACAGGGAGACAGTAGGAAGATCAAAGGGGAACAGAAGGATGCACAAAGGGGGACAGAAGGAGCCACAAAAGGGTGACAGAAGAAAGCAGAGGGGGATGTAAGGAGGCACAGGGAGACAGAAGGAGGCAGAGGGGGACTGATAGAGGAATAGGGGGGTAGAGGTAGCACAGGGGGACAAAGAAAGGCACAAGGGGACAGAAGGGGGCACAGGGGGACAGAAGGAGGCACAGGGGGACAGAAGGAGGCAGAGGTGGCACAGGGGAACTTAAGGAGGCACAAAAGGGACAGAAGGAGGCACAAGGGGGGGGGGGGGAGAAGAGGATATAGAAGGCACAGAGGGACACAGTGGCAGCTGTCTGCAACTTACGCTAAGCAAATGCATTAAAAACAAGTAATAGCAACACCCGCGGGACGGGGCTTAGTCTGGGGCATGGCTTCGTCCAGGGGGCGGGGCTTAATCCAGCAACATGGCGCCCCCTAGGACCAATGGCACTCCAGGCAATGGCCTGTACTGCCTATGCCTAGAGGCTCCCCTGGTCATATAGGAACAGAAAGATTTAATGTCAGAAGAGCAGGTAGAGGAATGTCAAGGTCAGAATTTGATCTGAAAATGAACATCCCTGGAGACGGCAGTCTTCCATATGGAAAAAAAGAGATGAAGAGAGAGCCCAAATGAATGACCCCATTATCCATTTTCTTATCAGTTTAGCTCCCTCTATCAAACAAATTCCTCGTGAGAAATTGTCTGCCAAACTATCATTGAGGTTATAGACAAAATTTGTCAAAACAGAACCACCTAAAGAACCAAGACCAATTCCATTATGGCCAGGCTCATATGGGTCAACCTCCTGCTCCATACCGATACCCAGTACAGCCACCTTATTATGGACAACCTATATATGAGCATCACCACTATTCGTTTCCTACTTTACCAAATTATTCTCAGAGGGCTGCACACCCCTACTATCCACCCATACCACCCATGTCTCAAACAGCATCAAGTCCCCAAGAATCCTCTCCTGACACACCGGTCTTCACAGACCTAAGTGGTCAAGGTAGTGGACATAAGACCACAGGAAAATGTACCTGACAGTGAGACAAACAGTATGTCTCAGTTATGATTTATGCATGACATGTAATGTGGCCTCCTTACATACACAAACTGGTAATTTAGGTTTACTTGTCATGTTTACAGTTTATTTTTTTAAAGAAGATTATTGCTAATTGCGATATTTTAGCACACAGCGCACATATTTTTGATTAAAAATTACAGTACTATAATTACAAGTCGTTATGTAGGACATATAGGCAGCTGGAGGACTGCAGTGGACTAAAAAAAAAAAAAAAAGCCTAGGCCACAATGTCTACAGGACATTATGTAAACTGTGGTGAAAATAGTTTCTTTGAACATTAGAAACATTTAAAGGGGTTCTTTCACGAATGAGGAAAAAAATAAAAAGTGGTTTATGCATAAACTATTAAACATCCTTGTAAAATAGTGTAAAAAATGTTAGGCTTGGTGGTATATTCTCCACAGTCAGCACGTGGTGTATATCCTGACGTGAAGGAGGTACACACGCTAGCAGAAGGAACTGCTCCAACAGGAGATGTGGCGCACAGAGCAGGCGTAGATCCGAACAGCCACAAACAATCCTTTCACTATAGTGGCTCAGCACAAGGTAGCGCTGAGCGCATAAACCAGAACTCAGAAGATCAGGACAGTTAACAGAATGAACGCTTGCTTAACTAGTCACTGCTTAAAGAGAGTGAAGCGAGAATAAATCTCGCTTCAGACCTCATAGTTAGCAGGGGCATGTGTGCCCCTGCTAAAACGCCGCTATCCTGCGGCTTAACGGGGGTCCCTTCACTCCCAAATCCCCTCCGTACATCACGGAATCTCTTCCGCATTGGGGCAGGGCTAACCGACGCAGCCCTGCCTCCCGCACGTCTATCAGTCTTCCTTCACTGAGAGGGGCGGGGGAGAGGCGGCGATGCGCGTCTAATAGACGCGCTGAGAGGCAGGGCTGCAGCCGTTAGCCCTGCCTCCAGGAAGAGCAAAATGTACGACCAATTTGGTCATTGATTTTGCAGGGGGGGGGGGGGGGGGGTTGGGGGTGAAGGGACCCCCGTTTAGCCGCAGGATAGCGGCGTTTTAGCAGGGGCTAACTATGAGCTCTGAAGCGAGAATTATTCTCGCTTCAGTGTCTCTTTGAGTGACAGCAAGCGTCCATAACAAGACAGACTGGAATGAGGCAGCCAATGCGATGCAATGGCGTGCCTCACAAGGACAGGACAGAATAGTCGGGAAATAGAGTCAAAGAAGGCAGATGTAATACACACAAAATATACAAGAGGTATGATTTCCTAGCGCATTACGATTACAGCTATCAAATTAAACTACAAACGACTGACTGACATATGTATATATCGGCGATAAACCGATATAGGACATAAGGAACACTAAGAACTGGAGCAGGACAAGGAACAGGACTAGGAAGGATTCGCTACTTCTACGCAGAAGTGAGCGCAATCCACGCAAGTTAACAGGAACAGGACTGAACTAGCTAAGCACGGGTGATCACGATACGCGCAAACTACCAAAACGTGCTGGAAACTGACTGACTGAACACAGGATATAAACAGTTCGAGGCTGGGAGGCTAATCCATTTGTTAGGGGTGGTTTTTTTTTTACTTTCTTTTCACAACCATAACTGCTGCCTACATAGTTTTCAGTGGTATAACCCACTTCTAGCAGGAATCGCCGTTACAACCCTAATAGCGGAGCTCCGCTGAGCTGCTGAATAGGAGTTTACATTTTTGCTAGACAACCAGACCCTGGTGCAGAGACTTGTTTTGTGAAAAAAAGTGTCATAAGCTGCAGGGAGAATCAGTCCCATCTACACCATATGATTCTTTGTCAGATTTGATTCAATTTGATTCGATTCATTGATATCAAATTGAATCAAATCATGAATCGGACATGTCAGATCAAATCAAATCAATGAATCAAATCAAATTGAATCCAATCTGACAAAGAATCATATGGTGTAGATGGGACTGATTCTCCCTGCAGCTTATGACTTTTCACAAAACAAGTCTCTGCACCAGGGTCTGGTTGTCTAGCAACAATGTAAACACATATTCAGCAGCTCAGCTATTAGGGATATAATGGCGATTCCTGCTAGAAGTGGGTTATACCACTGAAAACTATGTAGGCAGCAGTTATGGTTGTGAAAAGAAAGTAAAAAAAAAAAACTGCACCCCTAACAAATGGATTAGCCTCCCAGCCTTCATCCGTCACTATTTACCATACATGTTATATTGATGAAACCATTCATTTTTAAAAAAAAAATTTTTTACACTATTTTAGAAGGAGGTTTAATAGTTTATGTAATAAAACAATTTTTATTTTTTTCCTCATTCACGGAAGAACCCCTTTAAAGAGACACTGAAGCGAAAAAAAATTATGATATGATTTGTATGTGTAGTACAGCTAAGAAATAAAACATTAAGATCAGATACATCAGTCTAATTGTTTCCAATACAGGAAGAGTTAAGAAATTCCAGTTATCTCTATGCAAAAAAAGCCATTAAGCTCTGCGACTTTCAAACTCATGGAGAGGGCTGTTATCTGACTTTTATTATCTCAAGTGTTATTGGACTATTTACTTTTCCTCTGGCAGAGGAGAGGTCATTAGTTCACAGACTGCTCTGAAATAATCATTTTGAATGCAGTGTTGTGTAATCTGCACATATTATAGAATGATGCAATGTTAGAAAAAACACTATATACCTAAAAATAAAAATATGAGAATATTTTCTTTGCTGCTAAACTTCTAGTAATTATTCATAGTACACAACCAATTCACTATATCATATTTTTTTTCCCTTCAGGTGTCTCTTTAAAGAGAATCTGTATTGTTAAAATCGCACAAAAGTAAACATACCAGTGCGTTAGGGGACATCTCCTATTACCCTCTGTCACAATTTCGCCGCTCCCCGCCGCATTAAAAGTGGTTAAAAACAGTTTTAAAAAGTTTGTTTATAAACAAACAAAATGGCCACCAAAACAGGAGTAGGTTGATGTACAGTATGTCCACACATAGAAAATACATCCATACACAAGCAGGCTGTATACAGCCTTCCTTTTTAATCTCAAGAGATCATTTGTGTGTTTCTTTCCCCCTGCAGCTATCTTCCACTGAAGTGTCAGGCTGTTTCTTCCTGCAGAGTGCAGACAGCTCTGCCTGTATGTAATTCCTTAGTATGTGAAAGCCCAGCCCGCTCAGAGGAGGATTTATCCAGCTTGTAAAAGATAATAGAGCAGAGAGAATCTGCACTAATCTAAATAACACACAGGCAGTGTGCAGAGAGGGGCCTGGAGGGGGGAGATGCATCACAGAACCACAACACTGAAGAACTTGGCAGGCTTCCAGACACAGGCTGACAAGTCTGACAGGAGAGAGATAAGTTGATTTATTAAAGAGATGGTGATAGTAGAACGTGCTGCAGTAAGCCAGCGCACATTAGAATAGATTTTGGAACTTGTAGGATGGAAGAAAACCGGATGAAATTTTTGTTACTGAGTCTCTTTAACAGAGTAACCAAGCAGCTCAGGGTGACCCAAACTACTAAGAATGTATAGGGGGATGAAGGGAACCAAAAAGCCCTCCTACTAAAAAAGCAAAGCTAGGTGTAATTGCCTTCTTAAAACAGAAGGAAATTTGCAATAATTCAGTTATAAATGAACATTTGTGGTTACCCACAATGCACACCTACTAAATATGCAAATTATCCCTTTCCGCCCTTGTTAAGCCAAGCAAGCATCCAGAACCGCTGGTTTATAGCAAGCCTATAGCTTTAAGTTTTACACATCTCTTTAAGTGTTACATGTGCAAGCTACACATTTTATTTTGTGTACTAATGACTTTAGTTTTAAACAAACTTATGTTTTTGGCATACAAGAAAAAGTTCAGTTACGGAAAAAAAACAAGAAATAAAACCAACAAAAAAAAAAAAAAAAAAAACACAACAAAAAAAAAAAACCCATACATAAATTAATCCACAACATGACTCTTTCCCTTTGTTCAATCATAATTACTGTTTGAGGCATTGTTGAAAGGGGTGAAAAATGTGAGTGAAATATATTTCTAACTTAGGGTATAGCAAATTGGTAGCCTATACCTGTTGCTAAGGACATTGGGGTCAGATGTGTTTAAATTTCTGTTAATTAACATACCGTATTTTTCGGACTATAAGACGCTCCGGACTATAAGACGCACCCAGGTTTAGAGGGTAAAAAGCAGGAAAAAAAACAAAAACTAATCCTAGGTGAGTCCATGGTCCAGGAGTGTCTTATAGACCTTTCCTCCCCCCCAAAGATGTCTCTGTCTAAATTACACTGACAAGCTACACCCCTGCTGCCCCCATAGCTACACTGCACTACACAACACCCCCTATCCCCCCCATCTACACTAATCAATTACTTCAATTACATTTCAGGTTCTCACCAGCCCCATGGTGGCAATAGCTGGGTCCGGTCTGGGTGTCCAGGATGCAAATTATTCAATTGAGGTGAGCAGAGGGGAGGCAGCAGTGCGATCCATGATGTTTCCATGTAGCAGCTGTAATTACCTTTGCTCTTAATCTGTAATTGTGCCCCGCAGCGCTTTACCTTTGATCTGTAATTGTGCCCCGCAGCGCTTTACCTTTGATCTGTAATTGTGCCCCGCAGCGCTTTACCTTTGATCTGTAATTGTGCCCCGCAGCGCTTTACCTTTGATCTGTAATTGTGCCCCGCAGCGCTTTACCTTTCATCTGTAATTGTGCCCCGCAGCGCTTTACCTTTCATCTGTAATTGTGCCCCGCAGCAGCGCGATCCATCGGCCCCGCAGTAGTGAGATCCACAGCGCATCCAAGCGGCATCGGAGCAGCCGCTGTAATGATTTGCAAGTGACTGTCACGTTGTACGGCTGCCTCTTTCATGCCCAGCATCAGCGCAATCCCAGCTGACAGGCACATCTTCGGCCGCTTTAGCGGCTCAGTCCTCAGAGGCTTCCGTACTGCCCTGTGTCCTGGCGCCCTCTCATGACCACGTGCGCCGCAGGTCATGAGAGGGCGCCCCAGTACGGAAGCCTCTGAGGACTCAGCCGCTAAAGCGGCCGAAGATGTGCCTGTCAGCTGGGATTGCGCTGATGCTGGGCATGAAAGAGGCAGCCGTACAACGTGACAGTCACTTGCAAATCATTACAGCGGCTGCTCCGATGCCGCTTGGATGCGCTGTGGATCTCACTACTGCGGGGCCGATGGATCACGCTGCTGCGGGGCACAATTACAGATGAAAGGTAAAGCGCTGCGGGGCACAATTACAGATCAAAGGTAAAGCGCTGCGGGGCACAATTACAGATCAAAGGTAAAGCGCTGCGGGGCACAATTACAGATCAAAGGTAAAGCGCTGCGGGGCACAATTACAGATCAAAGGTAAAGCGCTGCGGGGCACAATTACAGATCAAAGGTAAAGCGCTGCGGGGCACAATTACAGATCAAAGGTAAAGTACTGCGGGTAATTACAGTGGAGTGGAAACACTCTGGATAGCGCTGCTGCCTCCCCTCTACTCACCTCAATAGAATGGAAACAAGTGCCAGGATAGGTAGGTTTGTGCTACATTCGGACTATAAGACGCAGTAACTTTTGCTCCCCACTTTTGGGGGAGAAAAAGTGCGTCTTATAGTCCGAAAAATACGGTATTTCAAGATACAATGGCTTTGAAGAACCATGACATACACATGAGATTACATAGAGATAACAAAAAAAAAAACATTTACAGTTAGCGGTCTATATTTATTCTAGTGTAATCAAATGGCTTTCCAGATTTAGCAATTAAATCTTAGTCAATATAATGGAATTGTCCCTTCCAATGTGGACTCACATTCATGGGATGCACCCAGGACAGACGAGTCATGGACCTTGCCCTCAAGTAAGCAACAGCAGACAGCACCAACTCTTCCTCCATGCCTATACTCTTCTCTACTACCCAAAAAGCATTGCAGGCACCACTCCACTTATATATATATATATATATATCCTGCCCTGTACACAATATTAATTATACCATTTACAATTATTTAGCTAAAGGGCTTTTGAAATCTGGGCAAAATCTAAAAAAAAACAAACAAAAAAAAAAAACAAAAAAAAAAAAACCCGCAAATCGCAACCCTCCCCCACAAAAAAAATCCTCACAAAACGCTGGTGTTTTGCTATTTCGATTTTAGATGTGAACAAAGCATTACAAGAAACAGTCGCACTAATGGAAATATTCAGGTTCACAAGAAAAATGTACACTATGTGCAGTGAGTCAAAACTAGTTATAACTCGCATAGCGATTTACGCACACAAACGCAAAGCTTACGTGCGCAAACGCTAGCACAGCTGTGATATGAGTGATCACGGTTTAGTGAATCAAGCCCTTAGAGTGAACGAACCCTTATAGAAACAGTCGCACTAATGGAAACCTTCATCACGATTTTAATCAGTTTTAAATTAGAGCTTTGCAAACCAATTCTGGAACAGGGTCCTTATTTATATTTGCTAGCTGCATATGGTGATTTCCCTCAGCTGAATGCAGAGGAGAGGGTTGAGGATGAACTATGAAGTCTGAGTAGGCAATAATGTAGCCATACACCTAAAGATTATGGGCATATTCAACAAAGAGAAAAATGTATCTCTAATCGAATCTGACTAGAGATAAATTTGTCTCTGTCAAAGAAGCTGCCCAT
This sequence comes from Hyperolius riggenbachi, assembly GCF_040937935.1. Taxonomy (NCBI): domain Eukaryota; kingdom Metazoa; phylum Chordata; class Amphibia; order Anura; family Hyperoliidae; genus Hyperolius; species Hyperolius riggenbachi. The sequence continues at coordinate 345,402,573 of NC_090648.1, read as the reverse complement.
ATACTGTACTGCAGGCCTATTCCTGTCCGATTCCAGAATGAACTCTTCAGGGAGGGAATCTGCCCCCCCCCCCCCCCCCAGTGTGCATTTATACATTACCTGTCCTGTGGCAGCACAAGACAGGTAATTTATAAATGCACACACAGGGGGCACATTTATACATTGCGGCGGATTCATCGCTCGCTGCTCGTTCTGAAATCAGTAGCCGTACCCCCGCACACCCGACCAACCAACTTCAGACCAACATCTTGCAGGATGCACAATCGGCAATGCTACCAATTTTCATTCCAAAATTAGTCACGGTCGGTCGGGCATGTACTTGGCGGCAGATTTTCATCCAATTTGATAATAATCGAATTGGATGGGCAATCAGCCGGCAAGTCATCTGATGTATGGCCACCTATACAAGATCTGGCTTTGTTTGGGTGGAGGGAATCCAACTTAGCCATTTATGCCGCCTGGACGCGATTCCTCACATCCAGGCGGCTGTTGCACGCTTTGACGCGCTCCCGTGGGCAATCGCGGCGCCCCCGTGCCGCCCCCCGGTAGCATGGAGATCAATGAATGGGAATATGGTTCCTGTTCATTGATCTATGTCCCCGGCAACAAAACCGAGAGCCTCTTATCAGAGGCCGCGGTCTTTCTGAAAGGGAGGAGGGGAGGGGGGGGGGGGGGGGGAGGACCAAAAAAGAAAATAAAAACATCTCAATGTGGCCATCTAGTGGCTAAATAGTAAAACTACATCTACATACATTTTTCAATACAATACACACATTATTACATTTAAAATTAGCTGTTTATTTCCCACGCCAAAAATTACTCAAATCAAATTTTTAATGGAAACAAAAAAAATTAATTACAATAAAAAAAAAAGTTACCTAAGGGACTGAACTTTTTAAATATGCATGTGAAGATGGTATATTCCGAACATTTTTTAATGTATAAGCTTGTAAATGGTGATGGACGCAAAACTGAAAAATGCACCTTTATTTCCAAATAAAATATTGGCACAGAACATTGAGATAGGGACAGAATTTAAATGGTGTAATAACCGAGACAAACTGACAAATAAAATACATAGGTTTTAATTATGGTAGCATGTATTACTTTAAAGAGAACCTGTACTGAGTAAAAATATTTAAAATAAACACATGAGGTAACTTCAAATGAACATTACATAGTTACCTTGCCACCAGTTCCTCTCAGAAGCTCACCATTTTCTTTTGACAATAATCCCTTCCAGTTCTGACAATATTTTGTCAGATCTGAAATATATCAGTTGCTGTCAGTAAAATATCAGTTGCTGTCAGTTATAGCTGAGAGGAAAACTGATGTACCAGGTAATGTCCATGCTTCCCTATGGCTCAAGTGGGCGATGTTACAGTTTAACTGTGTGCTGACCAGAAAGCTGTTATGGTTAATGGCCATTTTCAAAATGGAGGATGGAAAATTCCCCTGATCACAGTGAACAAACAGGATGCGGGACAGGAGAAAGACACTGAGGAGTAGACTACATGGGAGGTAAGTATGACTTGTGTATGCTTATTTTGACTTTTAATTTTCAGTTTAGGTTTTCTTTAAAGCTAGAATGGCCGAAAACTGAGAAACAATGATTTTTTTTTCCTTTTCTTAATCCTGTTAAAATTCATTTATGAAAAAATTATTCTTAGCAAAATGTACCACCCAAAGAAAGCCTAATTGGTGGTGGAAAAAACAAGATATAGATCAATTCATTGTGATAATTAGTGATAAAGATATTGGCGAATGAATGGGAGGTGAAAATTGCTCTGTTGCATAAGGTGAAAAATCCCTGCGGGCTGAAATGGTTAAACAATAAGGAGCGAGAAGAGTGAGAGACATACTAGAAACAAAGCTGAGGAGAAACCTTCTGTTATTTGGTCCTTCAGAAGATCCAATAGCCCTCTGCAGTGTAATGTTACATACCTAATGGTGTGTGAAGAAAAACAGGTAGCAAAGGTACATTCACCTAACATTTATGCAAGACTGCAGCAATTATCCTAATGTGTTCTGTATCACTTTAAAAGTTTACACACAGCCTTACCTTCAATTTCTAAAATAACATTTTTTGAAGGTTCAACCCCAATCACTTTTGATTTTGCCACTGCAATGTTAAAAATTTCCTTTAAGATAAATGTAAACGCTATGCACTGTTTATTGAAGAGGTTTTCATGAATTTGTATGGTCTTGTACTACTTAGGACTGCATAGTGCCACATAAATCAATGGCCGCTATGACCACACAAAATTAACGTCTAATTGGCTAAACCCTTTTTCCTCGATTTCCAGTGGGTTTTCAGCACCATACAACCTGCAGAGGCGAAATTCATCTTCCATTTAGCAGAACCCTGTCTGAACGGCTCACTGTATATTTATACAGGTTAGAGCACCATTTCATTCTACAGTTCTACTGTTTTATTAATTAAATTTTTTTTAAAAAAGCTCAATTCAATAGTAAAAACACATATAGAATAAAGTCAGATCAAAGATATGCAATATTGGATGTTTCCCAGTAAAGTTTACCTGGTTCATCTTGTAGAAGTCCAAAGAAGGACGATGCCATCGTGTATCTTCCTCGTGCCTCCGCTTGATTCCGCATTTCCTGGTGTCAAGATCACAGGGCTGGGACTGGCTACGAGGCATACACTGCTGTCGCCGGACCAGCTCTGGTGTGGAAGGTGGGGAGCTGCTGGCTGAAGGGAGGAACCGTCCTGTATCTTTGAAGAGTACAGGTGAGAGGGAAAACCGGCGCTGCAATGGAAAGCAACTTGGCCCTTCTGTGTTTTCCCAAAATATAGTAGTTGGAGAAAGGGTATAGGGACCAGGGGACTCACGGCACAAAGCCAGGCTGAAGAAAGGAGGGCTGTTGGCTTGGATGCATCGTAAAGAGGCACTGGGGTCATTTTGGAACCTGAGATTGGAGACCCCTTGGGATGGACTTTGAGTCTGCACCCCCAGTACTGCTCCAACCCCACCACTATTACATCTCCTCTTGACAGGAGTCCACACTTTAGACCCACTGGGCCTCCAAATAGGCCGCCAACGTGATAGGTCCTCTGGCACTGATAAAGACCGGCAGTGTCTCTTGTTAGGGGGAGCTGGAGGAGCAGCAGAGTTAGATGCCTCAGGTTCTTGCGAAGGGCTCCTCCGGTTAGGAGAGTTCTCCCTGCTAAGAACTGGAAAATGGAGACTCAGGCTTGAATGGTGATGGCAACCAAGTCGAACTCCATCTTCAAGTTCAATCCTCGGACAGTGGCTAAGAATTCCCCAGGAGCGTTCTTCTTCAAAAAAATAAATAAATGAAAATATTTAGGGCTTGTACCAAATATACAGACAGTGTTCTCCCCAGAAATTTTTTCCAGCCGGGTGGCATGAAAAAGTAGCCGGGTGGGGTGTGACGGGAAAATGTATGTGGTATTTACTACCCTGTCTCACCCTCAAACCACCCCCACCCATATATTGCTTACCTACTCATTGGTGGTGAGTGCCCACTATTATTATTACTTAAGTATTTATATAGCTCAGACAAATTCCGCAGCGCTGTACAGCGTACGTTGTCTTGTCACTTAACTGTCCATTAAAGTGGCTCAGTCTAGTTCCTACCATAGTCATATGTGTGTATTGTGTAGTGTATGTATTGTAGTCTATGGCTAATTTAGGGGAAGCCAGTGAACTTATCTGTATGGTTTTGGGAGGAAACTGGAGTGCCCAGCAGAAACCCATGCAGACACAGGGAGAACATACAGACTCCATGCAGATAGTGCCCTTCTGATTATCTCCCTGCAGCAGTACTGGTAAAAGCAGGGACATGTGAGCCCTTTGCGTCATCTGAAAGGCGACTAAATGCTGTAAGCCCACCCAGAGCTGTGTATCAGTGTTGGTTATAAAATGAAGCCACGCTGCTATACAGCATGCAAGTTTACAGCGCATGGCTGCCTGTCAGATGACACAGAAAATACTGTTCTTTACCTAAATTTATCTGTGCTGCAGCAGTGGAGATCTGCTATACAGTATAGAAAAAGCAGTGAGGTCTTGCAGCAATGGTGCCTCTGGGCAAGGAATGGTAGGACTAGGGGTGGGTGAAGGCAGAGGATACAAGGTACAGACCTTTTTGAAAAATGCTGGGCAAAGGTGGCAGGATGGGGGCAGGAAATGGAGGCAGACTGCAGTCCAATCAGAATTTTTTTTTCATTTTAGCAGTACAGGATCTGGCCCTCACCTCTCGCACAGACAGTGCAGTAGGAATTGAGGAAACTAAAATGGCTCGGCCTCTCCTGCTATATGCAGGCATGAATGAACTCTATGTGACCTGGTCAGTGGTCACAGGAGTCAGACCAGAGCAAGCCCCGATGGAATGTAAGGAGTGAGGGACAGCATTACTGTGCGGGCTGCCATGCTCCATTAGCTGGCCACACGCTGTAAGGTCTAGAAAGTGTGACTCGCTTGCTTAAGCGTAACCATGCTGTCCCGGCTATCACAAGAATACGGAGGACAGCAGTAGCTGGAGGTAGAGCCTGACACGCTGGACGCTTGCAGAGAGAAGGGACCTGGCTGTGAGGAGTACAAGCAGAGGGAGAAGCTGTGGTATTTGGAAACTGTGACTGCATCAATAAATCCCCGTCTGCCAAACCATGTGCGCGTACCTCATACAGGCTCGAGTCTCCCTGCTATGTAAACTCCAGCAAGCAGACAGCCTCTAACACGCCCCCCACAGTCTATAGGCTAGTGCAGATGGTCCCACCTCTCACCACGCGCTGAGCCAATGAATGTACGAGTCTGCCGGGAAGCAGAAGAGTTTGTACGCAGAAAAGCAGAGCAGATTCAGGACAGCGCTGGGTTTTGCCATTTTGCAAGAGAGCCCAGCGCGTCTTGATAGATCACGTGAAACCAGCCGGGCGGTGCTTAATTTCAAGTGGGCGGCCCGCCCACTTGTTTGATTCTGGGGAGAACACTGACAGAGTAGAGTAACAATATTTAAAATGTGGGTGCTATATACACACCAACTCCTACCCAACAGATCAGACAAATTACCTTCATCTTGATTACACAAAAAAAAATACTTTTAGTGCAATATAATTACATTAAATACGGTTATAGATAGGGATGTCAATGAGATGCAAATAATTTCAAGTTGATGCAGGTATGCAAATGCATGCAGCTTGAACACGTACCAATCAAATCTTGCTGAGGTAATATTTGGTTGGTCCATTTTCAGGCTACATAAATTTGCATAAGCCTGCATCAACTTGAAATTTGCATCTCATTGACCATCCCTAGTTAAAGTATGATTTGGAAAAAAAAAAAAAAAAAAGGATGATTTTTGAGGATGCTCAAAATATAAGCTATACTCCAAAAACAAGCCCTAGTATTCAGGGAGTGAGGGTCATTACTTACGTACAACGGCCTGCTCCTCTTGCCCCTATGGGACTATGGGATCTGCCATCTTCTCCACAGACTGACTGCAGCTGCCAAGTTTTCCTTTACAGAGGAAGGAGAATGTGTGCCGCAATGCATACTGGGAGATGTAGTTTGTGAATGAGAGTACATCTCTCTACCCACATCCACTGATTACATCTACCAGAATGAATTGCAGTGGGCGCCCATCTTCGCTGGGAAAATTTAAAATGCAGCAACTGCAGTCAGTCCAGGAAGAAGAGTGCGGATCCCATAGAGACTAGAGGTCAGGGGAGCGGGGCCCTAAAGTAATGACGCTTACCCCAATGGTACACTATTATTTATACCCTAAGGGAGGTTTGTAATAAATAGATAATGAATATCCTTTCGCTCTTATTTGGCTCTAGCACAATATTGTACACCAGTTGCAGTAAACCTGGCATGCTGTAGTATTGACATCATTGCACAGTTTCCAGTAAGAAAGTTATTGCACTGAAACCTTTCGTATTCCGTTTTCTAGTTACTTTGATTTCCCCCGTTTATGTAAAATTTCAATAAGTGTAAACACAATTCTACCTTGTAGAGATTCAATTGGTCGATTTTCAAGCGGCATAAATTTGCATAATCTAGAATCAGCTCAGAATTATGTGCATGTCATTGACCATCCATACTTTCCAGCCTCCCCAGTCGTAAAAGGTGATGCAAATTTTATGAGGCTTGGAAAGTGCCCATATAAGTGCAGCTGCTGAATCAGATCGGTTCAAATTGGGGGCTGCATAAATTAGCATAAAATCTGCATAATCTTTAAATGATTAGCAGGTCATTGATCATCCCCCACTACTCCCTTAGCTTCATAGACCAGCAAGAAGGCAATTTTACAAACCATAATCATTTCAAATTTGCCTTATCTGTTCGAATCTATAGAATTCCTAAAATGTAAAATATACAGCATTTACATACATCTATGATAATGTAGTTAACATTTGATCTCTTTTGCACAAGTTTACTTCAGAATCCCATATATTGGCTGGTACTCACTGGAGTAGTGCTAATCGGCTCTTGCAAACTTGCCATTTGAGTGGTAGAAGTAGTTTTGTTCAGTTTGTGTGTATAGTTATACCAGAAGGAAGGTTCCTGCAGATGTTGAAATAATGCCTTCCTTGCCATTTGCAAAAAAGAGAAAGGGGGTAGAGGAAAAAAAAGGGGAGCCCCCTCTGGAGTATGTCTGGATGATATTGAAGCACAGATCTGAAAAAGAACTGCTCATGTGGTCTGGTTTGCTTGGAGTTTAGGCAAGCACTAGAAAAGCCCCAGGGGATTAGGTGGATACTAATAGCTGTATTATTACACTATCTTTAGACACGCGTCTACGCCCATAACTGACGGCTGAGTAAAGCGGGGGGGGGGATGCAGGGGACCTGAGGTGGGGAGGGGGGGAACAAATAAAATTGTATTAAAAATGTGTTTTTTCCAGATCAGAATAAAACCGCTTACGGATTTTTTAAATTCTGTTTTGGCGGCTGTTGCCTGAAGCCTCTTCAAAGAAGTCCTGGGCTCTGTGGCCATTTCCTCCTGTGTGGGCGTGGCTCACTGCCTGGTCTGTGGCCACATATCAGTAGAGGCTTCCGGCATAAAATGCCAAGTCAGAGTTTAACAATTACCGTATATACACTCGCAAGCAAGCCGAATTTCTGATCCCCAAAAAGGGGGTCAAAAGTTTGGAAGGGGTCGATTTGCTTGCAAGTCACCTGTGGTCCGCGCATCCGTCCCCCAGCCGCTATCACCGGAGCTGGCGCCGCATCTTCTATTATTCCCCTCTCCGCTCGAATAGTAATTCACTCACAGCAGCGCGCCCCACGGGGCTGCTGTGATTACGATGACGGGGCGGGGGAGAGGAGGGGGCACTACCTATACTGGGCACTGTACTAGCTATACTGGGGAACTACCTACCTATACTGGGCGCTATACTGGGCACTACCTACCTATACTGGGCGCTATACTAGCTAAACTGGGGCACTATACTAGGCACTACCTACCTATACTGCAAACTATACTAGCTATACTGGGCGCTATACTGGGCACTATACTAGCTAAACTGGGGCACTACTTACCCATACTGGGCACTATACTAGCTATACTGGGGCACTACCTACCCATACTGGGCACTATACTAGCTATACTGGGGCACACTGGGGCACTATACTAGCTATACTGGGCACTATACTAGCTATACTGGGGCACTACACTAGCTATACTGGGGCACTACCTACCCATACTGGGGCACTACCTACCCATACTGGGGCACTACCTACCCATACTGGGGCACTACCTACCCATACTGGGGCACTACCTACCCATACTGGGGCACTACCTACCCATACTGGGGCACTACCTACCCATACTTGGGCACTATACTAGCTATACTGGGGCACTATACTAGCTATACTGGGGAACTACCTACCCATACTGGGTACTATACTAGCTATACTAGGGCACTACCTACCCATACTGGGCACTATACTAGCTATACTGAGCACTATACTAGCTATACTGGGGAACTACCTACCCATACTGGGCACTATATTGGGTACTGTACTAGCTATACTAGGGCACTACCTACCCATACTGGGCACTATACTAGCTATACTGGGGCACTATACTAGCTATACTGGGGCACTATACTAGCTATACTGGGGAACTACCTACCCATACTGGGCACTATACTAGCTATACTGGGAACTTTACTAGGTATACTAGGGCACTACCTACCCATACTGGGCACTATACTAGCTATACAGGGACACACTGGGGGGATAACAAGGCCAGCATTTCCTACCCCCGGCTTATATGAGAGTCAATCATTTTTTCCTGTGTTTTTTTTTTTCAGGTAAAAGTTGGAGGTGGGGTCGGCTTATATGCGGGTCGGCTTGCTTGTGAGTATATACGGTATGCCTATTTCGCGGCGATCGAGTGGGTTATTTACCTTTGCAATCGCCGATTATATCTTAAAGGGAACCCGAGGTGAGGGGTATATGGGGGCTGCCATATTTATTTCCTTGTAAAACATGCCAGTTGCCTGGCAGCCCTGTTGATCTTCTGGCATAAGTAGTGTCTGAGTCAAAACCCTGGAACAAGCATATGAATAATCCAGTAAAACCTGAGTCAGAGCACCTGATCTGCTGCAGGCTTGTTCAGGGTCTATGATTAAAAGTATTAGACACACAGGATCAGGAGAACTGCCAGGCAACTGGTATTGTCTAAAAGGAAATATGGCAGCCTCCATATCCCTGTCACCTCGGGTTTCCTTTACGTTAGAATGAGGTTTACATTAATTGTGTTTATTTCACCCTAGGTGGTGTTTAAAGGGTTGTATGTTTCGCTCTCAAAGAAAAATACAGATAAAAGGACACCCGAAGTGAGAAGTATATGGAGGGCGACAATTATTTCCGTTTAAGAAATGCACATTGTCTGGCTCTTGTGCTGATCATCTGCTTCAATTCGTTTAGCCATATAACCTGAACAAGCATGCAGATCAGATGTTTGACTGAGGTTATTGCTTATTATTTCAGGTGTGCGATTCAGAAATTACTGATGCATAAAAAAAAAGAAAAGAAAATTAGCAGGACGCCACGCAACTGGTATGGTTTTAAAGGATATAAATATGGCAGCCTCCATACCCATCTGAGTTCAGATGTCCTTTAAGCAGGCCTAGACGTAAAGAAGAACTGTAACAACACAAAACAATTTATTCTGGCTGGATATTTGTACCTGGGTTTAAAGAAGAACTCCAGTGAAAATAATGTAATTTAAAAAAAAAAGTGCTTCATTTTTACAATTATGTATAAAATGATTTAGTCAGTGTTTTCCCAGCTGTTATTTCCCACAATGCAATGAGGTTCAAACAAAAAACTGTCAGGACCATGGTCGGGACATCCCTCTGTGGGAGGGGTTTCACCACAATATCAGCCATACAGAGCCCCCTGATCAGTTTGAGAAAAGGAAAATATTTCTCATGGGAAAGGAGGTATCAGCTACTGATTGGGATGAAGTTCAATTCTTGGACACTGTTTCTCTAAGTTTTAAAAGTGCTTCTTGCAAAATATATATATCTATATCTATCTATATCTAGTGATGTTTAGCCTGTGCTAGGAGGTCACGCAGCCTGTTCCCCCGAGCATTCTGAAGAGAGCAGGATCACCACATGATCTCCCAGAGGTGAGGTTGGTAGATAAAGTTAATGTAACAAACTGCCTACTTTTGCAAGATTAAAGGTGGCCACTAACAGTCCAATTTCTAGCACAAAATCGTTTGAGCGATCAGAAATTCTGATGAGACGAAAAATCGTTCACTACACCATCAACTAACCAATCATTGCTTTCTATCTATCACGACCACCAAGAAAATCCAAATTTTCGTTGGACGAAAATGCATTCGGGCGACATTATTTTTCACTCGTTCATAATCGATTGTGTCCACCAATGGAGATTTACAACCAATCCGATCAGAATTTCTGATCGCTCGAACGATTTTTCTCTAAAAATTGGACCGTTAGTGGCCAGCTTTAGTTACAAAAATGTAGGCAGTTTTATACACATTCAAGTTTATTTTTAACTCAAGTTCTACTGCTTTTCAGGGTCATACAAAGTTTACACCGAAACAATGTTTTCGTATCACTATCTAGTATGGTCTTGTAACTTAATTGTGCCTCAGGGTACATACACACATGCAATTTTCATTAGCCAATTGCTAACCAATTTTACCACCTCCATGTAGTATGAGGGCCAACAGATTTTCAATTCTATGAACAGGTTGTATAGGTAAACCCACATACTACATGGAGGTGGTAAAATTGACCAATGATTGGTCAATCAAAATTGCATGTGTGTACTAGGCTTCAGAGAGGCTTACAATGTAATTACTACCGAAATCACATGTAGTCTAGGGACAATTTTTAGGGGAAGCCAAATAACTTATCTATATGTTTTCGGGATGTGGGAGGAAACCGGAGTGCCCAGAGGTAGCCCAGGCAGATATGAGGAGAACATACAATCTCTGTACAGATAGAGCCCTGTCTGGGATACAAGCTGGGGACCCAGCGATGCAAGGCGAGAGTGCTAACCACTACACCACCGTGCTGCACTATGTACATAAAACAAGTATATGTACTTCCCGAATACAGTACTTTGTGTTCAAGTATCAGATGAATTCATTTAATGGTTTGATTATCCTTTTTGAGGTGTTGATTTAATACTATAATTGTATTAAACTGTTTAGAACATTAACCACTTCTCTACCACAGGGTTTTTCACCTAAAAACCACAGCAATGTTCACATTTAAGGGAGGCAAGGGTTAATGGGCTTAATGGGGGTATAATTTATTTAAAAAAAACCTCACTGATGCTGATCAGTCACTAATGCTGTGTTAGTTATCTGAGATCCTCTCACGAGTGATCTCTGTAACTGTACAGCATAGAGACTGATGCAATGTTTACACACATTCTGCATGAATGAGCACACAGTCATTGGCTTTGTGAACACATGTTCACTTCAGCCAATCACGGACCAGTGGGTGCCCGACGCGTATGCACGTCCGCGTGCACAGCAGCAAAATAAACAGGAGTTGCCTATCTACGCCCCTGTGACTCAGGTGAAGTTTAAAGGGGCGTAGATAAGCGTGGCAGAGGTTGTTAAGTGGTTAAGACTGCAACAAAATGTATTTAGTGTATAGATGAAAAAAGTGAAAGTGAAAAGGAAAAAAAAAAAAATAAATAAAAAAACCAGCAGTGGAACAAGGGGACAGAGAGAACCAGGAAGGCTCTATGGGATCCAGAGTCTTCCCTTTACATAGGTGCTTGCTTCAGGGTCACGCAAGTCACTGACCCAGAATGGAAGTATATTTACCACTTCCCATTCTAATCATGTGGTCTGGATCATGGTGCTTCCAAGACCTCTATGACAGCCTGCATGGCTGCATGTACATCCAGAAATGCATCCAGGGCTACGGCTACCAGTATGGCACTGCTGTTCATCTTCCCATTACTTATCCTTTGTGGGACTGTTTTTTTATCTTAATACATGGTTTTATCTGCTTAGACCATTTCCTCCTACTATTTATTGCCATTTATCAAATTGCATTTATTACACTAGGGGCACTGCATTGTATAAGTGTGTGACATAGGACAGTATTCACTTATACATGCATTACTTTGCAGCCAACATTTTTAGTATCCATTTCACATCCATTGTTCTGTCTCTACTCCTGCTCAAATGCCTTTCACCTGCCCACTGTCAGCAATGCCATTTACATTGCTCCTCTTCTACCATCTTCCTTTCTCTTTAGCCATGAACTATTCTTATTTCTCAGATCATACACACCTTTCTGAGCTTCCCTTAAACAGAATGCCATTGCTTACATACCTTATCCTCACCCCTCTTGTCTCTGCCTCCAGCAGCAAGGAAATGTAGTACCCAATCCAGGGCCCTCTCCCTGATCTCATTTTGCTCCATCATCCTCTATAGGCTACACAGACCTTCTTCACTTTCCCTTACCCACCAATAACTCTAACCTGCATAACCAGATTAGCATTCCTCTTCTTCCCAGTTATGGTGCCCTCTGAAATGCCCACTCCGTAGTTGGCAATGTCTCACTGAGGCTCAGATCATGAATCTGTGCCAGTCTGCTAACTCCATCTGATATGGTGTGTCTCCTGCTGCCCTATCATATGATGGATGTAAATTTAGCTAGAACCTTAGAGCCAGAGGGAAACATTGAGGTAAGGTGGGGATTCTTTCTAAACACTGTTCTTTTAAACCATTTACCCCTATGCATTTTCTGGCTCTTTCATCCTTTGAGGTTAACACTGTCAATGTCTTCTCTCCTCACCACTTCCAGACTGCAGTCATGCATTGTCCTCCTGGACTAGCCTCTATCTTTAAAGATCATGTCTCTGCATGGCTTCTTCTAAAAGTCACTTTCCTCGGATATACCTTCTATCATTTTTGTAGACTTGCCCCCATATACACTAACTGCCCTACTGCAACTAAACATCCATCACTCACTCACCTGTTCATATGACCCCTGACAAACATGTCTACAGTCCAGCCCTAGTCTATACCTGACTGACTCAACATTTATTAACTCATTTTCCCTTTCTGATCACAACCTTCTATCTTAATCAGTCCTTTCCCGTCACCTCCTCCACTAACACTGCACCCCACTTGCCAACAGACATCATAAACCTGATCTCTGTCCTCTGGCTTATATTTTGCAATTCCTGAGTGCTGTCATTCTACTCCAACCCTGAGACGGCATGCACTCACTACTCCAACATAGTCTCTGCAGTCATGAATTCAGGCCCCCTCATCAACACTTGCTCCCGCTGCATCAACAGACAGCACTGGCTGACTAAACCCATTAACTGAAAAGGCATTCTAGGGTGCAAGAATGGCACTGGAGGAAAAGCTCTCATGCAGAAGAATTGGAGCATTACAAAAAAGCTCTGCAGCAGCTTTCCTTTCCCTTGTAAAGCAATCCTTCTTCTCACAGTTTCATAGCCCTAAATAAACTTTTTAACAGGTTCAATACACTCTGGACCCTATTTCCTCTCATCTCACCCCCCATCTTGCCTACATTACTGCTTTAACAGTCATTTTCAACCACCCAATCTCTACTGGCCTTTTACCTTCCTCAATTAAACAAGCAATAACACCACTAATTAAAACGCCTTTACTGGACCGTACCTACAGCCCTCTCGCACTACCATCCAGTCTCACATCTTACCTGTGTTTCCAAACTTCTACAACAGCTCTTTCCAGAACTCTCTCTCTCTCTCTCTCTCTCTCTACCAACTTCCTTGTTGGACCCCCCCCCCAGTCTGGCTTCTGCCCTCACCATTCCACTGAAACGGTCCTTACTAACTAGGATTAAGGAGCCATTCAGAGCTCCGATACGCATGAGCTTGTACCCGTTTGTCCTGTGATGCACTGAATAAAGATTTGGACATTTTAACTGCCATCTGGTGTACCGGGATATCTCTCTTTGGAATCTGCTCTTACAAGACATCTATGAATCCCTGGCTCCCACCTGGTATAGCTTGGGTGGTTGTAGCGGCCCCAACTTTCATCACTAGTCCTTACTAAACTTGAAAATAACTGCCTGGTTGCAAAGTCCAAAGACCAAATTTCTGTAGTAAATACGTTCCAACCTTTCCTCTGACTGACAAAGCTGATCATTTTCCGCTTCTCCAGACCCGCCTGTGACTAGAGATCAAAGGCCTAGCACGTTCTTGGACTTTCTCTTACCTGTGTGGAAGTTCTTGGTCTCACAGGCAGGACCAAAGCTCAGTCATTGGGCTAATCACTACACTTGCTGCTGCTCAGCAAGTGCAGCGATTAGCCCAATAACAGAGCCATGGTCACACCTACAAGACCATCAGCTCCAGTAGAAATAGAAGTTGTGTTTATTTAAGAAGAAACCCTGTCGCATTATGTGTATTTAGGGGGGGGGGACGCTGCCGCATTACGTGTATTTTGTGCGGTAACGCTGCCGCATTATGAGTATTCTGTGGAGAAATGCTGCCAATTATGCGTTTTTCTGAGTCAGCCAATACTGGGGCACACTGAGGGCCTAACTAGAAATACGGTTACATTTGGCTTCCCGGGATTGGGGCGCACTCACCGGCTACCTACATTGGTCCGGCCCTCAGTCAAATTTAAGATTGCTATGTGGCCTACAAGTCAAAAAGTTTGCCCACCCCTGGAGAATAACATTCTCCTGCACAGAGAAAACGTTTTGCAACTACTGCCATGGTTTTACATGGACCTATATAAGAGTTGCAGTCTCTTACCAGTCTCTAAAAAAAAAAAAAAATATTAATAAACCCAGCCAAGGCATACAGGACCACTTGCGTACTTTAATGAGATCCACCCCTGGACTCTGCAGCTGCTGCATTTGATTGGGCAAATTCCAGGCTGTAAAAAAAATTAGAATCTCAAGGACCATTCCTACAACCTGTGCCTTGTGCCTGGGAAAAGGCCTCCAAGTTAGTTTACTTAACGTGTGTGTGTGGTGTGTGTGTGTGGTGTGTTGTGTGTGTGGTGTGTGTGGTGTGTTGTGTGTGTGGTGTGTGTGTGTGTTGTGTGTGTGTGTGTGTGTTGTGTGTGTGTGTGTGTGTTGTGTGTGTTGTGTGTGTGTGTGGTGTGTGGTGTGTGTGTGTGTGGTGTGTGGTGTGTGTGTGTGTGTGGTGTGTGTTGTGTGTGGTGTGTGTTGTGTGTGGTGTGTGTTGTGTGTGGTGTGTGTTGTGTGTGGTGTGTGGTGTGTGTGGTGTGTGTGGTGTGTGGTGTGTGTGGTGTGTTGTGTGTTGTGTGTGGTGTGTGTGTGTGTGTTGTGTGTGGTGTATGCATGTATAGCAGAGGAAGGAAGCACAGTAGAAACATCTTGGATCTTTAAGAACCAAAGAGCTACACCTATCGCAGAACAGATTCAGAATGCCTTTAACCAAACAAATCAACACAAATCTGAAATGACCAAAGCTTACGCATCACAGACAGACAGAGAGAGAGAGGCACACACTGTCATTTACCTGTCACAAAATGGTATGGACTGCTGCACCCCTCAGGCTGTTGATGATCAGGCAATGGCTAAAAGATACAAAAGAAGGGTATAAGGAGATATAAAGAAAGGCTTTATGTTACACTAAAAATAAAAAATGGTCAATGTGATGCAAATAGTTCTGCACTGATACAGGATTATGTAAATCAATACAAAATTATGCAGTTTGAAAAAGGGCCAAAAAGTGCAATTTTATTAGTCTATTTCAAGGTGCATAAATGTGTAAGAAAAATTAGATCCAGCATAAAAACTCTGAAATATTTGCAACTCGTCCATTCCTAGATTAGATATGTGGTCTGAAATTCAACTTCCCAGTTTGTAAAGAGCTAAACCTATTCAACAGGTTATTTGACAACGTAAAGAGAATCTGTACTCTAATATTCTTACAATAAAAAGCATACCATTCTATTCCTTATTTTCTCCTGTGCCCCTCTGTGCTGTTTCTGCCACTCTCTGCTGCAATCCTGGCTTGTAATTAACAGTTTTAGGCAGTGTTTACAAACAAACTAACCAGCTTCTAATAGGCTCAGCTAAGCATAGTGTGTGAGTCATTCAGAGTATGCAGGGGGCCTGCAGAGGGTGTGTATCGCTTCTACCAATCACAAGAAGCCCTGCACATTCCACACAATCAAGCTTTAGCCCGACAAACAGGACAGAGGAAAGATACATTGATTTATTACAGAGACAGTGCAGTTAGGAAAGACTGCAGTAAGCCAGAGCAGATTAGAACAGGCATAGGAACTTATAGGATAGAAGAACTAAGGCTGAAAAATTTGTTACAGAGTCTCTTTAATGAAGCTGACAATCAATTTGTTCAAAATAGAAAAGCCCTGTGCAAAGAATCAGGCCTGACCACATTATTCCAGCTCCTGTATATGAAACATCTGCTTTAAATCAGACCTGAACTCAAAACTTCCTCTCTGCTCTAATGCTAGGGACACTATGCAATTTTCTCACAGATTTACTGTCAGATCGACTATTTCCATCAGGTGTACCCAGCACAAAAGATAAGCAACAGCATAATAACCTTATAAAGAAAAACATTTCTTCGTTACAGCCGATACAAATGCTGCAATAAATATGCAGTTTATCTACTTCCTGCTTTCATGTAAGCAGACATATTACCATTCTGCATTTACAAAGGAGCTCTCTCAGTGGCAGTCAGCTGACAACTAAGCGATCAAATTACAACTTGAGCTTAGTCAGATGAGTTAGACAGGCTAAACTCTCTAAATACATACAGGGTGCATTTCTCTAGGTATTCCTTCTGTCCAGTGCAAGAGTTCAGGCCATGGAACTTTAATCCAGGATCAAACTGCATTCCAATCAGTAGCCAATACCCTCTTTCCCACAGAAAATCTTTACCTTTTCTCAAATAGATCAACAGAGGTCTGCATGGCTGGTATTGTGGTGAAACCCCTCCCACAGTGTGATGTCATAACCATGGTCCTGACAGTTTTGCATTATGGGAAATAACAGCTTAGATACTGCCATATTTGCTTTTAAGCAATACCAGTTGCCTGGCTGTCTTGCTGATCCCATGCATCTAACACTTTTAGCAGTGGCTGGATGGTGTAATGGTTAAGGACTCTGTCTCTGACACAGGAGACCAGGGTTCGAATCTCGGCTCTGTCTGCTCAGTAAGCCAGCACCTATTCAGTAGGAAACCTTAGGCAAGTCTCCCTAACACTGCTACTGCCTATAGAGCGCGCCCTAGTTGCTGCAGCTCTGGCGCTTTGAGTCCGCCTGGAGAAAAGCGCAATATAAATGTTATTTGTCTTGTCTTGTCTAGCCATACACTCTAAACAGCATATGTAGATCAGGTGTTATTGTCAGATATGAAAAGATTAGCTGCATGCTTGTTTCAAGTGGGTGAATCAGACACTACTGAAGCCAAATAGATCAGCAGGGCTGCTAGGCAACTGGTATTGTTTAAGGAAATAAATATGGCAGCCTTCATATTCTTCTTACTTCAGTCGTCTTTACATTTCAGAATTTAAAACCGGGAAATGGAAGAAAAAAACAAAACAAAAAAAAAAAAAAAAACCTGACCACATAATTAATAAATGAACATTGTAAAAAATAAGTCATTTTATTCATAATGTTATTTTCACTACAGTTCCTCTTTAAAAAAAAAAAAAATCTGACGTGGGGGAAATGCCCTGGATACCATAGATCCTTCCCAGTCCTCTGCCCGTCCCATCATTCCTGCACTGTCCCTAGTGGAAGCTACTCCTAGGTCTTCGGCATGCCCTCTGCAACCTTCAGAACTAATCGCATCCCCAAGTAGTTCCACAGAAGAGTGCAAGCTCAGACCTGCATGTTCGCACTATGGATGCACTCGTCTTTGGAATGCCACAAGGCGTGAAGAAAAGGGAGCAATGACTGGGAAGGCTCTGCAGGGGTGTCAAGCTCAAATGCAAAGTGGGACGAAATTGTACTCTAGGACCTAGTCACAGGCCAACCTCAATGTCTACTGGCCACCTTCCTTCCTTATAAAGTTCCCTTGTTTCTAATGGCCCCCCAACTCCTACACAGTTCCTTGGTGCCTAGTGCTTTCCCCCTACCTCCCCCATATTGCTTCCATGGTGTTCTAGGGCTTCACCTCCAATATAGTTTCCCTGGTGGTCTAGAGAGGGACAAACATATTGCAAAGTGGGGAAACCACTGTAGGGCCAGATTTGGCCAGCGAGTCGGAGTTTGACATGTATGCACCATAGTATTCAGAGCCTTGCCTTTCTATAAGCATGTATAAAACCGGAAGTGAAAGTCTATAACCAAGCTCTAAAAAAGGTAAACATCTTGACTATTGAGGAAACTGCATGTCTGTACAAGACCATTATTTCCAAGGAGGGAAGGGGTCAATATTGTGTAGCCAGTTTCCCTTACTGTGGATAAACTCTAGTGTTTTACACAGGGCTGTGGAGTCGGTCCAAAAATCCACCGACTCCGACTCCGACTCCTCAGTTTAGGATTCCACCGACTCCGACTCCTCTAATTTGCATATTACAATTTTGTTGATTAAAAGTATGTAACATGAAATTCGTCTCTTAACTGCCAACGCTTAGGAATTTTACAAGACAACTGAAGTGAGAAGGATATGTAGACTACTACATGTATTCCCTTTAGACTAAAACTAGTCCTTGGTAAGAGTACTTGTAAAAGGTACAGACCGGAAAAAAGAAAATCTATCAGGCCCTAGGCAATGTAAGTGTGGGTGCATGTAAGAATGATGTGCAGGTACTCTGCAGGGGAATGAGGAGATTCTTCCTCTATTACACATTCTTCATGCACAATCTGAAGGTTTATGGGTGACAGACAACACCTCTGTGTTCAATGTGCACAGCATTCTCAGTGGATTCCCTGCAGCTCTGTGGGGAGTGCATATGTAGAGTATAGTACTACTGTGTAACAAAGTAAACCTGAGACAGATGAAATTAAAGTTTTATACATACCTGGGGCTTCCTCCAGCCGCCTTCAGGATAATCAGTCCCTCGTTGTCCTCCTCCACCACCTGGATCTTCTGCTATGAGTCCAGGTACTTGAGCCAGTCGGGCGTAGTGCGCATGCACACACTCCGCCGCCAGGAGCATACTACACCTGTGCAGCACTATTGCGCAGGTGCAGAATGTTCCTGGCTGTGGGAGCGGCATGCGGCCGGACAGCGCTGACTGGCTGAATTACCAGGGCTCCTAGCAGAAGATCCGGGTGGTGGAGGACAGCGAGGGACTGATTAGCCTGAAGGGGGCTGGAGGAAGCCCCAGGTATGTATAAAAAAACTTTACTTTTCATCCGTCTCAGTTACCCTTTAATTTGTAGTCACCAAACCAAATTTTAACAACATATCAAATTATTTGATTTCATCAGCAAAGGGAGTGCATACATTTGCATAAATCAGCATCAGTGCAGAATTATTTCCATCTCATTGACCATCTCTATTAGTGACACAGCTACACATCAGGCTTTATTCTTACAGCATAGATGTTATTTAGTATATATAAGAGATTCCTGTGTACACATCATATATACAGTCACAATCAGATATGTATAGCTGACCTTAAAAATACGGGAACTGCTTTATTGAAGCAGCACAAGTAACTAATTTTGATTGGTTTATTTCATTTTTGTGGACTAAGCACAGCTATTACTGTATATATACTGTATTTATACATTATTTTTAATGACTACTATCTGAGAAATAGAACATTTTATCATATTTTCTATTTTAATTACAGTTACAAATTCATTAGGAGTCGGAGTCGGTGCATTTTTTCCCGACTCCGGGCACCCAAAATTGCCCGACTCCACGACTCCGACTCCACGACTCCGACTCCACAGCCCTGGTTTTACAACAGGTGGCCAGCAGGAATGGAGACAGGGCACAGGACGAAGAATGCTGGCGGACAGGTCCACTGCCAACACACTGCAGGGGCCACCTGAGGGAGTCAGTCGGTCGCTGATCTACCAAGGCACCCCTGATTCTCCCCCTTTCGAGCAAGAGCCTTCTGTCCAGAGCCATCATTGTGACCAAATGCAGTTGGAAAGCGATAGAAACTATGATTAGCGCATTTAACTCCAGCAGATTCCATCACTGGAAAAATTAATAAGTGTATGGGCACATTTAGGATATAACTGTAGAATTGCAGCTGTTAAATACAATGGGGTAGGACAACAAACAGGCCCTGAGCAATTCAAATGTGGGCATAACTA
This sequence comes from Hyperolius riggenbachi, assembly GCF_040937935.1. Lineage (NCBI taxonomy): Eukaryota > Metazoa > Chordata > Amphibia > Anura > Hyperoliidae > Hyperolius > Hyperolius riggenbachi. Next base: position 345,382,842 of record NC_090648.1, on the reverse strand, counting down.
AAGCACCAATTTTCCCTTGATGTAGTTAGATTGATTTTTCTCTGATTAGATTGCCATCAGTTCCTAGTACATCAATATTCAATAGGTTTCTACAGGAAATCGAAAGAAAAATTAATCGAAACAGCACTGCATTGCACCAACCCTGCCCCACCCCTGATCAACAAATTTTCCTTCCTGTCTCATAGTTTGCCAGAAATCAATTTTGACCTAAAATCAATGACGATTCAGTGTTTGAATCAAACAGGAAAACTGATGAGTTGATGGGCCAGCAGCAGAAGGCAGCCACATGCCTCAGGCCCACAATTGCATCCTCACAAAAACAGAGCAGTGTGCCAGAGAGGTGTTGGGGTAGCCCATATTCCAGAAGCTCTGACGGGCCTTCAACGGCCGTAACATCTGCCCAGTCCCTAAATGAATGGGGGAATCTATGTGCAGGGTAATTTCGCACACTTCGGATCAAACAATTAGGCCTGAGCACTGATTCTACTTTTTGAAAGAAGTAATTTATTATGACCATTATCTGAGGAGGGGGGATTATTTGAAGTTTTAATTTATTAGGAGTCGGTACCTTATTACAGAATCCAGGTACCAAAATAACTGCTGCCACACTCAAGACTTCACAGCCCTGCTTGAGAAGGGTGATCTCAGCTCTTTTTCACTTGAGAAACCTTAAAGCGGTATTGCCACCATAAAAATCAAATTTTAAACAGCAACTGGTCTGAGTGTATTAAGTGATAAAGATGCTAATCCTGCATTCAAAACTTTTTTCTGCTGTTATGGTTTGGAGTTATTACATACTATAGGAGCACTGGCCCTTGTGCCAAACAGTGCCAAAAAGTTGAATGCTGGGAGTTCTTTTGAATGCTGGGAGTTCTTGTTATCTGTAATATATTCCTCCTCTTCCATTTATTTCCCTGCCTAGCTGATCACTTGTTTACAAGCAAGGCTGAGGTGACTCAGTGATTGGATGTGTAAATAAAAAAAAAAAAAAAAAAAAAAATTCTTACATAGCACAATACATCTGTTATGTAAGTAGAGGTAGTATTTATCTACTTATATATGTGTTTTTTATTTCTAGGTTAGCATGGGTGTCGCTTGTTCTTTAAGCTCCTCTAACTTTCTGGCAAAAGGGGGTAACATAAGCTCCCTTGTTATCCTTTTGTAGTAGTTTCAGTCAGACAGGCTTGAGACTATGGTTCCTAAACATACTCAGCCTGCCAGGTAGCTTCCTCCTTGTTGGATTCCTCTCATAGGGGGACAAATCTGTTTTGAAAGGGCAAAAAGAAATTCTTCTACAATAGCTAGAACTGTACCCCACTGTATTATGGGAGACTTTTTTTTTTTTTTTTTTTTTTTTTGCAACTATCCTTCAAACTGAACTCTGTTATTGTGTACTGCCTTATCTTTGTACCAATAAATCTGGTATGCCAAGAAAAATACAAGAGGCTGTAGAAAGCCATCACCTTTGTTTTTGCTGACTATACCTCCTGGTGTAGGAGTAGAGGCAGCTACCATAGCAACTCCCCATCCACCTGACTGTACATCAGTCTAAGACTAGGTTCCGACTTGACCCGGACTCCATCAGTGGGAGCAGACAGTGAATTGTCTGCTCCGATGGTCACTGTGGTCTGGTTGGAGCCAGAGGAATAAATGGGCTAAATGGGAAATGCATCCCCTCTCCAGAAAAAAATTATGAATGGTACAAGAGTGCATTTCCCTTAATGCAATAGATGCATTGCAGACTCAAGTGTAAAACTGATCTTAGTTATCACTGTCAGTTTATCATTGCTTTTAAACTCATAAAAATGTCCATTTTCCTCTGTAGTGGAAATCAAGCCCAAGCCAAAACAAATACAAAAACGTACAGCAGAGAGGTGGTAAGGATGCACAGACAGTTGACAGGAGCGCAATTGATGCTGCACATGGCCAGGCGCACTGGCCATCGACTGGCTGAGTCTCCGGAAACATAAAGTAGGTCACTGTGGGGGACTGGAGGATCGGTTAGAGACGGCACAGGGCAGCTGCAGGGAGCTGGTAGAGGCCCCAGATAAGTTAAACTGGCTTCTTTTTTATTACTTTAGTTTTCCTTTAAATAATCTGCACTTAACTTTCAGGAAAAGTTTCTGAAATTAAAATTGTCCAACCGCAGAGCTGTTAATCTGCCATTCGGAAATCTGTCCAACCTGGAAATGCTCGTAACCTGGCTACGACCCACTGCCACTAGATGTAACTAGGGGACAATTTTAAAATTCAAATACACAAAAGAACTGAGGAGTAGGACCTTGTGCTGAACTTTATAACAGGATAAACCAGGGCTGTGGAGTCGGTACAAAAATCATCCGACTCAGACGTATAAAACTGACTCCAGATTCCCAAAATTGCTCCGACTCAGACTCCTTAGTCTAATATTTACAAAGGCTATGGATTTAATAAAAAAAAAAAATAAAAAAAAAATCATCCGACTCAAGACCCCTTAGTTTATTGAAACCACCACCTCCAGTTACCTAAAATTGCTCCAACTCCGACTCCACAGCCCTGAGATAAACACAAAGAATGCACTTACAATCCACAGGTGTAAATAGCCTTTTAAACTGGGAACACTGAACTATAGCTAGAGGCAGTGTGTGGATGGGGTCTCTTGTCTATCAGGCACCCACATTAGATGCCATGTTTGTGCACAAAGTAACAATGATGTGGCTTGTGGGAGATGGAAGGCACAGATTTGCATAACATCTAAACACTGCCATCATATGTAATACAAGTTCTTCTATATTTCTGTTTATTCTGAAAATGTCAGGCTTAACCACTTAATGACCGCCTAACGCCGATAGGCGTCAGCGGGTCGATAGTGGTATAGCATGGAAACGGCCGCTCGGTCGAGCGGCCTTTCCATGCCAGTTCACGGAGGCTGTCTCCGTGAACAGCCAGAGAGCCGCCAATCGCGGCTAACGAGCGAAATGTAAACACGCGGGGAAGAAATCCCCGCTGTTTACATCATACGGCGCTGCTGCGCAGCAGCGCCATGACGTAGATCGGCGATCCCCGGCCTCTGATTGGCCGGGGATCGCCGACATATGATAGGCTGAAGCCTATCCTTCAATGCGCAGGACGGATATCCGATCAGAACCCCCCAGCAGGACATACCCTAGTGGGGAAAAAAGGGGGGGGGTGGGAGTCTGATCGCCAAGGCTCAATCCTGATCGGTGCTGCGGGCTGAAGAGCCCACGCAGCACCGATCACTGCAGAAAGCTCTGGGCTTAACAAAAAAAAAAAAAACCGGGGAATTCTCAAAATAACCAACCAGAAGCCACCATATTTGTTGCTTTGGACCTCTAAAAGTGGTCCGAAACTGACATAACATTCAATAAGAATGTTTTTTTCCTACTTTATAGTTTATCTGCTCTGAATGCTGCCATCCATTTCATTTTATTCAATCTGCTTTTTATTATATATTTAAGTCTTCTAGTGAGCTGTTCTTAACTGTGTGCATGCTTAAAGAGAATCTTTACTCTAAAATTCTTACAATAAAAAGCCTACCATTCTATTCATTATGTTCTCCTGGGCATATCTGTGCTGTTTCTGCCACTCCCTGCTGCAATCCTGGCTTGTAATTGCCAGTTTTAGGCAGTGTTTGCAAACAAATGACATGGCTGCTAACCAGAGTGCGATAGGCTGAGAGGAGCTCAGTCTGTGACTCACACAGAGTCTGCAGGGGGCGTGGAGAGGGTGTGTATAGCTTCTATCCTATCACAAGCAGACCAGCACATTTCTGCCTGAGTGCCTGAGCCCAACAAAGCAGTCAGGAGGAAAGAAGATTAGATTATATAAGAGATAATACAGCCACTGTGCAACTAGGAAAGGCCGCAGTAAGACAGATCACATTAGAACAGGTATAGAAACTTATAGGATAGAAGAAATAAGGCTGAAAATTTTGATACAGAGTCTCTTTAACACTGGTTTCACACTGTAAATTGGCATTAGCGATGCAGTACAGGACTGCACCGTGTTAGTACACAGTGTTCCCTGTCTGGCATTCGGTCAAGCTACAATTTATTTTTTTGGTGACAGTAGCTTTAACCTCTTGAGGACCATCGGTTTATAACCCCTATAGTGACCAGGCGATTTTTTACAATTCAGCACTTCGCCACTAAAAATTTATTGCGCGGCCATACAACTTACCCCCAAAATGAATTTTACATCCTTTTCTTGCCACTAATGGAGCATTTTTTTGTGGTCTGATTGCTGCTGTGATTTGTTTTTATTAAAATTTTAAAATATTTTTTTAATATAAAAAAAATAAATATATTTCCCTCCCTTCCCCCTTAATTGGCCCTGATTGTGATCCTTACACTACACTACCCTCTCATAACATCATCTTATGAGAGGGATTACATTGTGAGCCAATCAGAGGGAAAGATCACAGAGCTGTACAAATGTAAATATGCTTTTTTTTTTTTTATATATATATTACAGCCTGACGTCTCCGATCACGGCCGACAGGCTGATCGCCAAATCCCCACCCTGTTTACAGCTGGGGACAACTAATCCCGCCAACCGCACTTGACGCCAATGGACATTAGGCGGTCTTCCAGCAGCCACGCTTCCACCGCCCATCATCGTTAGGCAGTCAGAAGCTGGTTAAAGCTATAAGAAATTTTTAAAGCAAAGAAGAAATGCTGCGATTAAGACCACTTTAAAGAAGCACTAAGACAAAAAATAAAAATGGTAAATAAAAAAAAATTCACATACAGTGCATTAGCTATGTATTCACTCCATTTGCCATGAAGCCCTAAAAAGAGCCACCATAATTAGGGAGATAAAGTCCACCTGTTTGCAATCTTAACTGTCACATGATCTATCAGTATATAAACAACTCTTCTGAAAAGCCCCAGAGGCTTCAACACCACTAAGAGGCATCACACCATGAAGACCAAATGAAGACCAAGGAGCTCTCCAGACAAGTTCAGGGACAAGGTTGTTGCGAAGCACAAGTCAGTGTATGGTTATTTAGCTACCTAACGACCATGTCACGCCGATGGGAGTGACCGCGGCGGCAGCCCCAGGACCACCTAACGCCAATTGGCGTCAAGTTCTGGAGCTGCAGTTTGGCAGGGAATGTGTGTGCGCGCGCGCATATATGTTCCCTGCCGGTTCATCGTTCCCTGCCGCGGTCAGCAGACTGTTAAGAGCTGACAGGGGAAAGAATTACCCTTTGTTTACAATTGTACAGCACTGCTATCGTCTGCATCGCTGTACGAGGGACACTGGGCTGTCCCTCAGAGTGGCTCGATCTGTGTGGCCTCTCATAGGCTGATGCCTATGAGAGGCGGGGAGCAGTGCCAATTACCATCCTATGGCAATTTAGAAAGGCACAGGGGGGAGGGAGGAAAAGCCACCCTTTACTTAGGGGAGGAAAAAAATAAAAATAAAAAAAAATAAAAAAAATCGCAGCAGCGATCAGATACCTCTGGCAGAGTGTACTATTAAGGACACTAAAAGAAGGGGGGGGGGGAATTATTTGTGTGCTAAGTTGTAGGGCTGTGCAGCATGCTGACCAAGCATGTCCATAGGACCACGATGATAGAGATGAAGAGTAGTCAGAAAATAATCCATTGCTTAGCATTAAAATAAAAAGGCACGTTTTGAGTTTGTCAAAAGGCATGTGGCCCACTCCCCAAATGTATGGAGGAAGGCACTCAGGTTAGAGGAGACTAAAAATTTACTTTTCGCCACCTAGGCGCAAACCCCAACACAGTCCATCAGCCCAAGAACACCATCACCACGGTGAAACATGGTGGGGTCAGCATTATACTGTGGGGATGTTTTTCAGCAGTGGAGACTGGGAAACTGGTGCGAGTTGAGGGAAAGATGAAGGGCACTAAATACAGGGATCTTTTTTTTAGCAAAACCTAAGTTAGTCAGCGATTTGAGACTGGGACAGAGGTTCACCTTTCAGCAAGACAATGACCCGAAGCATACTGTTAAAGTAACACACACACACACATTTTTTTTTAAGCGGAAACATGCAAATGTGTTGGCATACCTCAATCTCCAATAGAGAATCTGAGGTCAGACTTGAAGATTGCTGTTCACAAGTTACCATCCAACATGATTGGAACAATTCTGCCTAGAGTGACGGGCAAAACATCTCAGTGGAAAGATGTGGCAAGCTCATAGAAACTTATCCTAAGTGACTGGCAGCTGTAATTGCTGCAAAAAGTGGTTCCACAAAGTACTGAAAACTTCAGCATGCATAACAGTTCACCCCGCTAGAATCAGTTGTCACTTTTGTGGTTTGCTTCACAACTAAACTAAATAATTTTGCAAACTCTCAAACAATTCATTTTTGAATTCCAGGTTGTGAGGAAACAAAACCTGAAAAATGCCAAGGGGGCAGGTGAATCATTTTTCAAGGCACTGTGTATATATGTTACGGCCAGAACCCGCAGTGTGGCCACTTCTAGTTCTGGCCGGCCACTTCGGGTTCTGGCCGGCCAATATGCGAAGTGGCCGCAGCGCAGCGGCCAATGTGTGAAATGTTTTGTTTATGCCGTCTCGCTGCGGCCAAATTGATGACAAAACTTGCTTAATTTAATGAAATATAGCCGGAGGCAATGTAATAGATGAAGCCGCCGGCTTTCGCACTGCCTCTCCCCGATCCCACCTCCCTCCTCTCCCCGCCTCCCATACAATACGTAGCAGCCGGCGGGGACATGCAGCCGGAGAGTCGTTCGTCGCGGCAGGGGAATCCTGCCGTTCCTGCAGAGCGGGTGCTGGCAGAAGCGATGTCTGCAGCCTCCCCCGCTCTGCTGCGACGAACGACTCTCCGGCTGCATGTCCCCGCTGGCTGCTACGTATTGTATGGGAGGCGGGGAGAGGAGGGAGGCGGGGAGAGGAGGGAGGGGGGATCGGGGAGAGGCAGTGCGAAAGCCGGCGGCTTCATCTATTACATTGCCGCCGGCTATATTTCATTAAATTAAGCAAGTTTGTCATCAATTTGGCCGCAGCGAGACGGCGTAAACATTACATTTCTCACATTGGCCGCTGCGCTGTGGCCACTTCGCATATTGGCCGGCCAGAACCCGAAGTGGCCGGCCAGAACTAGAAGTGGCCACACTTCGGGTTCTGGCCGTAACATATACACTAAATGTACATTTGTCCCAAAGTAAATGCACCATTTATTTTTTTTACTCCCTATGTAGCTTAAAAAGTGTACCCAAAGGTATACATACCTAGGGCTTCCTCCAGCCCCCTCAGGCCTGATCACTCCATCATCCTAAGTTGCCGCCTGGTTTGTCCACAACTTGCCCCAGTAAGTCGTCCAGTGGCGCCTGCGTGACCGAGTTCTGCGCAGACATAGAACGCTCCCGACCACAGGAGCACGATGGGGTTGCTTGTGCGATCAGCTGTGCATGCATAGTATGCCTCGGGCAATTTGCGGAGGATCCAGGTGGCGACTGAGGACAACGAGGGAGCGATCAGGCTGGAGGAAGCCCCAGGTATGTATCCATTTTTTTCTTTGGGTCCTTTCTCAGGTTTATTTAAACTTACAGTGGGTAGATTATTATTATTTAGTATTTATATAGTGCCGGCATCTTCCGCAGCGTTGTACAGAGTATATTGTCACTAACTGTCCCTCAGAGGAGCTCACAATCTAATCCCTACTATAGTCATATGTCTATGTATGTATCATTTAGTGTACGTATTGTAGTCTAGGGCCAATTTTTAGGGGGAAGCCAATTAACTTATCTGTATGTTTTTGGGATGTGGGATGAAACCGGAGTGCCCGGAGGAAACCCACAACCCCACGCAGAGATGGGGAGAACATACAACTCCTTGCAAATGTTGACCTGGCTGGGTATATGCAGCTTAAACTTACAGTAGGTATTATGATTGCCACTGGGAAAATAAGTCCACTACCAAACAAATTATCTGAAGACGGCATATCTAATGTCTAAGGCCCATACGCAATTCACTTTTTCACCTGAGTTTTCTCCTAGGTGATAAGTTTTTATTGCATATGCCCCCAAGTGTCAAGAAGGGGCTGGGAGCAGGCTTAGAGTCTGTTCACATTGCTTTAAAAACGTATCCGTGAGATAAGTTTTTAAACCTCCTCAAAAACGCAGGAATGTTAAAAATAGGATCAGCTTCCACTTAACATCACGTAAAAAACATGGATACGTGTGCTGATAAACGAGAGACGGAACACAGAGTCTGGATTTGGCACATTTTCCCAGACCAGACAGGAAAATGTGTCCAATGAAAGCCTATACAGACACTGTCCGTTCTTACAAGGGCTAGTCGCCGCCTTTGGGTCGCCTGCACATCCTCATACCCACCCGTCCCGCATCGCCGCCGCTTGGTCCCTGCAAAACAGCTTTGTGGCCAGGGTATCTCCATTGAGCCGTAAAAGACCAATGGGAATCCTCAGCAACAGAGAGAATTCTGAATTCTCATTGGTTCATGTTGAACCAATGAAAAATTCTCCCTGTTGCAAAAGAGAATTGGCCTGCTGCATGTATCTGCTGGCCTTCGGGCTGCGGAAGGGACAGAGTGGCGGCGACTGGCGGGACAGGTGAGCGGCAATGGATACGGGCCAACGTGAGCCACATGGAACGGGCGGGTATTTTCCTGCATGTGGATGCAGAACAAACAGTACACATGCGCCACGTGGATACGCTTACCGTTTCTGTTCTGCATCCACTCGAATGTAAACAGAGCCTCTTTTAGAGACATACAGATGTCAGGAACAGAAGGCAGTGACCGGAAGAGGTTGGGGGCTCTGATACACTGCTGGGACCATATAGATGTCAGGGATGGGAGGAGGCAGCAGTGACAGGAAGGGGCTGGGAGTTGTGATACACTGTTGAAGCCATATTGATGTGAGGAAGGGGAGGCAGTGGCAGGAAGGGGCTCGGAGCTGTGATTCACTGCTGGAGCCATATTGATGTGAGGAGGGGGAGGCAGTGGTAGGAAGGGGCTGGGAGCTGTGATTCACTGCTGGAGCCATATAGATGTGAGGGAGGGGAGGCAGTGGCAGGAAGGGGCTGGGAGCTGCGATTCACTGCTGGAGCCATATAGATGTGAGGGAGGGGAGGCAGTGGCAGGAAGGGGCTGGGAGTGGCGATACACTGCTGGAGCCATATAGATGTGAGGAAGGGGAGGCAGTGGCAGGAAGGGGCTGGGAGTGGCGATACACTGCTGGAGCCATATAGATGTGAGGAAGGGGAGGCAGTGGCAGGAAGGGGCTGGGAGTGGCGATACACTGCTGGAGCCATATAGATGTGAGGAAGGGGAGGCAGTGGCAGGAAGGGGCTGGGAGTGGCGATACACTGCTGGAGCCATATAGATGTGAGGAAGGGGAGGCAGTGGCAGGAAGGGGCTGGGAGTGGCGATACACTGCTGGAGCCATATAGATGTGAGGAAGGGGAGGCAGTGGCAGGAAGGGGCTGGGAGTGGCGATACACTGCTGGAGCCATATAGATGTGAGGGAGGGGAGGCAGTGGCAGGAAGGGGCTGGGAGCTGCGATTCACTGCTGGAGCCATATAGATGTGAGGGAGGGGAGGCAGTGGCAGGAAGGGGCTGGGAGTGGCGATACACTGCTGGAGCCATATAGATGTGAGGAAGGGGAGGCAGTGGCAGGAAGGGGCTGGGAGCTGTGATTCACTGCTGGAGCCATATAGATGTGAGGAAGGGGAGGCAGTGGCAGGAAGGGGCTGGGAGTGGCGATACACTGCTGGAACCATATAGATGTGAAGGAGGGGAGGCAGTGGCAGGAAGGGGCTAGGAGCTGTGATACACTGCTGGAACCATATAGAGGTCAGGGAGCGGAGAGGAGGTGCAGTGACAGGAAGGGGCTGGGAGCTGTGATACTCTGCTGGAGCCATATAGATGTCAGGGAGGGGAGATTAGACACCAGCAACAAGAATGGGCCTGGAACTGTCAAATGACTGATGATGTTTTGACTAGAGATTGTCTAAGAAATGCAGATTATTCCCACTTGTATTAATATTTCATGCAAATTACAGGCAGCCTAGAATTGGCCAAGCCAAATGCACTCTTCGTCAGTTTGGACCAGGGCAATGCATACTACCTGAGTATAATCCGAATTACTGTATATGCATCTCATTGAACATTTCTAGCTGTGACACCAGGAGAGAACCATTGTTCTACATATTTTTCAAAGAAGATCACTCTGCATTTTCCCATACATAAGTGATTATACGGTACTTCTTTATACTTTGTTTTGAACAGACCGGTTTCTTAACCTCTTTCGGAGGAGTGTAGTGGAAGTCTACGCCCTGTTTATGTCTCCTAAGCCTGCCAGGGCGTAGATGTCAACTTCCGCACCCTGGCCTGGCCTGCCACTACCACTTCCCTCCCACTCTCCCTGCTGTCGATATGACAGCACAGCTCCATGAGCCAGTCAAGATTTCATTGGCTCCTGACCCTGTGAGCCAATCACATTGAAGTGATGTCGGTAAGCCTGGAGCCAGAGACTGCCGGTACTGAAGTGGTTAATGTGTAAACCGTTCCCTTCTCTAGAGGAAAGCCTTTCAGACAACGCTGTTTAGTCAAAGGGAACCTAAACTGAGAGGGATATGGCTGTTTCCTTTTAACTATTTAAGGACCACGCTAATTGAAATCTACGCCCTGTTTTGGTGGGCTCCTAGTTGCCAAGGTGTAGATTTCAATTACCCGCCGCTGCGCGCATCCGCCAATCGCGCCACTCAAACCAGACGAGTCTCGCCACATCTCACAGGCTCTACCTGTCTCTATGACGGCAGAGCCATGTGAGTCGGTCAGGAGCAGTTTCATTGGCTCCTGGCCGTGTCTATCAATGTAAGCCACTCCCATTGGCTTACATTGATAGACACAGTGAGGAGCCAATGCACGTGGCTCCTGACCGGATCACAATGGCTCTGCCGTCATGTCCTGGGGGTCCCGGCGAGCAGCGATGATGGCGGGTATGTGCGGCGATTCGTCGGGATTCTGCGTTCCTGTACCAGCGGTCTCTGGTCCTTAAGGTGGCAGAGACCGCTGGTACTTAAGTGGTTAAACAATCCCAGTTCCTTGTCAGTCCTGCTGATCTCTTTAGTTGCATTAGTGGGTCACCGCACTGTGCAGGCAGCAAGCCGGACACTGAGGAGGACCGGAGCTGTGGTGAGGGACTGAATCGGCTGATGGGGGCTGGAAGAAGCCCCAGGCGAGTAAAAATAGATTATACTAGTTCGCCTCAGGAGTCCCTTATGATTAGATCTATATACCTGGGCCTTCTTCTAGCCCCTAGCAGTCTCTGTAGTCCCTTGATGTAATTCTGCTGCTCTCCAGTGTACTGCTAGCCCCTCCAAAAGATCGCCAACCACAACTGTGGTCGTGGGCAACTGCACACACCTCCTCCCTTAAAGGGAACCAGAGACGAAGCACCCTCATGTATTTGACCATATATATCAATGGGAACATGACAGTAAACACCTACTCTGCTCTTTGTTTCATTCTTCTCTGCTAAATCTGCTTGCGTTTACTGTCATGTTCCCACTGATATATATGGTCAAATACATGAGGGTGCTTAGTCTCTGTTCTCTTTAATTGCACTCCCATAACCAGGAGCAGTCTGTGGTTGCTCAGTTTCTTTTTTGTATGGACTGCGCAAGTACAGAACACTCCCAGCAACGGGAACATGATCAAAAGCTGCGCCCACAACGGATGTCGCTGATCTTTCAGGTGGGCTATCAGCGAACTAGAAAGCAGCAGAGCTTGACCACATAGCCCCAGGTAAGTAGATGTAATCTTTAACATTTCAGCTCTTATGTCCCTTTAAACTCCTTGGCTGTAACCATAAGTGTAGCTTGGGGTTACTTTTTACAGCAAATAGCTGTAACCCAGAGCTACACTCATGGAAACCACTAGTAGGGCCATGTGCACTGCAGTAATCGCATCTGAGCTGTTGATCATTGGCATCGCTGTAATAAAGCTGACAACATAGGGGGAATCGAATCATACAGAGTTCCCCTCCACCCACTACTGTATAGTTCAGGATGAAGACCTCCAGGATATGCCAGGATCCTGGAAGGTGAAATTATATATGTACGGGGGAGAGGAGCACTGTGTCTACCCAAAAGGGGGTGGGGGGGGGGGTGAGAAGAAACACTTTGCCCACCTATACATTGTGGTGCTCTCTGGCTATCCATACTGGGGGTGGATAATTTCTGGCTACTGGTAACAGGTAGAACAATGGCTACCTACACTAGGGGAGTACCTACGCCCTCAGTCACTCTGGCTGCATAAACAGGGTTGGGGGGGGGGGAATCTTCGCCTGCCTATACTAAGTGGTGTGATCATTTCCAGAAAAGGAATTGTAAGGCTCTTCTAAACAAATCTGGGAAGAGGTTAAAGCATAACTTAACACCAGCTTCTTCTGCAGTGCTTCAATTTAAACCACAAGTAAAAGGTTATGATACAATTTTCACAAGGATAACATTTTACACACATTTTTCGCATGGGTCTAGCATAATTGAGAATCATTGCATGTCAAAATATGCGTGGTACAAAAATTAGTCCCATCTTTTTTCTAGACTAGAATGGACTACAAAAAGAGAAGAAGAAAAAACAAAAACATTTAATAGAAACTATTTCATTGAATGTACTGCTTTCAGATTTCGAAAATGCCAAGGATTATCTTCAGAGAGCTTGTGCAGCATTGAGCATTGTTGTACCCAACACTTGACAGACACTATTTCTGGGGAGGTTTGGGAATTACAATTTGTGAACACCCGTTGAATGGACTGCAACCTGCTGCCACGTGGCCCTCAGAAAGTGCACGATGTTTGTTCACTGCTACAATGCATGTTTACGATGCTTAACAACATTCAGCCCAGCTTCACACTGCGAATTGGCATTAGCACCGAAAAAACAGGCCTTCGGGGATTACCACGTTAGTACGCGGTATTCCCCATCTGGCAGCTAGCCAAGCAGGAAGTGACGCTCACTTCCTGTAGCTGATGCGATCTCGTGCGCAGAAGCGTATTGCAAGAAAATAGACTTGCATAACTTCCGGTCGGCCGCATGTTAACGTAGATCTGTCCAAGCGTTGGGGATGCGGCGAAAATGTCACTTTCACATTGCATCACACTGTACCGCTGGAGTATGAAAGTATACATAGACCAACGTCCTGCAGTGGGTTGCAGTAAAATGACCGCAGCTCACTTCCCCAGTGTGAAAGGGCCCTCAGGGCCAGTATTCAGCCCTCAGACATTGCATCCAACATTTTCCAGACATACAGACGTTAGCAAAACTCTGGAAGTTGCCATATTTTCTGCCATATAAGACGCACTTTTTCTCCCCAAAACATTGGGAAAAAAGTCCGTGCGTCTTATACGGTCAATGCAGGGAATCCCCAACTTAGAAACGCCCGCCGATACAAAACTGCCGACCCACCGCAACATCGGTGATTCCCTGCTGTCCCAGCCGCATGTCTCTGCTCCAGTTTTAAGTGTCCCCCTCCCTTCCGACCCGTGTGGCCGCTCTGTCCAGCCCCCTTGTCTGTGTCCCCTGCTCCTCGTGCATTAAATGTCCCTCTCCCTTCTGACCCCTGCGTGGACACTATCCAGCCCCCTAGCCGGTGTCTCTGCTCCCCTGCATTAAGTGTCCCCCTCCCTTCCGACCCGTGTTGCCGCTCTGTCCCACCCCCTTGTCTGTGTCCTCCGCTCCCCATGCATGTTAAATGTAACTGCAGCCAACGTCTTACTGTATCCATGCTGCCCGGAGATCGCCGACATCCTCACTTTTCCCTCTAGTAACCAGCGCTTGTGTAGATGATGTCATCTACACAAGCGCCGGTTATTAGAGGGAGAAGTAAGGACGTCGGCCAACTCCAGGCAGCATGGATATAGCAAGACACGCTGGCTGCCGTTACATTTAACATGCACGGGGAGTGGGGGAAACACAGACAAGGGGGCGGGACAGAGCGGCTACACGGGTCGGAAGGGAGGGGGACACTTAATGCAGGGAGCAGCAGAGACCCATGCTAGGGGGCTGGACTGAGTGTGCACACGGGTCGGGGGGGGGGGGGGGGAAGAGACAATACACAGGCAGTGTTCTCCCCAGAGCCTTTTACCAGGGCGGGCCGCCCGGCTGATCTCTCTCGAGCGCCTGGGTAAAGTTATCCAATTCTGTGCGGCTCATCAGTGGTCAGCGGTGGCTGTATCATTGCAGCCAGCCGCTGTCACTCAGAGACACTATCTCCGCCCACCTCCTCAGCTCCCGGCAGTTGTGTGGAGGGGCGGGGAATGCAGGAGACGTCACGCAGCTCATATGAGCTCTGAAGAGTGGAAGCCGAAGCAGGGCTCTCTGAAGGTCCTGCAGACGCTGTCCTCCTCCTCTCTCTGTATGAGCATCTTACATGAGCTAGGAAGCGCGGCTCTGGAATGTCCAGCCAGACGCTGTCCTCCTCCTCCTCTCCCAGTACTCAGAACGCGCAGCTCTGATGTTTGTGGCATGTCCAGCCAGACGCTTTCCTCCTCTCCCTGTGCTTGTCCCAGCAGCAGCGTGTATGTGTGTAATCTCGCTGGCTATTATACCCCCCCCCCCCACGAACTTTAGGATGCTTGACACTTTGACCCCACAATTCTCCAGTCCTGCCACTGCCTTTTCCAGTCCTGATTGTTTAGTATCCCTTTAAGAGATTCCAGTACAAAAGACAGAGCCTAGCCTGTCAATTTATTGGGGGGGGGGGGGAATGCGGGGGCGCGATTCCCCACCTAGTGGCGCCCGACCTAACCTTCCACCACCCGGCTACTTTTTCATACCATCCGGCTGGAAAAAATGTCTGGGGAGAACACTGCACAGGGAGAGGAGACCCAGACTAAGGGACTGGAAAAAGCAGCCACACAGAGGACAGCAGCGGACACATAGGGGACATCTAGGGACACACAAGGGACACAGGCTGGACAGAGTGGCCACACAGAAGACAGGTGACACCTGGGGGTAGAAGGGGACACATAGGTGACAAAGGGACTGAAGAGATGACACCTGGGGTCAAAAGGGGACCCAGGCTGGACAGAGCGGCCACACAGAGGACAGAAGGGGGACACCCGGCGACATAAGACACCTGGGGATACACAGGGGACAGAAGGAACACAGGAGGACACCAGTTGGGGGAGAACATTATAAGACGCTCCTGGAATATGGACGCAGCAGGATTAGTGTATTATATTTCCCCCCCCCCCCCCCCCCTGGTTTTTGCCCTCTAAACATGGGTGCTTCCTATATGGCGGAAAATACGGTATCTACAAAAACCTCCACCCAACAAAGTTAAAGCGAGGCTTCGTTTGGTCACATAACAATTTTACTTTATTGTAAAAAAAAATCACAGCAATCACAGACTGAATCAAAGGACTTCTAATAAAATATTAAAAACACTTCGAACTTAGGTATTGACCTGACAGCCCCTGCGTCCCACACACGCATCACATCCATCCATCCATCCGTAACATTCATCCGATGAAAAGAGCAACTGCATGCATTTGTGAACAACCACAGAGCTCTGGGTAAGGACCTAATAGCAGGCTTATGCAGGTTACAGGAAGACAGTCAGATGAAATGTCACTTGAAGACCGTTGTTTAAAGTATAAGGAAAATACGGTATTACAGATGAATGTCAAATAGAAAAGATTTCTACTGGTTTTAAACTGACAAGGCCAAGCAAAATGCCTGTTTAAACAGTGTGAACTACAGCAGCAATTTTCTAGTAGTATAGTGGTGTGCAACTTTCTTACCCCCTCCCAGGCGATTTATGTTCAGGGCTGTGGAGTCGGAGCAACTTTGGGTACCTGGAGTCGGAGGTTTCATAAACTGAGGCGTCTGAGTTGGATGATTTTTTTGTGCTGACTCCACAGCCCTGCTTATGTTGGAGCTTTGACAAAAGTTTTTCGCTGACAGGAGCTCCAGTGCACTAAAGCTACACATACCTGCTGAATTAACTACTAAAGCACCTCAATGATTGAAATCTACACCCTGTTTTGATGGCTACCTGCCTGCCAGAGCATAGATTTCAATAAAACAATGCCGCGTGTTCGCCGCTCCTGCCGATCTTGGCGACATCTTCAAGCCGCAGCTCACTCGCTCTGCCGTCGCTATAACAGCAAAGCCCTTGGAGCGGGTCACAAGACGATTTCATTAGCTATTGACCCTGTCCATCAACATAAGCGGCTCCCATTGGCTTACGTTGATAGGCAGGGTCAGGAGCCAATGAAAGCAGCTCCTGGCCGGCTCACAGGAACTCTGCCATCATAGAGACGGCAGAGTGGGTGGCCCAGGTTCCGAACGTGCAGCGGTGGGCGGCGATTCGTCGCTATTCCGCCGTCTCTTGTACCAGCAGTCTCTGGTCCTTAAGGGGGCAGAGACCGCTGGTACTTAAGAGGTTAAACTGGGTTGAGAGGGCTGATAAAGACTACCGCGGATGGGAATCTAGCAAATGTACAGTGGCCACCAACCCCCAGGCACATAAGAAAGGGATCCGCCTGGCTTATCAATTCAACCGAGGGCACTGTTCTGCATGCCCTGACCACTCTGTGCCTACCTATCATGCATCACTCTGGTCGCCCTCCTCCCCCTGCATCTCCAAAGAGTACACCCCTCACATTTTTGTAAATACTTTACTATATCTTTTCATGGTAGAACACTGAAGATATGACACCTTGGGCTTGATGCTCTAAATGGCAGTAAAACTGCCATGCACAGGCAACACATGGCAATTTTATCAGTACTAACAGCAGGGGGACATTGTGCATTGCCCTAATAGCGCAAAGCACATTACTGAGGTTACCCAAGAATTTGCTGTGGTAACGCATGCCTGCAGCACACTGTAGTTTTATCACAGTTTAGTGCATCACGCAATTTGATATAATGTAGTCAGTGTACAGCTTGTAGAATGCCAAATTTACTGTCCCAGTAACTCAATCCACAGCCATAGATGTCTAAACAGGTTGCAACAGAAGTGAAGAATGTCAAAATTGTGCCCAAAGTGCCAATGTTTTTGCCCACCATTATTTTCCAGCACCACCTCAACTCTTGGGCATGGTGTTCACTTCACTTCGCGGGTTGCCACTGGAATCCTCACTCCTCCATGAAGACATCACAAAGCTGGTGGAGATTAGAGATCTTGCTCTTCTCCACCTTTCTTTTGTGGATGCCTCACAGATGGTCAATAGGGTTTAGGTCTGGAGACGTGTTTGGCCAGTTCATCTCCTTTTCCTCAGGAAGGCAGTAGTCGTTATGGAGGTGCGTTTGGGGTCATTATGTAGGTATATCTCCCTGCAGCCCATGGGGACCATGCTCAGCTTCAGTACGTCACAGTAAGTGTTGGCATGCATGGTTCCCTCAAGAGCTATAGTTCCCCAGTGTCAACAGCACTCATGCAGCCTCAAACCATTGCGCTCCCACCACCAAGCTTGACTGTAAGCAAGACACATTTGCCTTTATACTCTTCACCTAGTTTTACTCACACACTTGAAACTATCTGAACCAAATAAGCTTATTTTGGCTTCATCAGACCACCGTGCATGGCTCTAGTAATCCATGTCATGCATCTGCTTGTCTTCAGTAAACTGGGCAGCGTATGGTCAGAGCCCTAACAAGTTGCCCCCCTTGCAAAAGACAACCTCTGGATATGATGCTGAGCACATGCACTCAACTTCTTGTGTCAACTATTGCAAATGCCTGTTCCAAGTGGAACCTGTCCTGTTACAAGTCTGTATAATCTTGACCACCGTGCTGCAGCTTAGTTTAAGGGAGTTGGCAATCTTCTTATAACCCAAGCTAGCTTTATATGTAGAGCAACATTTAATTTTTTGAAGATCCTAAGAGAGGTGCCATGTTTAATTTCCAGTGACCACCAGTATGAGAGCGTGTGAGAGCAGTAACAAATTTAACACACCTGCTGCCTGTTCACACCTGACACCTTGCAACACTAAAGAGTAGCATGAGCCCAGGTAGGAAAAAAAGCAGAATTTGGGCAGAATTTTGACATTCTTCACTTAGGGGTTTGATACCAGCGGATCAGACATTAATGGCTGTGTGTTGAGTTATTTTGATGGGACAGAAAATTCACACGGCCATACAAGCTGTACACTGACTACTTTACATAGTATCTTCCAGGGCTTTGGAGTCTGAAGTCGAGGTCAGAGCAATTCTGGATAACTGGAGTTGGTGGTTTCATAAACTGAGGAGTCGGATGACTTCTGTACCAAATCCACAGCCCTGGTAAGTGTTAGATTAAGGAGTCAGTCATTTTTTGGGCACCTGGAGGTTTCATAAACTGAGGCGTCGGATGATTTTCTGTACCGACTCCACAGCCCTGGTATCTTCAGGGTTGTCCAATGAAAAACTATTTACAAAAATGTGAGAGGTGTACTTTTGTGAGATACTTCAGCAAAAGAATGTATTGCTAGCCTCAGCCCTGCATTGTCCACCAAACGATTAAGTCCTGATCCCTCCCCAGAGACAGTCCTCTTACATATGTGCATGGCTTCATGCTAGGCACCACATGTGCAAGCAAGTGCCCCCTAAAGTTAACCAATATGGATCTTTGAATATCTGGAAGCAGCTGTGGAGTCAGAGTTTTGACATGAGATAGCTGGGAGGGGGAGCAGGTTGCACACCACAGCACTATAGAAAACAGGCCTAAACTAGTCAGCACTAGTTTAAGTTGTACTGCACCTTTAGGCCTCGTTCACATTACAAACGAGGACGGGCACGCGGAACGCAACGCTTACGAACGCACGCCATCCGCGTTGTATGCGTTGCGTGGCTAATCCCATCCCTGAAAAGTGAATGGGACAGCCACGCGGTTTGGCAAAAAATGTGTGCAGTATGCGTTCCCGGACCGCACAGGTCCGGAACGCATGCAGTGTGAACATCAGACAGTGCACTTTATGCACTGTCTGATGTCGTGCGTGTCGGCCACCTGCACGCGTTTCCAAAACGCGGCTGGAAACGTGTGCAGTGTGAACGGGGCCTTAAACTTCAGGCAAGATATCAATTGCCTGTCATTCTCTCTCTCTCTTCTCTAGACATGCAGCCAGACTGCAAAACGGCAGTCCCCATTTAGGAGGTGCTAATGACCACTATGCCCCTAAAATCCCCAGCCTGTAAACCTGAGACAACGCTCTACTGCATATGAAACTGCTGTTTGTATACAGAGTGGGTCTAAATGAGTCTGCAAAGTCTTCAGACTCAGCTGGTGCATG
Organism: Hyperolius riggenbachi; assembly: GCF_040937935.1. Classification (NCBI taxonomy): domain Eukaryota; kingdom Metazoa; phylum Chordata; class Amphibia; order Anura; family Hyperoliidae; genus Hyperolius; species Hyperolius riggenbachi. Next base: position 345,363,594 of record NC_090648.1, on the reverse strand, counting down.
TGCAGTAAAACTTCGTCCCATGTTTAAATGCCAAAGATCCATGCCACAGTAACTGGCAGATAGGTATTGCCATTAACCATATCTGGAAACCGTGGCTAACCTAACATTTACTTTAAAAAGTAAATTTCAACCTAAAAAAAAACAGGTTCCCATTTCTTAGTAATGACATTTTGCTTTGAAATAAGTACTGCAGCACCTGCCGTAAGGTCTATAAAATAACTATTCTTAAAGCATACTGGTTCAAAACAAGTTCGTGCAAACACCATAGGATGCAAATTAAAGAATAGTACCCATGAAGCATCAGTGGAGAAGTGCAAGAACTACAGCTCAGAGCAGTGGATTTTATTTTTTACCGTGTCCATTAACATGGCAAATAATAATTTAAAGCCATGAGTGTTCTATGGTTCAGATAGTAGGAACGCAAAAAAATGCATCTGTCAGGTTGTCACTGCTGTGACCCGCATTGAGAATTTCTTCACTTCCTGTCAAACCAATATAAAGCTAGTGAGATACTTCCTGTCTGGTAAGTGGGAAATTTCTACAATATCCAATCAGTTTTGCCTAATGCTTTAGTAGAATACAGATGTATATGTTGTTGCCAAAGTCAGAAGCGTGGCCTATTTTCACATTGGCCAACCACTGTGGGAAACTGGCTTAAAGAGACTAACAAAAATGTCATCCTTTTCTCTACTATCCTACAAGTTCCTTAACCTATTCTAATGTGCTCTGGCTACTGCAGCACTTTCTATCATCGTCTCTGTAATAAATATCTTTCCCCTGTCGGATTTGTCGCCCTGTCTGGAAGGCTGCCAACTCTTCAGTGATGATCTGTTATGCACGCCCCCCTCCAGGCCCCCTCTATGCACACTCCCGTGTGTGTTATTTAAATAAGGCTGCCTCTGCTCTCGTCAGTGAGAGAAGAGAGCTTTACAAGCTGGATAAATCGTCCTCTGTAAAGGTCCGTACACACGCCGGACTGGAGGCAACGACGGGTCCGTCGTCACCTCCCGCTGGGTGGGCGTTCCAGCGACAGTCCGGCGTGTATACAGTTTGTCAGCGGACTGATACGGCTGTTTCTGAGCGATCTGCTGTGAAAGGAGTGGGCTATCTGAGCGATCTGCTGTGAAAGGAGTGGGCTATCTGCAGGAAGAACCAATCAGCCAGCCTGTCACTCTTCAGTGGATGAAAGCTGCAGGGGGGGGGGGGGCGTACTGTACATCAACCTACTTCCGGTTTTGGTGGCCGTTTGCTTATAAACAAACTTTTTAAAACTGTTTTTTACTACTTTTAATGCGGCAGGGAGCAGCAAAATTGTGACAGAGGACAATAGGAGATGTCCCCGAACGCACTGGTATGTGTGATTTTAACAATACAGATTCTCTTTAAGTGATATAGTCAAGATCAGGTATAACTGTACATTGTAGTTTGGACGGTCAGGTGACAAAAAGGAAAATCAGACGGTGACTGACTAAAGGTGGCCACACACGATACAGTAAAATGATCCGATTTTACGGCAATTCGATAAAAACTATCGGATCTCCTGAAAAATGTAAAGCTTTTTTTTCATTCGACTGAAAATCCAATCAGATTTCCCGTTTTCTTCGATTTTTATTGATGCGGAATGCCAGATATTTTTCTTCAATCTTTCTAAAGATTGTATGGTGTGTGTTAGATTGTCAGTTTATTAATATACACACCCTAGCAAATTTGGCATAGTTTGCAATCATTTTTATCATAATTGGGGAAAAAGAGTAGTAAGCACTGAAAAAGGTGGGCTTGTGGTCGTGTGTAGAGGGAGGGTGCAAGCTGGAAACACAGCCAGAGCAGTACTCTGTAACAGGCAGACATTTAACACTGCAAACCCAGAGAAACAAACCATGCCAAAAAAAAAAGGAACACAAAGTAAATGTAAATCAACAAGTTTCCATTACTATACAGGCAAACGTATTCCTGCCTTCCAGCACTGGTCCAAAGAGGCAAAACGACTGCTCACAAAACTATTTCGCATGCAGAGTGGAGTACACCCTTGATCTTGTAAGGATTCATAATTCCCTCCATCGATGTGAGCACACTCCAGACTTGCTTGATGATGATGATGATGATGATGATGATGATATTATAGGCGTTGGGGGGGGAAGGAGTTAGCTGAAATACTCTACTCACCTCAACATGGAGGTCTCTAAGGGATAATAGGGACTCGGTATGAAGTCACCAAGGGATAGATACAAATGTGCCTAATGAATTTTACATGCACCAGCAATAAGTTTACTTCACTGCAAAACTGCTGTTTTATATCAGCATCAACATGGCATCATTCAATCAGAAAAAAACAAAAACACAAACCGAATGTTCATCTGTTAAATTTATAGAAAAATATAAATGCATACTAAAACTACAAAAGATGGTTCTCCTTTTATAGGTATTTAAATTGCACAGAATTTAATCATATATCACATTAACTGTTTTATTGCCCATTACATTACTTGATTTTCCATTGAGCAATCAACACTTAACAATCCAAAAAAGTGTGGCCAGTTGAGAGTAAAACTAGTGGTTCAAACGCTGCAAGCAAGTTCCTAGCCATTCTCCTCCACTAATCAAACATTTCAGGCACCTGTGGAGGGTTGCAGGGCTGTGGAGTCAGTCCAAAAATCCACCGACTCCGACTCCTCAGTTTAGGATTCCACCAACTCCGACTCCTCTAATTTGTATATTACAATTTTGTTGATTAAAAGTATGTAACATGAAATTCGTCTCTTAACTGCCAACGCTTAGGAATTTTACAAGACAACTGAAGTGAGAAGGATATGTAGACTACTATATTTATTCCATTTAGACTAAAACTGGTCCTTGGTAAGAGTACTTGTAAAAGGTACAAACTGGAACAAAGAACATCTATCAGGCCCTAGGCAATGTAAGTGTGGGTACATGTAAGAATGATGTGCAGGTACTCTGCAGAGGAATGAGGAGATTCTTCCTCTATTACACATTCTTCATGCACAATCTGAACAAGGTTTATGGGTGACAGACAACACCTCTGTATTCAATGTGCACAGCATTCTCAGTGGATTCCCTACAGCTCTGTGGAGAGTGCATATGTAGAGTATAGTACTACTGTGTAACAAAGTAAACCTGAGACAGATGAAATTAAAGTTTTATACATACCTAGGGCTTCCTCCAGCCACCTTCAGGATAATCAGTCCCTCGTTGTCGTCCTCCACCACCTGGATCTTCTGCTAGGAGTCCAGGTACTTGAGCCAGTCGGGCGTAGTGCGCATGCACACACTCCGCCGCCAGGAGCATACTACACCTGTGCAGCACTATTGCGCAGGGGCAGAATGTTCCTGGCTGTGGGAGCGGCATGCGGCCGAACATCGCTGACTGGCTGAATTACCAGGGCTCATATCAGAAGATCCGGGTGGTGGAGGACAGCGAGGGACTGATTGGCCTGAAGGGGGCTGGAGGAAGCCCCAGGTATGTATAAAACTTTACTTTTCATCCGTCTCAGGTACCCTTTAATTTGTAGTCACCAAACCAAATTTTAACAACATATCAAATTATTTGATTTCATCAGCAAAGGGAGTGCGTACATTTGCATAAATCAGCATCAGTGCAGAATTATTTCCATCTCATTGACCATCTCTATTAGTGACACAGCTACACATCAGGCTTTATTCTTACAGCATAGATGTTATTTAGTATATATAAGAGATTCCTGTGTACACATCATATATATAGTCACAATCAGATATGTATATCTGACCTTAAAAATACGGGGACTGCTTTATTGAAGCAGCACAAGTAACTAATTTTGATTGGTTTAATTCATTTTTGTGGACTAAGCACAACTATTACTGTATATATACATTATTTTTAATGACGATTATCTGAGAAATAGAACATTTTATCATATTTTCTATTTTAATTACAGTTACAAATTCATTAGGAGTCGGTGCATTTTTTCCCGACTCCAGGCACCCAAAATTGCCCGACTCCACGACTCAGACTCCACGACTCCGACTCCACAGCCCTGGAGGGTTGTAAAAGCAAAAAACTGACACTTACCTGGGGCTTCTGTCGGCCCCCTGCAGCTGTCATTTCCTGCGCTGTCCTACGATTCTACGTTCCCCCGCCGCCGGTCTTAGTCTAATTATTCGTCTAACTAGACGAATACTGCTCACTTCCGATTGGATCTCTGCGAGCTTACTGCGCAGGCCACAAAAACCTTGTACTGAGCAGTAAGCTCCCAGAGACGCAAGGGGGAGCAAGCACACCCGTGGCCATGGCCGCGCAGCAGTATTAGATGATTAATTAGACCAGGACCAACGGCAGGGAACAGGGGATCGTAGGACGACGGCACGGGACATGACAGCTGCAGGGGGCCGATAGAAGCCCCAGGTAAGTGTAAAGCCCCATCTACACGATAAGATTCTTTGTGCGATTCGATTACGATTCTATTTACGATCCGATTAAATCAGACATGGCCGATCGGGGTTCGATTCAACTCTATTTCCCATTATTTTCCATTGTTTTGCAATGGCAAATCAAATCCCGATCGGCCATGTCGGATTTAATTGGATCATAAATAGAATCGTAATCTAATCGCACAAAGAATCGTATCGTGTAGATTGGACTTTTGGTTTTTACAACCTTCCACAGAACCCCTTTAAAAGCAAACTCGAGCCGAAATCAGATACTTTTTATGAAGAGAGGGAAGCCACAGGATCCTATTGAGGCTTCCCTCGGTTATCGCAAGCCCCTCGTTGCTCCATGCTACTGTGCATGCAGGCAGGCTTACTCAGCTATTGCATACACATGATCCAAGAAGAGGAGCTGCGCGGTCCCGATGTGATTAGGGAAAATGCCTTATCGCTAATCTTCCAGGGGGCTACGCTCAGTGACTGGGAACATCAGACCAGCCAGGGAAGCCTCAATAGGATCTTAAAGCTTCCCTCTCTTAAAGGGATACTGGGGGGGGGGGGGGGGGTCGGGGGAAAATGAGCTTAACTTACCCGGGGCTTCTAATGGTCCGCCGCAGACATCCTGTGTTGGCGCAGCCACTCACCGATGCTCTGGCCCCGCCTCCAGTTCACTTCTGGAATTTCAGACTTTAAAGTCAGAAAACCACTGCGCCTGCACGCTTGTGTCCTCGCTCCCGCTGATGTCACCAGGAGTGTACTGCGCGGACACAGACCATACTGGGCCTGCGATGTGCGCTCTTGATGACATCAGCGGGAGCGAGGACACGGCAACGCAGGCGCAATGGTTTTCAGACTTTAAAGTCTGACATTCCAGAAGTGAACCGGAGGCGGGCCGGAGCATCGGTGAGTGGCTGTGCCAACACAGGATGTCTGCGGGGGATCGTTAGAAGCCCCGGGTAAGTTCAACTCATTTTCCCCTGACCCCCCCTACAGTATCCCTTTAAAGTACCGGTAAGTATCCGATTTTGTTCCCAAGCTTCGGCTCGGGTACAGTTCAAGACTTGCTATGCTAGAGAGTTTTGACCTACAGTTCAGATGAGTGCTGACAATACATTAAAGGGAACCTAAACTGAGAAGGATATGGATTTTTCCTTTTAAAATACCAGTTGCCGGACTCTCCTGCTGATCCGGTGTCTAATACTTTTAGCCACAACCCCTCAAGCATGCAAATCAGGTGCTCTGACTGAAGTCGGACTGGATTAGCTGCATGCTTGTTTCAGGTGTGTGATTCAGCCACCACTGCAACCACAGAGGTCAGCAGGACTACCAGGCAACTGGTATTGCTTAAAAGGAAACATCCATATCCCTCTCAGTTTAGGTTCCCTTTAAGCTGAATACTCTCCTCAGGACCCAGGAAGATGGATACCAGCAACGTCCCACGATGATGAGCCCTCCCTGACCCATCTGCCTGGGAGCAGGTATACGCGATGGTCAAGAACAAGAGTTCATGCAATTGCAGGACTTTGTGCAGAGGTCATCTGGGATCTTAAATATCTGGTCCGACGTGACAGTCGTTAATCGCCACGTCGCCAAGTGCGTGCCAGTGCCCACGTTGCGAGATCGCGGAAACTATCACTCGTCCTTTACAGGGATTCTCAATTTGAACTGCAATGTGCCCTGTGTTTCCACTCACAGCTAGGTAGATGTAAGCAGGTAAGTAGTTTAGTGGATATCCCTCTTGCCTTGAAGAGGGTCGTAGGTTCAGGTATGGTCCGGACACTATTGCATTTGCATGGCATTCCCTCTTAGCACTCGTTTCCTCCACTATTCCAAAACATTAACTGGGTACCCCAAAAATTGGCCTTTCCCCTACAAAACCTCATACACACAACAAAACAATTGGTTATCCCTAAAATTGGTACCCATACACTTACTGATTTTCCTGTTCGATGTCCAAAATGTTAAAAAATGTCCGATTGATTAAATTTTGATCGCTTTTCACCCAAAATCGATTGAAATGAATCGGAGGCAAGGTAGAGCAGTAGTCGACCAATAGGCTAGAGAGTTGCATTGCAATGCTGCAGTTCAATCGGTATTCTATAGACTCCCTGCTGGAATCTACTGAAAATTGTTGTGCTGTGTGTGGTAGGAATCTATTCTTTTCAAAAGAGAACTCATCATTTTGCCACATTGGGCGGCAACCTACAAGTATGGCTTAATCTTTTTAAGCAGGTAATCATGCCCCAAATATAACCTTTCCCATTACCGAATAACCCACCTTTTCGGCAACAAACCTTGAATGCTTATGGATGCTGACCTCACTTTATCCTATATCCCTTCTCAACACCTAACCCATTGTTGCCCAGCCCTCATGGGCACCAAATCCTAGCTGGCAAAACTTTTCCCTCTAATGTCACTGAGACTAATGATATAATTGGTCATGTATCAAAAGCGAAGCCAAATCATGCACCAAAACATGGGTTGCTGAAGACACCTGCTTCACCACACAATGATCTATTGTTCCACCAGCTTGCCAGCTCACTGAATCACTGATGTACACCTTATTCCAGATGCACTAGCTCATGAGCAGATAAATGAAAGGTACCTGCAGAACTGAAATAGTTGCCATACAAAATCCCCAAGGAATGTATGTTTGTACTGTAGAATCTTGTTATAGTAAACGCTGACTAGTATCATCTCCGACTTTGTACCTGTATGAATATACAACGAATCCGAATATAGCAAACTTCTGTTATGGTAAACTACTAGGCCATGTCACCTAGCGTTTACTATAAAGAAATTCTGTACAAATTGATCAAAAACTTTTCTGTATATAGAAGAATTCTTAAAAAAGAAAAAAATGGAAGCATATGACTCTAGGATGGGACCTACTTTATTGGAGTACTGTAGGTAAACATATTACCACTCAAGTTGACAATAGCACATTTCAAAGCAAACTGGAAGTGAGAGGGATATAGAGGCCGATATTTCGTTTTTAAACCAGTAATATCAGTTGCCTGGCAGTCCTGCTGAGGACTCTGGCTTCAGTAATGTCTAAATCATACACCGGAAACAAGCATGCAGCCAATCTAGTCAAGACCTAGGTTAGAAACATCCAAACTGCAAAGGGAAAAACAAACACCCGATCTGCATGCTTGTTCAGGGTCTATGGCTAAAAGGTATAAGATGCAGTGGATCATGAGGATAGACAGACAATTTGCATTGTTTAAAAGTTATATTTCTGCCTCCATATTCCTCTCACTTCAGATTCCCTTTAAAGCACATACTAAAACAACCATAACAAGCACTACCTTACAACCATTTGCACACGAAAGAAACTTGCTAAAGTAGATGCTAGTCTACTTCAGGGGACCCAACAGGAATTCCCACACAGCAGACGCACTACATTTGGTCGCAACCAGTAATTTGTAAGAAATAGGAGACCCATGAGGAAACACAAAGGACACTTGCACATCAGGACCCTAGCCTTCAGGCATGGGACTTACTTCGGGCTACCACCTCCGCTGGCACAACTTTTCTAGACCTATTTGTTTTTTTGCTTTGGTAGAGACTCCCGCTGGGTCCCCCATTTCTTACAAATGGAAGCGGCCGTTTGTCTATGTGGACAGCTTTATAAACTACGGATCTGAAAACTATGTATTGGCACCAGTGCTCAAGTGCCCGTAAAAGAGTTCTACTAATGAAGTATGCAAAACATACTCTGCAGTTGACTCATTTCAAACAAAAATCATATACTTATTTTGGCTGATCGTTCCTTACCAGGCTTATACTGAAAGATTTGCATTTAAGATCCTCCAGACTTTGTTTTTGTAATTGTTCTGTAATCATGGAGATCATGATGCCTAGGAATGGCGTCTCATTTGTCTTCTCAGTAAGGAGTATATGACATGATGGCAAGCTCAGTGCCAGTCTTGACTGGACTCGACAAGTTTAATTTCAATTCCACCCCATCATGCCATCCTGCATTAAACAAACACAAAGTCATTTATGCAAACACACAAGAGTATAAAAATTGTAACTACGAACAATGGGTCACATATAAACACGGGTCAGTCTAAAAGCAAACGTATTGGGCCTAAATGATGTAACTAAGCAGAACTCCTCTGATCAACTATATGAAATCACACATCAGAACAATTTATATTTAATTCAGGGTCTACTTTAAAACTAAGCTATACCACATTTATGCTTAAGCAAAACACCCCATTAAAACAAGTGGTACTACCCAAAGTGAAATGTTCATATGTACATTTTCTCCCTTATAGGCACCCCATTTCATTTCTGTAAATTCCAAAATGCATCACCACATGTGTGGGAAGCCAATTATATTAGCACTGTAAAGTAAGCAGACAGCCTGGGCTTGTATGTGTGGCTAGATAGACGAGCATGCACTGGGCCCTACACTACAGCACTTCTAGAATGGGCCGAATGAAAACAACACGGTGCTCTGCTAATATGGCTTACTGATTGCTGCAAAACACAAGGCCAAATCTCATGCAAGCTAGAGAGGGTCTCCTGCCTTTTAGCTGCAGACAGTGATCTACAGATGGAGGCTCTGGTACCATGACATGGGGATGCTGTGTATGAAGGAGGATGATGGGGGGAGGGGAGGGGGGACAGAGCATCTCTCACCACCTCCAAACCAATGCAGCGCCGGCCTGTCTGATCGGTGACATCTTCCGCCCGTGCCGAAGAGAACGATGCTGTGCAGCTGAGGGCGGCAATGACAGGCCCCCCAGTGACTGCAGCTCTTGCTCTGGAGCATGAAGAGTTAAAGGCTTGTTTATCTCCCTCCTCAGGAGATGGCCTGGCCGGCGCCTTTCCCGGGCCGCATCCTACACCTCGGCGATCATCCAGGCCTCCCCCATCAGCCCGCCTCCCCTTCACCTTGTCTCTGCCGCCCCCACCTGCTCTGTCGGTACCTGCCCCGACTACGACCCTCCCAACGACCCAGAGCAGCTCTGAGCCACCAGCGGCCCTGCAGAGCCCTTAAATATCGTCTGGAAAATTCCACTTTTGTGGGGGTGGCCACTGGGCATCGGCGCGCCACAGCAAAACGCAGAACGGCAGTAAATCTTTCCCTCAAGCTCCGCGTAAAGCCAAATAGCAAACCTTACTGCAGATAGCCTTCCGTACTGGAAACAGGGCACTCCAATTAGTAAAAGACAAGGCGTAATCCTATACCCCTACCCACAGAAATGTCAGTCAGCCCGGTCCCCCAGTGCGGAACAAACCATCATACGCTATAGACGGGGCGGTCGCCTGCCGCTGTGTCAGGCTGCAGGCTCACCTGTAATGGCTATGCTTGGAGGCGCGATGACAGCGGAGCTCGGTGCTGTGTCTCTGCTTCCGCCACATCCTTCTCATCAGCGATGCTGGAAGCTCGGCTCAGCCGGTCACATCATAGGCCTTCTCACACACCCCCGAATCGCCCGAGACTGTGCCGTATGCAGAAAGAGCGTGCTGGGAAATGTAGTCTTCCTGCAGGAGGCTGCTGTGTTTGTCCCTGCATCCAGTGACTTGTGGGTGTGCACTATGCATCTGAGCATCCTAATCCTAGTGATGCTGCAGGCCTGACCCTCAGCAGCAGTAGCAGCTTGCCTCTCATTCAGCTAGGGCATGTCTGGAGCTGAATAAGCTCAAACCATTCCTTCCATGGCTAGAGACGCAGTAAGACGTGCAATCCAATTCTGCTATTTGGAGTTGTCCAAAGATCAATAGGAAATAGAACTAAAGACAGTCAGATGTCATCAAAGTAGATGAAATAGGCCCATTGTGCCCAGTAAAGATGGTTAATGAGATGCAAGTAATTTCAACTTGATACCGGTCTATGCCTATAGTAACTGAATTTTACCTTAGCAGAATCCAATTGGTTAATTTTCAAGCTGAATAAATTTGTATAATCCTCCATTAACTCAGAATTATTTGCATCTTATTAACCATCCATAGTGCCCAGATACCAGCTTGTGAGCACTATACATTATTATTGCTGGATTATCCACACAGGAACAGTGTTTGGACGTATTTAAACATCCTATATTGCTTACAACTAATGAACAACCAATAGGGAGTTGATAGTCATGTTGGATTAGGGTCCTTTTACATGAGCAATTAATAGGTAGTGGAAAGATTGTCAAATTCTTACAACTGCTTGCTGCTGCCTGGCAACTGCTCACTGCCGCTTGGTAACTGCTCGCTGAGCATACAGTTCAGCCGCTTATAGAAAAGGGCCCTCAAGCTCACTGGACAATTGAGACCTATTCAAAATTTATTTGTTACATAGTTTGGTTGAGAAAAAAAAATCTGGCCAAGTTCAACCAGAGGAAAAACAAATCATGGTCCTACACCCACACAAATTCATGTTGATCCAGAAGGAAAATAAAACTAAAATAAGCTTGGGCCAAAAAGCAATAACTCAGCAGCAGCTTCAAAACACTTACCAGTATCTTGTTTGAGATCATGCAATGCTTTTGACCTCGTGCTGTAAATTCTTGGAATACTTTGATGTTTAGTAAAGGATATATAAACTGAAAGCAGAAATCTTCTATTACCACACATACATGCCCCCTTAGTGACAAGTAGCCATAAATACATATTACAGTAGTACTAATTAGTTGCAAGGAAATGTAACGTAAGAAAAAAAATGTGCTACAATAAATTTGCCTGGAGCACTTGCAAGCCTCTAAATAAATTGGCTGCTAAAGGGTTAAAACTGAAAAATGTCTCCCCAACTCCAGATTTCAGGCAGATAGAACTGAAATAAGATTACTCTGTGCTACATCCCTCATAATACCTTCAAACAATTTACACACAACAGAGTCTAAAGCCTTATAAAAATCATCTTTTTATTAGACATTTTTCTTTAGCACAATCAACACTGCTAAAACACTGCATTCCAACGGCAGAACAATATTAAACCTCCCAAATCCCCGGGGCAAAATGCAGGCTCACTTACTTGTAGAGGCAGAGCTTTGTGCTGTAGCTCTGCCTCTAATCAAGTCAATCCCCACTGATAGAAGACAGAGGGGTGGGGAGAGGCAGCTTTCACTGAGAGGGGCAGGGGAAAGCCGGCGATCAGCGGGGATTGACGCTAATGGAGGCAGAGTTACAGCAATAAGCTCTGCCTCCCCGGGCAGCAAAAGCTACGACTTTAAAAGTCGTGGAATTTTGCCCCAGTATTTGGAGGGTTCTCAAGTTTTCTCAAAATTGCACATTAGATTTACAGTATCTGGTATATTTGAAACAACCATATTAAGCAAAGCATACCCCCTGGTTGGTTCAGTGAGCATTTGAATTAGGTAATTATCTTGTAGTGTATATTGTGCAGGTACAGGTGTGAACGTGCACTGTTGCAGTCCGTAGCTAACATACTACAATAATTTTTGGATGGTACACAGGGCTGCCACCAGAAATTTTGGGGCCCCTCACCCATCATCAGGCCTAGGCCCCCACCCTCCCAGGGCCCACCCACTGGTTGCTGTGCCCACCAACTAGCTACCCCACCCCCATGTCCGTGCGCAAAGTGCGCTGCCGCGAAAAATGAACATGGCTCGACACTGAAGAAAGTGGCATGCACAGCGTGATGCAGCAAAAAGTGGCATATTGTGGGTAGAGCCAAAATGCAGGTAGTCCTTGGTTAACAAATGAGTTAGGGACTTTTAGGTCCATTTTTAACCTTTCTCATTTGTCCCCCTCTTTCTTCCTGTGCCTCTTTTGTCCCCCTCTGTCTTACCTCAGTTGGTGCCTCTTTTGTGTCCCTCTGTGTGACCTCATGTTTCAGTCTCATCTCTTTTCTCCCTGTGCCTCTTTTGTCTGCCTCTGTTCCCCCTGTTACTCTTTTATCCCCGTGTTACCTCTTGTCCCCTTCTGTCTCAGCTCGTCTCCTTGCCCTAGCCAAGTATAGGTGCCCCCAGTATAGGGATCCAGGCATAGGTACCCCCAAGTATAGGTAGCCAGGTATAGGTACCACCAGTATCAGTAGCCAGGTGCCCCGGTATAGGCCAGCAAGATACAGGTGCCCCGGTATAGGCCAGCAGGTGGCACCCTCAGTAAAGGTAACCAAGTATAGGTGGTGCCTCAGTACAGGTAACTAGGTATAGGTGGTTCCTGCACCAGTATAGGTAGCCAGGCATAGGTGATGGCCCAGTATAGGCATCCTGTAGCCAGATATAGGTGGTGCTCCAGTATAGAAAGTCAGCTGTAGCTGGCTCACTCATCTGCTCCCCACGTGCTGGAATGCGGTGTGCTGGTTAGTGAACCACAGGCCAGCAGCCTGCACATACGGCCCTTCCAGCGCTTTGTGGTGAGCCCAGGGCCCCCAGAAGCCACTGCAGTGTCAGTATGTCTCTCTCCCCCCACCCCCACCCCCCGTCGGCTGCCCTGGGTACACACAGTACTTTTTTTAATTATTTTATATTGTATGGGTTGAACTTTTTTCTTTGTTGGAATTTATAATAAAGAATTTACTTTAAAGAATAAGCTCAGTTTGGAACGCTCAGCGAGGAAGCACAAGAAGACAAAATTGCCATTTTGGCTGGTCTTGCTACCTTGATGCCCACTTGCTGAAAGGTGTCCTGGTATGCAATGCTAGACTCTTCACTACATTTTCCCATCCCTATAAACAGTACTGTACCCTGTTCTACCCTAAAAGTGCTCATTAATAATTACTTTGTGGTGGCCCTCAGATCGCGTTTATAACACTTGCACAAACCTGTGCATGGACCTTTTTTTTTTTAAAATACAAAGACCAGGAAATCTGTTCTTAACTAAAATCGTTAAGTCACTCAGTAATAAAGTTGCAAAGAGTTTCCTCATAAGAATTAGCAGCTTGTGAAGGATATATTACCAGGATGTCCATTAAAGAGAACCCGAGGTGGGGTTCTAAGAATGAAATCTGTGCTCAGAGGCTGGGTCTGCTATATTGCCCAGCCTCTGTTGCTATTTCAATCCCCCCCCCCCCAAGTTTCCCCTGCGCTCCACTTTCCTCCATAAATTACCGCCGCACTGTCAACACGCAGCGTGTTGCAGCAGGCTGTGTTTACTTTTGTACTGTCTGTCTCGGCGCTTCACCGCCTCCTGCATAGCACCCCCTTCCCTCCAATCAGCGGGGAGGGAAGGGACACAGGAAGGGACCAGAGCTATGGAGGAGGTGGGGGAGCGGCGAAGAGTGACAGGACAAAGGTGAACACAGCCCACTGTATGTCGACAGTGCGGCTGTGATTTATGGGGGAGAGCGCGGGGGGAACTGAGGGGGGATTGAAATAGCAACAGAGGCTGGGCAATATAAGCAGACCCAGCCTCTGAGCATAGATTTCATTCTTAGAACCCCACCCTCGGGTTCTCTTTAATGGACATCCTGGTAATATATCCTTCACAAGCTGCTAATTCTTATAATGAGGAAACCCTTTGCCACAACCACTTTGTGCAGGATGGAGGTTAAAAACTGGAAGACGTACAATTGTATACTAGAGCAGGGCTTTTCAACCTGTGGTACGCGTACCACCAGTGGTACTCTGCTGTTGGCTGGGTGGTTTGCCTGCCAAAGTTCGCTCCCCTTCACTTGCTCCTTACTGTGCTGCCCTAAATACTTCAGACCTCAGATCAGCCAGGCGAACGGTGCACATTGATAGCACATATACTTCAAATACAGGAAGTGACATCACTGCTCACTTGTACTTGAAGTACATGCGCCGTCACTGTGTACATTTCCCCCAGCTGTCTCTTCACTGCTGCCAGGTTACAGCTGATCTGCATGTACCTCAGATCAGAGGTAGCCCGGCAGCTGTACTTGTAAGAAAAGCTTTAAGTGCATCAGTAAGGAAAAAACAGTGCCCCTGTGGGTTATTTAGCTCTGGAGGGGGAAGCCTCTGGATCCTAAAGAGGCTTCCACCTTCCTCAGTAGAGGGAATCCAGTGCTAGGTTCCCCCAAAAGATCTTGTCAGGGCCTGTAGGCATTCACACATGCACAGTATCAACTCTCTGCTCAGGCTCCGGCAGATACAACCGAGCCAGATCGGGTCTGCTCGACTGTGCAGGCACACTGGTGGTACTTGAACATTTTCAGGGGAAAGAAGTGATACAATTAGTGAAAGGTTGAAAAGCCCTGTACTAGAGGTTACAAAGGGGGAAACTTTAGGTTAGAATAGTCTCAAAGGGCTAGTGCCTAAAACATTGTGATGGATGGGATTATGTGATGGATGCAAAAAATAAAATAATAATAAATCTATATATTCCTATGTACAATTATGATTCCTGTAGAGGTTCTGTGGTTACATGTCTATTTCCCAGAGACAGCTAATGCGCTAAGGAGAAATGAAAAATCAGATCCAGTAAAATGGATAGAGAAACTGAACAGTTTGTGCATCTTTTGGAGCATAGCCCGCTTTGGCAGGCACCACCTCGTCTACACCACTTTGGCATAACACAAAAACAGTGCATGTAAAGCTCCCTTCAGTATGGTTACTGATATTCAGGGACCATTTTATTTTACAAAAGGTTTACTATACACTTCTCTGATAAAGGAAATAAGCCCAACTCACCAATCCCTGTTGGTGCACCCACTGTAAGGAGAGGTAAGAATTGATCTGCGGGCGGCTTTGATTCAGAGGCCAGTGCTGTCCAAACTGCACTCCCTAGTTGGTGGTGCACAGGGTTAATCTGATGTGCAACCTCCTCCAGCTGGCTGAACATGAACAGCAGCCTAGTGGATATGAGGCCTTACCCTAAGTACCCACTGGAGATAAGTCTTTGGAAAATGAGAGATCACAAACCAATTTTACCCCCTTCCATGCAGTACGAGAGCCATACTCTACACAGTCTATTCTATGGAGCTGAACTCTCCATCAGATAAAAATCTTTGCAAGATGCTGTACACAAAGACTCTGTACACATGCAAAAGATCACTTCCTGCAAAATGCATTCATAGTCATATCTGCATCTCTCATACTGTCATACACACCTTGTTTAATGGACATTCATCTGCAGATCAGATCCACCAGGATGGTGCAGATAGAATATGAATGCATTTTGCAAGAACTGATCTTTTGCATGTGTACAGCATCTTGCAAAGATTGTTATCGGATGGGGAGTTCAGCCTAATAGAATATAGGCCTAGTGCACACCAGAGCGGTTCTGCTGCGGTTTGCGATCCGCTTGCGGGTGCAGATCCGCAAGGGTAATGTATTTCAATGGGCTGGTGCACACCAGAGCGGGAGGCGTTTTGCAGAAACGCATACTCCCGGGCTGCTGCAGATTTTGGATTGCGGATGCGTTTCTGCCTCAATGTTAAGTATAGGAAAAACACAAACCTCTCTGAAAAACGGCACTTCAGAGCGGTTTGCCAGGCGTTTTTTGTTACAGTAGCTGTTCAGTAACAGCTTTACTGTAACAATGCATGAAATCTACTACACCAAAAACGCTTCACAAAACCGCAAAATGCTATCTGAAACGCTACAGAAGAAAAAGCGTTTCAATATCTGCTAGCATTTTGCGGATCTGCTAGCGGTTTTTGGTGTGCACCAGGCCATACTCTGTAGATATGCTCCCATACTACATGGGAGGGGGTAAAATTGGTCTGTGATCTTTCATTTTTCAAAGACATTTATCTCAAGTGTGTACTTAGCTTTGATGGTTCTGGCCTGGGAGCAAACCCTAGAAGTAGCCCATGAAGACAAGGACTTCCTAGAAGATTACTCACTCTTCTTCAAACAGGATCTAGGGATTGCATGATCAGAGGTAAAACAATCTAAATTATTGAAAGACATTCCTGGAGCCCAACCGGAAGACTTGACAGAAATACTACAATTTCCATAGCCTAGAAACATCATCCAATGGACGATCCCCCACATAGAAGTAATGTTTGGCTCCTTCCTCCTAGGAAACCGTATAACTGGGGTCAAAGGTGAAGGGTGAGGCTTTCAGCCAGGTTTTAGTTTGCATATAGGACAATGGCAGTCATCTCTAAGGATTAGGGATGGTCGGAAAAGCCCATTTCCATAGCCGCGGAAAATCCACTTTCTGCCATTGCCGATTACCGCTACCCCTTTCCAAATTCCGATGTGGATTTCATCAGAAAAATGACACCAACTTTAACATCGATTTTCTAAAAACCTACAAGGTCTTTATGATTCCCCCCCCCCCCTCTTGTCCCCACTCTTAACATACCCTGCAAATTTTGCGTTTCTAGTACCTATGGGGGCTTTGCCATTAGCCACTAAAGTCAGGGGCCATTGACTAATGTAAAATGCAGAAAATCTGAATTACCTGATATGCAGTAATTTTATGACAATCAAAGGACTCAGAATGAATAAGTCAGAGAATGCGGATTTAGGTGGAAATTTTCGCATTCTGATTGGCTTATTCATTCTGAGTCAGATTGTCAAAATTACAGCATAACAACACCACCACCTTGTTTTTGAGAAAATCGATGTTAAAGTTAACAGTGGCTTTTCCATGGAAATTTTTTGCAAAAATCCGCTTACTGCACTAGCATTACCACTTTCCGCATCCATTGCATTGCATTTCCATGGAATCCGAATGAGCAGGGTTACTAAGGATCTCTTGTGTTGCTAAAACTGCATAAGGTTTCTCCAGTCAGCAACAAAAAGGAAGCTGCCTGTTCCATTAGTTCATAAGCGCTGAGAGTCAGGAACTGACAGCTCACCGTCACCTAGAACACTCCCTATGTAGCCACATGGGCATTATGCGGGGAAGAGGGGATGGGGGTTATTCCTCTAATCAGGGAAGCAGTATTATCTTGCCCTGATTTTGACCCCCACCCAATAAAAAAAAAAAAAAAAAATGTTTTTGTGTTTGCGAAGAGAAAGTCACCCGTGAACATATGAAATTACCCTGGCCATTACCTAAGATGGCCATGTGGTAATAAAAAAAAAAAAAAAAAAAAAAAAAAAAAAAAAGAGAGAAATGCACCGAGGTATTTGTTACTAAAGTGGTTATTAAACTGACATTTATTCATCGTATACACATACACACGCAGGGCCAGCGCTACCATAGAGGCAAAGGGGGCAATTGCCCCAGGGCCCCAGAGCTTGTAGGGGCCCCCAGTGGCTACAAGAGGAAACAATTTTTTCAAATCAACCTTAAAGTTTGAGAAAATCGATTTTAAAGTTTCAAAGGAAAAAAAATACGCATTTAAAAAACTGCAGACTTTAATGGTTAATAGCAAATCCACCTTAAATGCTAGAAACCCTAAATTTGCAGGATATGTTAAGGAGATCATTGAAAATAAGAGAAAATTTTTTTTCAAAAAGACCTTCTAGTTTGAGAAAATCGATTTTAAAGTTTCGAAGGAAAAAATTACACTTTTAAATGCGGTAAATGTCACTTTTAGTAGCAAACCTAATGGTAGTGTAATTTTACATGCATCAAAAGAAAGAGCAATAAATTTCCTGATGCGGTTTCCTGGGGGTCCATACGCAGCCACAGCGCTTTGGCCAGGGATCGCTATACAGCCGCAATATGGCTGCATGAAGATCCCTGGCATTTTTTCCCATTTTCCCTATTTTGTTTTTAGGTTTAGAGTGTGGGAATTTAAAAAAAAAAAAATTGTGGGGTCCCCCCTCCTGAAACTTTTTAACCCCTTGTCCCCCACGCAGGCTGGGGTAGCCAGAATGTGGAGCTCCGACCTATTGGGGCTTCACACCCTGACTAAACCAGCTGCAAAAAAGGTCCCTTAATGCAGATTTTTGTTCCGGGGTATCTGTTGGGATGGGGGGGGCCCAGGTTTATTTTGCCCTGGGGCCCCATTGTTGCTTAAACCGGCCCTGTACACACGTATCCTAAACTATGTGGAGATTTTACTGTACTGCTGAAAATCAACTTCCTGTCTACAACAGGCACCAATGAACTAGGACAGAATGTAATTCCACCAATCTTTACCAAGAAGAGAAATTTACTAAAGGCAAATTAAAGTTGGAAAGTCCAGTCATTATTGTACATGATACTATCCATTACAATTAGACATAAATCCTTCTACGTGCACCAACTTTTTATTTATCCCCAGGCAGAATGTAAGTGTGCTTACCAGTGGCGTAGCTAAGGAGCAGTGGGCCCCGATGCAAGTTTTACAACGCGCCCCCCCCAAGCACTCTATACGTAACAATTGATAGGACGCACCAAAACCTGCCAATGGCAGCTACAGTGTCAGAGGTGCAAGAAGGGGATGGGGAACAGTTTGTTAAGGATTACCACTATTCAAAGTATCTATAGAAGTGATTATTATGAGCACAGGACCAATAGAGAGCTAATACTGTAGTTGAGGGAGTGCCCTGTGGGGCCTCTCTGGCCCAAGGGCCCCGATGCGGTCGCTACCTCTGCAACCCCTATTGCTACGCCCCTGGTGCTTACATAAGGACAATTTTCACAGATTTGTGATACTAAAGAAAACACCCACTGATTTGTGTTACCATACTTTGTACAAAATTAAATAAAAAGTGAATAAAAAAAATTGCCAGGAATGATGCACACCACTTACGATGAAGGCAGAAAATGTAAGATCTTTTTCAACTTATTGGAATATATCCTGGGACAAGCGAGATCACAAATAAGTCGCCAGCAAGATTTATTATACATTACGTATTCACAAACTTGTTGCCTCCATTAATTAAGAAGTCATTGCACCAATGAGCAACTTGAAGATGTATTTTCTTTAGCAAAGACAACATCTAATGCCATATCCAATATGGATAAGTGCACGAGTGTGTACCACCACAGGACTGCAGCAACTTCAAGTAAGCTTGAGAGGGATCTTCAAAAAAGCAGGATGTGTCCGGTACATCTGATATCTGTCAAAAAACAACATGCTTTAATATGACAGTTAATTTGAGTAATGCTTTAATGTGTAAAAAAGTGTTTTTACATTAATATTAAATTTAGCCCTATTTTAAGGTCTTGTAAATCCCAGTATGCACAGAAAGTGACTCTGTACCTGTATTGATATCAAACAGTGCTGTGTGCTGAACCCTGTTTTGAAAAAGGCACTAAATGTTTCCACTCCCTTTGTTACTTACAATATACTCTGCACCAATAATTATAATTAATTCTATTAATAATTAAATTAAATGAGAGTTAATCTGGAAACACTGTGGAGACCAGATTGTTGTGAAGATCATACCAGATCTTGAAGTAACAGAAACTGTCATTGCAATCAAAGTACAAATAAGCACTAAGGCAATCAAAACGCTATATATTAGCGCTAGTGTTTTGTGCGGGTGATTTTACTGCAATTAGCATTGTAAAATCACTGTACACTCACAATTCCCGAGCAATCACCATCAGCGCTTTAAGCACTGTATTGTGATCACTCCAGAATCGCGGCAAAATGCTGCAAGAAATGCATACAACGAATGCTGCTAATCGCGAATCACCTGCGATTGGTGACAGTCTTGGCAGTGATTTCACTGCTATAAAGGTTGGTATTGCGCTAGCGCTTAAAAACAGGATATCGTTTCGGCAATTAATGGGAATCACACGCTAATCGTCCGAGTGAGAATGGACCCCAAGTGAACTAAGGTAGTGAGGCATCAATAAACATAAGCAAGTTAAGCTAAACCAGGTGACAGTAATCAAGCTACCTATAAAACTAAGTACAACATCTTCTATAAAGAAAGCTCTCCAGCTTAAGTGTTAGTCATATCCCACTGTAGGTGGGCTGTGGGTGGATTATAGGTGTCAATCACATTAGGAGCTTTCAATTGGCTTCCATGATTCTATGACTGACAACCTATACACTGCGCAGGTCCAGAATCCCAGACTAAGCAGAGTTTTGTTTTTCTTGTTCCCTGCTTTTCATGGAAACGTTCTACATGCTGTGCAAATCCCAGGATATTTATGAGTCCTGGCGATGACAGGACTGAACAATTTGCTAGATAAGAACCTAGCTCTCCTACAAGTAAGAGGTTTCATTAGAATTATGTTCTCTAGAATAGGTTTCTTAAGGAAGAACTTTGAATATAGTCTTCTGCTGAAACGGTTCTAAGGGAATGAGGGTTTCTCTTTCACATTGCAAGAACCTTACAGATTCTTACAGTTCACTTATGCGTGAGAAGGGAGCAACATCCTGGCAGAGTTTTACTATAATGGTTCTGCTATTTCTGTGCAAGGTATCTGCCGTTTATCACTGAGTGTGTATGGTGGCAATAGAGAACATACGGAGGACTTCGTAAAGCATATCAAATACTTTTGAGCACACCTGTTCTAATATTTTTTGCTATGACAGCAAGGTGTAGGACAGATTGTAGGAGCCAACCACGGACAACAGGATGGTCTATTCAAAGGACAACTGAACAGAGGGATATGAAGGCTGCCAAATGTATGGCCCTACAAACAATACCAGTTGCCTTGCTGATAACTTGCCTCTAATACTTTTAGCCATGGACTCTGAACAAGCATGCAGATCAGAGGTTTCTGACAAAAATCTAACAAGATTTGCTGCATGCTTGTATCAGGTGTGTGAATCAGACACTACTGCTGCCAAAGATCTCAGCAGGACAGCCAGGCAACTGGTATTGTTTAAAGTGAACCTTAACCTCCCTGGCGTTCTATTAAGATCGCCAGGGAGGCTGCGGGAGGGGTTTTTTTTAATAAAAAAAAAAACTATTTCATGCAGCCAACATGAAAGCCCACTAGAGGACGCTCGAGATGCGTTCTTCTGATCGCCTCCGGCGGCCAGAAGTAACACGGAAGGCCGCAATGAGCGGCCTTCCGTGTTTCGCTTACCTCGTCGCCATGGCGACGAGCGGAGTGACGTCATGGACGTCAGCCGACGTCCTGACGTCAGCCGCCTCCGATCCAGCCCTTAGCGCTGGCCGGAACTTTTTGTTCCGGTTACGCTGGGCTCAGGCGGCTGGGGGATCCTCTTTCGCCGCTGCTTGCGGCGGATCGCCGCAGAGCGGCGGTGATCAGGCAGCACACGCGGCTGGCAAAGTGCCGGCTGCGTGTGCTGCTTTCTATTTGAGCCAAATCGGCCCAGCAGGGCCTGAGCGGCAGGCTCCGGCGGTACTGGACGAACTGAGCTCGTCCAGACTGCTCAGCAGGTTAAGTAAGCGTGATATGGAGGCTGCCATATTTATTTCCTTTTAAGCAATATCAGTTGCCTGGCTGATCCTCTGCCTCTAATACTTTCAGCCATAGACCCTGAACAAGCATATGCAGATCAGGTGTTTGTCATTGTCAGATCTGACAAGATTAGCTGCATGCTTGTTTCTGGTGTTAGACTTTACTGCAGCCAAATAGATCAGCAGGGCTGCCAGGGAACGGCTATTGTTTAAAAGGAAATAAATATGGCAGCCTCCATATCCCTCTCAGATCAGGGGAATTTAAGGTTTGGCTTTCTGAAGTGGAGTGCACCACTGCTAACCACTTTAGAACCCATTTTGAAAGAACATTTAAAACTGCTTTTTGACATTGAAAAGTTTGTACATCTTGGCATCAGAAAACTCAGGCCCCAGAAGGTATAACTACAACTACTACTGAACTTCTCCCAGGTAGAGAGTTTATTGTTCCTCTGAACGACCACCATCTTTGGCTCACAGAGGCATAGCTATGGGAGGGGAAGGGGGGGGGGGGGGGGGGGTACGTTAGAAAATGTTTCAACGCAGACTAACGCACAGCAATACTAAGTCTGTGCGACAGTGTGTGTTGGTGTGTGTTGGTGTGTGTTGGTGTGTGTTGGTGTGTGTTGGTGTGTGTTGGCGTGTGTTGGCGTGTGTGCGTGTGCTGGCGTGTGTGCGTGTGCTGGTGTGTGCTGGTGTGTGCTGGTGTGTGCGTGTGCTGGTGTGTGCGTGTGCTGGTGTGTGCGTGTGCTGGTGTGTGCGTGTGCTGGTGTGTGCGTGTG
Source organism: Hyperolius riggenbachi (assembly GCF_040937935.1). NCBI lineage: Eukaryota > Metazoa > Chordata > Amphibia > Anura > Hyperoliidae > Hyperolius > Hyperolius riggenbachi. Next base: position 345,341,301 of record NC_090648.1, on the reverse strand, counting down.
TTGGCGTGTGCTGGCGTGTGCTGGCGTGTGTTGGCGTGTGTTGGCGTGTGTTGGCGTGTGTTGGCATGTGTGCGTGTGTTGGTGTGTGCGTGTGTTGGTGTGTGCGTGTGTTGGTGTGTGCGTGTGTTGGTGTGTGCGTGTGTTGGTGTGTGCGTGTTGGTGTGCGTTGGTGTGTTATTAGGGCCCCGTTGTGCGACCTTCACGTCGCACTGAAACGCAACATCCTACTGTGAAAGAGGCCTTAAAGAACAAATACAACAGATCTAAATTACAACTGGCGAATTCTCTTATTTTATGTACAAGTACGGTAAAAGTACAAGCCCATTTCCAAATAGTGATGAAACACACCACTGTCCCTGGACTTAGTAACTCATTCGGGTTTCCTAGGCAGGTGTACAGATGTCTGGGGGGAGTAAGGGAAAGCAGCAAGAGCCCCACCAGATCTGCTGGTCCCCATCCTGCTGGGGAATGGAAGCCATTGAAGGGGAGGTGGGAAGTGTCAATCTATAAAGACTTCCTCCTTTCCTGTCCCTTGCAAGTGCGTGGAGCCCATTCATGTGTTCTATCATGCTAGGAAAGTGGAAAATTTTATTTACATAGTTACATAGTTACATAGTTATTTTGGTTGAAAAAAGACATACGTCCATCGAGTTCAACCAGTACAAAGTACAACACCAGCCTGCTCCCTCACATATCCCTGTTGATCCAGAGGAAGGCGAAAAAACCCTTACAAGGCATGGTCCAATTAGCCCCTAAAGGGAAAAATTCCTTCCCGACTCCAGATGGCAATCAGATAAAATCCCTGGACCAACATCATTAGGCATTACCTAGTAATTGTAGCCATGGATGTCTTTCAACGCAAGGAAAGCATCTAAGCCCCCTTTAAATGCAGGTATAGAGTTTGCCATAACGACTTCCTGTGGCAATGCATTCCACATCTTAATCACTCTTACTGTAAAGAACCCTTTCCTAAATAAATCGCTAAAACGTTTTTCCTCCATGCGCAGAGCATGTCCTCTAGTCCTTTGAGAAGGCCTAGGGACAAAAAGCTCATCCGCCAAGGTATTATATTGCCCTCTGATGTATTTATACATGTTAATTAGATCCCCTCTAAGGCGTCTTTTCTCTAGACTAAATAAACCCAGTTTATCTAACCTTTCTTGATAAGTGAGACCTTTCATCCCACGCATCAATTTTGTTGCTCGGCTCTGCACCTGCTCTAAAACTGCAATATCTTTTTTGTAATGTGGTGCCCAGAACTGAATTCCATATTCCAGATGTGGCCTTACTAGAGAGTTAAACAGGGGCAATATTATGCTAGCATCTCGAGTTTTTATTTCCCTTTTAATGCATCCCAAAATTTTGTTAGCTTTAGCTGCAGCTGCTTGGCATTGAGTACGATTATTTAACTTGTTGTCAATGAGTACTCCTAAGTCCTTCTCCAAGTTTGATGTCCCCAACTGTATCCCATTTATTTTGTATGGTGCTAGACCATTCGTACGTCCAAAATGCATGACCTTACATTTGTCAACATTGAATTTCATCTGCCATGTATGTGCCCATATAGCCATCCTATCCAGATCCTGTTGCAATATGACACTATCTTCCTGAGAGTTAATGATTCTGCACAATTTTGTATCATCTGCAAAAATAGCAACATTGCTCACTACTGCATCTACTAGGTCATTAATAAATAAATTGAAGAGCACTGGACCCAGAACAGACCCCTGTGGGACCCCACTGCTAACAGTCTCCCATTTTGAGTATGATCCATTGACCACAACTCTTTGTTTTCTGTCCATTAGCCAGTTCCCTATCCATGAACACAGACTCTTCCCCAGTCCTTGCATTCTCAACTTTTGCACCAGACTTTTGTGGGGAACAGTGTCGAAGGCCTTTGCAAAGTCCAAGTATATCACATCTACAGCATTCCCAATATCCATATTAGCATTCACTACCTCATAAAAGCTGAGCATGTTAGTCAAACAGGACCTGTCTTTAGTAAACCCATGTTGATGCTGAGAAATAAGATTATTTTCTACTATGAAGTCATGTATAGTATCTCTTAGTAACCCCTCAAATAGTTTGCATACAACTGATGTTAAACTTACAGGTCTATAATTTCCTGGATCAGATTTTTTGCCCTTCTTAAATAATGGGAAAACGTGGGCTGTACGCCAATCCACTGGGACTCTGCCAGTTGCAAGAGAGTCACAAAAGATAAGATAAAGGGGTTTATCTATAACTGAACTTAATTCCCTTAGGACCCGAGGATGCATGCCATCCGGGCCAGGTGCCTTGTCTATTTTTAATTTATTTAGTCTTGCCTTCACTTCTTCCTGCGTTAAGTATTTAATATTACAGTTAGAAGATTGAGACTCTTCCGCCTCTGTAGTTTGCAACAGTGCTGTTTCTTTTGTGAAGACAGAAGCAAAGAAAGCATTTAATAACTCTGCCTTACCTTGGTCATCCACCATTGAGTTCCCATCCTCATCCTTTAGGAGTCCTATACAGTCAACCTTTCTTTTTTTAGAGTTAATGTACTTGTAAAACTTTTTTGGGTTAGATTTGATACCCTTAGCGATTTGTTTTTCAGCTTCAATCTTTGCCTGCCTAATTTCTTTTTTACAATTTTATTGCACTCCTTATAATTGCTTAGTGCAGCCTCGGTCCCCTCCTGTTTTAAGACCTTATAGGCATTCTTTTTCCTCTTCATTTTATCTTTAACCTTTCTATTCATCCATAGAGGCCTTTTTTTATTCCTAGACATTTTGTTTCCATATGGGATATACATACTACAGTATTGATTGAGTATAAGTTTAAAAGCTTGCCATTTCCCTTCAGTGTCTTCCCCTTGTAGTACATTATCCCAGTTCACCAAACTTAGTGCCTGCCTAATTTGAGTGAACTTTGCTTTTCTAAAGTTCATAGTTTTAGTGGTCCCGCTGCCCCTTGGCCTATCAGTCACCAGCTCAAACGTTATGTTGTGATCACTATTTCCCAAATGTTCTTGAACCTGCACATTTGATACATTATCTGGTCTATTAGAAATGATCAGATTAACTGAAATAACTTATATAGTAAGGGGGAAGATTTTGTACATCCTGGCATTCTTTAACAGGTTCCCTTATTAGTTAGTTCACATCACAGGTTTGTAAACTTCTATGCCATTTACTGGTTAATGAGGGGGCAGGAAAATAATCCCTTATATAAAGTTTCTGTGATTAGAGGCTAGTTATTGTCTGGAGGTACGCATGAGGGAAAGGTATGGTGCTTAGTGGTGACTGCAACCTCCCCTGTGGTCCTTTAAAATGACTATACTTCTCCAGCCTTGAGGTGGGGACACAATTCAAGTACTGTATTTTTTGGACAATAAGACCCACTTTTTCTCCCCCAAAAGTAGGGGAAAAGGTCACTGCGTCTTATAGTCCAAATGCAGGTATTGATATGTAGATAACAAATATCTCTTAATTGACTTTCCTTTGGGATTTCTTTTCCTGTTATTCAGAATCACAATCATTTTATTTCGCCAAGCATGACTGGGTCAAGCCCGGAATTGGGTTTGGCACAATGGAGCGGTACATAGACAGAAAGGCAGGAAAAACATCGGAATGACAGTAATACCTCATACACAAATATAAAAACGTACACCATATACAATCATCATCAGATATACATAAAGCTCAGTATTCATCTTTCAGAAACAGCACTGGTGGAAGTCTACCGCTCCTATGCGGTGGTAGGGCGCTGATAGAGGGTGGTAGAATGTTAAGGGAGTTCAGGAGGCTAACGGCCATAGGGAAGAAGGAGTTCCTGTGTCTGGTGGACTTGGTGTGGATGGCCCGGAGTCTCCGACCCAGTGGAAGTGGGGTGAAAAAACAGTGGCCCGGGTGGGAGAGGTCACTTGCAATCCTCAGTGCCCTGGTTCGCAGTCTTGTGTTATACAGGTGGTCAAGTGGGGGCAGAGGTCTCCCAATGATCCTCTCCGCCGACCTACTGATCCTCTGTAGTTTGTGCCTGTCACTGGCAGTGGCTCCCACATACCAGACCAAGATGGCGGAGCAGAGGATCGATTCAATGGTGGCAGTGTAAAAGCATGTTAGAATCTCCTGCGCCATGCCGAACTTCCGCAGTTGGCGCAGGAAGAAGAGTCTCTGCTGGGCTTTCCGTTGGGTTGCCGTGATGTTGACCCTCCAACTGAGATCGCTGGAGATGGTGGTGCCCAGCAGGCGAGCACAGGGCACTCTGGCCATCTCGGTGCCATCGATGTAGATGGGAGGTGGGGTAGGGGCAGACTTCCTAAAGTCAATTATAAGTTCGACGGTTTTGGCCGTGTTGAGCACCAGGCTGTTCTCCTTGCACCAGTCGCATAGTCTTTCCACCTGCTGCTGGTACTCCTGGATGTTGTCCTTGGTGACGAGGCCGATGACAGTGGTGTCATCCGCAAATTTTATGACTTTGACAGAGTCTACCGTGGATCTGCAATCAATCGTGTATAGGGAGAAGAGCAGCGGGGACAGGACGCAGCCCTGGGGTGCCCCTGTGTTTGTTATCACTTCTCGTGAGTAGATGTCCCCCAGCCTGACAGCTTGGGATCTGTTCGAGAGAAAGTCAGTGATCCATAGACGTAGGGTGGGGTGGACCCCAAGTGTGGCCAGAACATTCTGGAGGGTGCGTGGGCATATAGTGTTAAATGCCGAGCTGAAGTCTAATAGCAGTACTCTGGCATACGCATCCCTCCTGTCTAGGTGGTTGTAGATGTATTCCAGACAGATGTTTAGAGCATCATCAGTTGACCTATTTGCCCTGTAGGCGAACTGGAGTGGGTCTAGTAGGGGCAAGGTGGATAGCTTGAGGGTGGATAAGACCACTCTCTAGGGACTTCATGATGACGGACGTCAGGGCCACAGGCCTGTAGTTGTTGAGGTCGGAGATGCCTTGTTTCTTAGGAACAGGAATGATGGTAGACCTCTTGAAGCACACAGGGACTCTGCCCTCTGTCAGTGACCTGCTGAAGATGGCAGAGAGGATGGAGGCAAGTTGCTCCAAACAGGCTTTGAGGCAGGCTGGGGACACGCTGTCGGGTCCTGAGGCTTTCCTGGCATTTAGCGTGGACAGGAGGTGCCGAACGTCTGCCTCCCCCACTTCCAGAGAGAGTGAGTCCTACCTTGAGTCAGTGGGGGGGGGGGGGGGGGTGCCCCCCAGGCTCAGTCTGCCTTTCAAACCTGTAATAGAATTTGCTAAGTTCTTCAGCTAATTCAGGGCTGGGTGTAGCGTGTTGCGGTGGAGGCTTGTAGTTGGTAGCAGCCTTAAGCCCTTGCCATACAGCTTGTGAGTTGTTCGAGCGCAGGTTCTGCTTCATCCTCTCGGCAAACTCCTTTTTTGCTACTCAGCTCTTGCTTCAGAGCGTTCCTCGCCTTCCTGAATTCCTCCTGGTTTCCCGCCTTGTGAGCCACCTCCTTACGTTTCCGCAGTAGCCGTAGCTTGTTGGAGAACCACAGTTTGTTATTCGGGTAGACCTTGAAGGATTTGGTTGGGACGCAGGAGGCCTCACAGAAGCTGATGTATGAGGTAACGTTGTCCGCCCACTCGTCCAGGTCTGGAGCTGCCAGGGACTCCCAGTCTGTGCAATCAAAGCAGGCTTGAAGGCGGAGCTTGGCCTCGCTTGACCATACCTTGGAGAACTTCACGACCGGTTTTGCCGATTCCAGGAGCCTCCTGTAGGTGGGGATGAGATGAACAAGGCAATGGTCGGAGGAGCCAAGCGCCGCCCCCGGGATAGCCTTGTAGGCATTCTTCAGAGGCGTGTAGCAGTGATCGAGGGTGTTCAGGCCTCTGGTAGTGCAAGCAACATGCTGATGGTAGCGTGCCAGCTCTTGTCGAAAGATTTGTCTTGTTGAAGTCCCCCATGACTTATTCCAGATAAGATATGTTGATAAGTATATACTGATTGTATTAAACCTCTTTCCTGGGATATCATCTCCAGGTATAGGACCTTGCTGCCTGGTAATTTGCTCCCCCCCGGTGGATCTCTTATCCTGTAGGCAATGACAACATTTAGTTGTCAAGGGTCCAGCAGCATAATTTGTCCTACGCGTATGAACTTACGTATTGTACGCATGGTTCAGCCATGGGACGCAGCTGGCCCGCAGACACCATGAGCGCATGCGTACTTTTGTCCGCATGTGGCCGCTTCATGCGTACGGGAGTTTTGGATTGGCCGGCGAGATCACATGAGCGCACCCGGAAGTGACATATAAGGAAGAGCTGTCTTGTTGGCGTGGAGTCTTTCCTCGCTGCCAAGATCACTACTGGTCCGTGAAGATGCATCTTTGATGCGAAACAATTGTTGACCGAGGGGTCTCTATGCGGGGTGCACCTGGATGGGGTGAAGTATTGCCTTTATTGTTACATCTGTTGGAAGAGTTTGCTGATGCAACATAAACACGTGTGCATTTTACTGGTGCCCACGTTTTCTTATGTGATGAAGTCCAAATGCAGGGAGCTCCTGACTTGTGAATGCCTTCCAATATGAACCTCCACCCGCCGCAATGTCAGGGACTCCCTGTACTGTGCCCATGCAGAGCAGGACGCAGGGGGACCCGGAGGGCACAAGAGGGACACAAGGAGGACAGGAGGCGAACACAGGGAGACACGGGGTACAAGGGGGCATGAGGTACAAGGGGTAATGAGGTGCAAGGGGTGCATACTACACAAGATGCCACTTCACCATGGATACACCACGTTTAATTTTATTTTCCCCCTGGTTTTTGTTCTCTAAACCTAGGTCAAAAAGTAAAAAAAAAAAAAACAAAGTAAAAAAAAATATGGTAATAGTTGGCAAAAAAAAAAAACTACAATGTTTTAAGACCACTTACACCATTTTATTAATTGGTCTCTAAGCAAATTTGCATTGTTTATTTCAAAACCACACTTGTGTGTAAAGAAGAAGAAGTGTCCCCTTACAGATTTCCAGTGGACTAAAATCATTGGATGTGTCTGGGCCGCAGCTAGACTGAATTCAAGAGAAAAAGGCGATAAGGGCCCTAGCTAGAGACTGCATGAAGCCCCTCACATTCAGGGGGCTATCTTCCAGGGCAACCCTCAGGCCACAGACCACTATCTGTATCTATAAGATGGTGGGAACACTCTTACCTGTTCATTGGCCAGTCAACTCACATAACATTTACAAACTAAAGAATTCACATTGATCATCATCATGTGCAGAATAGTTTGGGATTTTTATGAAGTCAACAATTTTACAAACACAAAGATTACAATCCTATAGTATGTATAAATCATGGCTTGATGGGCAATTAAATGGCAGGACCATTTCACTGTTCAGAAGTCTGCCTCATCAGAATCACAATACATTATGAAAAAAAAAAAAAAAAAAAAAAAAATCATCCTGCCTTGGCAATTAAAACTGGTCATAAGTAATCCCAGAAGCATGGCACCTGTATTATATGACCCACATAAGCTGTACAGTTACACATGGGGCATGCGCAAGGTCACTGGTCCTTTGAAACCAGAGCAATAAATCTAACCAGGAAATAAAAGCTCTGGCGCTCCAACCAAGAAGCTGGGGTAGAATAACTGGTAGGCAACTCATTTAGTGGTAAACGTGCACATTTTAATAGATGCTTACATTTCAAGTTTAGCACATGCAGCTACAATACAAGTGAATAGGGCCACCCGACTCCAGCTGCACCTGTAACGTGAACAGCTCTCTGCTCTACACTTATTTGGGTGCATTTTGCAGTGAACTGCAAAACGCGCACAATTCTACAGGCTATTGAAGTCAAAAGCCTTGCGCGGTAAACTCGTGTGTTGTGTCAGTTCACAGTTTTCTGCTTTAACCCCGCACGCTTGCATACAGTACATGACGCTCCAAATGCAGAAACGTACGTGGAAAAACGAACTCGTTAATTGCAAACGCAAAAACTGAAACCTGGGAATCACAGGGGAACTGGCCCTGCAAGTGTGTTGCCTGCCTGTCAGAGGAGGAGAGCCCAGGCAGCAGCAGAGGTAGGGTGCAATGTAGTTTGTATGGACAAGCCCCTAAGCAGGTGGTTTTGGCGCTCAGCCTCAAGCCCCACTACTAGGCACCACCACAGCAGTAATGTTATTCTGTGCAGAGCGTTTAATGGTATTTCAGGGAATTGCATCTCCCTCAGATTTGCGACGAATAAGAGGGGGAATAGTATTTTACACCACCGAATATTTGAGGAGCAGCAGGGTAAGCCGTCATTCAGCTCACCCAGCTCACCGGCGGCGTACATCTATACGTATGTCTAAGCAGGGGTGTAACTACAAAATCATGCCCTCCCCCTAAATGTTCACACTACTCAACCCTTTGTGACCCTCACAGCCTGGGGCCCCCATTCTGCAAGGGTTATAAAGCCAAGTGTGGTCATGATCTTCACACCCATAACAAGTGTAGCTTCACCATCACCAGATTTGAAGGATGAACACTTTATTAGAGGGACTGAAGTAGTAGCTGGGGGACCCCCCTGCTCCCCTGTAGTTACACCCCTGCCCCTAAGAAGAAAAATACAGCTAGAAAAAGATATTGCCATACCACCCAACACGTGCCTCAGTTTTGCAGTCATTGGTGGCAGTGGCCAACAGATGTGATGGGAGCCATGGAAGCACAGCTCTAAGAGAAAAGAATAGCCTTGCAAGCACCACACTATACCAAAATATAGAAATCAGTTAACAAGTCATCTTTATTATAACATCATACATTTAAAAAAACATGTATAAAAACAAGACCATGGGTCTGGGGTCCAGAAGAATAATACAAATACACTAGCACTGATAATGAGTGACAAGGATAATACTACAGTGCAAAGTGATAGTAAGAGTACAACAAACTCTCACCAGTGCCAAGCAATGACAACCACTATAAGTCTATATTCCAAAAAATGTGAGTATTCAATAGAGTACAATGATACAATAGGGTAATGTGTATAACGTTACAATAGGGTGATATGTATAACCAGCAAAGGTATGCAGTACAAAGTGACACATGCAACAAGTGAAAAAATGAATAAAAATGAATAAATACTCTGTGCAAAACCGCAATACAATGGATGCCTAGGTAAGTAGCAAGAATAATGAAAAAAGATTGCGCTGAAATAGCGTGTAGGAACAAGAAATACGTGGGGGGTAATCCGAATACTCACACATGGATGGCACGGGAGAGTAAGAAAGTGAGGGACCCCAGGCGCACGGAAAACCTTAGTGCACCTCGCGGGAAAACGCCTGCTTCTAAAGAGGCTGGGAGCCATGGAAGCTGCTGGTCTGGGATCTCTCATCTACAAGTCTCTTCAGTCTACCAGTCATGCATTTCAACAGTTTCTGCCTGTCCCTGCCAATTCCAGTAATGGACCTATCAGTCTGCTTCTTGCTTGGTTCCTTATCTACCAATTACTACAATCTACCTATTACATGAATCTGTTACTAAAGCCTGCCTACTGCTGGAACCAGTAGTCATCCAATAAGTTGCACATTGCACCAATAAGCACACAGTTGCTAATTACATTAGACAAACGAGCAAGCAGCACCTTCCAAAGCCTGTGGAATTTTAACATAGAATTTTATAGAAATGTTCAGCATCTTAAGGTGGCCATACATTAGAACGATTATGGGCAGATTCGACCAAGAGACATTTATCTCTAATTGAATCTGATTAGAGATAAGTTTGTCTCTAGTCGAATCTGCCCATACACTACAGGCCGATTCCCGTCCGATTTCAGCATGACTTCATCAGAGAGTCGGCTGAGCCGCCGCATCCGCCCCGCCACTGCCCCCAAAATGTATAAATTTATGTAGTGTAGTGCATTCATACATTACCTGTCCTGTAGCAGCTTCCACGCGGTGTCCGTACATCTCGCTGGGTAACAGCCGTATACACAATAGCGGCGCATGGCGCCTTACGTCAGACGCTATGCGCTGCCGGCGTGTATGCGGAACCCGGCGAGATGGACGGAAACCGCGTGGAGGCTGACACCGAACAGGTAATGTATAAGTGCACTACACTACATACATTTTATACAATGGGGGGGCAGCGGCGGTGGTTTTGTTGTCTCGTCGCTCGTTCGCAATTCGGCCGCCGTACCGCCACGCACCCTACCAACCAACTTCGGCCCAAAATTTTCCAGCATGCGCGATCGACCGTGCACCCAATTTCTGTCCCGAAATTAGTCGCTTTGTCGGTAGGGCATGCACTTGGCAGCAACAATTTTCTTCCAATTCGATTATAATCAAATTGGATGGTCGATTGGTCGGCTAGTGTATAGCCCGCTAGTGTATGGCCCCCTTTATTGACCATCTCCACCGAACAATCAGTGATCTGGCATACCTGTAGGTCAAACAGATTGTCCTCCAAACCTTGAAGTGAGCTACTGTTATCAGCCCCAAACTCCAGCAAACTGTGACTTTGGTTCCATGGCATTCCTTTCCTGTACAACACACAATATTACATTATTTGTAGACTGCCTGATCCAAATAACTTAATTGCATTTCTAGGTTTTATTATTGAAAACTGTGATAAAGTAAAAAAGACACTATGGCTTAAAGTGTACAAAGTCGAATCTTGGGTACAAATTCACATAATTACCTAAGAAGAGGGAAGCCTCTGGATCCTATAGAGCCTTCCCATGCTATCCTCCAATCCCCCATTGCCGCTCATGGGCCCTCCAAATGTTACAGACAAGGGCTTGTCAGTAATCCGATCGTGGCCACACTACTCTTCAAGCACAAGCGTGGCTCTGCTGCACTGCACCTGCCGTTTGAAGTGTCCTGGGCAACAGCGTAGGACCAGAAGACAGCATGGGTAACCCCTGGAGGATCTAGAGCAGGTATGGGCAAACTTGGCCCTCCAGCTGTTAAGGAACTACAAGTCCCACAATGCATTGCAGGAGTCTGACAGCCACAGTCATGATTCATAAAGGCAAATGCATTGTGGGACTTGTAGTTCCGTGACAGCTGGAGGGCCGAGTTTGCTCATGCCTGATCTAGAGGCTTCCCTCTCCTTAAGTATGTGTTTCAGGTTCCTATTTAAATGATCACACCACCACAATAAATCTTTTGCCTTTGTGGAAAATATAGGCAGAGACTTCATGCTAAACTGAGGATGGATGTCTGATACAGCTAAAAACACGGTAATAAGGCAGCATTATCACCCCCCAAATTAAAGGGACAATGTGGTTGATCCAAGCATATAAATCCAGTACTATATCCTGAAAGAGAATAGCTTACAAAAACCCTGGTTTCAGTTTCTTACCCCTGTAAATGTTTCCTCTTTCTAATTCAACCATCTTAAAGTTGTAACAGAATAGTGAAATCTGCAGATACTTGCAGCATCTCTGAAAACTCTCTCCTTGCCCCATCTCTCCTGATAGGTCAGGTCTGCTTTCGGTGTGCAGAGACAAGACAACTGCTCTCAATGTTATGTATAAATATAAACACTGCGCTAATATCAAGAGTGCCCCTGATGAGTCACCGGAAGTGACAAAACCGGTCGGGCTGGGATGCACGTACATGGAACGCGGGAGGCGGAAGTGAGGTCAGCGTGGTGTATCGGAGCCGGAGCCCAGCTAGACAGCACCGCTGAGAGCCTGCCGGACGGCCCACGATCGGGGTTGAGCCCGTTAAACTCAATGCTTTATTACAACGGACATAGCATGTGAGTGGATCGGATTAATGTTTTAATACATTTTTTAATGGTTTTACGCTATGGAGCCTATTGGTTTCTTTTGAGGTGCATATGGGTATGGAGCCATTATTGAGTTTGTGAAGTGGACTACTAATGATCGTTACAGGCAGAGGGTGGCCTTGATATCCCTGCAGGTGCTGTTTGACCCAGTCTAATAGTGGGTCATATAATTGCAGTGAGTGATCCATCTTTAGGGTGTGGTGGTGGTACGCACTGTAAAGGCACTCTACTGTTCCAGTCACAGCTGCGAGTCAAGTACATTAAAGGACTTGTGGACTTGGGTCTTAAACTCATATTGGACTCTATATGTGCGCTGCTTACGATATAATATAATCTCAATGTTATGTGGTTGCTAAAAAGCCTTACAAAAGCACACAGCACAGAGCAGAAGAAACAGCATGACTCACCAGATATAACCAAAGGAGAGCAGCACTCAAATGACTGGGCAGTGTGCTACGGAAGAGTCACATGTACCACCAAGACAACCTTGTAACTTAACTAAATGAGGTCCGGCACCATTTGTATGAAACATCCACGTTATTTAGATATTAAAATTAGTAATACAAAGGGAGACAACAGAACATAGCTACAGTGCGTCTACGGCCCTCTGTTTTGGGTCCTCACCCTTGTTCACGCCATGCAGCCTAGGCCTCCTTTTGTATTGCCGATTGGTGCCAAGTAGTGCTAGACACTTAGAAGACTAGGTGAGGAGTTAGAGAGCCTGGGTATAGAGCTGCAGATTAGACCATTGTATGGTCCAATGTTTATACTGTTTTTCCACTGGTTGGATTAGGAATAGGAAAACCTTTACAATGTGTTATGATTTCAGATACTCTATTGACCCTGGCCAGCAACAGTGGTAGATGGTATCTGTATGTGGCTTCTGGCCTTCACCAGAGCACCCCCCTAAGAGATCAGGCATAACCCTTAGTTAGCAATAAAATGCTTTGCTGAAGTCAACCATCAGATTGTTGCCCTTGGAGAGAATTAGGAGTACTACAGAATAAAGTTTTGGCTGCAGACTGCACACTAATGTCTGTAGGCAGAATTCAATGCAGCAGGTAGCTACCATATTCAATAAGAAGACAATGGCCAGGATGGGTGGAGATCAAGATCAAGGAGAACTAAAACTAGTCAAGGTCAAAACAGAATCAGAATGCAGTAATCATTTGTGAAACAGAGACACAAGCACATTCTGGAGCTGTAGTGTCCTGCCATCTGGCATAGATTTAAATAGACTGGCATGGGTGTCTCCTTCTGGCCTGTCTGCATGCACATTCGCAAGTGCATGAACCTCATGTGCTTGCACCTTGAATTTTGTGTATGTGCAGTAAGCAGGGTGCACATTGTCCCTGTTTAGGTACAAGGGCAGGACTGTACAAAAGGCTCTTTCATGCGGTGTGGGTACGCATCAGATTGTGTATGCTTCTCAAGATGCTACGGGACTGGTAGCAAGACACCATATTTTTTGCAAACTACTTCTTCAGGATACAGCAGTGGAATAATATTCTTGGACCCACAAGAGGGTCTCAGTCAAGCATTGGCCAATTTTCTAGACTAAAACAGAGTTGTAAGATGTTAATACACAAATTTTGCAGTATACAGGAAATTAAGAATGCCACTTCTAAGGACAATCTGGAGCATGCTGTAAAACCTATGTAATCTGGGAGTTACGGTATATTACTGCGTTCATGGGACCATGCCGCCCCCCACCCTACATTTTCAGATACCCAAATATTATGCAGTTGTCACATGCACCACCTAAACGTGTTAACATGTGATACATGTGAATGGCTTAAAACACATGGCCGTTTTTTTGTTTGTTTGTTTTTTTTACAATAAAGTAGGACAACTCCAGGCAGGACAAGAGTCTCCAGTAAGATTGGATACCTAAGTAATGTGTCCCCCACTCTCACCCTTCCCAGTATTAGTCTAATATGAGGGGGGACACATGGAATATTATAGAGGCCCTCAAACCATCACAGGAGAAACATTTCCAGCCATCAGGCCTTCGCTCTGAGGAAGGGCTCTTGCCCAAAACATGTCAGTGTTGTAACTCTGTTGCTCCGAATACAAATTCTTATTTGCTGCAGCCCTTTGAGTGCCATGTTCTCTGTTGCCGGTTGAGCAGGCATGGCGTACCTACAGAGCATCACGCACCGGCTGGCAGTACAGTATTTTTCCCCCTCTGGGTGAGGCAATTCTACCGTTTACTTAAGCCCTCTGTGTAGGAATACAACCCTTACTCAGACTCCACTTGAGGGGGATCCCAAGCATGAAGAGCACGCCTCCAAAGCTTGATCTGCATATCCCACGACCTCCGACTATACTTCTTAGATTTGTTGGGAGTACGAGGGTGAACTGCAGGCTGCCTTTCAGATCTGTGAAGATGCAACAACAAGGAATCAAATTGCTTTTTTTCTTTTTACAATATTCATTAATAGATTATTTAGTCAGTGTTTGCCCATTGTAAAATCTTCCTCTCTCCGATTTACATTCTGAAATGTGTCACTGGTGATGACATCTTTAGTTTTGCCAGGTGACCTGTTTGGAATATTCATTTATGGAGCGTTCCATGCACAGAGGATAATATTGCTCGCTTGGCAGCTGGAAAAGCAGTTATTTCACACAATGCAAGGAGCTTCAAAGACAGCAAACTGTCAGGACCATGGTCATGACATCACACTGTGGGAGGAGTTTCACCACAATAATAGCCACACAGATCTATTTGAGAAAAGGTTAAGATTTGCCATGGGAAAGAGGGCATTAGCTACTGATTGGGATGAAGTTCAATCCTGGGTTAAAGTACATCTTTAAAGAAAAAAACGTGATGCTTTGTTAATGCCATATCTAGGCAGCTAGAAGTTGATTCATTAAGCCAATGCAAACTGGTACTTTTGCAGCAGCAGAACATTTCCAGCAGTCACACAGCAATTTAAGAACAGCATGCCATTATAGGCAAGGGAAATCTACATGTAGAGAATAGATACGGTATATAGTAACCACCATTGGCTTCTGATATCAGAACCTACTACCCAATTTCAACGTTAATAGAAATCGGTGCTTACTTTGGTACCTGTTGCCGATAACACTTGTAACCAGCTGTATTTTTGCCATAATCAATTTGCTTCTGCCGTCTCTGAAGAACAGATTCATCGGTCTCAAGTCTGCAAGGATTTAGATTCTGGTCATTGCTGTGGAATGTAGAAGGAGAGGTTCAAGTGGCCCATCAAAAAAAAAGTGAGGATATGTGTATACTGCACACCATTAGTGACTCTGTGGTACAGGTTCTAGTAGGGATTTACAACTAGTGGTCCATCTTCACTAGTAGACTTCTGCATGATGGCAAAATGCTAGACTGTACTTCTAGCATGTTTCCTTTGAGCAATGCAAGCATATAAGCCAATCAAGTGTTAGAAGACATAGATGAGAACAAAGTGTCACTCTGTCCAGTCATGGGATCTCTAACAACAATTAGATGTGGATTTGCCGGTATAATGAAGATGATTTGGGGGGGGGGGCATTTATCCACTTAGTGGATGGTTGTGACCACCCCTTTTTGCCCATCTATGGAGAGCAACTTCTTAGCCCGAGTGGGGCAGGTCTAATTTCTCCTCACACAAATAATGGTTGCCGAATATTGGCGACCCACACTTGTGAGTATAACACTGCTATTTTAACCACTTGAGGACCGCAGTGTTAAACCCCCCTAGTGACCAGGCCAGTTTTAGTAAAATAGGCCACTGCAGCTTTAAGGCAAAGCCGCAGAGCCGTACAACACAGCACACAAGTGATCCCCCCCCCCCCCCTTTTCTCCCCACCAACAGAGCTCTGTAACCACTATAGACCCTTTAGATTGATAAAGAGAGAGTGATGCATATGCCAAAGCCACTCACAGAAGTGAAAATTCTCCACCAGAGGTTAAAAGAAATCCAGCCAGACGCAAGCGTTAGGTGGGAGTGGGGAAGAACAAAAATGTAGGAGGTTTTATTCAAGTTCTGGAAACAACATTTATTCTGTGTACAATCATACAAGGTACATGAGATTACAGAACAGTAAACATTTCATGTTGGTAACTCCTACCCTCTCAGATCATCAAACAATACCCACCTGGAGTTACAGTGTACGTGATCCAACAAGTCCAGTTCTGTATCCACACCAACACTGACCACAGTCACTGCACAGGTTTGCCCCGTAGAAGAAGATGTTGCCTCAGGCACAAGGAACCTGAAAGATTTCACAGTACTGTATTGTTCTAACAGTTACTTTCAGGGCTGCTGCATGTTGATGCTTTTTAGTTTTCGCTGATCTTCCAATATGGAATCAGCATAAAAGTCTGGCAGATTTAGTTACTTTATGTACCTTGTGGCCTGTGATGAATCTGATGGATCCATTTCAAGAAAGCCAGGTGTACTGAGGAAACGGGATCTTGATGGCACCCTGGGGGGAGAGATTAAAGATTTTTAAAAACGTGGTTTAACATCGTTCCATGATTTTACTACACAGCACATTAGTAAGACACAGGACATTTACATTGCGCTTTTCTCCTAGCGTCTTCAAACCACCAGAGCTGCAGCCACTAGGACGCGCTCTATAGACAGTAGCAGTGTTAAGAGTCTTGCCTGAGGTCTCCCACTGACTAGGTGCTGGCTAGTGGCTAACGGAATAGAAGGAGCAGAGGCAGAGCCCTTAACCAGTACACTAACCAGCCACTGTAAGGAAAAGCATTGAGGCTGGATTTCACGCTGAGCTCATTCTTACTAGAGGAAGAAAGTGACTGCGGTATACTGCGATGCCATAGGTTTCATCACTGACCCTGCTCAATTACAATGAATGGTTCAGTAATGCACACCAAAATCCATGTTGCTCAGTGAAAACCAGAGTTAGTACCTGCTAACGATGTTTTGAACAATCCTTCAGAGCAAGGTGAGACGTCGCCCCTCCCAGACGCAGGAACAGACAGCACTTCCCCTATAAAAAGTCACATGGTTAGTACACCCTCAGTGCGTTAAGCCAAGTACCGGACAGGTAAACAACCTCTAACCCACAATGTGCATCTATTTCACACAGACACAGTACTAACACCCGGGTGGGATCGTTGCCCTGAAGGATTGTTCAAAACATCGTTAGCAGGTACTAACTCTGGTTTTTTCATACAATCCTTCAGGGCAAGGTGAGACGATTAACAAGTAATACAACCTCAGGGTGGGACCACCGCTTGGAGAACTTTTCTTCCAAACGCCTGGTCATTAGCCGACATTGCATCAATACGATAATGACGAATGAACGTTGAAAAGCTTGACCACGTAGCTGCTTTGCAAATCTGCTCAGGTGAAGCGCCTGCGTGATTAGCCCATGACGTTGCCATAGCTCTAGTGGAGTGTGCCTTAAATGATACCGGAACCTCAGTTCCCATAACCTTATATGCCTCATTAATAGCTAGCTTAATCCAAGTGGCTATAGTGGACTTTGAGGCTTTCTGACCCAAATTTTTACTTGAATGTAAAATAAACAAAGAATCTGACTTTCTAATGTGTGCAGTTCTGTCTAAATACTCTAACACACATCTTACATCTAACATGTGAAAAATCTCTTCTTTCTCACACTTCGGGTTTACCGAAAAAGTGGGCAGCACAATATCCTAAGACCTATGAAATTTTGACATAACCTTGGGACAAAATTTAGGATCAGTCTGGAGGATAAACCTATCCTGGAAGTCCTGAAAATACGGGGCTTTCATTGATAAGGCCTGGATTTCACTCACCCTTCTAGCCGTGGTTACTGCCACAAGAAACTGTTTTAAACGTCAGAAACTTTAATGACGCGTTCTGCAAGGGTTCAAATGGACTCTTACACAAACCTTTCAAAACTATAGACAAATCCCAAGGGGAGACATATGGCTTAAATATTGGACTCTTCCTAGACACTGCCTTCATAAATCTTACAATCAAAGGCGAGGAAGAAATTGGAACGCCTGAAAAGGCCGACAAAGCTGCAATTTGTACTTTCAAAGTACTGACTGATATTCTTTTATCCCAACCATCTTGGAGAAAAGCCAAAAGCGCTGGAATGGAAAGGCTATCAAACAGAGTTTTTCAACCAGGAATGAAAAGTTTTCCAGTACTTTAAATAAATTTTCCTTGTCACCTCTTTACGACTAGAAATCAATGTACCAGCTGTCTTATCCGACACCCCCATCTTCCTAAGCAACACTAGCTCAGGATCCAGACCGCCAAGCTCAGGCTGTCTGAATGAGGATGCCATATCTCCCCCTGCTGGAGTAAATCTGGTATTTCTGGAAGCCGCCATGGCTCCTCTGACGACAGATATTTGATTCTTGCAAACCAACTCCTTCTTGGCCAGATCGGGGCAATCATCATTGGAGACCTGCAGTCTTTCCATTTGTCCAGTACTGCCGGAATTAGACTCAGCGGTGGAAACTCATACAGAAGAGGAAAATCCCATTTCTGATTGAACGCATCCACCCCCAGACATTTGTCCCTCGGATTCAGAGAGAAAAATTGCTGGACTTGACAATTTTCCTCCGATGCAAACAAATCTACTGTTGGCATTCCCCATTTCTCTGTTATATCCCGGAACACTTCCTTGTTCAGAGACCATTCTGAGGAGAGAACCTTGTTCCTGCTCAACTTGTCTGCATCCATATTTAATGTTCCCTTGAGATGAAGTGCTCTCAAGGACAATACATGGTCCTCCG
Source organism: Hyperolius riggenbachi (assembly GCF_040937935.1). Classification (NCBI taxonomy): domain Eukaryota; kingdom Metazoa; phylum Chordata; class Amphibia; order Anura; family Hyperoliidae; genus Hyperolius; species Hyperolius riggenbachi. The sequence continues at coordinate 345,322,861 of NC_090648.1, read as the reverse complement.
CCCATGAAAAAATTCTTTCCGCTTCCATCTGTAATAACTGGGATCTCGTGCCTCCCTGCTTGTTTATAAACGCTACTGCCGTCATATTGTCTGACTGGATCAGTAGATGGGATTGATTTACCATCGACTGCACTTCTAGCAAGGCCAAGTGTACTGCCTTCAGTTCCCTCCAATTGGATGACCTCAGGGATTCGGCTTTTGTCCATTTCCCCTGAAAGGCTTTGTGCCCTATGTGGGCCCCCCATCCCCACGAACTTGCATCCGTGGTTAGGATAAAGTCTGTTGGATTCCTCCAAAGACTGCCCCTCACAAGATTTGACTCCATCAACCATTACTAAAGGGATAATACAACAGTTTTTGAAATGCATACTTTGAATTCCAGCGTCTGAGGACGCCCGTCCCAGTTTTGTAGCAGAAATGTTTGTAACATCCGCATATGAGCTAACGCCCATGGAACTGCCACCATTGTGGAAGACATTAGACCCACTATTCGAGAAATTGTTCTCAACGATGGACTGGGATCTGATTGTAAACTCTGTACAGCCAATTTCAACTTCACAATTTTTTCTGGTGGTAGGAACATTTTTTGACTTGTTGAGTCTATTAATATTCCCAGAAAAATTATTTTCTGACTTGGAACAAGTGATGACTTGTCCAGATTGATGATCCAACCCAGAGCCTGAAGATGGCGGGAAACTACTTTTAGAACGTTTTCTAGTTCCTCCACTGAATTGACCAACAACAGTAAGTCGCCTAGATAAGGAATAACTAGTATCGACTTTTCTCTTATAGGAATTAATGCTTCTCCCAGAATTTTGGTGAACATTCTTGGGGCAGAAGTTATTCCAAACGGGAGGCAGATGAATTGGAAATGCATCACAATCCCCTCTACCTTTACCGCGAACCTGAGAAATTCCTGTGACTTTACATGAATTGGAACGTGCCAGTAGGCGTCTCTTAGGTCCAGAGAGGCCATGAACGCTCCTGGAAACAACAGTTCCCTCACTGAAAAAAATGATTCCATCCGGAATTTTCTCTTTTTTTTTTATGAATGGATTCAGGTTTTTTAGATTTAGAATTAATCTGTATTTCTCTGAAGGTTTTTTGACCACACAAATTGTTGAATAATACCCCCTTTTTTGCTCTTTTATTGGTACCCTCTGAATTACCTTCTGATCCAACATATTTTGTAAGATCTCCAGAATTTCTGGAACAAGAGCTGGGTCTCTTGGAGGCTTTGACAGTACATATCTTGACAGAGGAGGGCGGGCAAATTCTATGCGATACCCGAACCGAATCAGTTGTCGAATGAACGGACTTTTCGCCACCTGATTCCACCTGTTGTAAAAGTATCTTAACCTTCCCCCCACCGCCAGAAATGAGTCGCTGTGACCTAGATGGGGCCTCAAGAACCTTAGGCTTGAAACCCCCCTTTCCTGATCTATCAAAAGTCCATCTTTTGCCTTTCTTCTGGTCTTTTGCCTGTTCCTTTTGATTAAACTTGGGCCTACGAAAAAAGGTTTTATTAGGCACCAACTTTTGTTTCTTAGGGAACGTTTTCTTTTTATTAGATGTCCTCTCCAGAGCCGAATCCAGCTCTGGACCAAACAGAAGATCTCCTGTAAAAGAAACACCACAATCTATTTTTTGATGTCAGATTGCCATCCCACGTTTTTAGCCATAAGGCTCTACGGCAAACATCAATGCCGTAGACCTAGCCGTGAATCTAACCAATTCGGCTGAAGCGTCGGCCAAATATGCCGCTGCTTTAAGTAAAATAGTAATTGAGTTTAATAGCTGTTCAACCGAGGCTCCAGCTAAAATACTAGATCTTAATTGATTAATCCATAATTCAATAGTTCTTGCTACACAGGTAGAAGTGACCGCTGGTCTAAAGGACGTAGCAGTAGCTTCCCAGGACCGTTTAAGATAAGCATCCAATTTCTTGTCAATAGGATCTTTCAGATCCCCCAAATCTTCAAATGCTAAATCTCCCTGCTTCGCTACTGTGCGTGGATCGGGGGGAGGCCCTAGAGCTGCGCAGCCGCACTAACGCGTATGCGGACTGCGCAGCCGTGGCCGGCTCCGGCGGCCATCTTGGGAGAGGAAGGGGAGCCCGACCCCGTCCGAGGGGTCGGGAGCGGCACGGGGGGGCGATCAGACTGCGGGGACCGGGCGGAATAGCACGGAGGGCGCGGACGGCGTCCTCCGTGCATTTAAAAATGATTAAGGTACTTAATTTTTTTTTACTATTTGGGCTCGTAAGTCCTTTAAGGAAAAGGTGATTACGGAGGATCTGAGAGGAATCTGGATGCGGTGGTGATCGCAGAGGTTATTTGACTGAGCGTTTGAGACCTTATAATTTGGGTCTGACTTAGATCCGGTAAGCCTGCACTTGAATGGGTGTTTGGTGATGGCAATAATGGAGAAGAATGTCCTATAGCGCTGAGGTGTATTGAACAATACATTTTTTATGCTATGTCAGTAAAAACGTATTTCCGAGGTTGGCAACACTGACACGGATGCTCACAACAACTCAAAGCAGCACCAGTTGGTGCAAGGAAACATATTCCCCTAGCCAATCCTTGCCTGTTTTTTTTTTTTTTTTTTTTTTTTTTTAAATGACCACATTCACAGCAAGTGATCATTCTCGCATCCTTTTTCTAATGCTAACCATGCAAGGCTGCTACAGACAATTGCACCTACAAATGCACAATTGTGCGTGTGTACACGTGATCCTACACATTGCATGCACTGCCACGAGTCCTCATGCACGTGCAGGCACTCAAGCACTTACATGAACGCTCCTGATAGCACCAATTGGTGCTAGGGAACATGTTTTCTTAGCCAATCTGTGCCTTTTTTTGTGAATAATCACTGTTGGACAGTAACAGTGTTACTTAGATTGAGCCCACAATTGCATTATGGAACACCACATCACTGAAAACAGCTGCAGTTTTCCGCACCTGATATTTTTAGGCTGGGACCACATTTGCATCGTGGAAAATTGCCACAGTTTCCTATGGGCTTTTTTGAGCATGAAGTGAATATTTCATGTGTACTTCACCCATGAAAGACCTGTGGCATTTGCTGACAGTCTATAGTTATCGCAGGCTCTTCGCAATTTTACGCAGGGGGAAGGACTTGCAGGAATTGCGGTAGAGAATTTGCAAAGTTCAGAGCAGCTGGGGGCATTACCATTGAAAAGCATTATGTGTGGTCCCAACCTTAGAGCAAATCTAAGGGGTGCAAAACAATATAATGAAATAAAAGCTATACAACTACCTCAGAGGGAAGTCTCTGGATGATTCAGAGGTTTCTTCTGTTCTCCATCTTACCACTGCTCACCTGAATTCTCCGCTTTGCAGCCACACTCCCGTCCAAGTGTGGTCATACTGCACGACCATGCAGGCATGGCTTTGTGCTACTACGCAGGCATGGGCCCATACAGGTCCACCATCAACATCACTCTGGTGTACATCAAGGAGAACGTTGTTAGACCTGCTCCTCCCGCAAGAGAACCAACAACATTGGTGTAGCACAAGGGTGTGTACAGTCCCCTCTCCTGCCTCCGTGAAGATTATTTAAATTTGCAGATGACACTACTATCAGCCTTAACAGCAACAGAGAGCATTCTTACCACAGCGAGATTAAGAGAATTTGCAACTGGTGCAAGAACAAGCCTGTCCTCAATGTGGCAAAAACTATTGAACTGATTGTGAACTTCAGGAAACACCCCATCCACACTCTACCTGATCCTAATCGGTGAGACCCAAGTCTCAAGGGTACCATGCGTTCGGTTTCTTAACACAATTATAACTAATGACTTAAGAAGATGGAGGCAGACCACCAAATTCCAAAAGAAGACCTAGCCAACTGAAAAAAATTGGAATGCTACATGAGCTGCTAATTAGCTTTTGCACAGCTACAATCAAATCCATCCTTTGTTCCTCCATCATCTGGAATGCAGATGCAACCGCTAGTGACAAGTACAAAGTTCAAAGAGTAATTCGCAGAGCAAAAAAAGACCATTAAATTGCACCTGCCACCACTAGACCTTCCACACGGCTAGAATGAAGATGAAGGCCACAAGGATGTCGCACCAGCCCTTCCAACTGGAACGCCATCAAAAGCCCAATTTGCTACATAGAGCATTTAGGTGCGATTAGTAATAAAGTTATGGCCCAATGCATGGGAGTAGGGTTAAAAGACAAAGATGGCTCTTGGTGAGAAGGGTAAAACAGCCCGAGGGCTGCAGTGGTTACATTATACATGTACAGCTGATGGGATTCCCTTTACATCCTGAGGATCTGCATGCTGAGCAGATGTGCTATATGGGAGAAATGTTGACACGCGTGCCAGTTTCTAATGTCAAACTACCGCCGGATGCACTGTGGTATCCTGAAAACAAACGGAAGACAACCGTTTTCTGAGTGAAATTAGCAGAGTCTGTGACTGAAAGATGACTGAAAGAAAGTGCATGAGGTAGGCACATGCAATCTTTGAACAGTGAAAAGATAGTATAGTACATCATTACTTGTACTATAAAAATTACACACACACACACACACACACACACACACACACACACACACAGTAAGTAGGACAGAGCAGCAAAGTCCAAGAGAAAAAGCAGTTACAACAAGGTGAGTTAATCTCCCAATCAAGCGATCTCCTTACCGCTGTATTTAATTTCACCTTCACAGCTCAAAATCTAAGCCGACAGCACTCAACTAATGTGATATAACTTCAGCACGCTTTTTAGACACAACCAGGTATCAGCAGCCCTCTAGTGGTGGTTCTGGTCCAGAAAAACACCTGGTCATGTTAATAGTGACTTTCTTACTTTCTTTAGCTTTTTAAATTAGCAGTTGAAAGTCTCTTCACAGTTAAAAGTGATACAGTGTATAATCTTATTATAGTAAACTCCAAGGGACCAGCAAAACTGGTTTACTATATCAGAAATTGTCCTAGAAGTGATCCAGCATGCCCTGGCACATCCTCCTATGCAAAAGACCAACTGTCTCTTTCCATTGGAGGTACAGTACAAGCACTTGCACATTTGGTGGACTACAAAGTTAAGTATACCTTAAAGAGAACCCGAGGTGTGTGTAAAGAATGTTATCTGCATACAGAGGCTGGATCTGCCTATACAGCCCAGCCTCTGTTGCTATCCCAAACCCCACTAAGGTTCCCCTGCACTCTGCAATCCCTCAAATCACAGCCTTGCTGTGAGGCTTTGTTTACATCTGTAGTGTCAGTCTCAGCTGCTCCCCCGCCTCCTGCATAGCTCTGGTCCCTGCCCCCGTCCCTTCTCTCCAATCAGCAGGGAGGGAAGGGATGCAGGCGGGGAACGGAGTTCTGCAGGAGGCGGGGAGAGCAGCAGACTGACACTATAGAGATAAACACAGCCAGCTCTGACAAGCTGTTTGTCAGCAGCGTGGCTGTGATTTATGAGGGATTGCAGAGTGCAGGGGAACCTTAGGGGGGTTTGGGATAGCAACAGAGGATGGGCTGTATAGGCAGATCCAGCCTCTGTATGCAGATATTCTTCAAACCCACCTCGGGTTCTCTTTAAGGCTGCATAGCCAGGCTGGACAAAGCACTAGTACAGTATCCAGAGTTCCTTATAAATTGCATCTGTCGCAGAATAGAGGCAGCCATTTGCTTCCTGTGAGTGGCGCCAATACCTCAGTGGGTGGGACTTGCAGGACGTGTCCTGGAAAACTTTCTACTCACACTTGAGCCAATTATGAAGCCTCTCTTGAAAATGCAGCCAATCATGAAAAGCCACTCATATCTAATGCAAGTGGCTCCAATACCTCCACGGGTGGGACTTGGCACTCTCCTCTCCACTCTCCTTAAAGGACAACTGAAGTGAGAAGACTATGGAGGCTGCCATATTTATTTCCTTTTAAACCATACCAGTTTCCTGGCAGTCCTGCTGATCTATTTGGCTGCATTAGTGTTTGAATTACACCAGAAACATGCATGCAGCTAATGTTAATGTCAGAAACATGATCTGCTGCATGTTTGTTCAGGGTCTATGGCTAACAGTATAAGAGGCAGAGGATCAGGAGAATAGCCAGGCAACTGGAATTGCTTAAAATGAACCTAAAGTAAGAGGGATATGGATTTTTCCTTTTAAACAATACCAGTTGCTTGGCAGTCCTGCTGATCTCTTTAGCCACAGTAGTGGCCGAATTACACACCTGAAACAAGCATGCAGCTAATCCAGTCTGACTTCAGTCAGAGCACCTGATCTGCATGCTTGTTGAGGGGCTGTGGCTGAAAGTATTAGAGACAGGCTCAGCAGGAGAGTCAGGCAACTGGTATTTTAAAAGGAAAAATCCATATCCTCAGTTTAGGTTCCCTTTAAAAGGAAATCAATATGGCAGCATCCATATCACTCTTGCTTCAGTTGTCCGTTAATTTTACATATAGTAGGCCTGCTCTGCTACAAGTAAAAGTAGCCTGAACTGCGCTCCACATGCTACCAGAAGCATAATCACTAACAAGGGAAGAGATACCTATGAGTGAGTACTATCCCGTGGGAAGTCTGTGACAATACTTTTAGCAACAAATGCAATATGGAAGTGGTAACTATGCATGATCTTTTGTTTACATTCACATTATTCCTAATTTTCCCTAGGCTGCTTATTTGTACAATACTACATAGCCAGTGCCATTCTTCTTGTCTTACAAATGTTATTAGGCATCAACTCACTTGCAACAAGCCTAAAAAGAGCAGCCTACCATGGGTTTCACACTGACATATAATGCATGCGCCGCCCACTGTTTACTATATCCAGAGACAGCTTCACGTAGGGGCAAAAAACAGGTTTACTATAACAGAAGTGTTGCTCCCATAGACTTATAATGGAGATTGGCCAGGACCTGGAGAAGTAGTTTACTATACCCAAATGTTTATTATATCAGAGTTTATTATAATGAGATTATACTGTATTTGCCTTCTTTGACCACTTAAGCTGTACTACTGTTGTCCTGTGAGATGCCCATAAAGTAAGGTATTTACTTTAGTGTCTAAATCACATCAGAAACAAGCATGCAGGTAATTTTGTCGGATTTGACAAACACTGTCATTAACACCCAGGGTCGGACTGGGCCACAGTAGTACATTTTTTTCCCTCGGTGGGCCCCGCCTCCAGGTCTCTGGTGCCCCCCCCCCCTTGTCTGACAGCTTCAATTGCTGCCTGCAGCATACAAATTCTCTTCTCAGTGCTGTAATCACTCATGCTGAGAGCAGTGGCGTAACTAAGGAGCTGTGGGCCTCGATGCAAATTTTACAATGGGGCCCCCCCCCAAGCACTCTACATAACAATTGATACGACACACCAAAACCTGCCAATGGCAACTACAGTGTCAGAGGTGCAAGAAGGGGATGGGAAATAGCTTGTTAATGATTACCACTGTTCAAAGTATCTATAGAAGTGATTATTATGAGCACAGGACCAATAGAGGTAATACTGTAGTTAAGGGAGGTCCCTTCGGGGCCCCTTTGGCCCAAGGGCCCGATGTGGTCGCATCCTCTGCGGTCACAGCCTCTGCAACGTAGGACATTACTTTATACTGTATTGAAGGAGGGGACTCTATGCAAAGTTTTGCTGGGCAGCAGTGTCTGAATTACAATGCTGCTAAGATCATGTACATTTGGCCCTGTCCATAATACATCCATAATACATCATGACCACACCCACCTTCTGGTGCATGGTCACACCCCTTTTTTCACCGCATGGGATGTGTGGGCCCCAGGTTGAAATTTCTTTGGTGGGCCCCCAGTGTGCCAGTCCGACCCTGTTAACACCTGATCTGCTGCATGCTTGTTAAGGGGTCTATGGCTAAAAGTATAAGAGGCAGAGGATCAGCAAGAAAGCCAGGCCACTGGTATTGCTTAAACGGAAATAAATATGGCAGCCTCCATATCCCTCTTACTTCAGATGTACTTTAGATTTTCTTTGCAACTTAAAGGAATACTATCAATGCCCAAGTGTTCTAAAATGACAATGTACAAATAATGTCTAAGTAGCTATGTAAACATTTTCCTACTTTTCATGTTAAATATCAGAGGCAAAATCTTTAATTTATTGAGTGTAGGATTTAGCTATATTGGGACAAATCGATTGCAGAAGGGGTGTCTGCTTCAATGCACAGCCAGTGTTGCATATCAGACTACAGAGTATTTTTCTCAGAAAGCAAAAACTGTATGAAAAGCTGTGACAAAAGCTGTGTGCTTTCTCTCTTTCTCTCTCACACACACACACAGTTACACACAGGGTTAACTGATCAAGTGTGAGGGGAATTTCCCCTCTCCTCATGGCTCTTTCTGCCCTCAGTTTTGGCGTCAGTAAAGTTTGAAAGTATTTTGATAACAGTAAACAAAGAGGTTGCCAGTGAAATGTATACACCAGTACTTAACAGCACTTCCCAAACAATTCCTATCTCAATTGAAAAAAATATGTAGATCGATCGTTTTCCTTTAAAGGGAATCTAAACTGAGAGGGATATGGATGTTTCCTTTTAAACCATACCAGTTGCTTGGCAGTCCTGCTGATCTCTATGGCTGCAGTAGTGGTTGAATCACAGACCTGAAACAAGCATGCAGCTAATCCAGTCTGACTTCAGTCAGAGCACCTGATCTGCATGCTTGTTCAGGGGCTGTGGATAAAAGTATTAGAGACACAGGATCAGCAGGAGAGTCAGGCAACTGGTATTAATTTAAAAGGAAAAATCCATATACACAGTTTAGGTTCCCTTTAACTAAATAACTTCACTTTCAGGATTGTAATGGGGTGTCTTCACTTGTGAATTGCCTTCATCTTCCCATTCTTGTCACAATAATGCATTGCACAATATTGTCCAAATAATGATTTAGAGGGTACAGAACACAATGTCTACTCCTCCCCCCCCCCCCCCCCCCCCCCCAACAAAAAATGTATACAGAAAAAATCTGTAAATATTGAACAAAAGTTGTGACATCAGTAATGTTTTTGCATTACATTTCTTTAGAAGAAAAAATATGTTTCAAATTGTGGAATTCTCAACATACAGTCCTCAGACATAAACCTCAATGAGATGGTTTGGGTGAAACAGAAGACTAAAAGCAAAACCACCTACAGGTCCAATACATTTGCGGTAGCTTCTGCAGCAGTGTTGATATGTACATGATCAACGTTCCATTCACATTGTACAAAGAACATAACATGTTTTCATGTGTCTGCGAAAATCACAACTTTTAAGTTTTTTATCTTTAAGGATTTTTCTATGCTTTTATTTTGGAAGTAAACATAGTAACTAAATGGTATACAAAATGTCAATTTATTCTGTTAAAGCAATTTTTACACAGTGATTGTTACCCTAGCATTATCTGAACTGCATACTTTTCAGATATAAACTATAAAATGCTGGGTATACAGAATGCAACATATTTGATAGTTGTCTGCTACATTTATCTATCATGAGTCATCTTCGAAATGACTTCTTTAGTGTCATATTTGTAAACTATGGTGGGTATTGGCCATGATGGTTTCCTGGAAGTAGGTCACTCACACTGTTTGGAGGGTTAAAGTAGACATTTTCTGAGGTTCAGCAAATAAACCCAGAAATCCCTCTCCCATTCTAGTTCTCTAATGATATTTCTGAACAGCTGTTAAACTGTAAACGCCACTGCAGATCAGGTCATTTGGGCGCAGGGCTCAGCCGGTGTCTAATAAACTCCTTTGTTAACTACCTGAAATTGGGCACGGAAGCGGGAAGTTGGGCACCTGATGCGGCTAGTAACTTATCAGTTACTACATAGGTATTAATGGTTGTAGATCAGCTACAATTAGCAGTCCTTTGGACACTGGGGTTAGGAGAACCGTTTCAGGTACTAACTGGTGTTGGGAGGGAGAGTGATTAGGCATAAGGTGGGGAGTTTTAGGTGAGAATGTGTGCTGGGTAGTGCATAGTTAAATAGATCATCTAAATCATTTTTCTTGTAGTAGCAGCACCAACTGGCACCAAACTCATGCGGCGCAGTTAGAAACAGCTATTTATGGATTTATTTATTTTTTACAATTACACATTCACACAGTTATTGGCACTAACTTTCAACATAGAAAAAGTCAAACTGGGGATAATGTCACTGAGCACATTTACCCAAGTAAGCCATCCAATGTAGAATTATTACTTATTAGCATCCATGGTTCTGGTAACAGAGGATTTGACATCCCTGGTGGTTGTGGCTCATGGTGGGTTCGTGGTAACATGCATGGTAACCGCTGAGGATCTAGCCTATAAGCGTAGGGGAGTAAAAAAAAAAAAAGAAAAAAACAGACAGGATTTATTAGCAAAATTATCAATATTAAAAAGAAGAAATACGGAACTATACATTAGCAGCATAATAATATGATTGATAGATGTATGTTGCATATTTTTTTTTAGCATATGTTTTTACTCCCTATAAAACATTTCTGTAGTCTGGAAAAATATAAGTGATAGTCTTTTGTAGTCCCACTGCATAGGTTCTGAGCAAAAAAAAAAAAAAAAAAAAAAAAAAATGTACTCCAAGCTTACCAGTTTGACCAACAGAGGGATCTCTAAACATCTCAATTCCATTTGTCTTCCGATATAATTTGCCTGTGTCCCTGCATCCTCCTGTGCCCGTGTCCGTGCGTTTAGGTTTGTGCGTTTAGGTCAGCACGCATGCGCAGCACGTGGGCTGACTTTAGACAGCACAGGACGGCTGCAGGGGCGGGTGTGTGCGTGCGTCGCTGCCGTTGAGTGGGCGTGTATGCGTAGCGCCCGTGTATGCATAGCGCGATGTTGCATTTGCAGAGGTGCCTGGGGGTGGGGGGAAAGGTGTTGTGAGATGGTGTAGCGGGCAAGGCCTAGCACCCGTTATTGTAACGGGCCTAAGGTTTAGTATTAAAATATTGTGCTCAATGAAAAGCTATTTTAGCACTAATCCTCTATAAAAAAAAAACCCGTGTCCCTGCGTGTGCTGTCTGTGTAGCTGGGTCCGTGCATTTTGCTACTGCTCATGTGTGCAGAACGGACCCAGCTTCACAGAGACAGGAGGATGGGGACAGGGAGCTGGGCGGGCATGTGAGCGGGCGGCCAAGTGTGCGCGCACATGTGTGGCGGGTATGCGCGTGTGCGCAGTAACATGCGCGGGGGCGGCAAGAAACAGACCTTTATTGTGGTGAAAACTCTCCCACAGGAAACTGAGGACCATTGTCCTCGCAGTTTCCTGTCTGTACACCTTGTTGCATTGTGGGAAATAGCTGTCCACAGCAGTTTCCAACTGCCAAAAAAGCAAGCAGCAGCCACTTCCACTGACATCACCTGCCAGCAGTAAAAATGTCACCATGTGATAAATGTCAGAATGTAAATCAGGAAGAGTAAAGTTTTTAAAATGGCAAACCCTGACTAAATCATCCTCTATAATAAACCCCTTTGTCTCTGCGTCCCATCGAGAGAGAGAGAGAGAGAGAGAGAGAGAGAGAGAGAGAGAGAGAGAGAGAGAGAGAGAGAGAGTGTGAGAGAGAGAGAGAGTGGAGAGTGTGTAGCAGAGCTGAGGGAGGACGGGGCCAGAAGGGGCGGGGCGTGTGTGCGCCGGCACGCACATGGGCAGTGACTTTGCAGCGGTGACGGGGGAGGATGAGAGGGAAAGAAGGGGAGGAAGGGGAGGGGTGTTTCAACACAGACCTAGAGCCCATTTTTTAAACGGGCTTAGGTCTGGTCTACTAGTTTATACATAATTACTGTAAAAATGAAGCTTTTTTATTACATTATTTTCACTGGAGTTCCTCTAAGATTGTGCCGCAAGACATTTGAGGAAAGCCGGGTCAGAGGAAACAAGAGACTGGTGACGTTATGCAATGACAGAAAGAATGAAAAGGAAACCCTGCTGAAATCCTGGCAACAGTTCAGTATTCAGTAACATTATTAGGTAAAAAAAATAAAATAAATGCATCTTTAAGACGAGAGTATCTTAGAAATTCGGGAAAGGTTTACTACGTTCTGAAACTCCTCACAGACTAAGGGTGGGTGCACACAACATGAAAGACTGCGTTTTAGGTCATGTTTTCCCTTTTATGTTGTGTGCATTTTCTGTGCATTTTTGCTGTTTTGTTTTTTTACCGCAGATGCGTTTTTCAAGCGTTTTGCATGCGTTAATGAGTTTGGGGTTCGCATATACAAAACGCTTAAGCGTTGTGTTTTTCTTTTGCATTTTATGCAAATCACTTGGAAGACAACAGGAAGCGGAAATAAAACAACTTTTACCAAAAACACATAGAAAAATGCATACCATTGCGTTTCCAATGACTTTCATTATGTGCGTTTTTCAGAATCGCTTTTATTTCGCCAAGCACGACTGAATCGTGCCCGGAATTGGGTTTGGCACATAGATACAGGGCATTACATAGAAACATAAGAGACATAGAACATGTTAGACATCACTTCAGTCCAAAACATATACATAGCACATTTACCCCAGCCATGTGGGTTGCAGACAGAAGATCGGCCTGGAGGGGGCAGCCTAAGGGGGGAGAGAATGAGCAGCGTTTGTAGAGTTCAGCAACTTTACGGCTGAGGGGAAGAAGCTATTTTTGTGTCTCGTGGTCTTAGTGGAGATGGACCGGTACCTCAGATACCTCCGCCCCCAGGGGAGCTGACTAAAAAACTGGTGGCCAGGGTGAGAGGGATCATTTGCAATCTTCAATGCTCTGGAGCGTAACCTGGCATTATAGAGGTGGTCAAGGGCAGGGAGTGTGTTCCCTATGATCCTTTCCGCTGACCTGATCACTCTCTGTAGTTTGCGTCTGTCGCTTTCGGTGGAGCCAGCATACCAGACAAGGACTCTGTATGACCATGTGCCCTACCTTCCGATCCACCCCCTCAGAAACTACTGGCCTACGATCAGTGCTAATTGGTTGGAACCGCATCTGTTGGCAGGGGATACAAGGCAGTTGTAGCCTCTGTTTCAGACATGGAAAAGGACCCACCGGGAAAACTGACTTAGAAAAGGACCCACCCTTCCTTTTACTGGAAGGATGACATAATTCCAGCTTCATTGTTAGATTTTTTTGGGGGGGGATGGAGGTTGATGTGTTAGGTACACACGATTTTCTGACAGATCGATTATTTCCAACATGTCCGATCTGATTTCCGATCGATTTTCCATAGCAGTGAACGGAAAGTCGATCGGACAGGTTTGAAATAATTGATCTGGCAAATCTGCCAGAAAATCTCATTGTACGTACCTAGTGTCACAGATGAACAGCGAGGAAACGCAATTGATTTGGGAAGGAACAATCTGTTTTCTGATTCGAGATGTGCCAACCGGTTCGCATGCGAACTTATTCGCACAAACGCGGGTTCGCGTTCAGATCGCGAACTTTATGCGGGTTCCACCCGCCCCCTATACTACATCATTGGGCTAAACGTTGACCCTCTACATCACAGTCAGCAGACACATGGCAGCCAATCAGGCTGCACTCCCTCCTGGAGCCCCCTATATAAGGCAGCAGCGTCGTCCATGTTCTCACTCCGTATGCTGCTGTATTAGTGAGAGAAGGGAGAGACATTGGAGAGATAGGGAAAAGTGATAGTTAGGAATTCTGTTAGCTTGCTCCTTGCTGATATTTGTTGCTGAAATGCACCACCAAACAACAGCTCTTTTAAGAGCTAATGTTCTTGTGATGTGTTTTTTTTTGTGTGGTCCACTAACACTGCATATACAGCCTTGTCTGTCACAGCTGGTTCTTGCTAATTGCTATACTGTGCCAGGCCCAGCACAATTATTGCCTAGTGTGACTGCTGCACATTGTATTATAATAATACCAGTCACTGCATACCTTTCACTGCACATGTGTGACCGCACGCTTTTTTAAATAGCAGTCAGTGCATACCTTTCACTTCATCCCCTCAAATAGGGACAAAACAGGCAGAGGCAGAGCCAGGCTACCCGGCAGGTCTGTTCGAGGTCGTGATTTCGTGCGGCCCTCTATCAAAAACCAGTGTTCAGAAGGCATGTGCCACTAGCCCCCAATATTGTCAGGACGTAGTTGACTATTTAACACAGAACACCTCATCTTCCTCAGCTTCCACACAGAAGCGTGGCATATCTTCTTCCTGTCTCCGATTTTGGCACCCCACTTAACACTCTGTCGGCAGCCATCACCAAAGTGCCATCATCCAAGGGCTCAGCGGTGTGGAAATTTTTTTGAGAGTCTGCCTCAGATGAGAGCAATGCAATCTGTACTCTCTGCCACTGAAAATTGAGCCGTTGAAAGACCAAGACCCGCGTAGGGACAACTACCTTACGAAGGCACATGAGGAAAAGCAGCACACAAAACCAAAGCCACACACCACAGTGGAAGATACCAGGCCGCAATTATTTTTCAAAAAAGGCAATACCCAAACTGTACCATGATGTTGAAAGGCAAGTGGTGTCATCTCTGGCACACAACGTTGGGTCAAGGGTCCATCTGACCACGGATGCCTGGTCTGCAAAGCACAGTCAGGCCTGCCTGAAGACTACGGCCTGGTGCACACCAAGCGTTTTCAAAACCGCTGCCACCTCTGAAAACGCTTGGCTAATGTATCTCAATGGAATGGTGCACACCAGCGGTTTGAGGTTTTTAGCAAACCGCAAACGTGGCTCCTGCAGCATATTTGCGGTTTGCAGATGCGTTTCTGCCTCAATATAAAGAATAGGAAAAGCTCAAACCGCTCTGAAAAACGCTAGATCAGAGCGGTTTTCCAGGCATTTTTGTTACAGAAGCTGTTCAGTAACAGCTTTACTGTAACAATATATGAAATCTGCTACACAAAACGCTCCAGAAAACGCTACACATGTTTAGAAAACCTCTCTAAACATGCCTAGAATCGCTCTGAAAATCTGCCTCAAAAACCTCTAGCGTTTTGATGATCTGCTAGCGGTTTTGGTGTGCACTGGGCAGGGGCGTAGGAATAGGCCCTGCAGCCCCTGCGCCCGCGGGGGGGCCCGGCCCCCCCCCCCTGGGGCCCGCTTGGGGCCGTTTTGTGGGTGCTGGAGGGGTGGCAGCATGAGGGGAAAGCCTTGCCCACAGTCGGCGGGGAGAGGGGTAGTTCCCCCCCTCTCCCTCACCTCGGGGCTCTCCCCTCTGTGCTCCCCTCCAGCTCGTAAGTGTCTGTGGGGCTGTGGTGGGCAGCGAGCGGCGGGCAGATACATACCTGCTTCCGTGCGTTCCATCGGAGACTTCTCCCTCTAGCGGCTGACGTCACTAAGTGACGTCAGCCGCTAGAGGGAGAAGTCTCCGATGGAACGCACGGAAGCAGGTATGTATCTGCCCGCCGCTCGCTGCCCACCACAGCCCCACAGACACTTACGAGCTGGAGGGGAGCACAGAGGGGAGAGCCCCGAGGTGAGGGAGAGGGGGGAACTACCCCTCTCCCCGCCGACTGTGGGCAAGGCTTTCCCCTCATGCTGCCACCCCTCCAGCACCCACAAAACTCCGAGCGGGCCCCAGGGGGGGGGGGGGGGGCATATTACGATTTTCTGGTGTCTGCTGCCCACATTACGATTTTCTGGTGTCTGCTGCCCTCATTACGATTTTCTGGTGTCTGCTGCCCACATTACGATTTTCAGGTGTCTGCTGCCCACATTACGATTTTCAGGTGTCTGCTGCCCACATTACGATTTTCAGGTGTCTGCTGCCCACATTACGATTTTCAGGTGTCTGCTGCCCACATTACGATTTTCAGGTGTCTGCTGCCCTCATTACGATTTTCAGGTGTCTGCTGCCCACATTGTGATTTTCTGGTGTCTGCTGCCCTCATTACGATTTTCAGGTGTCTGCTGCCCACATTACGATTTTCAGGTGTCTGCTGCCCACATTACGATTTTCAGGTGTCTGCTGCCCACATTACGATTTTCAGGTGTCTGCTGCCCACATTACGATTTTCAGGTGTCTGCTGCCCACATTACGATTTTCAGGTGTCTGCTGCCCACATTGCGATTTTCAGGTGTCTGCTGCCCACATTGCGATTTTCAGGTGTCTGCTGCCCACATTGCGATTTTCTGGTGTATGCTGCCCACATTAGGATTTTCTGGTGTCTGCTGCCCACATTACGACATTCTGGTGACTGACTGCTGCCCACATTAGGATTTTCTGGTGACTGCTGCCCACATTACGATATTCTGGTGACTGCTGCCCACATTAGGATTTTCTGGTGACTGATGCCCACATTGCAATTTTCTGGTGACTGCTGCCCACATGGCGATTTTCTGGTGACTGCTGCCCACATGGCGATTTTCTGGCCCACATTACGATTTTCTGGTGAACACTGCCCACGTTACGATTGTCTGGTGAATGCTGTCCACGTTACGATTTTCTGGTGAACGCTGCCCACATTACGATTTTCTGGCCCACATTACGATTTTCTGGTGAACACTGCCCAAGTTACGATTGTCTGGTGAATGCTGTCCATGTTACAATTTTCTGGTGAACTCTGCCCACATTACGATTTTCTGTCCCACATTACGATATTCTGGTGAACGCTGCCCACATTACGATTGTCTGGTAAATGCTGCCCACGTTACAATTTTCTGGTGACTGCTGCTCACGTTACTATTTTCTGGTGACTGCTGCTCACGTTACTATTTTCTGGTGAACTCTGCCCACATTATGATTTTCTAAAGGCCCACATTACGATTTTCTGGTGAACTCTGCCCACATTACGATTTTCTGGCCCACATTACGATTGTCTGGTAAAATGCTGCCCACTTTACAATTAATTTACAGTGAAACGCTGCCCCATTACGATTATTTGGCACCTATGGGGGGGCCCATCCAAATATTCGCAGGGGGGCCCTGTGATTTCTAGTTACGCCCCTGGCACTGGGCCTAAGTCAGTCCCCACACACAGCATCTCTGCCTGCACGCCATGTGACTGCCTGCCCAAAGACTAAGGCTTCAATTCATCAAGCATTACCGCATTCGGTGCTAACAGCTGACTTTACGGAGCACCTAACCTGCTGAGCAGTCTGGACGAGCTAAGCTCGTCCGGTACCGCCGGAGCCTGCCGCTCAGGCCCTGCTGGGCCGATTTAGTTAAAATAAAAAGCAGCACACGCAGCCGGCACTTTGCCAGACGCGTGTGCTACCTGATCGCCGCTGCAGCGCGGCGATCCGCCGCATGCAGCGGCGAAAGAGGGTCCCCCCAGCCGCCTGAGCCCAGCGTAGCCGGAACAAAAAGTTCTGGCCAGCGCTAAGGGCTGGATCGGAGGCGGCTGACGTCAGGACGTCGGCTGACGTCCATGACGTCACTCCGCTCGTCGCCATGGCGACGAGGTAAGCGAAGCACGGAAGGCCGCTCATTGCGGCCTTCCGTGTTACTTCTGGCCGCCGGAGGCGATCGGAAGAACGCCTCCGGAGCGCCCTCTAGTGGGCTTTCATGCAGCCAACTTTCAGTTGGCTGCATGAAATAGTTTTTTTTTAATTAAAAAAAAACCCTCCCGCAGCCTCCCTGGCGATCTTAATAGAACGCCAGGGAGGTTAAAATGTTAATTCATCAAAGCTGTTACTGCATGAAAAGCTGAAATTACAGAGCAATGAGATAAATTACCGACTTGAGCTCAACACGTCAGCAAATGTCAGTAAATGTCAGTAAATGTCAGTAAATGTCAAATCATCAAGGTTACAGCATTTGCTAACACATTCGGTGATTAGCTCCAGCTCTCCCCGTTGGTAACTAGCTTCGAATACCTTTCTGTGTATGTCCTCATGATTGACAGGAGCAGGCAGCCAATAGAAACAGCCCCTGTTTTCCTGCAAGTGCTGCCGATAGGTCGCACAGGCTTCTCTTCAGACCCCCAGGCAGTGAGCAGAGAGAAAGGACAAAAGATATTTTTCAGATGCCCTTTGGTGTTGTAACCGTTTGAGTCCCTGTTTGAAAATGCAAAGATGCTGGTGGTGAAATCACCAAGCAAGGAATTTGTAATGTCTCCAGGAAGTTAATCTACGTTGTGGCAATTAAGTAAAATGTTAAAGGGGAACTTCAGCCTAAACAAACATACTGTCATTAAGTTACATTAGTTATGTTGATTAGAATAGATAGGTAATAATATCTCTTACCCACCCTGTTTTAAAAGAACAGGCATATGTTTGTGATTCATGGGGGCTGCCATCTTTGTCATGGGGCAGCCATCTTTTTGGTTGAAAGGAGGTGACAGGGAGCAGGAGACAGTTCCAACTGTCCTGTGTCCTGATCACCCCTCCCAGCTGCACACGCTAGGCTTCAAATGTCAAATTCAAAATGTAGAAAAAAAAATTTGCACCAAAACAGCAGAACGAGAACAACAATATCAGAAATCCCATCATGCTTTGCACAGCATCAGGGGAAAAAAGCCCGGGCAGTTTTCTTCTGTGCAGCTAAAAATGAGGCTTGTATAAGAGAAACAAAGTTCTGATGCTGTGAAACTGTTAAACACCAAGCCTTTTCAGTTCTGCTGAGTCGATTTTTAGTCCGGAGGTTCACTTTAAGAAAGACTGATGGACAGATTCAGAGCAGCAGAGGCAGTATAAAAAAAAAGACAACTTTACTTACGGTAACGTCTTTTCCAGTAGTCAGAAGGACAGCACCCCTGGATGAGACTTGTCTCCCTCCAAACTGTGGACAGGAACTGCAAAAGAAGATTTGCATAACAAATTGGCAGCCATATATAAGCTACAAGCTTACCCTCAGTACTTCAGTTAATACAAAAGATAACACGGACCAGTATAAATGCCTACTTACATAATTATTATTCCACCCAAAGATAGGGCGGGTTGCAGGGGTGCTGTCCTGACTACTGGAAAAGACGTTACCATAAGTAAAGTTGTCTTTCCCAGAACGTCATTGGACAGCACCCCTGGATGAGACGATGTACCAGATATGAGATCTAGGGCGGGACCACTGCCTGTAGCACTTTTCTTCCAAATGATTAGTCTGCTGCGGCTGAGATGTTTAGGCGATAATGCCTCACAAAGGTATTGTGACTTGACCAGGTAGCAGCTCTGCAGATCTGTTCTATTGATGCCCCTGACCTCTCTGCCCAGGAAGTTGATATTCCTCTTGTAGAATGAGCTCTAATTGAAGACCCTAACTGCTTCCCTTGAGCTTGATATGCCAATGCAATAGCCTGTCTGATCCATCGTGCTAGAGTGGTTTTGGACGCCTTGTTGCCTCTGTTTCCCAGCAAATAGAATGAACATTGCGTCAGTCTTTCTCCATGGACCTGTTCTCCCCATATATTGTATAAGACATCTCCTTACGTCCAGGCAATGAAGTTTCTTTTCTTTGTCATTGTTAGGATTCTCACAAAAGGAAGGAAGGAAGATTTCTTGATTCCTGTGAAATGAGGAAACAACCTTAGGTAGAAACGCTGCATCCGTTCGTAACGTAATTCTATCTTCCGAGATGATGCAGTACGGCTCTCTAATAGATAATGATTGCAATTCACCTATTCTCCTAGCTGAAGTAATGGCTAGTAAGAAAATGGTTTTCAGAGTAAGAAATTTATCCGAAATTTGTGATAATGGTTCAAATGGATCCTCGCATAATCCCTGTAAGACAGTATTTAAATCCCATGAGGGTATTTTGGACCTGATTGGTGGTTTCAGTCTCTTTAAAGCTTGGAAGAATCTTAAAATTAGATCTTCTTCTGCCAGCCATCTTTCTAAAAATACGCTTAGAGCCGATACTTGTACCTTCAGAGTGCTTATACTAAGCCCCTTCTTGTATCCACACTGAAGAAATTCCAATACGGATTTAAGTGAAGTATAGTCACAAGATCTTTCCGAACACCATTCGTTAAACACTCTCCAGGCCTTTTGGTATATTACCCGAGTCACCTTCTTCCTACTCTGTATCAAAGTTTGATAGATCATCTGAAAAGCCTTTGGACTTCAGGATGCCCCACTCAGCTTCCAGGCTGAAAGGTGAAGGTTGTTTAAACTCGGATGCCACACTGGACCCTGGGACAGCAAGTGAGGTATGGGAGGAAAGACTATCGGATCTGTAACTGCTAGTGTTTTTAATAACGTGAACCATGGTCTTTTCGGCCATAGTGGAGCTATCAGGATTACTCGAGCTTTGTCTTGAATAATCTTCTTTATTACTCGTGGTAACAATGGAATTGGAGGAAATGCATACATCAGTAACTCTCCCCAATTGATCGAGAAGGCGTCTACTTTCCAAGGTAGGTCCTCCGGAAACAGGGCACAGAATTGCTGACATTTCGCATTCGCTCTTCTTGCAAACAGGTCTACTTCTGGGTAACCCCATTGTAACGTCACCTGCTGAAAAACTTCCAGATCTAGTGACCACTCGTTCGAGTCCAACTTCCTCCTGCTGAGGTAGTCCGCCAAGTGGTTTGAGGTTCCTTTTAGGTGTATCGCTGTTAATGATAACAGATTTCTTTCCGACCAGAATAGGATCTTTGACGTCTTTTCCCATAAGGATTGACTCCTCGTGCCCCCTTGCCTGTTTAGGAAAGCTACAACGCTCCTGTTGTCTGTTCTTATCTTGACATGAGAATTTTCTATTAGGGGCCCGAAATGTAGTAAGGCTTGCCATACCGCTTGTAACTCTCTGTTGTTCGATGACTGAGACCTTATTGTCGTACTCCATGAGCCTTGAGCCGGCAGAGAATTGAAGTGGGCTCCCCAACCCCACAGGCTGGCATCGGTTGTGATTGTACTCTGTTGTGGATAATTCCACAGATGACCTGGAGATAGATGATTCAGCTGTAGCCACCAGATAAGGGAAGCTTTTACACTTTGTGGAATGATGATCTTCCTGTCTAGACTCATTAGCGACCTGTTCCAAGATTTCAAAATCCATATTTGTAAAAATCTCGCATGGAACTGTCCCCACTGGATTGCCGGAAAGGCAGAGGTTAGAAGGCCTAGAAGAGCCATGGCTTTTCTTAGCGATATGCTTCTTAATTTCTGAAATGAGAAAATATTATTAAAAATAGCAATGATCTTCCTATTAGGTAACAACAGTTTCTCTTCTCTGGTAGAAATATTGAAGCCCAAAAATTCTAGACATTGGGAAGGGATCAAAACCGACTTTTCCCAATTAATTAACCAACCTAATTCCTGGAGAACGCCCAAAGTTATAAAAAGCTGATCATTAACTGATTTTTCAGAAGAACCCCATAATAAAAAATCATCAAGGTATCCGACAATATTAACATGTCTTAGCCTGAGAAGAGCTAAAACTTCAGACATAACCTTAGTAAATAGCCATGGGGCTGACGATAGACCGAAAGGCAAGGCATTAAATTGAAAATGTCTTACCTCTCCTTCCATCCAGACGGCAAACCTCAGGTATTGTTGGCAGGATAAATGGATTGGTAGATGTAGATACGCATCCTTCAGGTCTAGGGATGCCAAAAAATCGTCCTTCTGTAAAAGATGAACTACAGATCGGATATTGTCCATCCTGAATTTTCTGTATTTGACTTTTAAATTCAATTTCTTTAGGTTTAGAATCAGTCGATAGGCTCCTTGAGGCTTTTTTACCAGGAAGATTGGGGAGTAGAATCCCTGT